>NC_087368.1:0-629918 GCF_030014295.1 Loxodonta africana
ACCAAGTCACCACATAGGCTGAGCTGCCCATCATGAACTGGGTGGTGTATGACCCACAGAATCATAAAGTTGGGTGCACCCAGCAGCACTCCATCATTAAATGGAAGCAGTATATACAAGATCGGGACTGAGCAGGACTTGAAAGCATGAATAAGTTGCATGATGAAATAGCCCAAATGCCCACAGTCTCTATTCCTATCACACTACCTTCCATCTCCCAGTCTGTACCTATGGCCTCATGGGGAGTTCCTTCTGATCAGTTGACTGAAAAAGAGAAACTTGTGCCTGGTCTACAGGTGAGTCTGTGCAATTTGCAGACACCACTCAGAAGTGAGCACTGGCAGCACTACACCCCCTTTCTGGGACCTCCCTAAAGGGCAGAGCTGATGGGAAATCCTCCCAGTGGGCAGAACTTCGAGCAGTGCACCAGGTTGTTCACTTTGTTTGGAAGGAGAAATGGCCAGATGTGAGATTGTATACTGATTCATGAGCTGTGGCCAATGGTTTGGCTCTGTGATCAGGAACTTGGAAGGAACGTGACTGGAAAATTTCGAGACCAGGATTTACGGGGAAGAGGTATGTGGATAGTCCTCTATGAATGGGCCGAAGAAGTGAAGATATTTGTGTCTCATGTGAACGCTCACCAAAAGGTGGCCTCAGCAGGGGATTATTTTAACAATCAAATGGATGGGATGATGTGTTCTGTGGAAACCAGTCATCCTCTTTCCCCAGCTACTCCCGTCATTGTTCAATGGGCTCATGAACAAAGTGGCCCTGGTGGCAGGAATGGAGGTTATGCATGGAACCAGCAACATGGACTTCTACTCACCAAGGCTGACTTGGCTACAGCCACTGCTGAGAACACAATCTGCCAGCAGCAGAGACCAACACTGAGTCCCTGATATGGCACCATCCCTTCATGTCATCAGCCAACAACCTGGTGGCAAGCTGCTTACATTGGACTACCTCCATCATGGAGAAAGCAGCGTTTTGTTCTTAATGGAATAGACTCTGGATAGGACTTGCCTTCCCAGTATGCAATGCTTCTGCCAAAACTACTATCTGTGAACTTACAGAATGTCTTAGTCACCATTATGGTATCACATACAGCATTGCCTCTGATCAAGGGACTCACTTTACAGGAAACGAAGCGCAGTAGGCCCATGCTTGTGGAATTCACTAATCTTACCATGTTCCTCATCATTCTGAAGCAGCTGGTTTGATAGAACAATGGAATGGCCTTCTAAAGTCACAATTACAGTGCTAGGCAGGTGGCAATACCTTGCAGGTTGGGGGCAGTGTTCTCCAGGAGGCTCCATATGCTCTAAACCAGCATCCAATATATGGTGCTGTTTCTCCCTTAAGCAGGATTCATGGGTCCAGGAATCAAGGGGTGGAAATGGAAGTGGCACCACTCACTATTATCCCTAGTGATCCACTCATAAGATTTTTGCTTCCTGTCTCTGCAACCTTATGCTTTGCAGGTCTAGAGGTCTTAGCTCCTAAGGGAGGAACGCTCCCATCTGGAGACACATCACTGATTCTACTGAACTGGAAGCTAAGAAAGCCACCTGGCCACTTTGGGCTCCTTAGGCCTCTGGATCAACAGGCAAGGAAGGGAGTTGCCATATTGGCTGGTGTGATTGATCCCAATTACCGAGAAGAAATTGGATTGATATTACATAATGGAATTAAAGAAGTCTATATCTGCAATGCAGGAGATCCCTTAGGACACCTCTTAGTACCACCATGCCCTGTTATTAAAGTCAATGGAAAACTACAGCAACCCAATTCCAACATGACTACTAATGGCCCAGAACCTTCAGCAATGAAGGTTTGGGTCATCCCACCAGGCAAAAACCATGACCTGGGCTTGCTGAAGGCAAAGGGAACTTGGAATGGGTGGTGGTAGAAGGTAGTCCTAAATACCAGTTACTGCCATTTACGGCCATGTGACCAGTTGCAGAAACGAGGACTGTAATTGTTATGAGTATTTCTGCTTTGTATGTGTGCATCAAATATTTTTGTTTTCTTAACTTATAAAATATAAGATGTAAACAGGGCTAGGGCTAGTGCGTTTTTGGCTGGACGTGTGTTAGTTTATAATAATATTTATATATAATAAGTTTATATTTAATATAATAAGTTTATATAATAGTTTATATTATAAAAACACATGAAAAGTTTTACAAACATGAAGAAACAATCTCTGATGGTTAATAGGGAGGGGAGGAGTCAGTATGGAAAAACACTAACTAGACAATAGATAAGTGGTAACCTTAGTAAATGGTAAGACAGTACACAATACTGGGGATGTCACCTCTACTTGATCAGGGCAAGGTCATGGAAGCTTCATAGACACAGCCAAACTCCCTGAGGGACCAAATTACTGGGCTGAGGGCTGGGGACTATGGTCTCAGGGGACATCTACCTCAATTAGCACAACACAGTTTACAAAGAAAATAGTCTACATTCTACTTGATGAGTAGTGTCTGGGGTCTTCAAAGCTTGTGTGCATCCATCTAAGATATCCCACTTGCTCCACCCCATCCGAAGCAAGAGAGAATGAAGAAACCAAAGACACAAGGGAAAGATAAGTCCAAAGGACTAATGGAACACAACTACCACAACCTCCACTAGAATGAGTCCAGCTCAACGAGATGGTGTCCAGCTACCACCACCAACTGCTCTGACAGGGATCACAATAGAGGGTCCTGGACAGATCCGGAGAAAAATGTAGAACAGAATTCTAACTCCAAAAAAAGACCAGGCTTACTGATCTGACAGACTGGAGAAACCGTGAGAGTATGGTCCCCAGACACACTTAGAACTGAATTTATTCCTGAGATTCACACTTCAGCTAAAGATTAGACAGGCCCATAAAAGAAAATGAGACTAAATGGGCACACCAGTCCAGGGGAAAGGACGAGAAGGCAGAAGGGGAACAGGGAAGCTGGTAATGGGGAATCCAAAGCGGAGAAGAGAGTGTTGACATGTTGTGAGGGTGGCAACCAATGTCACAAAATAATATGTGTATTATTGTATAATCAGAAACTAGTTTGCTCTGTAAACCTTCATCTAAAGTACAATAACAAAACTGAGAATGAAAACACAACAAAAACTTTTAGGATACAGCAAATGCAGTGGTCAGAGGAAAATTTAAAGCAATAAACGTATACATCAATAAAAAAGAAAGGGCCAAAATCAATAGTTTAACCCTACCACTCAAACAAATAGAAAAGAAGCAGCAAAAGGAGTCCCCATTCAACAGAACAACAACAAAAAAAATAATAAAGATCAGAGCAGAAAAGAATAAAACAGAAAACAAAACAAAAAATAGAAAGAATCAATAAGACTAGAAGTTGGTTCTTTGACAGGATCAATAAAGCTGAAAAACCACTGGCCAAAACTGAAAAAGTAAAAAAAATCAGAAGATGGAAATAACCAAAATAAGAAATAAGATGGGTGATATAACAACAGTACCAACTGAGGTAAAAAGGATCATAAGAGAATATTCTGAAAAACTGTATTCCAACAAATCTGAAAACTCAGAAGTAATGGACTAATTTCTAGAAATATACCACCCAGCTAAACGAACTCAAAAGAGGTGGAAAATTTGAACAGGCCAATAACAAAAAAAGAAACTGAAGATGTCATTAAAACAACAACAACAACAACAAAGTCCCAGCCAAGTCAGCTTCACTGGAAAATTCTATCAAACATTCAGAGAAGAGTTGACACCAATTCTACTCAAACTCTTCCAGGACATAGAAAAGGAAGGAATAGTCCCTAATTCATGCTATGAAGCCAGTAATATCCTGATATCAAACCAGACAAAAACATTATTAAAAAAGAAAATTATAGACCAAGAGCCCTTATGAATACAGATGCAAAAACTCTCAACAAAATTCTAGCCAACCGACACTACATAATGATTAAAGGGACAATTCATCATGAAGACTTAACTACAATAAAAACCTATGCATCCAATGACAGGGCTCCAAAAGATATAAAACAAACACTAAGAGCAATAAAAAGAGAAATTGGCAGTTCCACAATAATAGTGGGAGACCTCAACACACCAGTCGCAGTAACAGAGAGAACATCTAGAAAGAAACTCAGCAGAGATACAGAAGAGATAAAGAGCACGATCAGTCAACTTGACCTCTCAGACATATACTGAACACTCCACCCAACAGCTGCAAAGTACACATTCTTTTCCAATGCACATGGAATATTCTCCAGGATAGGCCACATCTTAGACCACAGAGCAACCCTCAACAAAATCTAAAACAGTCTTCTCTGACCACAATGCCATCAAAGTAAAATAAACAACAGGAAGACTAAGGAAAAAAAAAAAAATCAATTACATGGAAAGTAAATAACACCATGCTTAAAAACTACTAGGCAATAGAAGAAATCAGAGATGAAATCAAAAAATTCCTAGAATCAAATAAGAATGAAAACACATCATACCAAAACCTTTGGGACACACCAAAGACAGTCCTCAGAGGTCAAAGACAGCAATAGATGCACACTTCAAAAAAGAAGAGCCAAATCAAAAATTAGCTACACAACTTGAACAAATAGAAAACAGCAACAACAACAACAAAAAAAGCCCGCAGACACCAGAAGAAAGGGAATAATAAAGATCAGAGCAGAAATAAATGAAATAGAAAATGAGAAAACAACAGAAAGAATTAAGAAAACCAAAAGTTGGTTCTCTGAGAGGATCAACAAAATCGACAAACCACTGGCCAAATTGATAAAAGAAAAACAGGAGAGGAGGGAAATAACCCAAATAAGAAATGAAATAGGGGACATTACAACAGACCCAACTGAAACAGAAAGAATCACAGCACAGTATTATGAAAAACTATACTCTAACAAATTTGAAAACCTAGAGGAAATGGACAAATTTCTAGAAACACACTACCTACCCAAACTAACACAAAATGATGTCAAAAATTTGAAAAGACACATAACAAGAGATTGAAAAGGTAATTAAAAAAAAAAAAAAAACTCCTAACAACAAAATGCCCTGGCCCAGATGGCTTTACTGGAGAGTTCTACCAGACATTCAGAGAAGAGCTCACACCAGTACTACTCAAACTATTTCAGAATACAGAAAATGAAGTGATACTCCCAAATTCATTCTACAAAGCTAGCATAACCCTGATACCAAAACCAGGAAAGACACCAAAAAAAAAAAAAAGAAAGAAAGAAAGAAATTACACACCAATATATCTCATGACTATAGACACAAAAATTCTCAGCAAAATTCTAGCTCATAAAAATCAGCATCACATAAAAAAAATAATACACCACAACCAATTAGGATTCATACCAGGTGTGCAAGGATGGTTCAACAGTAGAAAATCAATCAATGTAATCCACCATATAAACAGAAAAAATCACATGATCATCTCAATCAATGCAGAAAAGGCATTCAACAAAGTCCAACACACATTCCTGATAAAAACTCTCAAGAAAATAGGTATAGAAGGAAAAATTTCAACATAATAAAGGGCATGTATGCAAAATCAATGGCCTACATCATTCTTAATGGAGATAGGCTGAAAACATTGCCCTTTGGAACAGGACAAGACAAGGATGCCCTGTATCACCACCCCCATTTAACATTGTACTGGAAGTCCTAGCTAGAGGAATAAGGCAAGAAACAAAAATAAAGGGCATCCAAATTGGTAATGAAGAAAGTAAACTCTCCCTATTTGCAGATCATATAATACTATGCATAGAAAACCCAAAAGACTCCATGAGAAAACTACTGGAACTAATACAAAGATTCAGCAGAGCAGCAGGATACAAGATAAACATACAAAAATCAGTTGGATTTCTATACATCAGTAAAGAGAACAACGGAAAAGAAATCAGGAAAACAATACCATTTGTAATAGCCCCTAAAAAAATAAAATATTTGGGAAAAAATCTAACCAAAGATGTAAAAGACCTATACAAAGAAAACTATAAAGCACTACTGTAAGAAAACAAGAAATCTACATAAATGGAAAAACATACATGCTCATGGATAGGTAGAATCAACACTGTGAAAATGACAATTCTTCCCAAAGTGATCTACATATATATTGCAATACCAATCGAAATACCAACAACATTCTTTAAAGAGATGGAAAACTATTAAAAAAGAAGAATAAAGTAGGAGGACTTGCACTACCTGACCTCAGAACAGCTACAGTAGTCAAAACAGCCTGGTACTGGTACAATGACAGAACATTGACCAATGGAACAGAATTGCGAACCCAGATGTAAATCCATCCACCTACGGTCACCTGATGTTCGACAAGGGTCCAAAGTCCCTCAAATGGGGAAAAGACAGACTTTTTAACAAATGGTGCTGGCAAAGCTGGGTGTCCACTTGCAAAAAGAAACACTACCCATACCTCACACCATGTACAAAAACTAACTCAAAATGGATCAAAGACCTAAATATAAAGTCAAAAACCATGAAGTTCATAGAGGCCCTAATACAGGTCATCAACAGGATACAAACCACAAACAACAACACACAAGCTCCAGAGGATGGGCTAGATAACTGGGATCTTCTAAAAATTAAACACTTATGCTCATCAAAAGACTTCACGAAAAGAGTAAAAAGAACCTACAGACTGGGAAATGATTTTTGGCTATTACAAATCAGACAAAGGTCTAGTCTCGAAAATCAACAGGAAAATCCAACACCTCTACAACAAAAAGACAAATAAATCAATTAAAAAACGGGCAAAGGAAATGACCAGAAACTTCACCAAAGAAGATATTCAAGGGGCCAAGAGACGCATGAGGAAATGCTCATGATCTCTAGCCCTTAAAAAAAAAAATATAACCAGAATGAGATACCATCTCACCCCAGCATTACTGGTATAAATTAATGAAACAGGAAATAACAAATGTTGGAGAGGCTGCGCAGAGATCGGAGGACTTGTGCACTGCTGGTGGGAATGCAAAATGATACAATCATTCTGGAAAACAATATGGCACTTCCTTAGGAAGCTAGAAATAGAAATACCATATGATCCAGCAATCCCACTCCTAGGAATATATCCTAGAGAAATAAGAGTCATCGCATGAATAGACATATGCACGACCATGTTCACTGCAGCACTGTTCACAATAGCAAAAAGATGGAAACAACCTAGATGAACATCAACAGGTGAATGGATAAACAAACTGTGGTACATACACACAATGGAGTATTACAGAATGATAAAGAACAACGATGAATTTGCAAAGTATCACATAACATGGATGGATCTGAAGGGCATTATGCTGAGTGAAATAAGTCAATCACAAAAGGACAAAGATTGTATGAGACCACAAAACAAAAAGGTTTACATACAAAAAGAAACAATCTTTGTTGGTTATGAGGGAGGGGAGGGGTGGGGATGGAAAAACACTGGATAGGCAATAGATAAGTGGAAACTTTGATGAAGGGTAACACAGTACACAATACTGGGGAAGCCAGCACAACCTATATCAGGTAAGGTCATGGTACCTCCATAGACACGTCCGGACTCCCTGAGGGTCCTAATTGCTGGGCTGACAGCTGTGGGGACCAGGACCTCGGGGAATATCTAGCTCAACTGGCATAACATAGTTTATAAAGAATATGTTCTACACTCTAGTTTGATGACTAGCATCTGGGGTCTTAAAAGCCTGTGAGCAGCCATTTAGGATACTCCACTGGTCTCACCCCTTCAGGAGCAACAGAGAATGAAGAAAAATAAAGACACAGGGAAAGTTTAGACCGAAGGGCTAGCGGACAACATCTACCGTGGCCTCCACCACACTGAGTCCAGTACAACGAGATGGTCCCTGGCTACCACCACTGACTGCTCTGACAGGGATCACAATAGAGGGTCCCAGACAGAGCTGAAGAAAAATGTAAAACAAAATTCTAACTCAAGAAGAAAGACCAGACATGATGGCCTGACAAAGACTGGAGAAACTCTGAGAGTATGGCCCCCAGGCACCCTGTCGGCTCAGTAATGAGGTCACTCCTGAGGTTAACCCTCCAGCCAAAGATTAAACAGGCCCATGGAACAAAATAAGACTACAGGGGTGCACCAATGCTGGGGCAGGGACTGGAAGGCAGGAGGGAACAGGAAAGCTGGTAATAGCAAAGCCAGGGTTGAGAAGGAAGAGTGTTGACGTGTTGTGGGGTTGTTAACCAATGTCATAGAACAATGTGTGTACTAACTGTCTGGTGAGAAACTAGTTAGTTCTGTAAACGTTCACCTAAGAACAATGTGTGTACTAACTGTTTGATGAGAAACTAGTTTGTTCTGTAAACCTTCACCTAAAGGACAATAAAAAAGAAAATAAATTCTAGCCAACTGAATTCATCAGAATATCAAAAACATAATACGTCATGATCAAGTGGGAATCATGCCAGGGATGCAAGAATGGTTCAACATTAGAAAATCAATCAATGTAATTTATCACATAAATAAAACAAATGAAAGAATCATATGATCATCTCAATTGACGCAGAAAAGGCTTTTGCTAAAATCCAACACTCTTTCCTGATAAAAGCTCTCAACATAATAGGAATAGAAGGGAATATCCTCCACATAATTAAGGGCACATATGAAAGCTCGACAGCCAACATTATTCTCAACCGAGAAAAATTGAGAACATTCCCTTTGAGAATGGGAAGGTGACAAAGATCCCCTTTATCACAACTCTTATTCAATATTGTACTGGAAGTCCTAGCTAGAGCAATAAAGCAAGAAAGGGAAATAAAGCTTATCTAAATTAGAAAGAAGTAAAACTATGCTTATTCACAGATGACATGACCCTAAACCAAAAAAACCTACTGCTGTGGAGTCAAGTCCAATAGCGACCCTATAGGACAGAGTGGAACTGCCACATAGAGTTTCCAAGGAGCGCCTGGCAGATTTGAACTGCTGGCCTTTCAGTTAGCAGCCGTAGCTCTTAAACGCTATGCCACCAGGGTTTCCAACATGATCCTATACATAGAAAATCCCAGACATTCCACAAGAAAGTCACTGGATCTAATAGAAGGATTCATAAAATTGACAGGGTACAAAAGCAACACACAAAAATCAGTTGGCTTCCTCTACACTAACAAGAAGGACTCTAAAAAGGAAATCAAGAAAACAGTACCATTTACAATAGCCCCCAAAAGGAGAAAATACCTAGGAATAAACCTAAACAGGAATGTAAAAGACTTATACAAGAAAAACTATAAAACAGTACTGCAAGAAACTAAAAGAGATCTACATAAATGGAAGAACATTCCATGGTCATGGATTGGAAGACTTAACATTGTGAAAATGTCAATACTACCAAAATAAGGCAACTCTGATCCAAATCCCAAAAACATTCTTTAATGAAATGGAAACACTAATCTCCAACTTTATATGGAAAGGAAGGAGGCCCTGAATAGCTACAGCAGTATTAAGAAGAAGAATAAAGTAGGAGTCCTCGCACTTCCAGCTCTTAAAACTTACTACACAGCCATGGTAATCAGAACAGCCTGGTATTGGTTCAATGACAGACACAGAGACCAATGGAATACAATTGAGAACTCAGAAATAAATCCATCTACCTGTGGGCTTTACTGTTTTTTTTTTTTTTTTAACCTGTGGGCAGCTGATCTTCGGCAAAGGGTCAAAATCCATTCAATGGGGGAAGAAACAATCTCTTTAACAAATCGTGCTGGCAGAACTGGATATCCATATGCAGAAAAATGAATCAGGATCCATACCTCACACCATGCACAAAAAGGAACTCAAAATGGATAAAAGATCTAAATGTTAAAGCTCAAACCGTAAAGTTCCTGGAGGATAACACAGGGTCAAAACTGGGTGTGATGGTTAAAATTGAAGGTCCACTTGGCTAGGCAGTGGTTCTTGGTGTTTATATGTGATCACCCCCATTATGGAATCTGCTGTGAGTAGTCAATCAGTCAAAAGGGGGTTTCCTTGGGCTTGTGGCCTGCATCTGAACATGTGTTCATTCTGGCTATTGCCTGCTCTGGATCCTGCAGCTGCCGCCTGTTCACCTGACCTCCGTTTCTTGGGACTTGAGCTAGCACCTTACCTGCCAACAACAAGAAGACAAATAATTCATTCAAAACATGGGCAAAGGACATGAACAGATACTTCCAAAGATCATATTTAGGCAGCCAACAAATACATGAAAAGATGTTCATGATCATTAGCCATTAAAGGGATGTCAATCGAAACTACAATGAGATACCATCAAACCCCTGCAAAAATGGCAATGATCAAAAAAACAGAAAACAACAAATACTGATGAGGTTGTGGGGCATCGGAACTCTTATACACTGCTGGTGGGATTTTAAAACAGTAAAAGCACTATGGAAAACAGTACAGTGCTTCCTCAAAAAGCTAGAAATAGAAATACTTTATAATTAACAATCTGACTCCTAGGTATATATCCTAGGGACATAAGAGCACTGACATGAACACACATATGCACATCCATGTTCACTGCAGCGTTATTCACAATAGCAAACAGATGGAAACAACTAAGTGCCCATCAACAGAGAAATGGATAAGCATATTGTGGTACACACATACAATGGAATACTGCACAACCATGAAGAATCGTGAGGAGTCTGCGTAACATTTTACAATGTGGATGAATCTGGAGGACATTACACTGAGTGAAATAAGTCAATCACAAAAAGACAAAGATTGTATGCTCCCACTATTATAAAAAGTCAAGAATAGATATAAACACAGAAAGCAAAGTTGATGCTGCTCACCTGGGACTGGAGGGAGACGGAAGGGGAATCACTTTCTACATAGTAGACGCTTGTTACTTTCGGTGATGGGAAAGACAATCCCAAATACGGATGAAGTCAGCACAACTTGACCAAGGTAAATAAAGACACTAAGAAGATCACTTAGAGAAAAAGGGCCAATTTTGGTAAAAACTATAAAAAAATACAACTTTGCAACAACAGTAAAAACGACCAAAGGATATGTGAGTGGTTACATAGGTAGATACACGTGCACATACATGTACAGGAAGGCAGATGCGAGTAAATGCATGGGCTTGTATAGGTGTATCTGTGGGCATCTGTATATACACCTTTGTGTGTTGTCATGTATATCCACACGTATAACAAACCATATGGGAGGCACCATTACAGAGGCTTCCTAGATATACCTGAAGAACTCACAGAATTGGTTTACTGGATTAGAAGGCTTGGAATCATAGCTTCCAGGGACAACTCAGTCAACTGGCATTCACAAAGATAATGTTCTACATCCTAGTTTGGTGAGTAGTATCTGTGGTCTTAAAAGCTTGCAAACACCTGTCTAAGATACAACTATTGGTCTCTACTCATATGGAGCAAAAGAGACTGAAGGAAATCAAAGATTCCAAGAAGAAATTAGTCCACGGGTAATTATAAAGGCCAGTTATATTGTATTTTTGACTAATAAACTTGTTATGTCCCACATGATATAGAAGACAGATGCATTAAAGATAAGTATATATTTATGTTTTTGGACATATAATTTATAAAAATATAACTTGTGGCAACAAAATAAAGGGGGGTGAAGCTGTATACAAATAGAATTTTTCTATGTTATTGAAGTTAAATTGGTATCACTTAAAACTAGATTGTTATGAATTTAGGATATTAAGTGTAATCACAATGAAAATATCTTAAAAATTCACACAAAGGGAAATGAGAAGGGAATCAAAATGGTTTGCTGTAAAAACTAACAACACAAAATATGGCTGTTTAGAAAGAAATGAGGACAAAACAGGTATAAGACACACAGAAGACAAACAATAAAATGGCAGAAGTCCTTCCCCTTATCAGTAATCACTGCATATGCCAAAAAAACAAACCAAACCCACTATTGTCCAGTCAATTCCGACTCATAGCCACCCTATAGGACCCTACAGAGCTCACTGTAGGGTTTTTTACAGAAGCAGACTGCTGTACCTTTTCTCCCGCAGAGTGGCTGGTAGCTTTGAATCGCTCAACATTTTGGTTACCAGCCAAGTGCTTTAGCCACTGCATCATCAGGGCTCCTTCCTCAAACATAATCCATTGGCACTGGGTCAATTGCGATTCATAGCAATCCTATAGGTCAGAGTAGAACACCCCTATAGGGTTTCTAAGGAGCGGCTGGTGGATTCGAACTTCCAACCTTCTGGTTCGCAACCGAGCTCTTAACCACTATGCCAAAAGGGTTCCTCTGCAAACATACCCATTGCCAAAAAAAAACCCTGCCATGGATTTGATTCAATTCTGACTCGTGGCGACCCTATAGGACAGAGTACAACTGCCCCATAAGGTTTCCAAGGAGCGGCTGGTACATTTGAACCGCCAACCTTTTGGTTAGCAGCCATAGGTCTTAACTACTGCACCACAAGGGCTCCTCCCCAATCACAGAGTTATATTAATCCACATCTCTAGGAAAGGGGATAATATTCAGCTATAAAAGAAATGAAGTTCTGATACATGTTGTGACATAAACGAACCTTGAAAACATTGTGCTAAGTGGAATGAAGTTTGACACAAAAATGTTGTATGATTTCACTTCTATGAAGTATTTAGAATGGGCAAACACATAGAAACAAAAGTATACTGGTGGTCACTAGGGGCTGGGGGAGGGAGGAATGGGGAGCTGTTGCTTAATAAATACTGAGTTTCTGTTTCAGGTGATGAAAAAGTTCTAAAAGTGGATGGTGATGGGGATGGCACAGCATACTTAATGTAATTAATGTCACTGAACTGGACTCTTAAAAAATGGTTAGAGTGGCAAGTTTTATGTCATATATATTTTACCACAATAAAATTTTTGAAAATAGAGCTGTATTAAGGGAATGCTGGATGTTTTTAATGAATCCTCACAACAATCCAATGAAGTAGATGTGCAAACGGAAGAGGGATTCACTTTACAAGCTGAAACTAGAAAGGAAAAATTTTAGTTCGTTTATTCCAAATATATACCACGTTTTTAGCCTCAGCATCATGTGAATAAAGAGAATATGTGAATACTAAATAGCCAGGTCCAGACGTTATATTCAAAGAGGTGTCAGTAGGAAATTACAGGGAAAGATAATCTGTGGAATTATATGGATAGAAATAAAGATTAAGTTTTGTCTCACATGCACTCCTACAATACATTTTGTTTTTGTTTGTTCATATGTCACCTTTCTTTAAATTCTGAAAAACATTTAATCCTGTCTTCATAGGAATAAATGAAATAAACATATGGCTTCGAGCTGTAACAAAAAAGGTTATATTGAATAGCCAAGACGGAGTCATTTCAAATGAGCCTCATTTAAAACTACTGTGGAAGCTTTAGCCATATTGAATTGTGTGACCTGTTTTTAATGCACCTCTCTATATACAATAGTTTTTATTTAATATGGGAGAAGAAGCAAGAATAAAAATGTCATAGATTAACTAGGGGCCTTAAGGCACATTAATTTCCCAGTAGTCTCTTCCTTTAATGATTGAATTCTCTACGTTTTCCCTAATGATGCAAAACTGTGAGCCATTTAAATTCAAACAACTGTACAGGACACAACCAACTTAGCATGCCGGGGGTTGCAAAAAGGAACTCATATGTATCAGGGAAGATATTAGCTACCATAAAGAAACAACAGAAGATGAATAACAGGATATTGCTTACCACACATGCTTCTAACTATGGGGAATAAATATTTCCTTGATGGTTTTCAAATGAGACATTAAACAGAAAGGCCACAAAGGGGAAAATTATATACTTGGGAGAAGAAAATATAAATAAAATAGCTACATGATATCAATAATGATAATACCAAATAGTATAATTAGTGCATGCTTCTATAAAACCCTAAAGTATAGGGCAAAGGGGTCAAGTCTTTTACAAGAGGCCTTAAAACAATGTTGTCCACTAGAACTTTCCATAATGATGGAAATGTTCTCTATCTGCTCTGTCCCACAGAATAGCCACTAGTCATATGTGGCTAACTGAGCACTTGAAATGTGGCTAGTGTGACTGAGGAACTAAATTTATTATTTTATTTCATTTTAATTAATTTGGATTTAAATAACAACATGTGCCTAATGGCCAATGTAATTGACAGAATAGACTTACAATGGTTCCGAAGAAATAGATAAACATTCAAAACTAACCTGATATTCAAACAAACTCCTCCTACTACACGAACCACAGGCGAAATGACCCTGAGACCAGGAGAACTAGATGGTGCCCAGCTACCACTACCGACTGCTGTGACTGGGATCACAATAGAGGTTCCCGGGCAGAGAGGGAGAAAAATGTAGAACAAAAACCAAACCCAGAAAAAAGACCAGACTTACTGGTTTTACAGAGACTGGAGGAACTGCCGAGACTGTGGCCCTCAGACACTCTGCTAAGATGGAACTGAAGCCATTCCCAGAGACCACCTTTCAGCAATAGACACGCCTACAAAATAAATAATAACACCTGAGAGGAACTAGCTTCTTTGAACAGTTAATTATAGGAGACCAAAAGGGTAAGATGTGCCCAAAAGCAAAGATGATAAGGCGGGAAGGGGTAGGAAAATCGGCTGATAAGTAACAGGCAACCCAGGGCAGAAATGGGGAGAGTGCTGACACACTGTGGGGACTGAGACCAATGTCTTGGAACATTCTGTGTACAAATCCTTGAACAGTAAACCATTTGCTTTGTAATCGTCATCTAAAGCTCAATAAAATATTAAAAAAAAGAAACTCCTGCTGACTGTCATTTCCCAAACTGACTCCTGAACATTAGCCAGAATTACGTCTGTAGGTTTGAAAGAGTTCTATTTGTTGAAGACACCTGCTGTTCCTGGGGGAAAAACTTACAGAAATGTCTAATGAAATTTTGCCCCACAATAATGAAATGGAATGTGACATTCGAAAGTTCTCTCACTCCTCTCCTTGGCTTATAAGATTCCCAGGGCATGGCCTCACACTTAGTTGATGTAGACCCTTCATCTGATTCTCGGATTCTAAACTAAGAAAATAACAAGGTCTCCTGACTGGTTACTTGAGAAGAAAATAAAATTGGCCTGAGAGCCTGGCCTCCCTCTGGAAAGGTATTATTGCTGTTACTAACAGATTTCTTCAGTGTGGTCAGAGACTTCACATGCTACTATGCTATCATCTAACTTTCTACCTCTCCACATAAATTTAGACCTTGGTGGAAACCACCCTTGGAATCTATGAAGTGAAATTCACTTCAACCAACCATAGCATTAATGTTTTGTTGCAAACAAACTCATAAATTCAGCTAGAGATGGAATGCAGGTTTCATTTAATTGACTGGGTATAACTGTCAGGAGCAGCACTGTCCAGAGACACATAGAGAGATAGTATTTAGGCTCAGTGGAAAATCATGCTGTAAATGTTTAATAAGGAACCCTGGTGGTGCAGTGGTTAAGCACTCAGCTGCTAACCGAAAGGTCTGTGGTTTGAACCCACCAGCTGCTCTGCAGCAGAAAAATAGAGCAGTCTTCTTCCATAAAGATTACGGCCTAGGAAACACTATGGGACAGTTCTACTCTGTCCTAGAGGTTCATTATGAGTCAGAACTGATTCGACAGCAATGGGTCTTATGTGTTTAATAATGTCTGCCATGGGCTCACAAATGGGGATCCATGGCTTCAGTGCTGTTATGGATTGAATTGTGTTCCCCAAAATATGTGCTAAATTCCTGGCTCTGTACCTACGGATGGTGACCTTGTTTGGAAATCAGGCTTTTCTTTTGTTACATTATTGAGTCTTACTAGAGCATTGAGTAGGTGCGTCCTAAATCTAATCACTTCTGAGTTATAAAAAGACCAGACCAGACACAGAGACATACACACAAAGGGAAAGACAGAGGTCATGTGAAGATTATCCACAAGCCACGAAACACCAAGGAACCAAGGAATGCCCGG
The DNA here is from genome assembly GCF_030014295.1 of Loxodonta africana. Lineage (NCBI taxonomy): Eukaryota > Metazoa > Chordata > Mammalia > Proboscidea > Elephantidae > Loxodonta > Loxodonta africana. The sequence goes on from NC_087368.1 coordinate 15,952, forward strand.
GGCTGCAAATAAGGAAGGAATCGATATGGCCAAGACCCTGATTTGGACTTTTAGACTCTAGAACGGTGAGAAAATAAATTTCTGTTCTTTAATGCCACACACTTGTGGTATCTGTGCTACAGCAGCACTAGGAAACTAAGACAGGTGCTGTGTATCTGTCATCCCTCTGCTAGACAACACAGGGGGACAAAGCTGAGAGGGAAAATGGGAAGTAGAGTAGGAGCACAGAGATCACAGACATTAATTGCCACCAGGAACTATTGTTGGTGGCATCATGGAAGAGCTGGTATTTGAGCTGGACCTTGAAAGATGAGTGGATTGGAGGGCAAATAAGAAGGGCAAAGGCACTGCTGCCATAACAGACACATGAACACACAGCATGTCAGAGAAAGGGCAAAGTTTTTTCTGACAAAGGCGGAAGGAGCTGCATTGAAAGGTAATACTGCAAAGACAGCCTGAAGCCAAATTCAGAAAGGCATGGAATGCCATGTTATGGAGTTTGTTTTCTAACGACAAGTAGCCAGCTAATTTTTGAACCAAGTTGTAGCATGGTCAGATCTGCATTTTAGGAGGATAATTTTGTCTTCTATGATTGGGTAGGTGAAGCAAGATGTGGAACACAGCAAGTTCTTTTATTAGTTTATTTGTAATGTAAGTTTCTCAAAAGTCTAAAACTGAGTTGAGAGGGCTTATTGTGGCAGACACTATTGGTTGCTAACCCCAACAACTATTTGTTCTTCTCTATCAGTTTATAAAATCTTAATTTTGTCCAGGCTGCAAAATGCACAGACAAGGCGGGTCTTCCAGCTCGCCTCAGGGGTTGAATCATGATTTCCCTAAGCCAAATTGAAAATCCATTGCCTTTTTGCTAGCGACTGGTGAAGGTGTGCTCCAGTTCTGAACAGAGAAACTGAAAGTGAAGTCTACTAGGAGGACTCTGGGTATTGTAAGTATTTTGACCCCTGATTAAAATATAGATGGCAAAGAGGCCTATTCCTTCTTACTGCCCAGCTACGTGAGGATGTAATGTCTACGGCAACAGCAGCCATCTTGAAACCATGAGACAAAAAACTAATGTTGAAAAAAATAATACATAGGAAAATAACAAAGGCAAAAGATAGTAAATGTATATTTAAAAAAAAAAAAACTAAGCCGTTGCCGTGGAGTCGATTCCAAGCCCTAGTGACCCTATAGGACAGAGTAGAACTGCCCCATAGGGTTTCCAAGGAACACCTGGTGGATTCAAACTGCCAACCCTTTGGTTAGCAGCCATAGGACTTAACCACTATGCCACCAGAGTTTCCACAAAAGTATATAGGTCCTTGAGGAGGCGGGGCCAAGATGGCGGACTAGGTAGACGCTACCTCGGATCCCTCTTGCGACAAAGACTCGGAAAAACAAGTGAATCAATCACATACATAACAATCTACGAACTCTGAACAACAAACACAGATTTAGAGATGGAGAACGAACAAATACAGGGAAGCAGCGACTGTTTTCGGAGCCTGGAGCCAGTGTCCCACTCAGGTAACCTTGGCGCCGGGCTTAGGTCTAGACCCAGATGAGCTGAACTCAATATCTTGTGATGGTGCAAACAAGGGGCGCAGCCCTACCCCCCTGAACTGACCCCGGGAGGGGGCCCAGCCAGTCCGTGCAGGCGGCGTGGCGACGCGGCTCGTGGGACAAGTCCCCGGGAGGCAGTGACTGGTTTTGGAGCTGGGAGTGCAGCATCTCAGCGGGGGAACCTTGGCGCCGGGCTTTTGACTGGGTGCTGTCACGGCGCAAGCACGGGGCGTAGCCCTACTCCCAGGAACTAACCCCAGGAGGGGGCCCAGCCGGTCCGCGGAGGCGGAACAGCGACGCAGCTGGCGGGACGAGAAGTCCCCAAGAGGCAGGGACTGATTTTGAAGCCAAGAGTGCAGAGTCCCAGCAGGGGAACCTTGACGCTGGGCTTTGGACTGGCAGCGGAGGATCTGACCGCGGCTTTAGCGGGCCAGACCCCTGGGGGCAATCTCCACACAGCCAGCAAACATAGGCGACACGCCCCTCGGGAATCTCAGATAAAATAGTCATTTCAAGCAAGATAAGCAACTTTGGCTATATTCCGGGGTGCTACTCTCCTGTTTCTCTGAACCCTCCCCCGCCCTTCCCAGGTGGCTTCATTAACTTTGGAATTTCCTGAGCCAGAGGGAGAACGGCTCCGGCTCCGTGGTGGGTTTGCTTTTCCATTTTTTTTTTTTTTTTGGTCTTTTCCTAACCCATTCTTCCGGCCTGAGAGAAGGAACCACAAAAAACCCAGGGACCAAAAATCCATCCCTAATTGGACTAAAAACACAGAAACAGCTACAGCCAAGCATATATGATCCACATCTCAGACTTTCATCTTTACAGGGAACAAGGTGGCGGTTATAATCCAAAGGCAGTTCTAATAGGCATCTGACTGCATTTTTTTTTTAGCGGATTTTCTGGGAAAACAAGTTTCCCAGGTCTGATATCTCTGCTTATTCAACAGAGCCCTAACTGACCCACAACAGGGAACTGAGGGCTGAAGCTCCCCCCAGACCACCTAGCCTCTTGCCTTAGGGGTCTAAGGAGGGTGACACCTACCAATTAGTAGAGGCACTTGCATTGGGGGCCTAAGGTACAGCTCCAGTGCCCTCCCACCAAGGTGCTACAGGAATAGAGACACACCTACCTCACTGACACTTGGGGGAAGCCTATCAGCATCCTGCCCCCCCGGAGGATGAACCCCAACTGCTAATAGAATCTGGTGCACACAACTATCACCACTACTTCTCGAGGTGGATAGGTGTTAGGGTGCAGCACACACCTGATGACCCAAAATCAGATTGTACTCAAGAATAGTGAATAGACTCAGGCATATATATCTGGCAACAGCCCAAACCAGCTGGTAATAGGTCATAAGTAAGTCAAGGGCTACAACAAACAAGACAGCACAATCTAGTAGCCCATCCATGTATATTGAAAGAAAACAAAACAAGATAAGACTCAGTGAGCAATTACAGAATAAACCACTATTATATCTTAGTGATGGCTCAGAGACAGCAGTCGATATCAAACCACATAAAGAAGCAGACCATGACAGCTTCTACAACCCCCCAAACAAAAGAATCAAAATCTTTCCCAAATGAAGATACAATCCTGGAATTATTAGATACAGAATATAAAAAACTAATTTACAGAATGCTTCAAGACATCAGGGATGATCTCAGAAATGAAATAAGGCAAACTGCAGAAAAAGCCAAGGAACACACTGATAAAACAGTGGAAGAACTCAAAAAGATTATTCAAGAACATAGTGGAAAAATTAATAAGTTGCAAGAATCCATAGAGAGACAGCATTCAGAAATCCAAAAGATTAACAATAAAACTTACAGAATTAGACAATGCAATAGGAAGTCAGAGGAGCAGACTCGAGCAATTAGAATGCAGACTGGGAAATCTGGAGGACCAGGGAATTAACACCAACATAGCTGAAAAAAAATCAGATAAAAGAATAAAAAAATGAAGAAACCCTAAGAATCATGTGGGACTCTATCAAGAAAGATAACTTGCGTGTGATTGGAGTCCCAGAACAGGGAGGAAAGACAGAAAACACAGAGAAAATAGTTGAAGATCTGCTGACAGAAAACTTCCCTGACATCATGAAAGACAAAAGGATATCTATCCAAGATGCTCATCGAACCCCATTTCAGATTGATCCAAAAAGAAAAACACCAAGACATATTATCATCAAACTTGCCAAAACCAGAGCTAAAGAGAAAATTTTAAAAGCAGCCAGGGAGAAAAGAAAGGTCTCCTTCAAGGGAGAATCAATAAGAAAAAGTTCAGACTACTCAGCAGAAACCATGAAGGCCAGAAGGCAATGGGATGACATATACAGAGCACTGAAGGAGAAAAACTGCCAGCCAAGGATCATATATCCAGCAAAACTCTCTCTGAAATATGAAGACGAAATTAAGATATTTACAGATAAACACAAGCTTAGAGAATTTGCAAAAACCAAACCAAAGCTGCAAGAAATGCTAAAGGAAATTGTTTGGTCAGAAAACCAATAATATCAGATACCAGCACAACACAAGGTCACAAAACAGAACATCCTGATATCAACTCAAATAGGGAAATCACAAAAACAAATTAAGATTAATTTAAAAAATGCGCATAACAGGGTATCATTGAAGTCAATACATAAAAGGTCACAATAATCAAAAAGAGGGACTAAATACAGGTGGCATAGAACTGCCATATGAAGAGTGATACAAGGCGATATAGGACAATACAAATTAGGTTTTTACTTAGAAAAATAGGGGTAAATATTAAGGTAACCACAAAGAGGTATAACAACTCCATAACTCAAGATAAAAGCCAAGAAAAACGTAACGACTCCAGAAACATAAAGTCAAACACTATGAAAATGAGGATCTCACAATTTACTAAGAAAAATGTCTCAGCACAAAAAAGTAAGTGGAAAAATGAAATTGTCAACAACGCACATGAAAAGGCATCAAAATGACAACACTAAACACTTATTTATCTATAATTACGCTGAATTTAAATGGACTAAATGCACCAATAAAGAGACAGAGAGTCTCTGACTGGATAAAGAAACACGATCTGTCTATATGCTGCCTACAAGAGACACACCTTAGACTTGGAGACACAAACAAACTAAAACTCAAATGATGGAAAAAAATATATCAAGCAAACAATAAGCAAAAAAGAAGAGGAGTAGCAATATTAATTTCTGACAAAATAGACTTTAGACTTAAATCCACTACAAAGGATAAAGAAGGACACTACATAATGATAAAAGGGACAATTGATCAGGAAGATATAACCATATTAAAAATTTATACACACAATGACAGGGCTGCAAGATACAGAAATCAAATTTTAACAGAACTGAAAAGTGAGATAGACACGTCCACGATTATAGTAGGAGACTTCAACACACCACTTTCGGAGAAGGACAGGACATCCAGTAAGAAGCTCAATAGAGACACGGAAGACTTAATTACAACAATCAAACAACTTGACCTCATTACCTTATACAGAACTCTCCACCCAACTGCTTCAAAGTACACTTCTTTTCTAGCACATATGGAACATTCTCTAGAATAGACCACATATTAGGTCATAAAACAAACCTTTGCAGAATCCAAAACATTGAAATATTACAAAGCATCTTCTCAGACCAAAAGGCAATAAAACTAGAAATCAATAACAGAAAAACTAGGGAAAAGAAATCAAATACTTGGAAAATGAACAATACCCTCCTGAAAAAAGACTGGGTTATAGAAGACATCAAGGAGTGAATAAGGAAATTCATAGAATGCAAAGAGAATGAAAGTACTTCCTATCAAAACCTCTGGGACACAGCAAAAGCAGTGCTCAGAGGCCAATTTATATCGATAAATGCACACATACAAAAAGAAGAAAGAGCCAAAATCAGAGAACTGTCCCTACAACTTGAACAAATAGAAAGTGAGCAACAAAAGAATCCATCAGGCACCAGAAGAAAACAAATAATAAAAATTAGACCTGAACTAAATGAACTAAAGAATAGAAAAACAATTGAAAGAATTAACAAAGCCAAAGCTGGTTCTTTGAAAAAATTAACAAAATTGATAAACCATTGGCTAGACTGACTTAAGAAATACAGGAAAGGAAACAAATAACCTGAATAAGAAACGAGATGGGCCACATCACAACAGAACCAACTGAAATTAAAAGAATCATATCAGATTATTACGAAAAATTGTACTCTAACAAATTTGCAAACCGAGAAGAAATGGATGAATTCCTGGAAAAACACTACCTACCTAAACTAACACATTCAGAAGTAGAACAACTAAATAGACCCATAACAAAAAAAGAGATTGAAACGGTAATCAAAAAACTCCCAACAAAAAAAGCCATGGCCCAGACGGCTTCACTGCAGAGTTCTACCAAGCTTTCAGAGGAGAGTTAACACCACTACTACTAAAGGTACTTCAAAGCATAGAAAATGACGGAATACTACCCAACTCATTCTATGAAGCCACCATTTCTCTGATACAAAAACCAGGTAAAGACATTACAAAAGAAGAAAATTACAGACCTATATCTCTCATGAACATAGATGCAAAAATCCTCAAGAAAATTCTAGCCGATAGAATTCAACAACATATCAAAAAAATAATTCACCACGACCAAGTGGGATTTATACCAGGTATGCAAGGCTGGTTTAATATCAGAAAAACCATTAATGTAATCCACCACATAAATAAAACAAAAGACAAAAACCACATGATCTTATCAATTGATGCAGAAAAGGCATTTGACAAAGTCCAACACCCATTTATGATAACAACTCTCACCAAAATAGGAATTGAAGGAAAATTCCTCAACATAATAAAAGGCATCTATACAAAGCCAACAGCCAACATCATTCTAAATGGAGAGAGCCTGAAAGCATTTCCCTTGAGAACAGGAACCAGACAAGGATGCCCTTTATCACTGCTCTTATTCAACATTGTGCTAGAAGTCCTAGCCAGAGCAATTAGGCTACACAAAGAAATAAGGGGCATCCGAAATGGCAAAGAGGAAGTCAAATTATCTCTATTTGCAGATGACATGATCTTATACACAGAAAACCCCAACGAATCCTCCAGAAAACTACTGAAACTAATAGAAGAGTTTGGCAGAGTCTCAGGTTATAAGATAAATAAACAAAAATCACTTGGATTCCTCTACATCAACAAAAAGAACATCGAAGAGGAAATCACCAAATCAATACCATTCACAGTAGCCCCCAAGAAGATAAAATACTTAGGAATAAATCTTACCAAGGATGTAAAAGACCTATACAAAGAAAACTACAAAGCTCTACTACAAGAAATTCAAAAGGACTTACTTAAGTGGAAAAACATACCTTGTTCATGGATAGGAAGACTTAACATAGTAAAAATGTCTATTCTACCAAAAGCCATCTATACATACAATGCACTTCCTATCCAAATTCCAATGTCATTTTTTAATGTGATAGAGAAACAAATCACCAACTTCATATGGAAGGGAAAGAAGCCACGGATAAGCAAAGCATTAGTGAAAAAGAAGAAGAAAGTGGGAGGCCTCACTCTACCTGATTTCAGAACCTATTATACAGCCACAGTAGTCAAAACAGCCTGGTATTGGTACATCGACCAGTGGAACAGAATTGAGGACCCAGATATAAATCCATTCACATATGAGCAGCTGATATTTGACAAAGGCCCAGTGTCACTTAATTTGGAAAAGATAGTCTTTTTAACAAGTGGTGCTGACATAACTGGATATCCATTTGCAAAAAAATGAAACAGGACCCATATCTCACACCAAGCACAAAAACTAACTCCAAGTGAATCAAAGACCTAAACATAAAGACTAAAATGATAAAGATCATGGAAGAAAAAATAGGGACAACATTAGGAGCCCTAATACAAGGCATAAACAGAATACAAAACATTACCAAAAATGATGAAGAGAAACCAGATAACTGGGAGCTCCTAAAAATCAAAGACCTATGCTCATCTAAAGACTTCACCAAAAGAGTAAAATGACCACCTACAGACTGGGAAAGAATTTTCAGCTATGACATCTCCGACCAGCACCTGATCTCTAAAATCTATATGATTCTGTCAAAACTCAACCACAAAAAGACAAACAACCTAATCAAGAAGTGGGGAAAGGATATGAGCACACACTTCACTAAAGAAGATATTCAGGCAGCTAACAGATACATGAGAAAATGCTCTCGATCATTAGCCATTAGAGAAATGCAAATTCAAACCACGATGAGATTCCATCTCACTCCAACAAGGCTGGCATTAATCCAAAAAACACAAAATAATAAATGCTGGAGAGGCTGTGGAGAGATTGGAACTCTCATACATTGCTGGTGGGAATGTAAAATGGTACAACCACTTTGGAAATCCATCTGGTGTTATCTTAAACAGTTAGAAATAGAACTACCATACAACCCAGAAATCCCACTCCTCGGAATATACCCTAGAGAAATAAGAGCCTTCACACAAACGGTTAAATGCACACCCATGTTTATTGCAGCTCTGTTTACAATAGCAAAAAGCTGGAAGCAACCAAGGTGTCCATCAACGGATGAATGGGTAAATAAATTGTGGTATATTCACACAATGGAATATTACGCATCGATAAAGAACAGTGACGAATCTATGAAACATTTCATAACATGGAGGAACCTGGAAGGCATTATGCTGAGCGAAATTAGTCAGAGGCGAAAGGACAAATATTGTTTAAGACCACTAGTATAACATCTTGAGAAATGGGAGTGGCACCACTCACTCTTACCCCAAGTGACCGACTCACTATTTCCCCTAGTGACCCACTCACAAGATTTTTTGCATCCTTTCCCCATGACCTTATGCTCTGCAGATCTAGAGATCTTAGTTCCAAAGGGAAGAATGCCGCCACCTGGGTATGCATCACTGATTTCATTGAACTGGAAGCTAAGAATGCCACCTGGCCATGTTGGGCTCCTTATGCCACTGTATCAACAGGCAAAGAAGGGAGTTACCATAGTGGCTGGTGTGATTGATCCTGACTACCATGAGGAAATTGGGTTGATTTTACAAAATAGAGGCAAACAAGAGTATATCTGGAATTGAGGGGATCCCAGAAAAAAAAAATTTTTTTTTTTTTTCCTTAGGGCATCTCTTAGTACCACCATGCCTTGTGATTAAAGTCAATGGAGCAGAGGCAGGGCCACGATGGCAGAGTAGTCAGATGCTTCCCGTGATCCCTCTTACAACAAAGACCTGCAAAAACAAGTGAATTGATTATATATGGAAACGTAGGAGCCCTGAACATCAAAGACAAAGGTGAGGAATTGGACTGAGTGGCAGGCGGTGGGAGAGACGGTTCAGAAGTAGTGAGGAGTTGCCAGTCCTGGCCTCGCCAGGACTGGCACCCCACAGGCTAGATTGGCTGGCATGTATGGTGAGGCAAGTGGTGGTTCTTGGGACCAGTTTTCCACACTGGGAGAGACCAAGTGGTGGGGAGTCTGCTCAAGCCTCCAGAACCAGTGGGAAATGCTGCTCCATCAGCGAAAGTTAAGTACAAACATCTAAACCACCACGTGGATCAAAACTAAAACAAAAACAGAATGCTCTTTATCTGCTTCCCTGCTCTGCTCTGGGTCCTGGTCAGGCTTCAGCATGTGCTGTGCTCCCTGGGCAGGAAGTAGGACCCATCACGTGCTCTGAGCCATTCTCCTCACTTTGGAGAGGGAACAAATTAACAAACGGGAAAAAAAATAATCTGCCAGCTCCTCTTCTCCAGGAATGCGGGGCAGGCACAGGCCCTTTGCCTAGGCACAGGCATAAGGGGACCATGGACTTTGTATGCCTTTCACCCCTGCATAGACCTGTCTGAGCCCATTTCAACAGTGTAGGCCATCATTAGCACAGTATAACAGGGTTTATACCTGAAGCCTATTTTCATGTGTATCTGCTATAAGGGGGAGTGGCAGATTTGTGACAGTTGACTCTGCCCTGCCCATTAAGCAGGGTCTTCACCTGCCCACATCAGGAGCCTGAGGACTGGTAGCTCCACCCACTCTACTGAGCTACCTGCAACAGGGGTCCAAGAATAAGTGGTGACTCCCAGCCATTACACCCAGCAGCACTGGGTGCCCACAAGCTGGCTGTAAAATCCACCTACCTATGTGCTCTAGGGAACAGGGACATGCCTTCCACATAGACACTTGCGCAGCAGTCAGCCTCTTGATCAGTGCATGACCCTCTACTGCAGCCAAATAACTATGCCTTCTCCAATCTAGGACTTCCCATCTAGGACTGTAGGGCAGAGCCTACACTGCACACTTGGTGACCAGTGACCTGGACACCTGAGCAGAATCCTCACAAGAAAAGGAAATGGACGCCTGGGCTCACATACATAGTAACAGCTCTAGCCACCTGGAGACAGAATGTGAGAGTTTCAAAGGCACGCAATAACCAAATTAGTTCCCAAGACCAGCCTACTTGGGCATATTAAAAAAAAAAGAAAAAAGAAGCTAGGATACAAGAAGCAAACAATAAATAAATATAACAAATTATTGATGGCTCAGAGACAACAGTCAATATCAATCACATAAAGAGACAGAGACCATGATGGCTTCATCAAGCCACCAAAACAAAGACTCAAAAAATCTTCCAGAGGAAGATAACATCTTGGACTTTGCAGAGGTAGAATTCAAAAGACTAATATACAGAACTCTTCAAGAGACCAGGAACGAGATCAGGCAAAACAGAGACCACACCACAGAACACAGAGACAAAGCAATAGGGGAACTCAAGATGTTTCTGCTAGAGCATAATGACAAATTTAACAGGCTGCAAGAATCCATAGACAGCAAATAGAAATCGAAGAAATTAACAATAAAATTTCAGAATTAGACAACTCAATAGATAGTCATAGGAACAGAATTGAGGCAATGGAAGTCAGAATTTGTGAGATTGAAGATGAAGCACTTGACACCAACTTATTTGGGAAAATCAGATAAAAGAATTAAAAAAAAATGAAGAAACCCTAAGAATTATGTGGGACTCTATTAAGAGGAATAAGCTATGAGGGATTGGAGAACCAGAACAGTGGGGGGATAAGAAGAAATACAGAGAGAATTGTTGAAGATTTGTTGGCAGAAAACTTCCTTGAAATTGTGAAAGATGAGAAGCCGTCTATCCAAGATGCTCATTGAACCCCACACAAGATAGATCCAGAAAGAGAGTCACCAAAACATATTATAATCAAACTTGCCAAAACCAAAGATAAAGAGAGAATATTAAAAGCAGCTATGCATAAATGAAAAGTTATTTACAAAAGAGAGTCAACTAAGCTCAGACTGCTCAGCAGGAACCATGCAGGTAAGAAGGCACTGGAATGACATATATAAAGCCTTGAAGGAAGAACATTGCCAGCCAAGAATTATATATACAGCCAAATTGTCTCTCAAATATGATGGTGAAATTAGGGCATTTCCAGATAAACAGAAGTTTAGGGAACTTGCAAAAACCAAACCAAAATTATGAGAAATGCTAAAGGGAGTCCTTCAGTTAGAAAATAACATCAGATAACAACCCAAGACTAGAACACAGAACAGATATCGACCCAGATAGGGAATTCACAAAAATAAATCAAAGCTAAAACACTGAAAATAGGGAAACAGAGATGTCAGTCAATATATAAAAGATGACAACATAAAACAGAGGAACTAAAACATGTAGTCATAAATCTTCCGTATGGAGAGGATGTCAAGGCGATATAACGAAAGAAAAAATTTGTTTAAACTTAGGAAAATAGGGATAAATATTAAGGCAACCACAAAGGAAACTAACAATCCTGCACATCAAAAAAAAACAAAAAACAAAACCACAGACTCAGCAAATACAAAATCAACAACAGTGAAAAAGGAAATACATAAAGAAAAACAATGCACCATAGAAAATTAAGTGGAACAAAGAAACTGTCAGCAATACACACACAAAAATACATCAAAATGACAGCACTAAAGTCATACCTGTCAATAATTACACTGAATGTAAATGGACTAAACACACCAATGAAGAGACAGAGAGTGGCAGGATGGATAAAAAAAAGATCCATCTATTTGCTGCCTATTAAGAGACACACCTTAGACTTAAAGACACAAAAACTCAAAGGATGGAAAAAAATATATCAAGCAAATAACAATCAAAAAAGAGCAGGAGTGGCAATATTAATCTATGACAAAATAGACTTTAAAGCTAAATCCAACACAAAGGATAAGGAAGTACACTATATGATGATTAAGGGTCAATACACGAGGATGACATAATCATAATAAATATATATGCACCCAGTTACCGGGCTCCAAAATCCATAAACTCTACCAGCATCGAAAACAGAAATAGCTCCACGATAATAGTAGGAGACTTCAACCCACCGCTTTCGGTGAAGGACAGAAGATCCAGAAAGAGGCTCTATAGAGTCACAGAAGATCTAAATGCCACAGTCAACTTGACCTCATAGACGTATGTGGAACACTCCACCCAACAGCAACCAAGTATACTTCCTTTTCTGACACACATGGAAAAGTCTCCAGAATACATCACATATTGGGCCACAAAGCAAGCCTTAACAGAATCCAAAACATGGAAGTACTACAAAGCATCTTTTCTGACCATAAAGCCATAAAAATAGAAACCAGTAAGAGGGCCGGCAGCTCTCTTTGGAGGGTTAAGATGGAAAGCTGAGACGTAGCCTGTCCAGAAGCCCAGGGTAGAATCAGTCACCCCTCTTCATGAATTGAATTGTGTCCCCCCAAAATGCGTCAACTTGGCTAGTCCATGATTCTCAGTATTGTGTGACTGTCCACCATTTTGTCATCTGAAGTGATTGTGTTGTAAATCCTACCTCTGTGATGTTAATGAGGTGGGATTAGTGGAGTTATGTTAATGAGGCAGGGCTCAATCTAAAAGATTAGGTTGTGTTTTAAATCAGCCACTTTTGAGATATAAAAGAGAGAAGCAAGCAGAGAGACAGGGGGCCCTGATACCACCAAGAACCAAGAGCCAGGAGAGTAGCGCATCCCTTGGACTTGGGGTCCCCGTGCTGAGAAGCTCCTAGAGCAGGGGAAGATTGATGACAAGGACCTTCCCCAGAGCCGACAGAGAGAGAAAGCCTTCCCCTGGAGCTGGCATCCTGAATTCAGACTTCTAGCCTCCTAGACTGTGAGAAGAGAATAAGCCATCCACTTGTAAAATTTCTGTTATAGCAGCAGTAGATAACAAAGACATGCCTGTAGCAGTCAGGGTACAATCAGAAGAGAAAAAAGCACGCCAGGTTGTTTTTTCAAAGGAAGAATTTAATATAAATAATTTCTAATTAAACAAAACAAAAAACCTGTTGCCTTCGAGTCAATTCTGACCCATAGTTGGGCCCTATAGGGTAGAGTAGAACTGCCCCATAGGGTTTCCAATGAGTGCCTAGTGGATTTGAACTGCCGACCTTTTGGTTAGCAGCCGAACTGTTAACTGCTATGCCACCAGGGTTCCCAAATTAGGCAACTGAAAAGGCAAACTAGAATTTTATGTGGGAGTAGAAACTGCAGGAAGTAGCTACCACTCCTAGGCCTGGAGAACAACAGGAAGAGGCTGAAATTGATTAAAACTTAAAAACTCAGGGAAGGGTCCTAGGGGCTGGGACCCAGACCTCTGAGGAGAGGGTACTGCTCAGCAAATGCTGGTGTCTCTGAGGGGCACCATGAGGTGAGTTCAGTAGTGTTGCAGAAACTGCAAACTGGACCCAATGCTTCTTACAGGAACAGGGAGCAAACAGGAAGGAGCAAGTGCCTGGCTTCCCCTCCAGTCTGCGGTATTCATTTATCGCCCTCTATTGGCAGACACGAGCGGGGAGCCAAAGCAAAGCAGATATTTGGTTGCCCTGTCCCAGCCCCAGCATCACAAAGCTGAGCATGGAAGGGCATGTTTGGAGTTGAGAGGCAACAACTTGGTAACTGGCACATCTTTCCAAAGGGTACATTTTGCAGGAGTCATAGAGACAAGCTGCATGTGACTTGGCCAGCACAGGCCAACCCCAAGAATACAAGTCAAAGGGAAAAGAAGCAAGAAAATAATTTGGAGGCCCAGCAGGTCATTGGAAATTCAGCTTGTAAAAGGAATGAGCAGTTCAGGGTTACCATAGCAAGATGACCCAGTCTTCAGGGACAGGCAGGGACATTGCTAGAGCTACTAAAAACTTGGGAATATCGATGCCATAAATTACCAGTTTCCATGCCTTTCTTTGTATCACTCCATCCCCCTTCCAAACCCTCTGTAGACCCCTCATCGGTTGCTGTGTCTGCTTTGTAGAAAACAGGGATTAAACTTTCAACCACCTTTCTCAATGACACCACACAAGGAGAGTCCTGAATTAGTGACTGTATTTGTTACCTACTGCTGCATAACAAATTACCCCCAAATTCAGCAGCTTAAAACAACAATGTATGATCTCACATTTCTGTGGGCCAGGATACCCTTGGTTCAGAGTCTCTCACGGGCTGCATCAAGGTGGAGCTGCAGTCTAAAGGCTTGACTAGAGGAGGGTCTGCTTCTAAGCTCACCCACGTGGCTGTTGGTAGGTCTCAGGTTTTCTCTCTGTTTGGTGGCCAGAAGCCTCCCTCAGTTCCTTGCCACGTAGGCCTCTCTATAGGGCTTTTCACAACATGGCAGCTGGCTTTACCCAGAAGAAGTAAGAAGCAAGAGAGAGTGAGAATAAAAAAAAACCTGTTGCCGTCAAATCAATTCCAACTCATGGAGACCCCACATGTTACAGAGAAGAATCGCTCCATGGGATTTTCTTGGCTGTAACCTTTTGCAGTACCACTGACCCTGTTGCCCTTGAATGGATTTTGACTCATAGCCACCCTGTAGAACTGCCCCATAGGGTTTCCAAGGCCACGACTCTTTACAGAAACAGACTGCCACGTCTCTTTCCCACAGAGCTGCTGGTGGGTTTGAACCATAAACCTTTTGGTTAGCAGCTGAGTGCTTAACCACTTTGCTACCAGGGCTCCTTTTGTGGAACCACTCGGGGTGGGGGTTTCAAACCACCAACATTTAGGTTAGTAGACAAGTACGAGCCATTTGCACCACCCGGGGACCTAGAGAGCATGAGAGGTAGAGAGAATGAAGTCACGGTCATTATTCACCTAAGCTTAGAAGGGATATCCTCTCACTTCTGTTGCATTCTATTTGTTAAAAGAGAGTCACTAGGTCCAGTCGACACAGAAGGGCAGGGGATCACACAACAGTGTGAACACCAGGAAGTGAGGCTCCCTGGGAGCCATTTTGGAGGCTGCCATAGTTGCTTTTCTCTCTGTGGCTTAGACCACAGTTGCACCAACTTTAAGATTAGTAGATATCCATTCTGTACCAGTAACAAAGTGAAGGCTCAATTCCTGTAGAGCCTCCTGTTCTAACCAAATTATACTTTATAATGAAGTTAATTTAAGGCATATATACTGATGTACATAAGTATTATGGCACCATATAGGGATTAGGCATCCATGCTTGGAGGCCCACCCAAATGACTATAATTAGTTTTACTTCGACACAGCCAAACCAATTTAACTTTTCATTTGTTGAGGTTGCCAGTATCTATCATCAGCCTGCATGTTGACAGTTTTCCCTGATACCACTTACCACTTAATTATCACCCCACATGCAGACCCTGACATATAAATGCAACCGCAAAGAGCGGTTATTACCATGCAATAGCTGGGTGCTTTGTCTCTGCCTCCCACTTCTCCTTGCTCCCCAAACACAAGTTCCTGAACAGCAGGAGACTTGAGGTAGCAACCCATTGGATGAGGAGACTGAACTGAATTTCTCAAGGCAGGTGCTGACACAGTATAGGGCTTGGTGAGACCAATATAAAACTCTCCAGCATTTCAGAATGGTCTCCTTCAATTAATTAATGATATTGTTCTGTAATTTCCACATTTGGTTGGATCACCTGTTTTGGGAATAGACATAAATGTGGATCTCTTCAGGTCAATTGGCCAGGAAGTTGTCTTCCATATTTCTTGGCATAGACGAGTGAGCACCTCCAACGCTGCATCTGTTTGTTGAAACATCTCAGTTAATATTCCATAATTCCTGGAGTCTTGTTTTTCACCAATGACTTCAGAGCAGCTTGGACTTCTTCCTTCAATACCATCGGTTCCCGATCATATGCCACCTCTTAAAATGTTTGAACATCGACTGTTTCTTTTTGGTATAATGACTCTGTGTATTCCTTTCATCTTCTTTTGATGCTTCCTGCATCCTTTAATATTTTCCCATAGAATCAGTTCTTTCTGCTTGAGAAACGCTGAGCGTGTTCTTCCCCTTTGGTTTTCCATCTCCATCTCTTTGCACATGTCATTATAATACTTTACTTTGTCTTTTCCAGCCGCCCTTTGAAATCTTCTGTTCAGTCGTTTTATTTCATCAGTACATCCTTTTGCTTTAGCTGCTCGACGTTTGAGAGCAAGTTTCAGAGTCTCCTCTGACGTCCATCTTAGTCTTTTCTTTCTTTCCTGAAGTTTCAATGACCTCTTGCTTTTTTCATGTATGATGTCCTTGATGTCATTCCAAACTCATCTGGTATTTGGTCACTAATGTTCAGTGCATCAAATCTTTTCTTCAGATGGTCTCTAAATTCAGGTAGGATATAACCAAGGTCATATTTTGGCTCTCGTGGACTTGCTCTGATTTCCTTCAGTTTCAGCTTGAACTTGCATATGAGCATTTGATGGTCTGTTCAACAGTCGGCCCCTGGCCTTGTTCTGACTGATGATTTTGAGCTTTTCCATTGTCTCTTTCCACAGATGTAGTCAATTTGATTTCTGTGTGTTCCATCTGGCTGGGTCCATGTGTATAGTCCCCATTTATGTTGATGAAAGAAGGTATTTGCAATGAAGAAGTCATTGGTCTTGCAAAATTCTATCGTTCGATCTCCGGCATTGTTTCTATCACCGAGGCCATATTTCCCAACTGCTGATCCTTCTTGTTTCCAACTTTTGCGTTCCATTGCCAGTAATTATCATTACATCTTGATTGCATGTTTGATCAATTTCAGACTGCAGCAGCTGATAAAAATCTTCTATTTCTTCGTCTTTGGCCCTAGTGGTTGGTGCGTAAATTTGAATAATAGTCATGTTAACTGATCTTCCTTGTAGGCGTATGGATATTATCTTATCACTGACAGCCTTGTACTTCAGGATAGATCTTGAAACGTTCTTTTTGATGAATGCAATGCCGTTCCTCTTCAAGTTGTCATTCCCAGCAAATTTTGCTGAAAATCATTCAAAAACGGCTACAGCGGTATATCGATGGGGAACGGCCAGAAATTCAGGCCGGTTTCAGAAGAGGACGTGGAACCAGGGATATCATTGGTGATGTCAGATGGATCCTGGCTGAAAGCAGAGAATACCAGAAGGATTTCCTGTGTTTTATTGACTATGCAAAGGCATTCAACTGTGTGGATCGTAACAAATTATGGATAACATTGCGAAGAATGGGAATTCCAGAACACTTAATTGTGCTCCTGAGGAACCTTTACATAGATCAAGAGGCAGTTGTTTGGACAGAACAAGGGGATACTGATTGTTTTAAAGTCAGGAAAGGTGTGCGTCAGGGTTGTATTCTTTCGCCATACCTATTCAATCTGTATGCTGAGCAAATAATCCAAGAAGCTGGACTATATGAAGAAGAACGGGGCATCAGGATTGGAGGAAGACTCATTAAAAAACTGCGTTATGCAGATGACACAACCTTGCTCGCTGGAAGTGAAGAGGACTTGAAGCACTTACTAACGAGGATCAAGGACCACAGCCTTCAGTATGGATTACAGCTCCACATAAAGAAAACAAAAATCCTCACAATTGGACCAATGACCAACATCATGGTAAACGGAGAAAAGATTGAAGTTGTCAAGGATTTCACTTTATTTGGATCCACAATCCACAGCCATGGAAACAGCAGTCAAGAAATCAAAAGACGCATTGCATTGGGTAAATCTGCTGCAAAGACCTCTTTAAAGTGTTAAAGAGCAAAGATGTCACCCTGAAGACGAAGGTGCGCCTGACCCAAACCATAGTGTTTTCAATTGCATCATACGCTTGCGAAAGCTGGACAATGAATAAGGAAAACTGAAGATGAATTGACGCCTTTGAATTGTGGTCTTGGCGAAGTATATTGAATATACCATGGGTTTAAATAAAAACAAACAAAAACAAAAAAACCCAGCACTCTGGGCAAAACATTTCTTCCTGAGCAGCCCATGCTAAAGGGATTTAGTTTGCCCCTTGGTGAGCAGCATGTGAAGGCAGATGCGAATCTACCCCTGTAGGAGTGAGTGCTGGGTGGTGCAAATGGTTAACAAGCTCTGCTGCTAACCTGGAAAGTTGGAGGTTAGAGTCCATCCAGAGGCACCTTGCAAGAAAGGCCTGGAGATCTACATCTGAAAAATAAGCGATTGAAAACCCTGTGAAGAACATTTCTACTTTAAACACACATGGAGTCATCACAAGTTGGGGTAGATTCCATGGCAACCGGTACTAATACAGGTAGAGCTTCTCTGAAAACTAACTTTTTGAGTACTATGGATCCTATTTTTTGATTAACAAAGCAGGTGAAGTCACAAGAAATAGTTCATTTGTTCATTGTGGAGCAGGAAAACAAAACTTAGGTCTCCAAGGTTTCTCATAAACCAGAAAAAACAGGTTCCATTAAATCTTAATCTCTTCCTCTAATTTGCTCTCTATCCTTCTGTCTAACCACAGTATGGGTGAAACTGTTGCCTGCTGCTGGGAGAAAACTACTCTTTGCCAGTTGTCTAAGTAGCGGAAATTTCCTGGATTCTTTGCTGAAGTTTCTCAGAGTGAGTGGACACACGGTGACTTTTTTTTTTA
Source organism: Loxodonta africana (assembly GCF_030014295.1). Classification (NCBI taxonomy): domain Eukaryota; kingdom Metazoa; phylum Chordata; class Mammalia; order Proboscidea; family Elephantidae; genus Loxodonta; species Loxodonta africana. The sequence continues at coordinate 34,463 of NC_087368.1, forward strand.
TTATTAACTTTTATTAAGCTTCAAGTGAACGTTTACAAATCCAATCAGTCTGTCACATATAAGTTTACATACATCTCACTCCCTACTCCCACTTGCTCTCCCCCTCTTGAGTCAGCCCTTTCAGTCTCTCCTTTCGTGACAATTTTGCCGGCTTCTCTCTCTCTCTATCCTCCCATCCTCCCTCCAGACAAGAGTTGCCAACACAATCTCAAGTGTCCACCTGATATAATTAGCTCACTCTTCGTCAGCGTCTCTCTCCCACCCGCTGACCAGTCCCTTTCATGTCTGATGAGTTGTCTTCAGGGATGGTTCCTGTCCTGTGCCAACAGAAGGTCTGGGGACCATGGCTGCCGGGATTCCTCCAGTCTCAGTCAGACCATTAAGTCTGGTCTTTTTATGAGAATTTGGGGTCTGTATCCCACTGATCTCCTGCTCCCTCAGGGGTCCTCTGCTGTGCTCCCTGTCAGGGCAGTCATCGATTGTGGCCGGGCACCAACTAGTTCTTCTGGTCTCAGGATGATGTAGGTCTCTGGTTCATGTGGCCCTTTCTGTCTCTTGGGCTCTTAGTTGTCGTGTGGCCTTGGTGTTCTTCATTTTCCTTTGCTCCAGGTGGGTTGAGACCAATTGCTGCATCTTAGATGGCCACTTGTTAGCATTTAAGACCCCAGACGCCACATTTCAAAGTGGGATGCAGAATGATTTCATAATAGAATTATTTTGCCAATTGACTTAGAAGTCCCCGCAAACCATGTTCCCCAGACCCCCGCACTTGCTCTGCTGACCTTTGAAGCATTCATTTTATCCCGGAAACTTCTTTGCTTTTGGTCCAGTCCAATTGAGCTGACCTTCCATGTGTTGAGTGTTGTCTTTCCCTTCACCTAAAGCATTTCTTATCTACTGATTAATCAATAAAAAAAACCCTCTCCCACCCTCCCTCCCTCCCCACCTCGTAACCACAAAAGTATGTGTTCTTCTCAGGTTTACTATTACTCAAGATCTTATAATAGTGGTCTTATACAATATTTGTCCTTTTGCCTCTGACTAATTTCGCTCAGCATAATGCCTTCCAGGTTCCTCCATGTTATGAAATGTGTCACAGATTCGTCACTGTTCTTTATCGATGCGTAATATTCCATTGTGTGAATATACCACAATTTATTTACCCATTCATCCGTTGATGGACACCTTGGTTGCTTCCAACTTTTTGCTACTGTAAACAGAGCTGCAATGAACATGGGTGTGCATATATCTGTTTGTATGAAGGCTCTTGTATCTCTGGGGTATATTCCCAGGAGTGGGATTTCAGGGTTGTATGGTAGTTCTATTTCTAACTGTTTAAGATAACACCAGATAGATTTCCAAAGTGGTTGTACCATTTTACATTCCCACCAGCAGTGTATGAGAGTTCCAATCTCTCCGCAGCCTCTCCAACATTTATTATTTTGTGTTTTTTGGATTAATGCCAGCCTTGCCGGTGTGAGATGGAATCTCATCGTAGTTTTAATTTGCATTTCTCTAATGGCTAATGATCGTGAGCATTTTCTCATGTATCTGTTGGCTGCCTGAATATCTTCCTTGGTGAAATGTGTGTTCATATCCTTTGCCCATTTCTTGATTGGGTTGTTTGTCTTTTTGTGGTTGAATTTTGACAGAATCATGTAGATTTTAGAGATCAGGCGCTGGTCTGAGATGTCATAGCTGAAAATTCTTTCCCAGTCTGTAGGTGGTCTTTTTACTCTTTTGGTGAAGTCTTTAGATGAGCATAGGTGTTTGATTTTTAGGAGCTCCCAGTTATCTGGTTTCTCTTCATCATTTTTGGTAATGTTTTGTATTCTGTTTATGCCTTGTATTAGGGCTTCTAGGGTTGTCCCAATTTTTTCTTCCATGATCTTTATCGTTTTAGTCTTTATGTTCAGGTCTTTGATCCACTTGGAGTTAGTTTTTGTGCATGGTGTGAGGTATGGGTCCTGTTTCATTTTTTTGCAAATGGATATCCAGTTATGCCAGCACCATTTGTTAAAAAGGCTATCTTTTCCCCAGTTAATTGACACTGGTCCTTTGTCAAATATCAGCTGCTCATACGTGGATGGATCTATGTCTGGGTTCTCAATTCTGTTCCATTGGTCTATGTGTCTGTTGTTGTACCAATACCAGGCTGTTTTGACTACTGTGGCTGTGTAGTAGGTTCTGAAGTCAGGTAAAGTGAGGCCTCCCACTTTCTTCTTCTTTTTCAGTAGTGCTTTGTTTATCCGGGGCTTCTTTCCCTTCCATATGAAATTGGTGATTTGTTTCTCTATCCCCTTAAAATATGACATTGGAATTTGGATCGGAAGTGTGTTAAATGTATAGATGGCTTTTGGTAGAATAGACATTTTTACTATGTTAAGTCTTCCTATCCATGAGCAGGGTATGTTTTTCCACTTAAGTATGTCCTTCTGAATTTCTTGTAGTAGAGCTTTGTAGTTTTCTTTGTATAGGTCTTTTACATCCTTGGTAAGATTTATTCCTAAGTATCTTATCTTCTTGGGGGCTACTGTGAATGGTATTGATTTGGTGATTTCCTCTTCGGTGTTCTTTTTGTTGATGTAGAGGAATCCAAGTGATTTTTGTATGTTTATTTTATAACCTGAGACTCTGCCAAACTCTTCTATTAGTTTCAGTAGTTTTCTGGAGGATTCCTTAGGGTTTTCTGTGTATATGATCATGTCATCTGCAAATAGTGATAACTTTACTTCTTCCTTGCCAATCCGGATACCTTTTATTTCTTTGTCTAGCCTAATTGCCCTGGCTAGGACTTCCAGCACGATGTTGAATAAGAGCGGTGATAAAGGGCATCCTTGTCTGGTTCCCGTTCTCAAGGGAAATGCTTTCAGGTTCTCTCCATTTAGAGTGATATTGGCTGTTGGCTTTGCATAGATGCCCTTTATTATGTTGAGGAATTTTCCTTCAATTCCTATTTTGGTAAGAGTTTTTATCATAAATGGGTGTTGGACTTTGTCAAATGCCTTTTCTGCATCAATTGATAAGATCATGTGGTTTTTGTCTTTTGTTTTATTTATGTGATGGGTTACATTAATGGTTTTTCTGATATTAAACCAGCCTTGCATACCTGGTATAAATCCCACTTGATCAGGGTGAATTATTTTTTTGATGTGTTGTTGGATTCTATTGGCTAGAGTTTTGTTGAGGATTTTTGCATCTATGTTCATGAGGGATATAGGTCTATAATTTTCTTTTTTTGTAATGTCTTTACCTGGTTTTGGTATCAGGGAGATGGTGGCTTCATAGAATGAGTTGGGTAGTATTCCGTCATTTTCTATGCTTTGGAATACCTTCAGTAGTAGTGGTGTTAACTCTTCTCTGAAAGTTTGGTAGAACTCTGCAGTGAAGCCGTCCGGGCCGGGGCTTTTTTTTTGTTGGGAGTTTTTTGATTAACACGGTGACTTTTTAAAAGCTAGCTACTGGAGGCGGAGCCAAGATGGCGGACTAGGCAGACGCTACCTCGGATCCCTCTTACAACAAGGACTTGGAAAAACAAGTGAATCGATCACATACATAACAATCTACGAACCCTGAACAACAAACACAGATTTAGAGACGGAGAACGAACTAATACGGGGAAGCAGCGATTGTTTCCAGAGCCTGGAGCCAGCGTACCAGTCAGGTACGGCAGAAGCACAGAGAGCTGCTCCACCCCCCTGAACTAACCCTGGGAGGGGGACCAGCCGGTACCACGGGCGGCGTGGGACGCAGCCGGTAGGAGAAGTCCCCGGGAGGCAGTGACTGGTCTTGGAGCAGAAAGAGCAGTGTCCGAGCCGGGGAACCGTCCTGCAGGGATTTGGACTGGACGCAGGCGGCTTCATTAACATCTGAATAGCCTGAGCCAGAGGGAGAACTCTGATAGGGATCTGACTGCAGTTTTTTTTTAGCAGATTTTCTGGAAAAACTAGTTTCCCAGTGATGGCTCGGAGACAACAATCCATATCAAACCACTTAAAGAAGCAGACCATGACAGCTTCTCCAATCCCCCAAACAAAAGAATCAAAATCTTCCCCAAATGAAGATACAATCTTGGAATTATCAGATACAGAATATAAAAAACTAATTTACAGAATGCTTAATGATATCACAAATGAAATTAGGATAACTGCAGAAAAAGCCAAGGAACACACTGATAAAACTGTTGAAGAATTCAAAAAGATTATTCAAGAACATACTGGAAAAATTAATAAGTTGCAAGAATCCATAGAGAGACAACATGTAGAAATCCAAAAGATTAACAATAAAATAACAGAGCTAGACAACGCACTAGGAAGTCAGAGGAGCAGACTCGAGCAATTAGAATGCAGACTGGGACATCTGGAGGACCAGGGAATCAACACCAACATAGCTGAAAAAAAATCAGATAAAAGAATTAAAAAAAAATGAAGAAACCCTAAGGATTATGTGGGACTGTATCAAGAAGGATAACCTGCGGGTGATTGGAGTCCCAGAACAGGGAGGGGGGACAGAAAACACAGAGAAAATAGTTGAAGAACTCCTGACACAAAACTTCCCTGACATCATGAAAGACGAAAGGATATCTATCCAAGATGCTCATCGAACCCCATTTAAGATTGATCCAAAAAGAAAAACACCAAGACATATTATCATCAAACTCACCAAAACCAAAGATAAACAGAAAATTTTAAAAGCAGCCAGGGAGAAAAGAAAGGTTTCCTTCAAGGGAGAATCAATAAGAATATGTTCTGACTACTCAGCAGAAACCATGCAGGCAAGAAGGGAATGGGACGACATATACAGAACACTGAAGGAGAAAAACTGCCAGCCAAGGATCATATATCCAGCAAAACTCTCTCTGAAATATGAAGGCGAAATTAAGATATTTACAGACAAACACAAGTTTAGAGAATTTGCAAAAACCAAACCAAACCTACACGAAATACTAAAGGATATTGTTTGGTCACAGAACCAATAATATCAGATATCAGCACAACACAAGGTCACAAAACAGAACGTCCTGATATCAACTCAAATAGGGAAATCACAAAAACAAACAAATTAAGATTAATTAAAAAAAAATAAATAAATACACAGAACAGGGAATCATGGAAGTCAATAGGTAAAAGATCACAATAATCAAAAAGAGGGACTAAATACAGGAGGCATTGAACTGCCATGTGGAGAGTGATACAAGGCGATATAGAACAATACAAGTTAGGTTTTTACTTAGAAAAATAGGGGTAAATAATAAGGTAACCACAAAAAGGTATAACAACTCTATAACTCAAGATAAAAACCAAGAAAAACGTAACGACTCAACTAACATAAAGTCAAACACTATGAAAATGAGGATCTCACAATTTACTAAGAAAAACGCCTCAGCACAAAAAAGTATGTGGAAAAATGAAATTGTCAACAACACACATAAAAAGGCATCAAAATGACAGCACTAAAAACTTATTTATCTATAATTACCCTGAATGTAAATGGACTAAATGCACCAATAAAGAGACAGAGAGTCACAGACTGGATAAAGAAACACGATCCATCTATATGCTGCCTACAAGAGACACACCTTAGACTTAGAGACACAAACAAACTAAAACTCAAAGGATGGAAAAAAGTATATCAAGCAAACAATAAGCAAAAAAGAAGAGGAGTAGCAATATTAATTTCTGACAAAATAGACTTTAGACTTAAATCCACCACAAAGGATAAAGAAGGACACTATATAATGATAAAAGGGACAATTGATCAGGAAGACATAACCATATTAAATATTTATGCACCCAATGACAGGGCTGCAAGATACATAAATCAAATTTTAACAGAATTGAAAAGCGAGATAGATAACCTCCACAATTATAGCAGGAGACTTCAACACACCACTTTCGGAGAAGGACAGGACATCCAGTAAGAAGCTCAGCAGAGACACGGAAGATCTAATTACAACAATCAACCAACTTGACCTCATTAACTTATACAGAACTCTCCACCCAACTGCTTCAAAGTACACTTTTTTTCTAGCGCACATGGAACATTCTCTAGAATAGACCACATATTAAGTCATAGAACAAACCTTTGCAGAGTCCAAAACATCGAAATATTACAAAGTATCCTCTCAGACCACAAGGCAATAAAACTAGAAATCAATAACAGAAAAACTAGGGAAAAGAAATCAAATACTTGGAAACTGAACAATACCCTCCTGAAAAAAGACTGGGTTATAGAAGACATTAAGGAGGGAATAAGGAAATTCATAGAAAGCAACGAGAATGAAAATACTTCCTATCAAAACCTCTGGGACACAGCAAAAGCAGTGCTCAGAGGCCAATTTATATCAATAAATGCACACATACAAAAAGAAGAAAGAGCCAAAATCAGAGAACTGTCCCTACAACTTGAACAAATAGAAAGTGAGCAACAAAAGAATCCATCAGGCACCAGAAGAAAACAAATAATAAAAATTAGACCTGACCTAAATGAATTAGAGAACATAAAAACAATTGAAAGAATTAACAAAGCCAAAAGCTGGTTCTTTGAAAAAATTAACAAAATTGATAAACCATTGGCTAGACTGACTAAAGAAATACAGGAAAGGAAACAAATAACCCGAATAAGAATGAGAAGGACCACATCACAACAGAACCAAATGAAATTAAAAGAATCATTTCAGATTATTATGAAAAATTGTACTCTAACAAATTTGAAAACCTAGAAGAAATGGATGAATTCCTGGAAAAACACTACCTACCTAAACTAACACATTCAGAAGTAGAACAACTAAATAGACCCATAACAAAAAAAGAGATTGAAACGGTAATCAAAAAATTCCCAACAAAAAAAAGCCCTGGCCCGGATGGCTTCACTGCAGAGTTCTACCAAACTTTCAGAGAAGAGTTAACACCACTACTACTAAAGGTATTCCAAAGCATAGAAAATGACGGAATACTACCCAACTCATTCTATGAAGCCACCATCTCCCTGATACCAAAACCAGGTAAAGACATTACAAAAAAAGAAAATTATAGACCTATATCCCTCATGAACATTGATGCAAAAATCCTCAACAAAATTCTAGCCAATAGAATCCAACAACACATCAAAAAAATAATTCACCCTGATCAAGTGGGATTTATACCAGGTATGCAAGGCTGGTTTAATATCAGAAAAACCATTAACGCAATCCATCACATAAATAAAACAAAGACAAAAACCACATGATCTTATCAATTGATGCAGAAAAGGCATTTGACAAAGTCCAACACCCATTCATGATAAAAACTCTTACCAAAATAGGAATTGAAGGAAAATTCCTCAACATAATAAAGGGCATCTATGCAAAGCCAACAGCCAATATCACTCTAAATGGAGAGAACCTGAAAGCATTTCCCTTGAGAACGGGAACCAGACAAGGATGCCCTTTATCACCGCTCTTATTCAACATCGTGCTGGAAGTCCTAGCCAGGGCAATTAGGCTAGACAAAGAAATAAAAGGTATCCGGATTGGCAAGGAAGAAGTAAAGTTATCACTATTTGCAGATGACATGATCATATACACAGAAAACCCTAAGGAATCCTCCAGAAAACTACTGAAACTAATAGAAGAGTTTGGCAGAGTCTCAGGTTATAAAATAAACATACAAAAATCACTTGGATTCCTCTACATCAACAAAAAGAACACCGAAGAGGAAATCACCAAATCAATACCATTCACAGTAGCCCCCAAGAAGATAAGATACTTAGGAATAAATCTTACCAAGGATGTAAAAGACCTATACAAAGAAAACTACAAAGCTCTACTACAAGAAATTCAGAAGGACATACTTAAGTGGAAAAACATACCCTGCTCATGGATAGGAAGACTTAACATAGTAAAAATGTCTATTCTACCAAAAGCCATCTATACATTTAACACACTTCCGATCCAAATTCCAATGTCATATTTTAAGGGGATAGAGAAACAAATCACCAATTTCATATGGAAGGGAAAGAAGCCCCGGATAAGCAAAGCACTACTGAAAAAGAAGAAGAAAGTGGGAGGCCTCACCTTACCTGACTTCAGAACCTACTACACAGCCACAGTAGTCAAAACAGCCTGGTATTGGTACAACAACAGACACATAGACCAATGGAACAGAATTGAGAACCCAGACATAGATCCATCCACGTATGAGCAGCTGATATTTGACAAAGGACCAGTGTCAATTAACTGGGGAAAAGATAGCCTTTTTAACAAATGGTGCTGGCATAACTGGATATCCATTTGCAAAAAAATGAAACAGGACCCATACCTCACACCATGCACAAAAACTAACTCCAAGTGGATCAAAGACCTAAACATAAAGACTAAAACGATAAAGATCATGGAAGAAAAAATTGGGACAACCCTAGGAGCCCTAATACAAGGTATAAACAGAATACAAAACATTACCAAAAATGATGAAGAGAAACCAGATAACTGGGAGCTCCTAAAAATCAAACACCTATGCTCATCTAAAGACTTCTCCAAAAGAGTAAAAAGACCACCTACAGATTAGGAAAGAATTTTCAGCTATGACATCTCAGACCAGCGCCTGATCTCTAAAATCTACATGATTCTGTCAAAACTCAACCACAAAAAGACAAACAACCCAATCAAGAAGTGGGCAAAGGATATGAACACACATTTCACCAAGGAAGATATTCAGGCAGCCAACAGATACATGAGAAAATGCTCTCGATCATTAGCCATTAGAGAAATGCAAATTAAAACTACGATGAGATTCCATCTCACACCAGCAAGGCTGGCATTAATCCAAAAAACACAAAATAATAAATGTTGGAGAGGCTGCGGAGAGATTGGAACTCTCATACACTGCTGGTGGGAATGTAAAATGGTACAACCACTTTGGAAATCCATCTGGTGTTATCTTAAACAGTTAGAAATAGAACTACCATACAACCCAGAAATCCCACTCCTAGGAATATACCCTAGAGATACAAGAGCCTTCATACAAACAGATATATGCACACCCATGTTTATTGCAGCTCTGTTTACAGTAGCAAAAAGTTGGAAGCAACCAAGGTGTCCTTCTACGGATGAATGGGTAAATAAATTGTGGTATATCCACACAATGGAATACTACGCATCGATAAAGAACAGTGACGAATCTGTGAAACATTTCATAACATGGAGGAACCTGGAAGGCATTATGCTGAGCGAAATGAGTCAGAGGCAAAAGGACAAATATTGTATAAGACCACTATTACAAGATCGTGAGAAATAGTAAACCTGAGAAGAACACATACTTTTGTGGTTATGAGGGGGGGAGGGAGGGAGGGAGGGAGAGGGTTTTTTTATTGATTAATCAGTAGATAAGAACTGCTTTAGGTGAAGGAAAAGACAACACTCAATACATGGAAGGTCAGCTCAATTGGACTGGACCAAAAGCAAAGAAGTTTCTGGGATAAAATGAATGCTTCAAAGGCCAGCAGAGCAAGTGCGGGGGTCTGGGGAACATGGTTTGCGGGGACTTCTAAGTCAATTGGCAAAATAATTCTATTATGAAATCATTCTGCATCCCACTTTGAAATGTGGCGTCTGGGGTCTTAAATGCTAACAAGTGGCCATCTAAGATGCATCAATTGGTCTCAACCCACCTGGAGCAAAGGAAAATGAAGAACACCAAGGCCACACGACAACTAAGAGCCCAAGAGACAGAAAGGGCCACATGAACCAGAGACCTACATCATTCTGAGACCAGAAGAACTAGTTGGTGCCCGGCCACAATCGATGACTGCCCTGACAGGGCACACAGCAGAGGACCCCTGAGGGAGCAGGAGATCAGTGGGATACAGACCCCAAATTCTCATAAAAAGACCAGACTTAATGGTCTGACTGAGACTGGAGGAATCCTGGCGGCCATGCTCCCCAGACCTTCAGTTGACACAGGACAGGAACCATCCCCGAAGACAACTCATCAGAAATGAAAGGGACTGGTTAGCGGGTGGGAGAGAGACGCTGATGAAGAGTGAGCTAATGATATCAGGTGGACACTCGAGATTGTGTTGGCAACTCTTGTCTGGAGGGGGGATGGGAGGATAGAGAGAGAGGGAAGCCGACAAAATTGTCAAGAAAGGAGAGACTGAAAGGGCTGACTCAAGAGGGGGAGAGCAAGTGGGAGTAGGGAGTGAGATGTATGTAAACTTATATGTGACAGACTGATTGGATTTGTAAACGTTCACTTGAAGCTTAATAAAAGTTATTAAAAAAAAAATGTTAGCAACAGCTTTGAAAATCAGAAAAAAAAAAAAAAAGCTAGCTACTACTAGGGGCCAAAAGAAGTGTAAGAGAAAAATATTTATCTTCTGGGCCTCCAAGGCAGGCAAAAAATTCTTCTTAAGAAAATGAACGACAATGGCCAAAATGTCCATGTTGCTCTTCATAAATGTGCATCCTGGTTCTGAAACTGCAGGTTCCTAGGGCCCAGGTGGGTTGATAAGACAGGGAGGATAGAAGGAACAAGACAGGATCTGGTCGTCAGAACTGGGACCCAGTGTTGGACCAAGTGGTTCCTGCTGCCCAGCTAACCTCATCCCCCAGCTCTTCTCCTTTCCTCTCTGCTCATTGTTCTCACTCAAGCTGTTTCATCCCTCCCCTCTGTGCCCATAGCCTTGCTGGCCCTTCTGCCCAGCTATCCCCACTCCATTCTCCTGGCTACTGCTTCCCATCATTTAACACTCAACAAGAGCAGTGTCTCTTCCAGGCAGCCCTCCACCCCAGCCCTCCCAGGTTGTGTTAGGTACCTTTCCAGTGTGTTTGCCCAGCAGTCTCTGCCTAGCTCCAACATTGCAGGAATCACAACATATAATATTTGTCTGTTTCGGTCTCAGGCTCCTCTACAGTATCTGAACACCTTGAGGCCAGAGACCATGTCTTGTTCAACTCTGTACACCGGAGCGCAGCACAGTGCCTGGTCTGCATGAGGCAGGTGTGTGTTCAGTGGACGGCTGGATGGGAAATGACTTTGATAGACTTGAAAATGAACTCTAGCGTGGTGGCTGGAGAGCTGCATATCACTCATGTCCACCTGCAGTTTGTGAGGATAGTAACGAGGGCCTGTGTGGTGTTTCTAAGATTTCTAAATGCCCCTTAAATATCACACATTTATCCAGGGTAAGAAAATTCCCTGATGAAAATGTCCATTTGCGTTGTTTCTGGCTGGAATTCTATAAGCCCTCTCAGATTACCCCAGTTTTTTCATGAGGAACAGAGAATGTAATGGGCTGTTAGTATATGTATATCCTTTTAAAGAAGTGTGCAAATTATCACATAAGTGCAGTTTTTGGAGATAGAAAGGTACGTAAAATCACCACTAAACTGTACACGATAAAAAATAAAATGTTTTCCTTAGTAGTGAAAAGGTTGAGAGCCAAATTTATGTCATCATTTATTCATTCATTTATTCAAATACTTATTGAGCACCACTTTCATGCCAGGCACTGTTTTAGGAGCTTGAGATACAGTAGTGAACAAGACAGATGAGATCCCCTCCTCCTGGAGTTTACCTTCTATGGGGAGAAAGACATCGTAAACAAATAAACCAATAAACATATAAGAAAATATCTGCTAATAGGAAATGCTCCCCATAGAATGGAGTCTCTGGGTGGTGCAAATGGATAAGGTGCTTAGCTGCAAATTGAAAGGTTGGTGGTTCGAGTTCAAGGCCTGGTGATCCTCTTCCAAAACATCAGCCACTGAAAACCTCATGGAGCACAGTTCTACTCTGACAGACACGGGGTTGCTGTGAATCGGCATCGACTGAATGGCAACTGGTTGTACTCAGAGAATGAAAATTGAGGGTTGTTCTAAAGGGTGGCTGGGTGGCAGGGAAGGCCTCTATGAGAAGGTGGCATTTAAGCTGGGACCTAAGTGACAAAAAAATATTAGAAGAAAGAGCACTTGAAGAAGAAGGAATCATGCAAAGGGCCCCCGGGGCAGGACCAAATGAGGCATTTTCATTGCGTGTGTTTATTTACTTGTTTATCATCTGTCTCTTCCACTAGGCTGCAATCTCCAGGACAGGAGGGACCATGTCTGTTTTATTTACCAACATATCTCAGTGCCCAACATAGCATCTGTTTGTGACATAGAAGTTGCTCAATATGTATTACTGAGCAATGAATGAACCACTCATTTTGCCCAAGTTAGGGCAGTCCCTGCCTTGTGGACCACAGCGTCACCTGGGAAGGAGGGAGGAGGCAGAAGCTGTGTCCTGGCAGCCTGGTAGGCAGAGGGCCCAGGGATGTGGGGGATGGGTGAGCAAGCATCGCTCATCACTCGCCCCCTTTCAGGACTTTATGTTCACACTACTTATTTTCTGTGCGTCTGGGAATCTGAGAACAGACTGGGCTGAATTCATTTGTTTCACTCAGCTGCACAATAATTTCTTGGCCAAAGGAAGCTTCTGATTAGGAGTTCGAATCCCATAGAAGCCACCAAGCCACCAAAAATGGAAAAAAAAAAAAAAACCTGTTGCTGTGGAGCCAATTCAGACTCATAGAGACCCTATAGGACAGAATCGAACTGCCCCATAGGGTTTCCAAGGAGTGAATGGTGAATTCAAACTGCTGACCTTTTGGTTAGCAGCTGTAGCTCCTAACTGCTGCGCCACAAGGACTCCCACTAAGCCACATATATGGAAAAATCCCCAGTTGTCTTCCTGGTGTAAGGGTGATAACTGGCAGCCAGCATGATGCTCTGGGACAGCCGGGGCCTTTAACTCAAACACAGCAACAATAAAACGACTATTAAAACAACCTGCTGCAGCTGCCCATTCTGGGGACTGGGGTTATTCGAGGGCCCATCTCTTCCCAGCTGCTTGGCATCTTCTTGTTAGGTTCTGGGATATTTAAGGTCTTTGCTGACCTCGGACCTACTTCACACTCTATCAAATACCTTCAATTCCACCCACGTCCCAAAGTAGGCATATGGAATTTTTCTTTTTTTAATTGAACTTTAGTTGAGGGTTTATAGGATAAACTAGTTTCTTCCCAAACTGTTAGTACACACATTGTTGTAAGACATTGGTTAACAACCCCATGACATGTCAACACTCTCCCTTCTCAGCCCTGGGTTCCCTATTATTACCAGCCTTCCTGTTCCCTCCTGCCTTCCAGTCCCTGCCCCAGGACTGGTGTGTCCCTTTAGTCTTGTTTTGTTCCATGGGCCTATTCAATCTTTGGCTGAAGGGTGAACCTCGGGAGTGACCTCATTACTGAGCTGAAAGGGTGTCCGGGGTCCATACTCTCAGGGTTTCTCCAGTCTCTGTCAGGCCAGCAAGTCTGGTCTTTCTTTTAGAGTTAGAATGTTGTTCTACATTTTTCTCCACCTCTGTCTGGGACCCTCTATTGTGATCCCTGTCAGAGCAGTCAGTGGTGGTAGCTGGGCACCATCTCATTGTACTGGACTCAGTCTGGTAGAGGCCATGGTAGATGTGGTCCATTAGTCCTTTGGACTAATCTTTCCGTTGTGTCTTTAGTTTTCTTCATTCTTCCTTGCTCCCAAAGAGGTGAGACCGATAGTGTCCTAGATGGCCGCTCACAGCCTTTTAAGACCCCAGATGCTACTCACCAAAGTAGAATGCAGAACATTTTCTTTATTAACTCTGTTATGGCAATTGAGCTAGATGTTCCCTGAGACCATGGCCCCACAGCACTAAGTCCAGCAATTCCGTCGCTCAGGGAGTTTGGATGTGTCTATGGAGCTACTATGGCCCTGCCTTGTACAGGCTGTGTTGGCTTCCCTAGTGTTGTGCACTGTCTTACCCTTCACCAAAGTTACCACTTATCTATTAAGTGTTTTTCTACCCCTACCCCTCCCCACCCTCGTAACCATCAAAGATTTTTTCTTTTTGTATGTAAACCTTTTCATGAGTTTTAACAGTAGTTGTCTCATACAATATTTGTCCTTTTGTGATTGACTTACTTCACTCAGCATAGTGTCCTCCAGATTCATCCACGTTATATGATGCTTCACAGATTCATCGTTGTTCTTTAGCATTGCGTCATACCTCCTTGTGTGTATGTACCACAGTTTCTTTATCCACTCATCTGTTGATGGGCAACTAGGTTGTTTCCATCGTTTTGCTATTGTGAACAATGCTGCAATGAACATGGGTGTACATATATCTATTCGTGTGACAACTCTTATTTCTCTACGATATATTCCCAGGAGTGGGATTGCTGGATCATATGGTATTTCTATTTCTAGCTTTCTAAGGAAGTGCCATATCATTTTCCAAAATGGTTGTATCATTTTGCCTTCCCACCAGCAGTGCGTTACAGTTCCTATCTCCCCGCAGCCTCTCTAACATTTATTTATTGATTCATGCCAGTAATGCGGGGTGTGATGGTATCTCATTGTGGTTTTGATTTGCATTTCTCTGATGGTTGGTGATCATGAGCATTTTCTCATATGTCTGTTGGCCGCTTGAACATCTTCTTTGGTGAAGTGTCTGTTCATATCCATTGTCCATTTTTTAATTGGATTGTCTTTTTGTTGTAGAGGTAGGCATACAGAATTTTGCTATTTGAAAGGGTTTTGTTTCGCTTAGTTAATGCTGTGTAACAAATCACCTCAAAACATAGTGCCTTAAAAACCTGGGGCTAATTATCCAATAAGCAAGGTAAGCACGGTTCTTACCAGATCATCTGTAGTGAACAAAGATGTGGTGAAATCCACGTGAAACTGTTCACTACAGATTAGTAAGTAAGCACAAGCAAGCCCGTGCTTACCTTGCTTACTGGGCCATCTGCCCCTGTCAGGGATTATAAACTTAAAAAGAGGTTTTAGTTCTGTAGGAAGGTGCTATGGGATTGGGAGAGAGACAGATTCTAGCCAGACCTAGAAGAAGAATCTTCGATATGCTGAAAAAATATGAAATTGTCACTACAGATGATCTGGTAAGCAAGGTAAGCGCCTTGCCTATTGGATAATCTACCCCTGCAAAGCCACAATTCTGTGGGTTGACCGTGTGCTTCTTCTGCTCCAAGTAGTGTCGGCTGGGACTGGGGCTGGTTACAATCATCTGGAGGCTCGACCAGGTGCTCAGCTGAGACTGGAATGTCTGAGATGTCTGGACATCTGGATGTTTAGAGGCAGACAGAGCTTGACTGAGAGCTCAGCTGGGTCTGTCAGCTGGGGGCCTTGGTTCTTGTCCACATGGGTCTCTCCATGGGCTGTCTCACAGCATGGTGGCCGAATTTCAAGAAGAATTGTTCCAAGAGTAAACTTTCCAAGAGGGAGGAAGCAGAGGCTGCCAGGTGAGTTAAGGGCTCTTCTTGGTTTGGTACAGCATCACTCTCTCTGTATTTTACTAGTCAAAACAGTGACAGGCCCGGCCCACAATGTGGGAGGGAATTACTGGACATGAATCCTGGGAGATGTGTTCATTTGGGTCATCAAAACAACGGTCCACTACAAGTTTTAAAATAATTGTTATTGAGTTTAGTAAACATGAAGTATTCACTTTTGTGATGTCTATTTCTGCTCCCATAAAGATTACAGCTTAGGAAAAAACCCTGTGAGGCAGTTCTACTGTGTCCTACAGGGTCACTATGAGTCAAATCGACTGGATGGCACACAACAACAGTATATTTATAACTATGTAATTGTTAGCTGAGCTGTAATTAACTTTCTTTGCTATGCAAGGTGTGGTCCATGGACCAGCAGCATCAGCATCACTTGGGAGCTCCTTAGAAATGCAGACTTTCAGGCCCCACCCTAGACCTCCCGAATCAGAGTCTGTATTCAAAAAAGAGCCCCAGATGTTTTGTTGCTCACTAACGTTTGAGAAACACTGAATTAGTTGACATAATGCTGTTTTGTAGAAATTTAATGAAAAGTTTATTGATTTTGATTATGTTATTTTCCGTTTTGAAGTCATTATACTTTTTTTGTGTGTGTGTGGAACCCTGGCGGTGCAGTAGTTAAGCACTTGGCTGCTAACAGAAAGGCTGGCAGTTCGAATAGCCACTCCTTGGAAACCCTGTGGAGCAGTTCTGCTCTATCCTATAGGTTCGCTATGAGTTGCAATCAACAGCAACAGTTTGTTTTTTTTTTTAATACTTTTTTTCACCATTATAAAATTTCACAGGCTTTTAGGAAGATCCCAGGCTCGACGCCTAGGGTGCCCAGGGGATACATCCCTTTGGTTCTAATCCCTGACTCTCCCCTCACAGTTACAGCTCTCCCCATCATCTGCCTGGGTTTTACATGAGCTCTTCCCTGAGATGAAGCTGCCGGGACACTGCTGGGCTTTCAGAACAACAGCCCATGGCTGAGTGACCTCAGCCCTCAAAACTGACCCAGGTCTCTGAGATACCAGATCCAGCTGGCCAGGGAGGCAAAATTAACCATGTTGGCTCCAACTACCCAATGATCAGGCCAGCCTTAAAACTTCCTCTTGGAGAAGGTAACCTCAACTTTAGCTCCGTTATTATTATCATTTATTGAAGTATAATATACATATGGAAACCCTGGTGGCATAGTGGTTAAGAGCTACAGCTGCTAACCAAAAGATTGGCAGTTCAAATTCACCAGGCTCCCCCTTGGGAACCCTATGGGGCAGTTCTACTCTGTCCTAAATGGTCACTATGAGTCAGAATCGACTCCATGGCAATGAGTTTGGATTTTGGTTAATTTATATACAGAAAAATGAACATATAAATTTATAACTCAATACATTTTCATATACTAGGTACTCTCTTATAGATAGACAATCGCTAGATGAAGGAATAGAGCATTAGTAGCACCCAGGAGATCCTTCTAGTCACTACCTACCCCAAGGATAACCATTCTGAGTAACAGCATGGATTAGTTTTTACCAATTTTTATTCTTCATATAATAGAATGATCTAGCATATTCTCTTTTATGTCTAGCCTCTTTTGCTCAACTTTACATGTACGAGATTCATCCACTTTGTTGCATGTAATTGTAGCTTGTATTGTCATTGCTGTATAGTGTTCCATTGTGTGAATTCACCAAACTTTTTTATTCATTTTATTGTTGATGGGCATTTGGGCTGTTTCTAGTTTGGGGTTAATATAAATAATGCAGCTAGGAACATCTCTGCACATTTTGTGGGGATGCAGTTCACATATCTGTGGGAATAATGTAGGAATGGAATTGCTGGGTCACATAGTGCATGTCTGGGAGCCCTGGTGACAAAATGGTTGAGAGCTTGGCTGCTAACCAAAAGGTCAGCAGTTTGAATCCACCAGCTGCTCCTTGGAAACCCTATAGGGCAGTTCTACCCTGTCCTACAGGATCGCTATGAGTCAAAATTGACTCCAGGGCAGTGGGTTTCTTTGGTTTAGTGTGCTTTAGTAGATACTGCCAAAGAGTTTTCCAAACTGGTAGGCCCATTCTTAACCTAACATTGAATGCCCCCACCCCCATTCTGGAGCCCTGGTGGGGTAGCGGTTAAGAACTCAGGCTGCTAACCAAAATGTCCGCCGTTTGCTATGAGTCAGAATTGACTAGACTGCACACAACAGCAAACCCCCATCCTATCCCTTCTTTGAGTTGTGTGGAATCTCAAACATGACATTACTTCTCATGTGCAAGATTTACAAATTTCTTCCAAAACATCAGTGCTAACATTTCAAAATAAATAAATGCTTCTATGAAATCCTCAGGAGTGGCTGACTGGAAAAACAGAGAACCTGAATGACAGCTAGAAAGCCAAGATGCTAAGACGTTTTGCTTTGTTGAGGAGAGGGCTGGGAGCCTTTTGCAAACACCACTGCCAGTCAGGCTTGCTGAGCATTGCAGGGCTAATTAACAACACTTCCGCAAGTAAGGGGGTGGGCCCTGCACAGTGATGCGAATTGAGCCATCCCAGGGCTTATGATTAATTATAAACACAAAGAGCACTTAAAGGAAAAAAAAAGAAGAAGAAGAAGAAGAAAGTCTTCAGGGTGCTTGTGATCGGGCAGCTGGGAGGCAGGGGTGCCAGCCCCACTTCACGCAGCCATCCTCCCCGGCATGCGCTGAGGAAGGACTTCCTTTGTGTCCTGCAGGAGTTGGGGGGAAGGGGTCAATTCATTTCCATCTCCAGGGCCCTCATGTGATAAACCTGCTATTTTCCTGCTCTCACAAAGCATGGATGCGCAGACTGGGGTAATCCATGCTTCTGGAGGGAGGGTGTTGTATGTGCAAGCTTTGATCCCCATGAGCTACAAACTGCAAATAATCCATAAGGTATGCAAATCAGGCTCCAATTAACAGCACTTAGTAACATAACATGTCCTGGAACCTGCCAGGAGAAGCTGCGAATGTTTGCCAGGGAGGAAAGCCACACTTGTGCACCTCACTGCAAAAGCTTGCCTGGTCAGGCGAAAAATCCTGGGCTCACTGAGAGGTAAGAAAGAAGCTGAAACTGAAAGGCTGCTTCGGTGCCCCCAGGTCATCTAGAAAAGTGTCCACACAGTTCAGGTTTGAGGGGTGAGTTGCTGTGAGGTGGAGAAATGGGACAGGAACGCATTGCCCTTTCTCCCCTGCCCTTGGGGCCCTGCCTGGCCTGGGCCCTAATAAGTTCTCAGTGTACAACCAGCATCCTCCCACCAACCTCTGAGAAGAGACAGGCAACCTAAGGCCGGAAAAAACTGGCAGAGGCTGGGCTCAGAGAGGAAGACTGATGGAGAAAAGTTGATTGCATTAATAGCCTTGCTTCCTCCCTAAAGCTATAACCCAACCCAAGCTATAACCCAACCCATTGCTGTTGAGTCAATTCCAACTCATAGTGACCCTATAGCACAGAGTAGAGCTGCCTCATAGTGTTCCAAAGAAGTGACTGGTGGATTTGAACTGCTGACCTTTTAATTAGCAGCTTATCTCTTAACTACTTTGCCACCAGGGCTCCACTCCCTAGAGTGGGGGTGGGGGGGCAGTTAATCTTACTTGATCTGTGGATCCCTTGGGCAGTCTAGTGGAATCCATGGACCCCTCTTCAAAATAAAAATTTTAAGTATGTAAAACATAATGTGTAATATTATATTAAAATACAGCTTTCAAAATATTTAAAGTATTATGGTAGTAAATGTGTTTGAAGTATCAAGATCTAGTAACAGATTGATGATTGCAGTAATTTTGAAATAATGATGAATGTAAGCAATACTTCCAGCTATCTCCAATAACTGTAACCTTGTATAAGAGTATCTGTGATTTCTGTTGGTGACAGTTACAATTACCGCTTACACTCCTGTGGTGTGTTACCTACATTCATTACGGAAGGTAATGCTAAATTTCAGTTAGAGGTTAGTACAAATGTGATTTTTCTCTTCCAAGTTGACAAACCTCTTGAATTCTACCCACAGATTCCCTAGATTAAGAACCCCTTAAGCAGCCCTGGTGGCGTAATGGTTAAACTCTTGGCTGCTGACTGAGGTTCAGTTCGATCTACCAGCAGCTCCATGGGAGAGAAGACCTGGCAATCTGCTCCCTTAAAGACTGCAGCCTTGGAAGCCCTATGGGGCAGTTCTACTCTGTCCTGTAGGGTTGTTATGAATCATAATCGACTCAAATGCACACAACAACAAGGAGAAACCCTTGTTTAGTATCATTTACTGATGGCATAAACTGGATTTAAAAATATACATCCAAGGTTATTAATAAACATTTCCCTAGCTTCAAAAGACTTATAACAATTAAAAATGATTCTTATGAAAAATTATTCTTAAGGGCATTGACATTAAAAATATTTTAATGGCTCTTCACAATAGTTGAGTTGAGATACGAAGAGATCTTCATCCTTCCAGCCATTCTTCTATTTATGTATTAAGAATTTTCTGAGTCGGAATCGACTCTACGGCAATGGGTTTGGTTTGGTTTTTTTAAGGCAGCAATTAGGGACAAAATCTGCCACAGTAATTATAACAACTTTAGCTGGTGGCAGACAGCTAGCTGTTCCGCAAAGATTTGTCCTCTCCTTCCGTAGAGTAGAGTTGTCACTGGGAAGTTGCTGCCAAGCCAGGACTGTATGTCCTACCCCTGCATTTAGGTGGAGGTGATAAGATGAGCTCTCAGGAGTGGAATGTGAGCATAAGTGATGGATGCCTCTTCCAGGCCAAGGCCTTGAAGAAGCAGACATGCCTTCCTCACCCTCTTTTCTTCTGTCTGCCAGTCGAATATTGAAGTAGTCAGCTTGGGTCCCGGAATGACTCACGGAACAAAGTGCCCCACAGTCCCCTTTCACAATTTTCAAGACCCATTTTGGACATGCAGGATTGAGTGATAAACTTCTATTGTGCTAAACTCTTGAGATTTGGGGGTTTGTCTGTTACAGCAGCCACCTTTTTCTTAACTAATAGGAGAGACACAGTTAGGGATTTTGCATGCCGGACCCTTTTTCCCTACCCATCATGGATGGTATGGGGGGTATTGCAAACTGGCTCACTCAGCCCCATTCCAACCCCTTTGTAGTGGGAAAGCCAAATGGAGGAAAGTCAAAGATATTTCCTCATTTCCCACTCACCCATTTATACTTCTGGTTTCACATGATACACAGGTTGTTTCAAGGGTGTACTTGTTTGTGATTTAGGAGGCAGAAATGAACATAATGAGGTGGAGGTCATGCTCCTATTTCTATTGTTTCTTCTATCAACCATGTTTGTGAGGCTACAGATAATAGAAAAATCCACTTTCAAGGGTTTAAACAAATAGGAACTTCTTTTTCACCTAACAAGAAGTTTGGAGGTAGGCGGATACTGGTGTTGGTTTACATGTTCAACAGTGTCAGGGTTCAGCATCTGTCCAATTCTTTTGGATGTTCCCTCATGGTTGCAAGGCCATTGCAACAGCTCCAGGCATCACAACTATATTTCAGGCAGAAAAAAAAAAAAAGAAAAGAAATACAAAAGGGGGACAGCAATGCCAACTGCTTCTTTTTATCAGGAAGGCAAAAGCTTTCCCAGAAGCCTTCACAACAATTTACCTGTAGGTCTCGCTGTCCAAAACTGGGCACCTTGCCACCTGAACAAAATTAGGGCTCCATTGGCATGCAAGAGGGAAGGATTTAAAAAAAACAAACAAAAAACTATAGGGTACCCTAAAACTTAGAAGTCATGGTCTCTGCTCTCAAAGGACCTGATAATGGCTTTGTAGAAACAAAACATATACATACACAGTTGAATAATAATACCAGAGACAAGACAAGCTATAAGACAGCAATGTAAGTTACACAGCAGACTTTTTAGAAGAGATGGGAACTGTAGGGGTCTAATGTAGCCCACCCTCATTTTCAGGAGGACTGGTTTGAAAGACCATGCATCTCACCTGAACTCTGTGGGTAGCCTTTTGCTTCTCCATGGTGCCGTGCTATCATCACCTGCCAGAGTAAACCCGTGTTCTGAGCGAGTGTCCAGATGAAGTGCCCTTTACAGGATAGATGGGCAGGAAGTGGTGAACTTGACCTGGCCCTGGGCGGATGAGAAGATACTACAGGGAACAAGGAAAGGGTCCTGAACACAACTCCAGAAGTTAATTTTGTGAGTAGAGTGTTTCCCTGGATGCCAGAAACAATAAGGATGGCTACCTGCCTGTAATTAACTCGAGTCTCCTTAGTCACCCAGACATAATACAAGCTCTAAATTTGCCTCCAGAGAGTAAGGGGCCATCACCCTGGAGTTACTGGCACTTGCCTTTTGACACGAGATTTATTGACATGAATGATCCCAGTCCCCTATGGAGTTGCCTTGACCACGGAGATAATAATTGACCTTCTATGGCAGCAGTGCTCCTGAGGAATGAGTATTAAGTATTTGGAATGAGTATTTTCTGGTTTTTATTTGAATTTGGTGGCTCTTGTGACATTTGTCCCTGGATCATTGGTCATTCAAGCTCAGCTTTAATTTTCTCATTAACAGGGTTCAACAACCTACTGGCATGCTGCTTTGGACAAGGATAAAAATCTACAGAAGCACCTCTCCCATATCCCTAAGTCCTTACCACTTCATTGTGTCTCAGGTCTACTTCCAACTGCCAGTCTCGAACCTCTCTGCCTGAGGGCTCCCTTGGGAACCGTGGAAAGCCTCTCTCTGTCTGCCCACACGGCAGGCCAGAGTGCCCGAGACTCATACCACCCTCCCTTCAGTGTAGCTGTCAACCAAGGACTGATGGGATTTGATAAATATACGTATCTCAGCTCCTCCACCTGTGGTAGGATAACCCTGCTGACGAGTGTGTTATCCCACATGTGTGAGCATGTGAGGCAGGAGCCCATGTCTTGTTGCCTACCAGACCTTTGGCACTTTATCTCTTGTAGAATCTCTCTGGGCAGCTCCCTGGGCTGGACTCCTCTTTCCACCATTAATGAAACCTGGAGATAGCAATGCTTCTTCCCCTTTGTGTTCCTGGGGTTGCCAGGGCTTTTTCTTTTCTAGAGTTAATTGATAACATTAACATTCCTTGCTTGTTGTCCGAGCCTGCTTAGGAGAACCAGTGCAAGGCAGATAGGAGAGAAGAACTCAACGGGTTGCCTAAGCTCCTGAATTTTTCCTAGTACATCCTTGTTGGAAAAAAGAAACCAGTTCCTAAAATTTAGTAGCATTCTTTGGCCAACTTTAACCTCAAGAGATTATAAATTCACTTAAAAAATTTTTTTTTTAGAACTTTTCATTAACACAGGAAGCTCCCCCTTTTTTCATAGACAGTCTTTTAGTAAAACCCAGTGTGTGCAGAAGAGAGAAGCTGGCTGTCTAGGCTTGAGCAATACTGATGGTTAGTCAACTCAGAGAGTCAGAGACAGAACATCCCTTGAACATTAGGGAGTCAAGAAGAGATCCCTAAACACTTGTAAAAGTCATGGAAAAAAGGAGGTTTGAAAAAAGAAAGAAAAAGAAACATGTATTAAACATCTACTCTGAGCTGGGCACTTAGCTTTTTTTTTTTTTTAATTCAATTTTGCCAGTGTCTGTCCTCTTCCCCATCTCCTAGAGAAAAGATTGCATACCTCTGGGGGAGTGCCTTAGTTATCTAATGCTGCTATATCAGAAATACCACAAGTGGATGGCTTTAAGAGAAATTTATTTTCTCAGTCTAGTAGGCTAGAATCAGGGCGTCAGCTCCAGGAGAAGGCTTTCTGTTTCTGTCACCTCTGAAGAAAGGTCCTTGTCATCAATCTTCTTTTGGACTAGGAGCTTCTCCTCGTAGGAATCCCAGGTCCAAAAGACAAGCTCTGCTCCTGGCACTGCTTTCTTGGTGGTATGAGGCCCCCCTGTCTCTCTGCTGGCTTCTTTTTTTAAAAAAACTCAAGAGAGAATGGCTCAAGACATAATCCAACCTTGTAGATTGAGTTCTGCCTCATTAACATAACTGCTGCCTATCCCACCTCATTAACATCATAGAGGAAGGGTTTATAACACATAGGAAAATCACATCAGATGACAAAATGGTGGACAACCAATTGATACTGAGAATCATGGCTTAGCCAAATTGATTCATTATTTTGGGGGGACACAATTCAATCCATGACAGGAAGCCATTCCTGTCTTCATGTGGAGCATGGAAAGCGCCATCCTGGGGATTTCCCCTTCTTTTCTGGAAATTTTGCAGACCATCTCCCATTCACCCATGATGAGCCACTGCTCCTTGCTTCTGTATTCTTAGATGCTTGGGAACCTATTTGTCTTTGACTTCCAGCTTCTGTAAAGGAGCTCTCGCCCCCCACCCCCTTTAATGACCCGTTTTGGGCATAGCTATTTGGCTTGAGGAAACCCTGGTGGTGTAGTGGTTAAGTGCTACGGCTGCTAACTAAAAGGTCAGCTGTTCAAATGTACCAGATGCTCCTTGGAAACTCTATGGTGCAGTTCTACTCTGTCCTATAGGGTCGCTATGAGTCAGAATCGACTCGACGGCAGTGGGTTTGGTTTTTTTTTAATTTGGCTTGACTAGCCTCTTTTTCAGCTGCAAGCCTGGCCTCATGCCCAATGATAAACACCCACCCTTCCTGTTTCCATTTCAAATATTGAGTCGCTCACAGTTCCGTGGGTCTGCTACAAATAAATTGGGCTAGGCATTCTGTGCCAGGCTTTAGGCTGAAGACTGAGTTCGAGTCTGCTCCACATGTTTTGTCCTGGAGCCCAGGCCAAAGGTTCCGCAGCTACCTGGAGTATGTTCTTCTCAGGGTGGATCACCAGAGCACAAGGAAGCAACCCAGCCACGCAAGCACATTTCCGTTCACATCACCAGTTGAGCCTAAAGTTGAGAGGTGGGTATACTTCATTCTCCTGAAGCCTTGCTAGATTGTGAATAATTTTATTACAAGAGGATGACAAATACGGACTAATGATTCAGTGCATCAGGTAACCTATGGTAATGTTGACATGTGTCTTTTTAGATAAAACTTTGTTCCCATTTAGGCTTTTTCAAGTAGCCAAAATAAGTGTCTATGACACTGGGAACAGAGGAAGTGGGGAGAAGGAAGAAGCAGGGAGTTAGCGTGGCACGTTTGCACTCTCAGGATACTAAATATCTACAACTCCCCGTTGGTGTGTTCCTGTATGTGTTTATTCCTATGAGAAAGAAATGCAAAGAAGGACATGAAAGTTGTAAAACTGCTTTAAAGTTCATTCATTAACTTCTAAAAAGAAAGCCCTTCAAATTCTGAAAGAGAGAGAAATGCTTAAAGGCATATTAAAGGTAGTACTTGGTGTACAAAAAATTCTTTTTAACTTTGACTAAGCAATGTTTTTAAGGGAAACAATAGAAACCACGAGCTAAGATGTTGCAAAACTGTCAATTAGAAAATTCACTTACAATTGATAAGTCATTTGACTAACTCACAGGGTGGTGGAGGGGGGAGGGAAGAAATTGGTAGTTGTACCAGTATTCTTTAGCAAATTCTGGCTTATCCTTTGGTAGCCGCCAGTTGACAAAATTGACTGTATTCAAAAACTTATGACTAGACCTATTATTGGAAAAAAGAAAAGAAAATTGGAGAGAGTCAGACAGAGACACCTGAAAAAAGATGTTCTTGGTTTTTCCATAGTAACTACATGTGGCTGAGTGCGCTGGGACACTTCTCTCCTGTGACCACTCCCGCAGCAAGTCCTGGACACTACTTCTGTTTGCAACATGCAGCTCACATGAGCAGCAGCACATTTTCTGGGCCCTCAGCCACACAGCCCTCATCTGTTGTCTCAGGCCAACATAAACTGCACACACATTAGAACAGGGTCTTACCCATAAATACTCAGTGATTTTCTTCTTCAAAGCACTGTGCAAGGAATCCTTGGTCTTTGCTGAGTACGCATGTCCAATCTTATTTTATGGCGTAGTTTTGCTTACTAATGTTGTAGTCGTTAGTTGCTATAGAGTCAATTCCAACTTATGGTGACCCCATATGCAACAGAACAATGTCGCCTTGTCCTCTGCCATCTGCACAATTGCTGGTGTGCTCAAGTCCATTGTTGTGGTCACTGTGTGTTTTGAGTGCCTTCCAACCAGTGGGTCCAACCTAGGGGGCTCATCTTCCAGCACTGTACTGGGCGATACGCTGTTGTGATCCATAGGGTTTTCATTGTCTAAAGTTTTCATCAAAGTTTGGAAGTCTTCAGTGGTTTTCTTTAAATATTCTTTCTGTCCCCTTTTCTCTCTCCTCTGTGACTCCCATGATGTGTATGTTGGTCCCATGAAGTCTCTGAGACCCTGGTCATTTTTCTTCTTTTTTTTTTTCTGTTCCTCAAATCAGATAATCTTAATAGTCTTATCTTCAGGTTTGCTGATTCTTTTTTCTACCAATTCACAACTGCTGTGGAGCCCCTAAAGTGACTATTTCCTTTTAATAATTGTACTTTGAAAGTCTAGAATTTCTTCCTTTTTTTTTTTAAAGTACAACTGCTTTCACATTATTGATATTCTTTATTTGGTGAGACATTAATTTCACATTTTCCTTAATTTTTTAGACACGATTTCCTTTGTAATAGCTGGTTTAAATTTTTGCCTAGTATATTCAACATATGGGTACCTCAGAAACAGTTTTTCTTGACTGCTTCTTTTCCTGTGTATGAGCTATACTTCTCTATTTCTTTGCAAGTCTCATAATTTTTTTTTAAAGACCAGATTTTCTAGTTAATATAATGTGGAAAATCGAAAATCATATTCCCACCTCTGTAGGATTTGTTGTTGTTGCTGTTTGTTTAGTGTCTTTCTTGGATTACTTCTGTAAAACCTGTATCCTCAGTTGTGTGCAGCCACTGAAGTCTCTGCTTGGTTTGCTTACCCATAAACCCATTGCTGTTGACTTGATTCCGACTCATAGTGACCCTATAGGACAGAGTAGAACTGCTCGATAGGGTTCCCAAGGAGCAGCTGGTGGATTTGAACTCCTGACTTTTTGTTAATGGCTTGAGCTCTTAACCACTGTGCCATCAGGGTCCCTTAGTGTCAGCAAATGATGGGACAGAGATTTCCTTATATGCCTTGAATCAACACGTCTCCCAGCTTTTTCTAAGGGGCTCAGTGTGTGTTAGGCACAGCATCAATGCCCTGGCAGACATTTTACAACTTTACCTAGCCTTTCTTTCCTTCTTGTGCAGAGCCTCAAGGTCACCCAGAGGTGAGAAAATAGGGTCTTCTCAGGTCTTCCCTGGGCATATGCACAGCCCTGCATACGCGTGAGACCTAGAATCTCAGCAACATGTCAGGACTTTACAAAGCCCCCATGGACATCTCACTCCTCAACTTTTTTTTTTTAATGAATGTTTTTGGCCTGCCTTTTGTTGACCCCTCCTATAGGGTCTCTATGAGTCGGAATCGACTTGATGGCACTGGGTTTGGTTTTTGGTACCAGTATTTCTACTTCAGGCAGCTGTGATGTTAGACAGTTGCTACTAATTGTTTCTGACAAATGTCCTAGGGATAGTGCTGGTCTTACGGAGTGAGTATGAGTCTGGAAAGATGAGCTCTGAGAATGGAGTTTTTTCAGTGAGCTGCCAGACTGGTCAAATAGTGACAATTCTCTGGGGATAGGACTTTGGGGGAGCTTCAAACCTTTTCTGCTCCCTCTAGTGGCTACTAAGCTGCTGGTTTTCATAGCTACCATGGTTGTGAGGCTGTTGGTTTTCAAGGTAACCAGGAGCTGAAATGAGTCGGAATCGACTCGACAGCACTGGGTTTTTGGTTTTTATCAGCTGAAAAGAGTGATATGAGAATAGGTCAAGTTAAAATGCCACAAAGCTGGTGGTTCTTACAATGATTCAGCATTTTTCTTAAATAAATGTCCCTAGGATTGTGCAAGATATCTCCAAATCCGTATTACCATGTTGTCAATGTTCCATGTAATACACAAGACATGTTGACACAGGGTATACGTGATGTCGAAAATACTTAGGTATTCACACTTAGTTGTTTAAATAAGTCAAATTCAATCAAACAATAATTCCTTGTGTAGCTCCTAAGATGAGCCAAGCATTGCACCTGGGAGAATAACAAAGGTGAGTGAAACTGTATGACTTAAGATTCTCACTGTAGAAGCAGACAGAAACTCAGCTTAATCTTGTGTAGGTGAAAGGGAGACTTGTTGGGATGGTCCAACAGTGCACTGCACAGATAAAAAGTAAAGATTGCATGGGAATGAGAATGTCTCAGCCAACACCAACATGGATAGAAGACAGTACCCAGAGAAGAATTCTTCTCCACGCTTATATCAACCCTCATGCCTTGGCACCTATGGAACCCAGAGAAAACCCTGGGGAATGGGGAGATTAGAGTTCTTGAAAGTTATAAAAAAGTAAACTAAAGAAGTAGTTTCTTGCAGGATTGAACTTGTAGACTGAGATTTGTTCCTACCTCCCTTAAATGTTTACAAAATTGGTGTTACACTACACATTCTGTTTTATTCATGAAAAAAAAAAAAAAAGGTTGTAGGCATTTTTCAATGTCCTTAATCTGATTTTTATGGTACATTTCATCAACTAGATGTGCTATAATTTATTCTGCCTCCTTATGTGGGACATGTAGTTTCCAATTTTTTGTTATTATAAATGATGCTGTGATAAATAATTTTCACATTAAACCCTGTCTGTCAGGCTTTCGTGGCACTGTCATTTCTCCTACATTATAGTATCTTTCTTCTTCTCACTTTACCTTTATCCCAATTGAGCATTCAGTTAAATTTATCATTTTGTATTGCATTATATGCATTTTTAATGAGGTGCTCCTTAAATCCTTTCTGGAACAAGATAAAACACAAATAAATAAATAAATACAGAATGCCCATATTTGTAAAACAAAAATCAGGATGCTTAGTGTGACGAATATGAGTTCACAGGGATGAAATTGTCCAGATAGTCTAATGGATCTACGAGTTACAGAAACTTAGTCATATAATGCTTAAACATTCAATGCTCCCTATCTGTAATACAAGGATTTTTTTTAAATAATAATAATAATAATACCTTCTTTATAGAATTGTTAGGAGGACTAAATGAAATAATTATGTATACCAGTTAATAGAGTGTTTGTCTCCTTGTAAGTGATCTGTAAGTGTTATTAGTAGTATCATTGATGACCATTCAAAGATAACCAGTGGCAAACAGGAAGTAATGCGACCACCTACTTAAGTGACCAGATGACCCTGCTGGCCACCACAGCATTTTCTGGAGAAGCCAGCTCTTAATTTTAACCCTTCTTCAGGACTTTCACAAATTATACGTATTTTGGTTTGAGGTAACAAAAACTCAGGTCAAACTATCACAAGAAGAAAGGAAATTGTAAAGTTGTATGGAAATATCTCCTGGAATCTAGTGGCAGCAATGATTTGGGCCTCAGGATCCCAGTGGAACCATGGACTTGAAAGCCTTCATGATTTCTCACCGTGGCTTGCCTCTCCTTCTTTCTGGGGTCTTTTACCTTTTCTCTCTTGTAATGACTGGTTTCTTCTCCTACTTAGTCTACTCAGAGGAACACGGCCACCATTGGACCATGGTTTTACATACAGCAGGCTTAACAGCCTGGAGGGAAACCCAACTCTGGGACCAAAGTCAAAGCCCAAAGCCCAAATTCCTAGGGGATCAGATTGATGACCACCCTCTGTCACTTTGTGGTACTGCGGTGGCTTCCGTGTTGCTGTGACGCAGGAAGCTTTGCCACCAGTGATTCAAATGCCGGGAGAGTCACCGGTGGACATGTTTCAACAGAGCTTCCAGATTAAGACAGACTAGGAAGAAAGGCCTGGTGATTACTCCTAAAAATTATCCAATGAAAACCTTATGGATCATAACAGAATATTGTCCAACTCGCTTGCTTTGGATGCTGCTGTGCCACCTGGGCTCCGGACACATCATCAGAAGGGATCAATTGCTGGAGGAGGACGTCATGTTTTGTGAAGTAGGGGGCCAGCAAGGGCGAGGGAGACCCTCAAGTGAGATGGATGGGCAAAATAGCTGCAATGACAGACTTGAACATGGTTATGATTGTGAGGCTGACACAGTACCAGGCAACGTTTTGTTCTATTGTACATAAAGTCGTCACGAGTCAGAGTCAACTTGACAACAGTTATCTGTCTGTCTGTCTGCCTGTCTATCTATCTATCATCTATCTATCTATGATTGATTAGCCTACACTGGGATGGGTACTTATCCCTGAATCAATCACTTGTAGCTAAAGGAGCAGAATAATATTGCATAAACTGCCTGCCGCCATGGTAATCATGTGGCTTGGTTCTCAGAAAATGGAAAGGCAAAATCCAGAGAAGTAAGGACTAAAGTAAGATAAAGTAATAGGTAATAAATGTTCATTACAGTCCCTCCTCCCTGCCATCTTCCTATGGTCGCTGAGAAAGCAGTTTATGCAGGAGCCCAAACACTCATCCGGGGAGTAGGAATTGATTACTAGGCTTGGTCATTCTTTCCCTTAGCTTGTAGGCATACCTTCCTCTGAGTTCCCTCTGTTTTTCTCTACCTGTGCCCACTCTCCAGCCTGTAGGCAAAGGAAGGCTTGCCGAGTGTTCCAAGTGAAAGGTGCTGTCGCATTTTACAAAGCCCTTAGGACCATCACTTGGAACACTTGGTCCTTTGTGTCCTGAGACCAAGCACCTTGGTGCTCGGTGGAGGTGTCTTGAAGAGGTGTTAAGCACCAGCTGACAGAGATGGTGAGGTGGTGTGTTTTAGAACCTGAGCTGCTATCAGGGAACGTGCAGATTTTGTTATTTCCGTATTAGCAGCTTCCTCTCTGTGGACTTTGTCACATGAATTTCAGAACGATGGAGTGTTTTCCTGATTGACACCTTAGAATCGCTCTTTGTGGCACAGTCACAAATATTCCCAGATCTTGCTGGCTGCTGCAAAGTCTGAGCTGCTGGAGACAATCTCTCAGTGTCACCTGACACAGTGTGCGAGGTTGGGCCTGGCTGAGCTGCTTGTCTGGACACAAAGCCAGAGCATTATGTGACCTGCAGAAGGCCCATCGCCCTGGAGCCTGCCCAGAAGGGAGACTGACACATGTGGGTCATTTAACGGAGCCTTTTCCCCTTCACAAAGCAGAGCAGTCCTGACACTTCTGGAAGAAAATGACAGGGAACGTGCTCAGAAAAAGGAGGGACAACATTACCACTGCTTTCTGGACAGCCCTTTCTTTGTGGACTTGTACCAGTCATTCTTTTACCCACCTTATCTAATCCACTTCTATTTTGTGTTCTTTAATAAAGGAAAGAAAGGCAACTGTTATTTCGTGAATTCCTTCTGTGTGCTACAAGCAGCGGTGTGTGTGCCGGAGATGGTTTGTACAGGCTCACGAGAGTCAGCTGTTTGTTTTCCAGGAATTTTGCAAGAAACTGTTAAACATGGCCTTAATTGAAAATTAAAATATGCTAACTTATAATTAAAAATTAAATAAACTATATTAAAGCAAAAGAAATAAATACTCAAAGCTCATCACTTTTTAATTATTTGACTACATTTTACTGTTAGGCTGTAAAAAAAAAAGTTGCAGTTATTTATGTCTGTGGTATCTGTCTGTCGGGAATAGTGTATAATAGCTTCCTACTGTGCAACTCTGTCATAGCACTGCCTTGCAATTGGCTATGGTGGCAGTATTTAAGTGGTACAAACAGTTTGCGATCACCTACTAACCTAAAGGTTTGGTGGTTCAAACCCACCCAGCAGAGGCACAGAAGAAAGGCCTGGCAATCTGCTTCCATAAAGATTACAGCCCAGAAAGCCCTGCGGAGCAGCTGCACTCTGTGACACACGGAGTCGCCATGAGCCAGAACTGACTCGATGGCAACAGGGTTTTTTAGGCAGTATTTACACCACAGAAATCAACAAACCCTGCAAATCATGGTTTGATTTCTGGTTTTACTGATTGCCCAGGCTTAGAAAGTGATGGAAAAATGTTAATAATATGGATTAACCTTAAAGTGTGTCATGCCTGTAGCCGTTACATTATGAACAGCACAAAAAATTACGGATCTATTTTTCCAGTGTTCAAAATTATCACTGGATTCACCAAAGAAGGTGCTCATGTCGTTGACCAAGGAGTGAAGTTCTCACATACATTTTTGTTGTTTCACTTTTGTTTTACTCATTAAACAAAAATGTCAGCCAGCATATCCATGTCACGATGATGTTGTTGTTGGCGTCAAAATGTCATAGAGTCAATTTTGACTCATAGTGACCCCATGTGACGGGGTAGAACTGCCCTATAGGATTTTCTAGGCTGTAGACTTTACAGGGAAACCCTGGTGGTATAGTTGCTTAGCTATGGATGCTAAACAAGTGGCTGGCAGATCAAATCCGCCAAGTGCTCCTTGGAAACTCTATGGGACAGTTCTTCTCTGTCCTATACGGTTGCTGAGTTGGAATCGACTCGGTGGCAATGGTTTTTTTTTTAACTTAACAGGAGCAAATTGCCAGGTCTTTTCCCATGGAGCTTCTGGGGGGGTTCAAACCACCAGCCTTTCAGTTAGCAGGCAAGCACTTAACCGTTGCTCCACCAAGGCTCCTATCCATGTCATAGCTACACTTATTTGTCAGTTGCAAACCTAGTTTGGCTATAGACACAGTGGCAAAAATCAGTGAAAGCATTTCATGAGTAATTAATAAATTATGAGTGTCATATATTTTATTGGTAGTAAGTTGTGTGCTACATATCCTTTCTATCGATAGAATTTATAATAGTTGTAATTTAAAACACATATACGCACACAATTTTTGGAGAGGCAATTGCTATTCTTAGCTATTAGTAGCTCTGCCATGAGTATATTTCCCTGTTTATCTCACTCTCCAAGACCCACTTCAGAGACAAATTGATTCCTTCTTTGGGGTCCTCTAGATTTGTCACAGCCTTTTCTCAAGTGCATTAGGGTCTATGCATGTCCTGTGCAGAAAATAGAGATTTCTTAGAACAAACACAGTTGAAGGACAGGGACCTTGAAGTTTTCGGCTCTGAAACTCTAGATCTGAGCTAAGTGTTTGGTACATAAACCCATTGCCATTGAGTTGATTCTGACTCATAGCGACCCTCTAGCACAGAGTAGAATTGCCCCATAGGGTTTCTGAGGAGTGGCTGGTAGATTTGAACTGCCGACCTTTTGGTTAGGAGCTGAATACTTAACCACTGAGCAACCAGGGCTCCTTAAGAGGTACCCAAAAAGTGTTGGTTGAAAAAAATAGCCAGAGCCTTGGGGGCTGAGATACAGATAAAGAGAAAAGGAGGAGATCACATATATAGAAAAGGGACAATCAAGAATACTATAGACCACCTTTCTTTTCTTTATTTAATACACTTTATTTTCGAGAGTTTATAGAAAAATTGTGCAGAAAGTACAGAGATCCTGTACACTCTCTTCCCCCCCACAGTTTCTTCAATTATTAACATCTTGCATTAGTATGTTACATGTGTTATAATTGATGAATATTGATACATTGCTATTAATTAAATTCTATAGCTTACATTAGTGTTGTTCAGTCCTGTGGGTTTTGACAAATGTATAATGTCATGTATCCACCATTACAGTATCATACAGAATGGTCTAACTGCCCTAAAAATGCAAAATGCCCTGCGTTCCACGTATTCAGCACCCCCGCCCCATCCCGTCAACCACTGATCTCTTCACCATCTCTGTAGTTTTGCCTTTTCCAGAATGTCATATAGTCGCAATCATACGGTATGTGGAATTTTCAGACTGGTTTCTTTCACTTAGCCATATGAATTTAAGGTTCCCCCATATTTTTCCTCAGCTTGTTAGCACGTTTCTTTTTATCCCTCAATGATATTCCATTGTATAGGTATACTGCAGTTTATTCATCCATTCATCCATTGAAAGACAGCTGCTTCGAACTTCTGGCAATAATGAACAAAGCTGCTATAAACATTTGTGTCCAGGTTTTTGTGGGCACATAAGTTTTTAACAGTTTTCAGAAAATACAAAGGAGCGCGATTGTTGGTCCCTGGTGTCAGTAATGGTTTGAACTCAACTGCTAACCTAGATGTTGGTGGTTTGAACTCCCCCAGCAGTACCGTAGAAGAAAAGGCCTGGCGATCTGCTTCCATAAAGATTACAGGCGAGAAAACCCTATGGAGCAGTTCTACTCTGTAGCACGTGGGGTTGCCATTAGGTGGTACTAACAACAACGATAACAACAGCAACAACACGTTAAGGCTGTTTGGCTTTGTAAAAAACTGCCAAACTGTCATCCAAGGTGGCTGTACCATTTTGCTTCCCCATTAGCAATAAAGGAGAACTCCTGTTGCCCTGTATCCTCCCCAGCATTTGGTATTGCCAGTGTTTTAGCTTTTAGCCATTCTAATTTTTTTGTTTAATAGACGTGTAGTGGTGTCCTGCAACCTTGGTATCGTCACTTATCAGTGCTAAGATTTTGTTGATGCTTTGGGATTTTCTATGTAGACAATCATGTCATCTGTGAACAAAGACAGTTTTATTCTTTCCTTTATTCTCACAGTTTTATTCTTTCCTTCCTAATCTGCAAACCCTTTCTTTCCTTTCCTTGTCTTTCTGTGTTAGGTAGGACTTCCCGTGTGATGTTGAATAGCAGTGGGGAGCAGGAACATCTTTGCCTTGTTTCTGATCTCAGGGGAACATCATCTAGCTTCTCACCATTAAGTGCGACGTCAGCTGTAGGTATTTGTAGGTGTTCTTTATTAGGTGGAGGAAGAGTCTTCTCTATTCCTAGTTTGCTGAGGGTTTTTTTTTTTTTTTTAATCATAAATGGGTGTTGAATTTAGACCACTTTTAAAATATAAATCTCCTTAGGATTCCTAGAGGCGACAACCTGTATAAAATACAGCCCAGCTTTGGTTGACAAAAGCCTAATGAATAAGAACCCCTGATGAAGTGGAATTGTTTGGAGGTGATCATGTCTGTAGAAGAATGAGACAAGTCACAAGGTAACCAGCATAATTCAGCTCAATGCCAAATCCATTCTGATGGTTTCCTTTGTAACACTCATTGAACATTTTCTCAAAAGTGGCAGGCACTGGGTTTTCCATGCATCGTGTGTGTAAGGGAAGTCCCAATGGAACATTAAAAGCCCAGGAGGACTTACCCTTATCCCAGCCTGTATGTCCTGCTGCATATCCTGGCTGCAAGCTCCTCTCCAACCCTCTTGGTGGGACCTGGATGCTAGCTCTCCTAGTCAAGAGGTATTTCCAGTCTTTAAAACCCAGCCATTATTGACAGGCTGCCTAAGTTTCCTGTTCAAAGAGTGTACAGTGATCTATTTCCCCCAAATACATATCCAACCAGGATCAGATTTTCGCGGGGCTGGCCAGCCACTCCTCTCAGATGAGCAGTTCCCAACAAACTTGGAAAGAAACACAAAGACCTCCCTCCCTCTTCCACTCCCTCCACCGCAGTTAGTCATAACCCCAGGAGAGGTCAGCCGGAACCTGTCCAGTCTCCAGCACAGCCCGGTGCAGGGTAGGTATGTCAAAGGGAACAGAACCATCATTTACACGCACCCCCTCCATCCTTTCCGCCATGTATTACATGCCATTCACTCAACAGAGCCCCACAATAGGCAAATTAAAATGTCAGGGTGTGGGTCATCATTTCTCCCTGGATTATTGCAGCGGACTCCCTGCTTCTGTCCTTGCCCCTTACAAATCTCTTCTCAACTCCGAGACCAGAGGGGTCCTGTTACATGGCACATTAGAACATGCCACTCCTCTGCTCCGAATCATGCAATGACCCCCACTTCAATCAGAGGTAAAGCCAAAGACTTACAATGGCTAAAGGCTCTACATGATCGACCCCGTAGTACCCCAATCCCTCATGTAGCTGACTTTTTTTTGTTTTCATGTCAGTGGTTTTGGTTGAGGTATGTTTTGTAGACTACAGTTACCTAGGCTTGCTCATTACCTGGAGGCTTCATATAATGGTTGATATTTTTGTGTATGTAATCTTTTTGAAAAATATTTTATTTTATTTTAATTTTATTTGCTGTTGTTGAGAATATACACAGCAAAAACAAACCAATTCAAGTTTCTCCATGTACAATTCAGTGTCATTGATTACGTTCTTCAAGTTGTGCAGCCATTCTCATCCTCCTTTACTGAGTTGTTCCTCCTGCATTAACATCAGCTCGCTGGTTTCTAATATTCCTATCTAATCTTTTGAGTTGATATTATCAGTTTGATCCCATGTAGATCCTCCATCTTAGAAGAGCATAATGCTCAAGGCAGACATTCTTTACTAGTTAAGCTAAATTACTGTTAGGTTTTAAGAAGATGTCAGGGGATATTTTTGGTTTAAGGTTTAAAGATTATCTTAGAGCAATAGATTTGGGGGTTCATCCAGCCTCCATGGATCCAGAAAGTCTGGATTCCATAAGAATTTGAAATTATGTTCTGCATTTTTTCCCTTTTGATCAGGATTCTTCTATAGAATCTTTGATCAAAATGTTCAGTAATGGTCACGTAGCTGATTTCTTACTAGTCTCTCCCTTACTCACTGTGTCCCCGCCACAATCATCTTCTTGCTGTTCCTGAAACTCAGCAGGCATACTCCCGCCTCAGGACTTTGCCCTTATTGTTCCCTCTCTCTGGGACTCTTCCCTCAGATAGCCTCACGGCTCACTCTCTCATCTCCTTCAAGTCTTTGTGCAAGTGTCACATTCTCAATAACATGTATAAAAAAAAATGGTACTAGTTAAAACTGCAGTCTGCTTTCTTGCCCTGTATTATTGTCCCTCCTGACCCTGTTCCAATTTTACCATAGAATTTACCACTTTCTATCATCCCATATCATTTTATTATGTTTATTATCTCTTTTCAGTAGAATATAAGCTCCAAGAGGGCAGAAATTCTGTATTTTTTGTCTATTTTGTTCATCGATGTATCTCAAATGTCTAGAACGTGCATGGCACAGAGTAAAAAAACAAACCAAACCCATTGCCGTTGAGTCGATTCCGACTCATAGCAACCCTATAGGACAGGGTAGAACTGCTGCCCCATAGGGTTTCCGAGGAGCGCCTGATGGATTCGAACTGCGAAACCTTTTGGTTATCATCCATAGCTCTTAACCACTATGCCACCATGGCACAGAGTAGGAGCTCAATAAACATTTGTTCAGTGAATTACATTCCATTTTAAAGATGAAGAATCTGAGATTCAGAGAGGCTAAGTGGCCTGCTCAAAATCACAAATGTTAGTGAGGCAACCTGGAATAGAAATCTGTTTCCCCCATGTCAGAACCCACACCGACCTTCTAATCCTGGCTTCTCTGTCATTGACAAGTGGATTTGTGGGAGAAAGTTCTAGGGAGTTCTCTCTAGAGAGAGCTGCTTTTGGGCTTTGCTGGCTTTACTTGTTCATCAAGATTAAGAAAGCCATTTAAAAACTCTAAAATGTGGCTTTTTTCAGTTAAGTTTTTTTTTTTTTCTTTTTGGAAATTGTCCTTTTATTTGGATGATTTTATGTACATATGTTGATACTTGCAAAATAAACTTACAGCAAGGAATTTTTGTTGCTGGTGGTAGAGGAGGAGAGAGAGGTGTGGTTGAGCAGGAATATAGACACATTAGTTTAATCATGTGAACTACTCTAATAATAAAGCTGGTAGCTCCTTTCTAACAGAGAGCCTTGGGAAACGGAATAGAAGATGGCTATTCTTTTAAGAGTCGGAATCAACTCCACGGCAGTGGGTTTGGTTTTGGGTTGATCCTTTTAAGAGACAGTTTTGCTGAGTCATCGTCCATCTCTGAATTCCGTCTCCTACTTCTCACTCGGTCTGCTGATGATTTCATTTCTCATTTATCTGAGGGGGGTTATGAGTCATCGTTGAGACTGCAGTTTCCTTAAGGCCCTCTATCTCTAAACGCTGAATTAACCCGTTTCAGGTATTTACTGCTGTATAACAAACTACCCTAGAACTTAGTGGGTTGAAACAACCACCATTTATTCACTCACAGTTCTGTAGGTCAGGAGTTCAGGCAGTGCTCAGTGGGGTGGTCTTTCGTTCCAGGTGATGTCAGCTGGGATCACTCACTGGGCGGCGTTCACTCGGTGGCTGTCTTAGCTGGAAGGTTGGCTTTACACACGTCTCTGAGGCCTCGGCGCTCCTCAACACGGCCTCTCTCTCTTCAGGCACCTGAGCTCCCTCTCAGCATGGTGATCTTAAGGTTTAGCCTTCAAATTTGCAGAACAGTGGTATTTCTACCATATTCTTTTGGTCAAAATAAGACACAGAGCCTAAGACACAGAGCCAGCCTATATTCGAAAGGAAGGAATATTTCTCACTGGGAGGAGTAGCAAAGAATTTATAACCCTATTTAATTAATTGAATAACCAAATACAGATGATTTGTTCCCACTTTCAACCGTGCTTCATCTGACTTTACTGATAAATAAAAGGTGTATCCAAGGAGCCTTGAGCCCATGAGCACCTAAGATATGCATCTCTGTTATTTATGAATGTTCCCACCTCAGTCAAGCACTCACTTTAGGAATTTCTCTGCTTCCAACTCTGTTCCTGCTTGGAACCACTCTGTCTTGCCATAGAAGTTGCTCCCCAAATCCCAGATCCCCATCACCACGAATCCCTACCTCACAGCCAAACCATCCCCCATATCCATTGTTTCTGCTTTTTCTGGGACCTTGTGGCCCTGGGACATCCTTCTGAATGCTATGATTATTGCAGGATACAAAGAAGGAGAAAATCTAGTCCCCACTGGCTGAAGTTCAGATTTTGACATTGGAATTAAGTTTCCCATGGGAAATTGTTGGCTCTGCCAAGACAGAAATTTGGGTGAGTCCGGCAGCAGTTAATTTTAAGATGAAAATAGTACATCTGGGACTGAGCCCAAGCAGGACCAGAGGGCACAAATAAACTACATAAGTAGGTAGCTCAGTCCCGCATGTCATCCACATGGTTGCACCAGCACCCCTCCCTCAGCTCACAACTATGGCCATATGTGGGATTTCATAAGAGCAACTGAAGAAAGAGGAAGAAGCCTTAGCCTGGTTTACATTTGAGTTGGCTCAGTGTGTGGGTTCAAACCTAAAATGAACAGCTACTACATTACAACCAAACTCAGGGTTGGCCTTGATAGAAAGTGGAGAGGGGAAATCTTCCCAATGGGCAGAGCTACAAGTAGTGCACCTGGTCTTTCGCTTTGTGTGGAAAGAGAAGTGGTCCAATATGACAAAGTATATATACTCCTGGGCGGTGGCCAATAACTTGGCAGACTGGCTATGGGCCTAGAAGGAAAATGACTGGAAGACTGGAGACAAGGAGGTATGGGGTAGAGGCAGGCAGATGGACCCATGAAAGGAGGCATAAAGTGTGATACAAATTTTTGTATCACATTTTTTTTTTAATTTTTATTGTGCTTTAAGTGAAAGTTTAAAAATCCAGTCAGTCACTCACAAAAAAAACTTATATACACCTTGCTACATACTCCCAATTGCTCTCCCCCTAATGAGACAGCTCGCTCTCTCTTTCCACTCCTCTCTTTTCTTGTCCATTTCGCCAGCTTCTAACCCCATCTATCCTCGCATCTCCCCTCCAGGGAGGCGATGCCAACACAGTTTCAAGTGTCCACCTGATCCAAGAAGCTCACTCCTCACCATCATCCCTCTCCAACCCATTGTCCAGTTAAATCCCTGTCTGAACAGTTGGCTTTGGGAATGGTTCCTGTACTGGGCAAACAGAAGGTATGGGGGCCATGACCACCGGGGCCTTTCTAGACTCAGTCAGACCACTAAGTCTGGTCTTTTTTTTAAAATAATTTTTATTGTGCTTTAAGTGAAAGTTTACAAATCAAGTCAGTCTCTCACACAAAAGCGCATATACACCTTGCTACATACTCCCAATTACTCTCCCCCTGAGACAGCCTGCTCTCTCTTTCCACTCTCTCTTTTCGTGTCCATTTCACCAGCTTCTAACCCCATCTACCCTCTCATCTCCCCTCCAGGGAGGAGATCCCAACATAGTCTCAAGTGTCCACCTGATCCAAGAAGCTCACTCCTCACCAGCATCCCTCTCCAACCCATTGTCCACTTTAATCCATGTCTGAAGAGTTGACTTTGGGAATGGTTCCTGACCTGGGCCAACAGAAGGTCTGGGGGCCATGACCACCGGGGTCCTTCTAGTCTTAGTCAGACCATTAAGTCTGGTCTCTTTATGTGAATTTGGGGTCTGCATCCCACTGCTCTCCTGCTCCCTCAGGGGTTCTCTGTTGTGTTCCCTGTCAGGGCAGTCATCGGTTGTAGCCGGGCACCATCTAGTTCTTCTGGTCTCAGGATGATGTAGTCACTGGTTCCTGTGGCCCTTTCTGTCTCTTGGGCTGGTAATTGCCTTGTGTCCTTGGTGTTTTTCATTCTCCTTTGATGCAGGTGGGTTGAGACCAATGGATGCATCTTAGATGGCTGCTTGCTACCATTTAAGACCCCAGATGCCACACTTCAAAGTGGGATGAAGAATGTTTTCTTAATAGATTTTATTATGCCAGTTGACTTACATGTCCCCTGAAACCACAGTCCCCAAAGCCCTGCCCCTGCTACACTGGCCTTTGAAGCATTCAATTTATTCAGGAAGCTTCTTTGTTTTTGGTTTAGTCCAGTTGTGCTGACCTCCCCTGTATTGTGTGTTGTCTTTCCCTTCACCTAAAGTAGTTCTTATCTACTGTCTAATTAGTGAATACCCCTCTCCTACTTTCCCTCCCTCCCCCATCTCCTAACCACAAAATAATGTTTTCTTCTCAGTTTAAACTGTTTCTCAAGTTCTTATAATAGTGGTCTTATAAAATATTTTTCCTTTTGCAACTGACTAATTTCACTCAGCATAATGCCTTCCAGGTTCCTCCATGTTATGAAATGTTTCACAGATTCCTCACTGTTCTTTATCGATGTGTAGCATTCCATTGTGTGAATATACCATAATTTATCCATTCTTGTGTTGATGGGCACCTTGGTTGCTTCCATTTTTTGCTATTATAAACAGTGCTGTAATAAACGTGGTTTTGCATATATCTGTTTGTGTAAAGGCTCTTATTTCTATAGGATGTATTCCAAGGAGAGGGATTGCTAGATCGTATGGTAGTTCTATTTCTAGCTTTTTAAGGAAGTGCCAAATCCATTTCCAAAGTGGTTGTACCATTTTACATGCCCGCCACAGTGTATAAGTGTTTTAATCTCTCCACAGCCTCTCCAACATTTATTATTTTGTGTTTTTTGTATCAATGCCACCTTTGTAGGAGATGAAATCTCATTGTAGTTTTGATCTGCATTTCTCCAATGGCTAATGATCGTGAACATTTCCTCATGTATCTGTTAGCTGCCCATCTTCTTTAGTGAAGTGTCTATTCATATCACTTGCCCATTTTTTAATTGGGTTATTTGTCTTTTTGTAGTTGAGTTTTTGCAACATCATGTAGATTTTAGAGATCAGGTGCTGATTGGAAATGTCATAGCTGAAAACTTTTTCCCAGTCTGTAGGCAATCTTTTTACTCTTTTGGTGAAGTCTTTGGATGAGCATAGGTGTTTGATTTTTAGGAGCTCCCAGTTATCTAGTTTTTCTTCGGCATTCTTAATAATGTTTTCTATACTGTTTATGCCATGTAATAGGGCTCCTAACGTTGTCACTATTTTTTCTTCCATGATCTTTATCATTTTAGATTTCATATTTAGGTCTTTGATCAATTTGGAGCTCATTTTAGTGCATGGAGTGAGGTATGGGTCTGGTTTCATTTTTTTTGCAGATAGGTATCCAGTTATGTATGCCAGCACCATTTGTTGAAAAGACTGTCTTTTCTGTTTTGGGGCCTTTGTCAAATATGAACTGCTCATATGTGGATGGATTTTTTACTGGATTCTCAATTCTGTTCCATTGGTCTATGTATCTGTAGTTGTACCAGTACCAGGCTATTTTGACTACTGTGGCAGTATAATAGATTCTAAAAGCAGGTTGAGTAAGGCCTCCCACTTTGTTGTTCTTTTTAATTAATGCCTTATTTATCGGGGGCCTCTTTCCCTTCCATATGAAGTTGATGATATGTTTCTCCATCTCCTTAAAGAACGTCATTGGGATTTGGATCAGAATTGCATTAAATGTATAGATTGCTTTTGGTAGAATAGACATTTTTATAATGTTAAGCCTTCCTGTCCATGAGCAAGATATGTTTTTCCACTTGTAAGTCTCTTTTGGTTTCTTGCAGAAGTGTACTGTAATTTTCTTTGTATGAGTCTTTTACATCTCTGGTAAGATTATTCCTAAGTATTTTATCTTCTTGGGGGCTACTCTAAATGGCACTGATGTGGTGTTTTCCTCTTCAATGTTCTTTTTGTTGGTGTAGAGGAATCCTACTGATTTTTGTATGTTTATCTTGTATCCCGATACTCTGCTAACTCTTCTATTCATTTCAGTAGTTTTCTTGAGGATTCCTTAGGGATTTCTGTGTATCAGATCATGTCGTCTGCAAATAGAGATACTTTGACTTCTTCCTTGCCAATCTGGATGCCCTTTATTTCTTTATCTAGCCTAATTGCTCTGGCTAGGACCTCCAATACAATGTTGAATAAGAGCGGTGATAAAAGTCATCTTTGTGTGGTTCCTGATCTCAGTGGGAATGCTTTCAGGCTCTCTCCATTTAGGGTGATGTTGGCTTTGTATAAATGCCCTTTATTATGTTGAGGAGTTTTCCTTCTAGTCCTATTTTACTGAGAGCTTTATCATGAATGGGTGTTGAACTTTGTGAAATGCCTTTTCTGCATCCATTGATAAAGTCATGCGATTCTTATCTCTTATTTATGTGATGGATTACATTAATTGTTTTGCTAATGTTGAACCATCCCTGCGTACCTGGTATGAATCCCACTTGGTCATGGTGAATTGTTTTTTTGATATGTTGTTGAATTCTATTGGCTAGAATTTTGTTGAGGATTTTTGCATCTCAGTACATGAGGGATGTAGGTCTATAATTCTCTTTTCTTGTGGTTTCTTTACCTGGTTTTGGTATCAGGGATATGGTGGCTTCACAGAATGAGTTGGGTAGTATTCCATCCTTCTCTATGCTCTGAAATACCTTTAGTAGTGATGTTAACTCTTCTCTGAAAGTTTCATAGAACTCTGTAGTGAAGCCGTCTGGACCAGGGCTTTTTTTGTTGGGAGTTTTTTGATTACCTTTTCAATCTCTTCTTTTGTTACGGGTCTATTTAGTTGTTCTACCTCTGTTTGTGTTAGTTTAGGTAGGTAGTGTGTTTCTAGGAATTCATCCATTTCTTCTAGGTTTTCCAATTTGTTAGAGTACGATTTTTCATAGTAATCTGATATGATTCTTTTAATTTCATTTGGGTGTGTTGTAATATCGCCCATCTCATTTCTTATTCGGGTTATTTGCTTCCTCTTCTGTTTTTATTTTGTCAGTTTGGCCAGTGGTTTATCAATTTTGTTGATATTTTAAAAAACAGCTTTTTGTCTTGTTAATTCTTTCAATTGCTTTTCTGTTTTCCATTTCATTTAGTTCAGCTCTATTTTTTATTATTTGTTTCTTCTGGTGCCTGTGGGGTTCTTTTGTTGCTCTTTTTCTATTTGTTCAAGTTGTAGGGATAAGTCTTTGATTTTGGCCCTTTCTTCTTTTTGGATATGTGCATTTATTGGTATAAACTGGCCTCTGAGCACTGCTTTTGCTGTGTCCTAAAGGTTCTTATAGGATGTGTTTTCATTCTCACTGGATTCCTTGAATTTCTTTATTCCATCCTTAATGTCTTCTATAATCCAGTCTTTTTGGAGCAGGGTATTGTTCAGTTTCCAAGTGTTTGATTTCTTTTCCTGTGATCGATTTCCACTTTTATGGCTTATGGTCAGAGAAGATGCTTTGTAATATTTCAATGTTTTGGATTCTGCTAAGGCTTGCTTTATGACCTAATATGTGGTCTATTCTAGAGAATGTTCCATGTGCACTAGAAAAGGAAGTATACTTAGTTGCTGTTGGGTGGAGTGTTCTGTATATGTCTATGAGGTCAAGTTGTTTGATTGTGACATTCAGATCTTCCATGTCTTTGTTTGGCTTCTTTCTGGATGTCCTATCGTTCACCGAAAGTGGTGTGTTGAGGTCTCCTGCTATCGTTGTGGAGCTGTCTATCTCACTTCTCAATGCTGATAGAGTCAGTTTTATGTATCTCGCAGCCCTGTCATTGGGTGCATAAATATTTAATATGGTTCTATCTTCTTGGTGTATTGTCCCTTTAATCATTATAGAGTGTCCTTCCTTATCCTTTATGATGCATTTAACTTTAAAGTCTATTTTGTCAGAAATTAATATTGCCAGTCCTGCTCTTTTTTGATTGTTGCTGGCTTGATATATTTTTTTTCCATCCTTTGAGTTTTAGTTTGTGTCTCTAAGTCTAAGGTATGTCTCTTGTAGGCAGCATATAAACAGATCTTGTTTTTTTCATCCATTCTGCCACTCTCTGTCTCTTTATTGCTGCATTTAGTCCATTTACATTCAGGGTAATTATGGATAGGTATGAATTTAGTGCTATCATTTTGATGTCTTTTTTGTGTGTTGTTGACAGTTTCTTTTTCCCACTTAATTTTGTGTGCTGAGTAGATTATCTTTCTATATTGTCCTTTCCTTGTATTTATTGTTGTTTATTTTGTTTCTGCTGAGTCTCTATTTTTTTCTTGTATTTTATTTTAATGAGTAGGATATTTTGTCTCCTTTGTGGTTACCTTATTATTTACCCCTGTTTTTCTAAATTTGAACCTAACTTTTATTTCTTTGTATCACCGTATCTTCCTCTATATGGAAGGTGTATGATTACATTTCTTAGTCCCTCTTTATTATTTTAATGTTGTCTTCTTTTATGTAATAACATCCCTGTTACCCTGTTTTGTGGTTTGTTTTTTTTTTTTAAATAATCTTGCTTTTTTTTTTTTTTTTGATTTCCCTGTCTGGGTTGACTTCTGGTTATTCTGCC
The DNA here is from genome assembly GCF_030014295.1 of Loxodonta africana. Classification (NCBI taxonomy): domain Eukaryota; kingdom Metazoa; phylum Chordata; class Mammalia; order Proboscidea; family Elephantidae; genus Loxodonta; species Loxodonta africana. The sequence continues at coordinate 78,889 of NC_087368.1, forward strand.
CAATGTTCTAGTCTTGGGTTGATACCTGATATTATTGATTTTCTAACCAAAGAATTTCCTTTAGTATTTCTTGTAGTTTTGGTTTGGTTTGGTTTTTACAAATTCCCTAAATTTGTGTTTATCTGGAAATGTCTTAATTTCACCTTCATATTTAAGAGAGAGTTTTGCTGGATATATGATTCTTGGCAGGCAATTTTTTTCCTTCAATTTTTTAAATATGTCATTCCATTGCCTTCTTGCCTGCACGGTTTCTGCTGTGTAGTCCAAGCTTATTCTTATTGGCTCTCCTTCATAGGTGACTTCTTTTTATCTCTAGCTGCTCTTATAATTCTCTCTTTATCTTTGGTTTTGGCAAGTTTGATTATAATATGTCTTGGTGACTTTCTTTTAAGATTTACCTTATGTGGAGTTCGATGAGCATCTTGGATAGATATCTTTTCATCTTTCACGATATCAGGAAAGTTTTCTGCCAACAAATATTCAACAATTCTCTCTGTATTTCTGTTATCCCTCCGTGTTCTGGTATTCCAATCACTCGTAGGTTATTTCTCTTGATAGAGTCCCACATGATTCTTAAGGTTTCTTCATTTTTTAAAGTTCTTTTACCTGATTTTTCTTCATATATATTAGTGCGAAGTGATTTATCTTCAAGTTCAGAAATTCTAGGTTCTTCTTGCTCAATTCTGCTCCTCTGTCTACCGAGTTTTCTACTTCTGTAATTTTATTGTTAATCTTCTGTATTTCTGATTGCTGTCTATCTATGGATTTTTCCAGCTTATTAAACTTTTTATTATGTTCCTGAATAATCTGTCTAATATCTTCAATGGCTTTATCTGTGTGTTCCTTGGTCTGTTCTGTATATTGCCTCATTTCCTTCCTGATGTCTGAGGTTCTGTATATTAAACTTTTGTATTCTGGCTTTGGTAATTCCAGGAATGCACTTTCATCTAGAAGATCCCTGGATTCTTTGTTTTGAGAGTCTGTTGAGGTGATCATGGTCTGTTTCTTTATGTGACTTGATATTGACTGTTGCCTCTGAGCCATGTATAAGTTACTGTATTAGTTTATGCTTCCTTACTATGTTATAGCTGCTTGCTTTGTTTTGTTTTGGTATACCCCTATGGGTTGCTTGAGTGAGCTAACTTCATTATTTTCATCTTTGGAGCTCTGACGTCCTGTCCCCGGATGGCTAGAGCTGTTATGAGGTATATCAGTCTAGGAGTCCATTCAGTTTTCTTGTATGAATTCAGCCCAGGTTTCCAGGTAGCTGATCCTCAAGTGTGTGGTACAACTCTATCCTACGGTCTTAAAAGGTCAGGGGTAATTGGCGTATATACCGGTATTTGATGCAGCAGGGGGTCAAGCTCTGAACAAGGCAGGGGGCTGAGAACTGACCCCCGAGTGTTTCTGAGGAAAGCATGTCCCTGTTCCCTAGAGTGTGCAGTTGGGTGGGTTCTGTAGAGGGACCATGAGCACCCAGTGTTTTGGCTGTAAGGATTGGGAGGTACCAGTTATCTTTGGACCTGTGGCACGGGTGGCTGGGTGACCTGAGTGGAGCTACTAGTCCTTAGGTCTCTGATGTGGGTAAGTGAGGACTTTGTTTAAAGACAAAGCAATGTCAAATATCAAACACCCACCTCTCTACTGCCCAGCAGTAACAGTTGGAGTTTACCAACAAGGGCCTATTCTCTCAAAATAGTCCCACACAGGTCCATGCAGAAGGGAAAGGTCCTCAAAGTCCACAGATGTTTTATTCCTGGACAGGAGCCGCTTCTGTCCGGAGCTCCCTGGTTAGTGGAGATAGCAAATTATCTTGTCTATCAATTGCAAATTTGTTCCTTCTTCAAGGCCGGGAGGACAGCTCTAGGTGCTCAAAAGTGCCTATCTCAGGCCCAGGGAATTCAGCCGCTGAAGCCAGCTTGAGGGTGGGGAGGGGGTGCGGTAAAATATATGCAAGTACTTAGCTTTTGCCGAGAGCACCGTTCTTCTCAGGTTCCAGAGGTGTGAGTAGGCTATGTGGCTGGCTGCTTCTCCCTGAGGAAACTGTGGCCGAACGCTAGTACCAGCCCACTGCCACGTCTCCAGGATTGGTGCCTGAAGGCTGTCCACAATTCAGGTCCAGTAACTCCTCTCCACTTCTTAACGGTCTCTTCTTCCCCCTTCTCCTTATTTCGTTTCTAAGTTTGCCTTTGAAGCTCAGGGCACCCTGCTTGTCACAAATATATTCGTTTCACTTGTTTTTTCTGGTCTTCGTTGTAAAGAGGGCTTGCCGGAAGTATCTGCCTATTCTGCTGTCGTGGCTTTGTCTCAAGTCTGGTCTTTTTACGAGAATTTGTCCTCTGCATCCCACTGCTGTCCTGCTCCCTCAGGGTTCTCTGTTGTGTTCCCTGTCAGGGAAGTCATTGGTTATAGACAGGCACCATCTAGCTCTTCTGGTCTCAGGCTGATGTAGTCTCTGGTTTATGTGGCCCTTCCTGTCTCTTGGGCTGGTAATTACCTTTTGTCCTTGGTGTTTTTCATTCTCCTTTGATGTAGGTGGGTTGAGACCAATTGATGCACCTTAGATGGCTGCTTGCTAGTGTTTAAGACCCCAGACGGCTCTCTCCAAGATGGGATGCAGAATATTTTTGTAATGGATTTTATTATGCCAATTGACTTAGATGTCCCCTGAAAACATGGCCCCCAAACCCCCGCCCCGTGCACTGGCGCTCAAAGCATTCAGTTTATTCTGGAATCTTCTTTGCTTTTGGTTTAGTCCAGTTGTGCTGACCTTGCCTGTATCGTGTGCTATTGTTCCGTTACCTAAAGTACTTCTTATCTACCATCTAATTAGTGAATACCACTCTGCCACCCTCCCTCCCTCTTCCCTTTCGTAACCATCAAAGAATATTTTATTCTCTGTTTAAACTATTTCTTGAGTTCTTATATTAGTGGTCTTATACAATATTTGTCCTTTTGCAAATGACTTTTTTCACTCAGCATAATGCCTTCCAGATTCCTCCATGTTATGAAATGTTTCACAGATTCATCACTGTTCTTTATCAATACATAGTATTCCACTGTGTGAATATACCGCAATTTATTTATCCATTCAGCCACTGATGGGCACCTTGGTTGCTTCCATCTTTTTGCTATTGTAAACAGTACTGCAATGAACATGATTGTGCATATATCTGTTCATGTGAAAGCTCTTATTTCTCTATGAAATATCCCGAGAAGTAGGATTTCTGGATCATATGGGAGTTCTATTTCTAGCCTTTTAAGGAAGCGCCAAATCGGTTTCCGAAGTGGTTGTACCATTTTACATTCCCACCAGTAGTGTATAAGAGTTCAAGTCTCTTCACAGCCTCTCCAACATTTATTATTTTGTGTGTTTTGGATTAATGCCAGCCTTGTTGGGGTGAGATGGTATCTCATTGTAGTTTTGATTTGTATTTCTGTAATGGCTAATGATCTTGAGTATTTTCGCATGTATCTGTTAGCTGCCTGAAAGTCTTCTTTGGTGAAGTGCCTGTTCATATCCTTTGCCCATTTTTTAATTGGGTTGTCTTTTTGTTGTTGAGTTTTTGCAGTATCATGTAGATTTTTTTAGAGATCAGAATAGTCATAGCTAAAATTTTTTCCCCTGTCTGTAGGTAATCTTTTTTTTATTTGTTTTGTTTTAATAATTTTTATTGAGCTTTAAGGGAACGTTTACAAATCAAGTCAGTCTGTCACATATAAACTTCTATACACCTTACTCCATACTCCCACTTACTCTCCCCCTAATGAGTCAGCCCTTCCAGTCTCTCCTTCCGTGACAATTTTGCCAGTTTCTAACCCTCTCTACCCTCCTATCTCCCCTCCAGACAGGAGATGCCAACACAGTCTCAAGTGTCCACCTGATACAAGTAGCTCACTCTTCATCAGCATCTCTCTCCTACCCATTGTCCCGTAGGTAATCTTTTTACTCTTTTGGTGAAGTCTTTGGATGAGCATAAGTGTTTGATTTTTAGGTGCTCCCAATTATCTAGTTTCTCTTCTCGTGTTTGTGCATTGTTAGTAATGTTTTGTATACTCTTTATACCATGTATTAGCCCTCATAGTGTTGTCTCTATTTTTTCTTCCATAATATTTATTGTTTTAGATTTTATATTTAGGTCTTTGATCCATTTTGAGTTATTTTTTGTGCATGGTGTGAGGTATGAGCCTTGCTTGATTTTTTTTTTTTTTGCAGATGGATATCCAGTTATGCCAGCACCTGTTTTTAAAAAGACTGTCTTCCTCATTTAACTGACTTTGGGCCTTTGTCAAATATCAGCTGCTCATATGTGGATGGATTTATGTCTGGATTCTCAATTCTGTTCCATTGGTCTATGGATCTGTTGTTGTACCAGATACCAGGCTGTTTCATCTACTGTGGCGGTATAACATGTTCTAAAATCAGGTAGAGTGAGGCCTCCCACTTTGCTCTCCTTTTTCAGTTACTTCTCCAGGGCCTCTTTCCCTTCCATATGAAGTTGATGATTTGTTTCTGTATCTCGTTAAAAATTGTCATTGGAATTTGGATCAGAATTGCATTGTATCTATAGATCACTTTTGGTAGAATAAATATTTTTACAATGTTGAGTCTTCCTATCCATGACCAAGGTATGTTTTTCCACTTATGTGGGTTTCGTGGAGTAGTGTCTTGTAGTTTTCTTGGTATAGGTATTTTATGTCTCTGGTTAGATTTATTCCTAAGTATTTTATCTTCTTGGGGGCTATTGTAAATGGTATTGATTTAGCGATTTCCTCTTTGAAGTTCTTTTTGTTGGTGTAGAGGAAACCAACTGATTTTTATATGTTTATCTTGTATCCTGATACTCTGCTGAACTCTTCTATTAGTTTCAGTAGTTTTCTTGAGGATTCTTTATGGTGTTCTATGTATAAGATCATATCATCTGCAAATAGAGATAATTTTGCATCTACATAATCTTTACTTTGGCTGTAATAATCTTGGTCTGAGTTTGGGAGGAACACTAAGAAATACAGATTTTGGGAGTCTGTAATACGGATTTTGTTTAAGTCCTTGAATCACAACCACATTTCTCATTGGTTTTTCTGGATGCTGGATCTAAGCCAGTGCCTAGTGAGGATAACTTCCTTTCAGCTTGCCACGAAAGACCAGAGATATCTGGGTAGAAAATTTCCAAGAGAGTTAATTTGCAAGATCTGTAGCAGATCTCAAGTAATGTCCATGGGTACTTATGAGCATCCCAAGAACCACTGTTCTTCTTGGAAGCAGCATCATAACAAAACTCCAAAAACTAGCTGTCCTCAAGTCAACCCCAACTCATGGTGACCCCGTGTGTGCCAGAGTAGAATTGTGCTCCATAGGATTTTTTTTAAATGAATTTTATTGTGCTTTAAGTGAAAGTTTACAAATCAAATCAGTCTGCCACATATAAGCTAATATACACCTTACTCCATACTCCCACTTATTCTCCCCCTAACGAGTCAGCCTGCTCCCTCCTTCCAGTCTCTACTTTCGTGACCATTTTGCCAGTTTCTAACCCTCTCTACCCTCCCATCTCCCCTCCAGATAGGAGATGCCAACACAGTCTCAAGTGTCCACCTGATACAAGTAGCTCACTCTTCATCAGCATCTCTCTCCAACCCATTGTCCAGTCCCTTCCGTGTCTGACGAGTTGTCTTCAGGAATAGTTCCTGTCCTAGGCCAACAGAAGGTTTGGGGACCATGACTGCTGGGATTCTTCTAGTCTCAGTCAGACCATTAAGTCTGGTCTTTTTATGAGAATTTGGGGTCTGCATCCAACTGTTCTCCTGCTCCCTCAGAGGTTCTCTGTTGTGTTCCCTGTCAGGGTAGTCATCGGTTGTGGCTGGGCACCATCTAGTTCTTCTGGTCTCGGGATGATGTAAGTCTCTAGTTCATGTGGCCCTTTCTGTCTCTTGGGCTCATAATTATCGTGTGACCTTGGTGTTCTTCATTCTCCTTTGATCCAGGCAGGTTGAGACCAACTGATGCATCTTACACGGCTGATTGTTAGCATTTAAGACCCCAGATGCCACACTTCTAAGTGGGATGCAGAATGTTTTCATAACAGAATTTATTTTGCCAATTGACTTAGAAGTGTCCTTAAGCCATAGTCCCCAAACCCCCACCCTTGCTCCGCTGACCTTTGAAGCATTCAGTTTATCCTGGAAACTTCTTTGTTTTTGATGCAGTCCAGTTGAGCTGACCTTCCATGTATTGAGTGTTGTCCTTCCTTCACCTAAAGTAGTTCTTGTCTACTAACTAATCAGTAAATAACATTCTCCCACCCTCCCTCCCCCCCCATAACCACAAAAGTATGTGTTCTTCTCAGTTTATACTATTTCTCAAGATCTTATAATAGTGGTCTTATACAATATTTGCCCTTTTGCATCTGACTAGTTTCACTCAGCGTAATGCCTTCCAGGTTCCTCCATGTTATGAAATGTTTCACAGAATCGTCACTGTTCTTTATTGATGTGTACCACTCCATTGTGTGAATACACCATAATTTATTTAACCATTCATCCATTGATGGACCCCTTGGTTGTTTGCAGCTTTTTGCTATTGTAAACAGAACTGCAATAAACATGGGTGTGCATATATCTGTTTGTGTAAAGGATTTTATTTCTCTAGGGTATATTCTGAGGACCGGGATTTCTGGGTTGTATGGTAGTTCTATTTCTAGCTTTTTAAGAAAACACCAGATAGATTTCCAAAGTGGTTGTACCATTTTACATTCCCACCAGCAATGCATAAGAGTTCCAATCTCTCTGCAGCCTCTCCAACATTTATTATTTTGTGTTTTTTGGATTAATGCCAGCCTTGTTGGAGTGAGATGGAATCTCATTGTAGTTTTAATTTGCATTTCTCTAACGGCTAATGCTCGAGAGCATTTTCTCTTGTATATGTTAGCTGCCTGAATATCTTGTTTAGTGAAGTGCGTGTTCATATCCTTTGCCCACTTTTTGATTGGGTTGTTTGTCTTTTTGTGGTTGAGTTTTAACAGAATCATATAGATTTTAGAGATCAGGCTCTGGTCGGAGATGTCATAGCTGAAAATTTTTTCCCAATCTGTAGGCGGTCTTTTTACTCTTTTGGTTAAGTCTTTAGATGAGCATAGGTGTTTGATTTTTAGGAACTCCCAGTTATCTGGTTTCTCTTCATCATTTTTGGTAATGTTTTGTATTCTGTTTATGCCTTGTATTAGGGCTCCTAACGTTGTCCCAATTTTTTCTTCCATGATCTTTATCGTTTTAGTCTTTATGTTTAGGTCTTTGATCCACTTGGAGTTAGTTTTTGTGCATGGTTTGAGGTATGGGTTCTGTTTCATTTTTTTGCAGGTGGATATCCAGTTATGCCAGCACCATTTGTTAAAAAGACTATCTTTTCCCCAATTAACTGACACTGGGCCTTTGTCAAATATCAGCTGTCTGTATCCTAAAGATGTCTGTATGAGAATATTTACTACAGCTTTCCCCTGCCCCTCCTCCCTTGTAATAGGAGCAAAAAGGGAAACAACCTAAATAGTTATTAGTAAGGGAAAGAGTAAATCACAGTGTTACCTCCATACTAAGAATATGAGGCAGCTGCTAAAAGAGTTACTGCATATCTACTGAAACAGAAAAACCCCTGACACATTAAGTAAAATAAATAAATAAACTGTGTACATTAAATGAAGCTAAAGATATGTCTCAGAAATTAACTGTAGGGATTAGAGTGAGGTGAATGGATATAGTTGTAAGGGCCAGAGGGGTAAACTTTTACTGTTGCTAGATAATTCTGTATTGCTTAATTTTTTTTTCAGTGAGGATATGCTCAAACTCTACTTGCATAATTAAATAGTAGAAGAATCATATAAAAATATTTTAATAATTAAACTCATCAATAGTCAAAAGAGGAATGACTCTAGAAAAGTTTCCTACTTCTAATTATTTCTCGAAAAATCTTAGTAAATACGGAGGAGAGGAAAAAATTTTTAACAAATAGAGTTAAGAATATCTTTCTTAAATGGCTGGTCATCATCATACCTTCATCAAGTTTGAAGCATTATCTAGTAAAGTCAGAAATAAGGCTTGGAAGGCCAGTGACACTATTATTTAATACTGTTCAAAATTTCGGCCAAGTCAACTGAAAAGGAAAAGAAAAAGAACTCAATAATCTTAGTTAAAAACAGAGACAAGATATGTCAATATTGTTAAGAAATAATATAAATATTGACAGGTATGATAAACTATATGATGAAACACAAGGCTATATTATAAAAAAAATAACTCCAATATGCCAAGTACTTCCTGCTTGCCAGGCCATCTTCTCAGTACTTCTCATATTATTATCTTATTTAATCCTCACAAAAACTCTTTTGTTGCTGTTGTTAGTTGCCGTTGAGTTAGTTTTGATTCACAGTGGCCCTGTGCACAACAGAACAAAAGACTGCCAGGCCCTGCGCCATCCTCACAATCGTTGCTGTGCTTGAGCCCATTGTTGCAGGCACTTAGTCAATCCATCTCATGGAGGATCTTCCTCTTTTTCACTGACCCTCTAGTTTACCAAGCATGATGTCCTTCTCCAGGGACTGATTCTGCCTGATAACCTGTCCAAAGCATGTGAGACCCTGTCTCGCCATTCTTGCTTCCAAGGACCATTCTGGTTGTACTTCTTCCAAGACAGATTTGTCTATTCTTTTGGCAGTCCATGGTATATTCGATATTCTTCGCCAACACCACAATTCAACTGTGTTAATTCTTCTTCATTGTCCAGATTTTGCATGCATATGAGGAGATTGAAATCACCATGGCTTGGGTCAGGCATACCTTAGTCCTCAAAGTGACATCTTGGCTTTTTTTAACACTTTAAAAAGAGATCTCTTGCAACAGTTTTGGCCAATGCAATGCGTCTTTTGATTTCTTGACTGTTACTTCCATGGGTGTTGGTTGTGGATCCAAGTAAAATGAAATCCTTGACAACCTCAACCTTTTCTCTATTTACAATGATGTTGCTTATTGGCCCAGTTGTGAGGATTTTTGTTTTCTTTATGTTGAGGTGTAATCCATAATGAAAGTAGTGGTCTTTGATATTCTTCAGTAAGTGCTTCAAGTCCTCTTCACTTTCAGCAAGCAAGGTTCTGTTATCTGCATAACACAGGTTATTAATGAGTCTTCCTCCAATCCTGATGGCCTGTTCTTCATGTAGTCCAGCTTCTTCGATTATTTGCTCAACATACAGATTAAATAGGTATGGTGAAAGGATACAACCCTGATGCACACCTTTCTTGACTTTAAACCATGCAATATCCCCTTGTTCTGTTTGAATGATTGCCCCTTGATCCACGTACAGATTCTTCACAAGCACAATTGTTTTTGAATTCCCATTCTCTGCAACGTTATCCATAATTTGTTACGATCCACACACTCAAATGCCTTAGCACAGTCAATAAAACACAGGTAAACATCCTTCTGGTATTTTCTGATTTCAGCCAGGATCCATGTGACATCAGCAATAATATCCCTGGTTCCATGTCCTCTTCTAAATCTGCCTTGAATTTCTGGCAGTTCCCTATCGATATACTGCTGCAGCCGCTTTTGCATTCAAAATGATCTTCAGCAAAATTTTGCTTGCATGTGATATCAATGATATCGTTTGATAATTTCCACATTTGGTTGGATCCTCTTTCTTGGGAATAGGTATAAATATGGATCTCTTCCAGTTGGTTGGCCAGGTAGCTGTCTCCCAAATTTCTTGGCATAGACAAGTGAACATTTACAGCACTACATCTGTTTGTTGAAACATCTCAACTGTTACTCCATCAATTCCTGGGGCCTTGTTTTTCGCCAGTGCCTTCAGTGAGCTTGGACTTCTTCCTTCAGTACCATCGATTCCTGATCATATGTTACCTCCTGAAATGGTTGAACATCGACCAGTTCTTTTTGGTATAGTGACTCTGTATATTCCTTTCATCTTCTTTTGGTGCATCCTGCGTCATTTAATATTTTCCCTGTAGAATCCTTCAGTTTCGCAACTCGAGGCTTGAATTTTTTCATCAGCTCCTTCAGCTTCAGAAATGCCGAGCATGTTCTTTCCTTTTGGTTTTCTATCTGCAGGTCTTTGCACGTGTTGTCATAACACTTTACTTTGTCTTCTTGAGCCACCCTTTGAAATCTTCTGTTCAGCTCTTTTACTTCATCATTTTTTCCTTTTGCTTTAGCTTCTTGCTGTTCAAGAGCAAGTTTATTTTGGCTCTCGTGGGCTCGTTCTAATTTGGTCAGTTTCAACTTGAACTTGCATGTGAGTAGTTCATGGTCTGATCTGCAGTTGGCCCCTGGCCTTTTTCTGACTGATGATATTGAGCTTTTCTGTTGTCTCTTTGCACAAATGTAGTCAATCTGATTCCTTTGTGTTCCATCTGGTGAGGTCCATATGTATAGCCACCACTTATGTTGGTGAAAAAAAGTATTTGCAATGAGGAAGTCATCGGTCTTGCAAAATTGAATCATGGGATCTCCAGCATCATTTCTGTCACCAAGGCCATATTTTCCACCTACCAAATCCTTCTTCATTTCCAACTTTTGCATTCCAATCACCAGTAATTATCAGTGCACCCCGAATGCATGTTCCATCAATTTCAGACTGCAGAAGTTGGTAAAAATCTTCAATTTCTTCACCTTTGGCCTTAGTGGTTCATTCGGGAATTTTAATAACAGTTGTATTAACTGGTCTTTCATGTAGGCATATGGATATTATCCTATCACTGACAATGTTGTACGTCCTTCAAGATATACCTTGAAATGTTCTTTTTTTAAAATAATTTTTATTGTGCTTTAAGTGAAAGTTTACAAACCAAGTCAGTCTCTCACATATAAGCTTACATACACCTTACTCCATACTCCCGCTTACTCTCCCCCTAATGAGTCATCCCACTCCTTCCTTCCAGTCTCTCCTTTCTTGACCGTTTTGCCAGTTTCTAACCCTCTCTACCCTCCCATCTCCCCTCCAGGCAGGAGATGCCAACACAGTCTCAAGTGTCCACCTGATACAAGTAGCTCACTCTTCATCAGCATCTCTCTCCAACCCATTGTCCAGTCCCTTCCATGTCTGACGAGTTGTCTTCAGGAATGGTTCCTATCCTGGGCCAGCAAAAGGTTTGGGGACCATGACCGCTGGGATTCCCCTAGTCTCAGTCAGACCATTAAGTATGGCGTTTTTATGAGAATTTGGGGCCCGCATCCCACTGTTCTCCTGCTCCCTCAGGGGTTCTCTGTTGTGCTCCCTGTCAGGGCACCCATTGGTTGTGGCCGAGCACCATGTAGTTCTTCTGGTCTCAGGATGACGTAGGTCTCTAGTTCATGTGGCCCTTTCTGTCTCTTGGGCTCATAATTATCTTGTGACCTTGGTGTTCTTCATTCTCCTTTGGTCCAGGGGGGTTGAGACCAATTGATGCATCTTAGATGGCTGCTTGTTAGCATTTAAGACCCCAGACGCCACATTTCAAAGTGGGATGCAGAATGTTTTCTTAATAGAATTTATTTTGCCAATTGACTTAGATGTCTCCTGAAGCCACAGTCCCCAAACCCTCACCCTTGTTCCGCTGACCTTCGAAGCATTCAATTTATCCCAGAAACTTCTTTGTTTTTGATGCAGTCCAGTTGAGCTGACCTTCCCTGTGTTGAGTATTGTCTTTCCCTTCACTTAAAGTAGTTCTTATCTACCGTCTAATCAGTAAATAACCCTCTCCCACCCTCCCTCCCTCCCTCCCTCCCCCCTCTCATAACCACAAAAGAATGTCTTCTTCTCAGTTTAAACTATTTCTCAAGATCTTACAATACTGGTGTTATACGATATTTGTCCTTTTGCATCTGACTAATTTCACTCAGCATAATGCCTTCCATGTTCCTCCATGTTATGAAATGTTTCACAGATTCCTCACTGTTCTTTATCGATGTGTAGTATTCCATTCTGTGAATATACCATAATTTATTTATCCATTCATCCGTTGATGGACACCTTGGTTGCTTCCAGCTTTTTGCTGTTGTAAACAGTGCTGCAATAAACATGGGTGTGCATATATCTGTTCGTGTAAAGGATCTTATTTCTCTAAGATATATTCCAAGGGGTGGGATTTCTGCGTTGTATGGTATTTCTATTTCCAACTTTTTAAGGAAACGCCAGATAGATTTCCAAAGTGGTTGTACCATTTTACATTCCCACCAGCAATGCATAAGAGTTCCAATCTCTCTGCAGCCTCTCCAACATTTATTATTTTGTGTTTTTTGGATTAATGCCAGCCTTGTTGGAGCGAGATGGAATCTCATCGTAGTTTGAATTTGCATTTCTCTAATGGCTAATGCTCGAGAGCATTTTCTCATGTATCTGTTAGCTGCCTGAATATCATCTTCAGTGAAGTGCGTGTTCATATCCTTTGCCCACTTTTTGATTGGGTTGTTTGTCTTTTTGTGGTTGAGTTTTAACAGAATCATATAGATTTTAGAGATCAGGCACTGGTGGGAGATGTCATTGCTGAAAATATTTTCCCAATCTGTAGGCGGTCTTTTTACTCTTTTGGTGAAGTCTTTAGATGAGCATAGGTGTTTGATTTTTAGGAGCTCCCAGTTATCTGGTTTCTCTTTGTCATTTTTAGTAATGTTTTGTATTCTGTTTATGCCTTGTATTAGGGCTCCTAACGTTGTCCCTATTTTTTCTTCCATGATCTTTATCGTTTTAGTCTTTATGTTTAGGTCTTCGATCCACTTGGAGTTAGTTTTTGTGCTTGGTGTGACGTATGGGCCCTGTTTCATTGTTTTGCAAATGGATATCCAGTTATGCCAGCACCATTTGTTAAAAAGACTATCTTTTCCCCAATTAACTGACACTGGTCCTTTGTCAAATATCAGCTGCTCATATGTGGATGGATTTATATCTGGGTTCTCAATTCTGTTCCATTGGTCTATGTGCCTGTTGTTGTACCAGTACCAGGCTGTTTTGACTACTGTGGCTGTATAATAGGTTCTGAAATCAGGTAGAGTGAGGTCTACCACTTTCTTCTTCTTTTTCAGTAATGCTTTACTTATCCAGGGCTCCTTTCCCTTCCATATGAAGTTGGTGATTTGTTTCTCCATCACATTAAAAAATGACATTGGAATTTGGATCGGAAGTGCATATTATGTATAGATGGCTTTTGGTAGAATAGACATTTTTACTATGTTAAATCTTCCTATCCATGAGCAAGGAATATTTTTCCACTTATGTAGGTCCCTTTTTAGTTTCTTGTACTAGTACTTTGTAGTTTTCTTTGTATAGGTCTTTTACCACTTTGGTAAGATTTATTCCCAAGTATTTTATCTTCTTGGGGGCGACTGTGAATGGTATTGATTTGGTGATTTCCTCTTCGATGTTCTTTTTGTTGATGTGGAGGAATCCAAGTGATTTTTGTATGTTTATATTGTAACCTGAAACTCTGCCGAACTCTTCTATGTTTCAGTAGTTTTCTAGAGGATTCCTTAGGGTTTTCTGTGTATAAGATCATGTCATCAGCAAATAGAGATAATTTTACTTCTTCCTTGCCATTCTGGATGCCCTTTATTTCTTGATCTAGCCTAATTGCTCTGGCTAGGACCTCTAGCACAATGTTGAATAAGAGTGGTGATAAAGGGCATCCTTGTCTGGTTCCCTTTTCTCAAGGGAACTGCTTTCAGGCTCTCTCCATTTAGAATGATGTTGGCTGTTGGCTTTGTATAGATGCCCTTTATTATGTTGAGGAATTTTCCTTCAATTCCTATTTTGCTGAGAGTTTTTATCATGAATGGGTGTTGGACGTTGTCAAATACCTTTTCTGCATCAATTCATAAAAGCATGTGGTTTTTGGCCTTTGTTTTATTTATTTGGTGGATCACATTGAAGGTTTTTCTAATATTGAACCAACCTTGCATACCTGGTATAAATCCCACTTGATCGTGGTGGATTATTTTTTTGATATGTTGTTGAATTCTATTGGCTAGAATTTTGTTGTGGATTTTTGCATCTGTGTTCATGAGGGGTATAGGTCGGTAATTTTCTTTTTTTGTGATGTCTTTACCTGGTTTTGGTATCAGGGATATGCTGGCTTCATAGAATGAGTTTGGGAGTATTCCATCCTTTTCTATGCTTTGAAATACCTTTAGTAGTTGTGGTGTTATCTCTTCTCTGAAAGTTTGGTAGCACTCTGCAGTGAAGCCGTCCAGGCCAGGGCTTTTTTTTGTTGGGAGTTTTTTGATTAGCTTTTCAATCTCTTTTTTTTGTTATGGGTCTATTTAGTTGTTCTACCTCTGTTTGTGTTAGTTTAGGTAGGTAGTGTTTTTCCAGGAATTCATCTATTTCTTCTAGGTTTGCAAATTTGTTAGAGTACAATTTTTTATAATAATCTGATATCATTCTTTTAATTTCAGTTGGGTCTGTTGTGATATGGTCCATCTCATTTCTTATTCGGGTTATTGGTTTCCTTTCCCGTATTTTTTTAGTCTGCCTGGCCAATGGTTTATCAGTTTCGTTAATTTTTTTTCAGAGAACCAGCTCTTGACTTTGTTGATTCTTTCAATTGTTTTTCTGTTCTCTAATTCATTTAGTTCAGCTTTAATTTTTATTCTTTGTTTTCTTCTGGTGCCTGATGGATTCTTTTGTTGCTCACTTTCTATTTGTTCAAGTTGTAGGGACAGTTCTCTGATTTTGGCTCTTTCTTCTTTATGTATATGTGCATTTATCGATATAAATTGGCCTCTGAGCACTGCTTTTGCTGTGTCCCAGAGGTTTTGATAGGAGGTGTTTTCATTCTTGTTCCATTCTGTGAATTTCTTTATTTCCTCCTTAATGTCTTCTATAACCCAGTCTTTTTTGAGCAGGGTATTGTTCAGTTTCCAAGTATTTGATTTCTTTTCCCTGATTTTTCTGTTATTGATTTCCACTTTTATGGCCTTGTGGTCTGAGAAGATGCTTTGTAATCTTTTGATGTTTTGGATTCTGCAACGGTTTGTTTTATGACCAATATGTGATCTATTTTAGAGAATGTTCCATGTGCACTAGAAAAAAAAAAGTATGCTTTGCAGTTGTTGGGTGGAGTGTTTTGTATAAGTCTATGAGGTCAAGTTGGTTGACTGTAGCAATTAGGTCTTCCGTGTCTCTTTTGAGCTTCTTACTGGAAGTCCTATCCTTCTCTGAAAGTGGTGTGTTAAAGTCTCCTACTATAATTGTGGAGACGTCTATCTCACTTTTCAGTTCTGTTAAAGTTTGTTTTATGTATACTGCAGCCCTGTCATTGGGTGCATAAATATTTAATATGGTTATATCTTCCTGGTCAATTGTCCCTTTTATCATTATGTAGTGTCCTTCTTTGTCCTTTGTGATGGATTTAACTTTAAAGTCTATTTTGTGAGAAATTAATATTGCTACTCCTGCTCTTTTTTGCTTGTTGTTTGCTTGATATATTTTTTTCCATCCTTTGAGTTTTAGCTTGTTTGTGTCTCTAAGTCTAAGGTGTGTCTCTTGTAGGCAGCATAGAGACAGATCGTGTTTCTTTATCCAGTCTGAGACTCTCTGTCTGTTTATTGGTGTATTTAGTCTATTTACATTCAGTGTAATTATAGATAAGTAAGAATTTAGTGCTGTCATTTTGATGCCTTTTTGTGTGTATTGTGGGCAATTTAATTTTCCACTTACTTTTTTGTGCTGAGACATTTTTCTTTGTAAATTGTGTGTTCCTCATTTTCATAGTAGTTGAATTTATGTTTGCTGAGTTATGTTTTTCTTGGTTTTTATTTTGAATTATGGAATTGTTAGACCTCTTTGTGGTTAACTTAATATTTACCCCTATTTTTCTAAGTAAAAACCTAACTTGTGTCGTCGTATATTGCCTTGCTTTCCTCTCCATATGGAAGATCTATGCCTCCTTTATTTAGTCCCTCTTTTTGATTATTGTGATCTTTTACATAATGACTTCGATGATTCCCTGTTTTGAGCATTTTTTCTTTTTAAAATTCATCTTAATTTGTTTTTATGATTTCCGCATTTGAGTTGATATCAGGATGTTCTGTTCTGTAACCTTGTGTTGTGTTGGTATCTGATATTATTGATTTTCTGACCAAACAATTTCCTTTAGTAATTCTTGTAGCGTTGGTTTGGTTTTTGCAAATTCTCTAAGCTTGTTTTTATCTGTAAATGTTTTAATTACACCTTCATATTTGAGAGAGAGTTTTGCTGGATATATGATCCGTGGCTGGCAGTTTTTCTCCTTCAGTGCTCTGTATATGTCATCCCATTGCCTTCTTGACTGCATGGTTTCTGCTGAGTAGTGTGAACTTATTCTTATGGATTCTCCTTTGTAGGAGACTTTTATCCCTGGCTGCTTTTACAATTTTCTCTTTATGTTTGGTTTTGGTAAGTTTGATGATAATATGCCTTGGTGACTTTCTTTTTGGATCAATCTTATATGGGGTTCCATGAGCATCTTGGATAGATATCCTTTCGTCTTTCATGATGCCAGGGAAGTTTTCTGCCAACAGATCTTCAACTATTCTCTCTGTATTTTCTGTTATCCCTCCCTGTTCTGGAACTCCAATCACACGTAAGTTATTCTTCTTGATAGAGTCCCAGATGATTCTTAGGTTTTCTTCATTTTTTTTAATCCTTTTATCAGATTTTTCTTCAACTATATTGGTGTCAATTGTCTTATTCTCCAACTCCCCCACTCTGCATTCCAATTCCTCGATTCTGCTCCTCTGACTTCCTAATGAGTTGTGTAATTCTGTAATTTTACTGTTAATCTTGTATTTCTGAATGCTGTCTCTCTATCGATTCTTGTAGCTTATTAATTTTTCCACTATGTTCTTGAATAATCTTTTCGATTTCTTCATCTGCTTTATCAGTGTGTTCCTTGGCTTTTTCTGTAGATTGCCTTATTTCATTTCTGAGGTCATCCCTGATATCTTGAAGCATTCTGTATATCAGTTTTTTATATTCTGCATCTGGCAATTTCAGGATTGTATCTTCATTTGGGCAAGATTTTGATTCTTTAATTTGGGGGTTTGTAGAAGCAATCATGGTCTGGTTCTTTCTGTGGTTTGATATCGACTGCTGTCTCCGAGCCATCTGTAAGATATTATAATGATTTATTTTATATTTGCTCACTGAGTCTTATCTTGTTTTGTTTTCTTTCAATATATGCAGACAGGCTACTAGATTGTCCTGTCTTGATTGTTGTAGGCTTTGAATCACTTATGTCGTATTACCAGCTGGTTTGGGCTGTTACCATATACATAAGCCTAAGAGTCCATTCACTATTCTTGGATAGAATCAGCTTAGGTGTTCTGATTTTGGGTCACCAAGTGTGTGGTGTAGACTGTCACCTATTAACTTACAGGAGTAGTGGTGATAGTTGTGTACACCAGATTCTAGTAGCGGCAGGGGGTCACACTCCGGGGGGGGCAGGATGCTGATAGCCTTCCCCCACCCCACCCCCCCCATGCCAGTGAGGTAGGTGTGTCTATTTCTAAAGCACTTTGGTGGGTGGGCTCTGCAGCTGTACCTTAGGTACCCAATGCATGTACCTCTAAAGATTGGTAGGTGTCAGTATCCTCAGACCTCTTTGGCAGGTGGCTAGGTGGTTTGGGTGGAGCTTCAGCCCTCAGTTCCCCCGTTGTGGATCAGTGAGGGCTCTGTTTAATAGGTAGAGATATCAGACCTGGAAAACTTGTCTTTTCAATGATCCTGTAAAACAATTACAGTCAGATCTCTATCAGAATTGCCTTTGCATTATAATAGCCACCTTGTTCCCTGTAGGGATGAAAGCCCAAGACTGTGGATCTCATATGCTTGGCTGGAGCTGGTTCTGTATTGTTACTCCAGTTTAGAAGTCAGGGAAGGATTTTTCATCCCTGGGTTTTTAGTAACTTCTTCTCTCAGGCCAGGAGAATGGGTTAGGAACAGAAAAAAAAAAAAAAAACCACAAAGCACTTCCCTCCCTGGCCCAGAAAATTCCAATGTTAACGAAGCTGCCTGGGGCAGGGAGGGGAGAGATCAGATAGATAAGAGAGAGTAGCAAGCAGCAATATAGACAAAGTTACTTATCTTGCTTGGTGATGACTGTTTTATCTGAGATTCCCAAGGGGCATGTAGCTTGTGTGCACTGGCTGGGTCGAGATTGCCCCCAAGGGTCAGGTCCTCGTCCTGTGCTTGTGCTGTCTCAGAAGCCATGGTCAGCTCCTCTGCTCCCAGTCCAAAGCCCAGCGCTGAGGTTCCCCAGCTGGGATACTGCATTCCAGGATCTAAAACCAGTCACTGCCTCTTGGTGACTTCTCCTCCTGCCAGCCGTGCCATTGCTCTGCCTGCATGAGCTGACTGGGCTTTCCCCAAAGTCACTTCAGGAGAAAGTCCTTGTGCTGTCTCAGGAAGCCATGCTCAGCTCCCCTGCGCCCAGTCCAAAGCCTGGCACCAAGGTTTTCTGGCTGGGGCACTGGCTCCAGGCTCCGAAAACAGTCCCTCCTTCCCCATGGTTGCACGTTCTCTCATTAGCCGCATCAGTGCGCAGCCTGCTTGTGCTGACTGAGTCTCTACTGAGGTTACCCCAGGGGGCTGGGGGTTAGGGCTGTGTCCCTTGCTTGTCCCGCCTCAGCAAGCCGCAGTCAGTCCCGCCACTCCGCACGAGGGAACCACAAGGGCTCAAGGCTGTGTTCCAGAAGTGGTTGCTTCTTCAGGGCACAGCTTTTCCCTCCCCTGTCACTCAGGTCAACTCTTTAGATCTGTGTTTGATGGTCAGGGTTCGTAGATTGTCATGTATGTGATCGATTCACTTGTTTTTCTAAGTCTTTGTTGCAAAGGGGATCAGAGGTAGCTTCTACCTAGTCAGCCATCTTGGCCCCGCCTTCTTGAAATGTTCTTTTTGATGATGAATGCAATGCAATTCCTCTTCTAGTTGTCATTCCTGGGGTAGTAGACCACATGACTGTCTGATTCAAAATGACCGATGCCACGTCACTTAACCTCATCAATGCCTAGGATATTGATCTTTATGCATTCCATTTCATTTTTGACTATTTCCAGTTTTCCTAGATTCATGCTTTGTACATTCCACGTTCCAATTATTAATGGCTGTTTGCAGCTGTTTCTTCTCACTTTGAGCTGTGCCGCATCAGCAAATGAAGGTCCTGAAAACTTGACTGCATTCACGTTGGCTCTACTTTGAGAAGGCAGCTCTTCCCCAGTTGTATTTTGAGTGCCTTCTAACATGAAGGGCTCATCTTCTGACACTATAGCAAACAATGTTCCTCTGTTATTCATAAGGTTTTCCCTGGCTAATTCTTTTCAGAAGTAGACTTGAGAGGTCCTTCTTCTTAATCTATCTTAATCTGGAAGCTCTGTTGAACCCTGTCAACCATGGGTGGCCCTGCTGGTATTTGAATGCCAGTGGCATAGCTTCCAGCATCACAGCAACACACAAGCCCCCACAGTATGACAAACTGACAGACACATGGGGGCACAAGAACCCTATGGGTACATTTATCATTTCTTCTATTTTACGGATGTGGAAACTAAGTTCCAGAAAGGTTAAGTAGGAGGTGAGTGGTGAGTGGTAGAGCCAGGATTCCAATCTGAGTAACCTGATTCTGGAGCCTACTCAACGTAATTTCCCTGCTACCCACTGTTTAAAAGCCAAAGGATATCTTTCAATAAGCAGTCCCCTTACGTAATATATAAAAAGCAACAGCTTTTATTTATCATATCAATAAACCCAAAACCAACCAAACCCAGTGCTGTCGAGTCGATTCCAACTCATGGCGACCCTATAGGACAGAGTAGAACTGCCCCATAGAGTTTCCAAGGAGCACCTGGTGGATTCGAACTGCCAACCCTTTGGTTAGCAGCCGTAGCATGTAACCAATATGCCACCAGGACTTCCATCATATCAATAGACAATTTGAAAATATAATGGGAAAAAAAATTCTACTTACCATAAAAAAAAAAAAAAAAACCAAAAAATTCGTTGTCGAGTCGATTCTGACTCGTAGCGACCCTATAGAACAGAGTAGAACTACCCCATAGAGTTTCAGTGGAGAGCCTGGTGGATTTGAACAGCCAACCCTTTGGTTAGCAGCCATAGCACTTAGCTACTATGCCTCCAGGGTTTCCCTACTTACTGCGGCAACTGGAACTATGTATTACCAAGTAGCCAATTTAAAAAGGACCAGAATAAGGAAAATTCAAACTTTATTGAGAGGCAGAGAAGGCTTGAATAAGTGGAGAGAAACTCTATATTTGTGGTTTAAAAGTCACTATTGAAAAGATGTCAATTATTCTCAAACCAGTCTAGAAATGTAGTGTAAATTCCGAACAAATTGTTAACATTTTTATCAGAACTTGCCAAATTGTTGTTTTAAGAAAAACATTTAGTTTCAAAAGCTCATTATGTAAAAAAATCAGAAATATGTCATAAATTATTTCCTTCAGAAGTAATCCCTATTTATAATTTGGATTACACTCACACCCATGCACAGACACACATTTGTTTTGTTTTATATAAACGGATCATTTTTTTCATACCGTGCTGCAATTTTTTTTCACTTATCAATACATCTTGGACATCTTTCCAAGCTATTAATACACAACTATCCAGTTCCTTTTAACCAGGGCAGATATTTGAAGGAGGGTTGCCCCATAATCCATTTATCCATCTCCCTATTAATGGATATTTGGGTTGTTTCCCGTGCCTTTGCTAAAATAAACATTGTTATACATATATCTTTACACACTTACACTAGCATTTCTGATCAATTCCTAAGAGTATTCTTGCTGGGTCATAGGGTGTAAACAGTTAACATTTTGTAGATGCCATCAGGTAAGTCTCCAAAAATCTTGCACCTATTTACATTTCCTCAAGAAAGACCATTTTCTCATACTCTTTTCAACACTGGGTACTATCAATCTTTTTAAAATTTTGCAAATACTGCTTCCTGTTGGTGTTTAGTTGCCCATTTTCTTGATCACTAGCAGAATGGAGCTTCTTTTCATAGTTTTTGTGGCCATTTTGTGTTTTTTCTTTCATGATTTGACTATCTATAGCCATTGATCATTTTAAAAGTTTTTTTTTTTTAATTAATTTGTAGAAACTCCATAATATATCTTACCCTTGGCCTATTAAGTATATTGCAGCTATTTTCACCTGATCTGTATTTTTCTCTCTCTCTTTTTTGGTTGCTGTTGATATGACAAAGCTTTTAACTTTATGAAGAAAGAAAAGAGAATCTGTCAAATTTTCCTCTTACGGCCTCTGATTTACATCATACTGAGAAATTCCTCCACAACCCACAACCTTAAATGCATCATTCTATATTTTCTTCTCTTGCATTTAATTCACTCGTGTGAGGTTATTATGGTGTGAGATTGAGAGCTTACATTTTCTTCCAAATCTATAACTGACTGTTTTAAGATTGCTTATTATTATTTTTTTTTTTATCGAATAACCTGTCCTTTTCCCACTGATTTGAAATGTTCTCCTCCCCACATACCAAGTTCCCATATATAACTTGGATCTAGCTCTAGACTTCCTATTCTATTCAATTAGTCTATTTGTATATTCCTATACCAGTCCCATATTGCAATGTCTGAATACTTTTACATATTTTCAAAGGCAGTTGACTAAGTGATTCGAAAGCTATTTGGTTGAGTAAACAAATGAGAATAGCAAAAAGAAATACGACAAACAAAGGTAGTGGGTGATGAATTGTGCTATAAAATGTCTCTAGAAGGTTGTGATACTAGCGAAGGGATAAAAAGACAGGTCAATAGAACAGAATAACAAGTCTATGTCTTTACCTATTTATATAAACTTATCATATTATAGGAAACCCTGGTGGCATAGCGGTTAGGAACTATAGCTGTTAACCAAAAGGTTGGCGGTTCGAATCTACCAGGTGCTCCTTATATGGGGCAGCTCTACCCTGTCTTACAGAGTCGCTATGTGTCGGAATTGACTCAGTGGCAACAGGTTTGGGTTTTTTTTTTTTTGGTTTTACCATATTATAAAAGTAAGTCTCAAAGAAATAGGGATAGTATGAATTAATAAAATAGAAGAATAGTCTTAGGATAATTAGTTGATATTTTAGGAAAAAATAAAATTAAATCTCTACTTCACACTTATTAAAAATAAATAGGTGGATTAAAGACAAATTAAAAAGTTAAACAATGAGAATAATAGAAGAAAACATAGGTGAATATTTTTATAATTTGAGACAAATGCAGAAAAACTGTAATAGAAAATATTCACATATTTAACTCCATAAATGTAAATTCTTGTATGGCAAATGACAACAACAAAAACAAAACAAAATTAAAATGCAAATACCAAACTGGAGGAGGAGGGATTGCTATATATAATAGACAAAGGATTAACATTCTAGAAGTGTAAAGAGCTCTTTCAAATCAATAAAAAGATAAACAAGCCAATATAAAAGAGTATGAACAAGCCCTTTTCAAAAAAAGAAATACAAGTCACCAACAAAGATATGAAATGATTTTCAACCTCCCTCATAATTAAAGAATGCATATATCACAATATTTTTCACTTGCCAAGTTTGGCAAAGGTTTTAAAAACAATGTTTAGGATATTACCGAGTGTTGTTGTAGATGTGAAAAAATAGGGACTTTCATGTACTGTTGACGAGAACATAAACAGTGAACCATTTTTGGAGGGCAAGTTGCCAACCAATTAACTAAATAAATCAATAAACCTAGAAGTTGGATCCAGTAATTTTGCATGCAGAAACTGAAACTCTACTGTAATGCTAGCACAGCACACAAGGATGCAAGTCCCAGGTCTTTAATTGCAGTCTCACCTATTATCTATACAGATAATCACAGAATAGGCTAACTCCAGGGCATTTAAATCATCCAGCCCTAAAAACCACAAAGTGTGCAACACCAATACAGTCCATTTAGATTGGTTTGGTCCAAGCTCAGTCTGGTTCTTTCCCAATATCTTCAATTTTTCAGAAATTCTTGATGTCTCATATCATTTATTACACAGTCATGTATATACTTACACTTAGACACATATGGAAACGCTGGTGGCCTAATGGTTAAGTGCTACAGCTGCTAACCAAAAGGCTGGCAGTTCAAATCCACCAGGCACTCCTTGGAAACTCTATGAGGCAGTTCTACTCTATCCTGTAGGATTGCTATGAGTCGGATTGTCTTGACGGCAACGTATTTGGGTTGGTTTTTGTTTAGACACATATGTACACTCATGCCTACAAATACATGAGCAAAATCCAAAAGGATATATATAAAAAAAATTTGTGACGGGACTACTGTCTTCCATCATCACTGCCCTGGCTCGGCCCGGTAAGAGGAAAAACCAAGAATCAGGAAGAAGCTATTGTGTATGGTGCTCATCAGTGTTAAGTGAATGGAAAAGAGCTTTAACTCAAGGTCCTCCCCAAGGCCTTGTTCCTTTAGCATGGTAAGATCAAAGTGCTGCTGGAGTTGGCTTATACTGGCTCTCAAGAGCATATTATTAACTTTTCAGGAATTTCGTGAGTCTGTTGATAAACACCAGTAACCAGTGGCCAGCCAGGTTGACTCCAACTCATGGTGACCCCATGTGTGTCAGAGCAGAACTGTGCTCCACAGGGTTTTCAGTTGCTGACATTTTGGAAGTAGATTGCCAGGCCTTTCTTGAGAGGCACCTGTGGGTAGACTGGAACCTCTAACCTTTTGGTTAGGAGTTGAGTTTCTTAACAGTTTGCACTACCCAGGGACTCCTTGATAAACAGACATTATTAAAAAATCACATACGTAAACTTATAATTTAATAAATTATATTAAAAGCAAAGGTTAATCAGCCCTCAAAATGCATCGCTTCCAGTTATGATTTACTGCGTTTTACTGTTACGTCTCCTCTTGAGATTACTTCCATCTATTGTATCTTGATGATGGATATGGGCTGTATTGCTGTGCTGCTGTGCGTCTCTCCCCAACTCTGTGATCATGACATCACGTTGGTAGCTTGAAATTTGCCGTGGTGGGAGTATTTACACCATGAGAATTAGTAGGCACTGCAAATCAATACCTTTTTTTTGTTTTCAAAGAGCTTGTTATTAAATATTTAGCAGCACACAGCTGGGTCAAAGTCACTCTAATCGGAACGATGTGTATATTTTCTATTATCTGTAATGAACTGTGTGCGTATCATCGATGGGGCTTTTTGTTTTATGTGTATTTTAACAAAAGGGGAGAAATGCCAATTAGACCTCCCTAATTTTTTACCTAGAAATAGAATAAATGGGTGAGAAAGAAAATGTGTTCCACAAAACATGAGGTTAAAAGGGTTTCTCTGGGGCCGAGGATGGCTGCATATGTTGAAGGACGCAGGCTGTGGAATTCGTGGCTTTGACAAGATTGAAAATCATGGCGGCTCCAGAAACTGATGCGCAATTTCAGTTCACTGGCACTAAAAAAATATTTCAAGTCTTATACTCTCACCAGTAAAATGAATTGTGTACTGGCCATATGCTGGGCATTGCTTTGCTTGTCCTATTCTTAAACTTCAGGTCTGAAAAAACTTCAACTGTGAAAGCAACATATTCTAAGCTGTCTGAACCTCAACTACTACGTTCTCATGCCTGGAGAAGCTAATGTCAACTCATCATGTGTTACTCAATTTTAAAATAAATTACGAACCTGGGGGGAAAAAGCAGTTTTCCTGTGGCAATGTACTTAAAAGAGTTACCAAATTTAAAGATGTTATTTTATTTTAATAAATAATGTTCCAAACTTGCTAACCTTTTCCATGATGAAAATGATGTCGGTAACGCACCTATGGCAAAGGTTATGTTCTAACAAAATGAGAAAGACAGAGAGAGAAATTCTAACAGCTTTTCAAAATAAACTCATGCTGTCCAGAGGTGACATAAGGCAGAAGGGGACAGGAGCTGGTTGAATGGACACAGGAAATCTGGGGTGGAAAGGAAGAGTGTGCTGTCACTATAGAGAGAGCAACTAGGGTCACATAACAATGTGTTTATAAATTTTTGTATAAGAAACTAACTTGAGCTGTAAACTTTCACCTAAAGCCCAATAATAAAAAAAAAAATTAAACTCATACTTTGGAGAGATTACACTGACAACGGATAGTGAAAATGTCTCTAGTGTTATGTGATTTTAGGCAGAATGTTATGTAGGTGCACCACCTATTGAAATCTTTTATATGCTTTGAACACTTAGAAACAGGGTATTCCAACCTCATAAAAAGTTAAAATAAGCTAATTTGTTAGCAATATGAAAATGTAGAACCTTCCAATTATTTTGCAAGAATAACTGATTGACATTAGGAAAAAAGGAAATCGTTAGCTGAATTTCAACTAAGAGCTTCCCATAACTGGCAGATAAGGCTGAAAAATGAGTGTCACAAACTGTTAAGCAAAGCCCATAAAGCACTTTTTCCATGTGATATCTATGTATGTTGCTGAAGTTCTTTTTCAATTATTTCAAAACCAAGCACTGGAATAATCTGAATTTAGAACTAAACTAATGTTGTCAAAAAATTGAGCATATTAGGAGTGGTAATATTAATTTCTGATAAGATAGACTTTAAAGAGCAATCCATCATAAAGGATAAGGAAGGACACTATATAATGATTAAAGGGACAATACACCAAGAAGATATAGCCATATTAAATATTTATGCACCCAATGACAGGGCTGCGAGATACATAAAACAAACTCTATCAGCATTGAGAAGTGAGATAGACAGCTCCACAATAATAGTAGGAGACTTCAACACACCACTTTTGGTGAAGGACAGAACATCGAGAAAGAAGCTCAATAAAGATGTGGAAGATCTAAATGCCATAATCAACCACCTTGACCTCATAGACATATACAGAACACTCCACCCAACAGCAACCAACTATACTTTCTTTTCTAGTGCACATGGAACATTCTCTAGAATAGACCACATATTAGGTCATAAAGGAAGCCTTAGCAGAATCCAAAACATTGAAATATTACAAAGCATCTTCTCTGACCATAAGCCATAAAAGTGGAAATCAATCACAGGAAAAGAAATCAAACACTTGGAAACTGAACAATACCCTGCTCAAAAAAGACTGGATTATAGATACATTAAGAATGGAATAAAGAAATTCAAAGAATCCAATGAGAATGAAAACACTTCCTATCAGAGCCTTTGGGACACAGCAAAAGCAGTGCTCAGAGATCAATTAATATCAATAAATGCACACATACAAAAAGAAGAAAAGGCCAAAATGAAAGAATTATCCCTACAATTTGAACAAACAGAAAGAGAGGAACAAAGGAAACCCTCAGGCACCAGAAGAAAACAAATAATAAAAATTAGAGCAGAACTAAATGAACTAGAAAACAGAAAGCAATTGAAAGAACTAATAAGACCAAAAGTTGGTTCTTTGAAAAAATCAACAAAATTGATAAACCGTTGGCCAAAGTGACAAAAGAAAAACAGGAGAGAAAGCAAATAACCCAAATAAGAAATGAGGTGGATGATATTACAACAGACCCAACTGAAATGAAAAGAATCATATCAGATTACTATGAAAAACTGTACTCTAACGAATTTGAAAACCCAGAAGAAATGCATGAATTCCTAGAAACACACTACCTACCTAAACTAACACAAACAGAGATAGAACAACTAAATAGACCCATAACAAAGGAAGAGATTGAAAAGGTAATCAAAAAACTCCCAACAAAAAAAAAGCCCTGGCCTGGACGGCTTCACTGCTGTGTTCTACCAAACTTTCAGAGAAGAGTTAACACCACTACTACTAAAGGTATTTCAGAGCATAGAAAAGGATGGAATACTACCAAACTCATTCTATGAAGCCAGCATATCCCTGATACCAAAACCAGGTAAAGACACCACAAACAAAGAAAATTACAGACCTATATCCCTCATGAAATGAGATGCAAAAATCCTCAACAAAATTCTAGCCAATAGAATTCAACAACATATCAAAAAAACAATTCACCATGACCAAGTGGGATTCATACCAGGTATGCAGGGATGGTTCAACATTAGAAAAACAATTAAGGTATTCCATCATATAAATAAAACAAAAGACAAGAAACACATGATCTTATCAATTGATGCAGAAAACGCATTTGCCAAAGTTCAACACCCATTCATGATAAAAACTCTCAGCAAAATAGGAATAGAAGGAAAATTCCTCAACATAATAATAATAAAAAAAAGAGGCATTTATACAAAGCAAGAGCCAACATCATCTTAAACGGAGATTGCTGGAAAGCGTTCCCCTTGAGATTGGGAACAAGACAAGGATGCACTTTATTACCACTCTTATTCAACATTCAGCTGGAGGTCCTAGCCAGAGCAATTAGGCTAGATAAAGAAATAAAGGGCATCCAGAATGGCAAGGAAGAAGTCAAAGTATCTCTATTTGCAGATGACGTGATCTTAAACAGAAAACTCTAAGGAATCCTCAAGAAAACTACAGAAACTAATAGAAGAGTTCTGCAGAGTATTAGGACACAAGAGAAACATACAAAAGTCAGTTGGATTCCTCTACAACAACAAAACGACCATCGAAGAGGAAATCACCAAATCAATACCATTTACATTAGCCCTCAAGAAGGTAAAATACTTAGGAATAAATCTTATCAGAGATATAAAAGTCTTATACAAAGAAAACTACAATACACTTCTGCAAGAAACCAAGAGACCTACATAAGTGGAAAAACATACCTTGCTCATGGATAGGAAGACTTAACATTATAAAAATGTCTATTCTACCAAAAGTGATCTATAGATTTAATGCAATTCTGATCCAAATTCCAATGACGGTTTTTAATGAGATGGAGAAACATCTCACCAGCTTCATATAGAAGCGAAAGAGGTTCCAGATAAGTAAAGCATTACCGAAAAAGAAGAAGAAAGTGGGAGGCCTCACTCTACCTGATTTTTTAACCTATTATACTGCCACAGTAGTCAAAACAGCCAGGTACTGGTACAATAACAGGTACATAGGCCAATGTAAGAGAATTGAGAATCCAGACATAAATCCATCCACATATGAGCAGTTGATATTTGCAAAGGCCCCAAATTAGTTAAACGGGGAAAAAACAGTCTTTTTAACAAATGGTGCTGGCATAACTGAATATCCATCTGCAAAAAAATAACAAGGCCCATACCTCACACCATGCACAAAAACGAACTCAAAATGGATCAAAGACCTAAATATAAAACGGTGAAGATCATGGAAGAAAAAATAGGGACAATGTTAGGAGCCCTAATACATGGCATGAACAGTATACAAAACATTACTAACAACACAGAACAAAAACTAGATAACTGGGAGCTCCTAAAAATCAAACACCTATGCTTATCCAAAAAGTAAAAAGATTACCTATAGACTGGGGAAAAGTTTTTAGCTATGACATTTTCCATCAGCACCTGATCTCTAAAATCTACATGTTACTGCAAAAACTCAACTACGAAAAGACAAATAACCCAATTAAGAAACGGGCAAAAGATATGAATAGGCACTTTGCTAAAGAAAACGTTCAGGTAGCTACCAGGCACATAAGGAAATGCTTACAATCATTAGCCATTAGAGAAATGCAAATCAAAACTACAGTGAGATTCTGTCTCACTCCAACAAGGCTGGCATTAATCCAAAAAACACAAAATAAGGAATGTTGGAGAGGTTGTGAAGAGATTGGAACACTTTTACACTGCTGGTGGGAATGTAAAATGGTAAATCACTTTGGAAATTGATTTGGCACTTCCTTAAAAAGCTAGAAATAGAACTACCATATGATCCAGCAATCCCACTCCTTGGAATATATCCCAGAGAAATAAGAGCCTTTACACAAACAGATATATGCACACCCATGTTCACTGCAGCTCTGTTTACAATAGCAAAAACATGGAAGCAACCAAGGTGTCCATTAACAGATGAATGGATAAATAAATTATGATATAGTCACACAATGGAATACAACGCATCAATAAAGAACAGTGATGAATCTGTGAAACATTTCATAACATGGAGGAATCTAGAAAGCATTATGCTGAGTGAAACTAGTGAGTTGCAAAAGGACAAATATTGCATGAGACCACAATTATAAGAACTCATAAAACAGTTTAAACAGAGAAGAAAATATTCTTTGATGGTTACGAGATTGGGGATGGAGAGTGGGAGAGGGGTATTCACTAATTAGATAGGTAAGAACTCCTTTAGGTGAAGGGAAAGACAGCACACAATACAGGCGAGGTCAGCACAACTGGACCAAACCAAAAGCAAAGAAGTTTGCTGAATAAACTGAATGCTTCGAAGGCCAGCGTAGCAGGGGTGGGGGTTTGGGGACCATGATTTCAGAGGACATCTAAGTCAATTGGCATAATAAAATCTATTAAGAAAACATTCTGCATTCCACTTTGGAGAGTGGAGTCTGGGGTCTTAAACACTAGCAAGCAGCCATCTAAGATGCATCAATTGGTCTCAACCCACCTGGACCAAAGGAGAATGGAAAACACCAAGGATACAGGGTAATTATGAGCCCAAGAGACAGCAAGGACCTCATAAACCAGAGACTACATCAGTCTGAGACCAGAAGAACTAGATGGTGCCCGGCTACAATCGATGACTGTCCTGACAGGGAACACAACAGAGAATCCCTGAGAAAGCAGGAGAGCAGTGAGATGCAGACCCCAAATCCTCGTAAAAAGACCAGACTTAATCTGAGACTAGAAGGACTCCAGTGGTCATGGCCCTCAGACCTTCTGTTGGCACAGGACAGGATCCATTCCCAAAGCCAACTCTTCAGACAGGGATTGGATTGGGCAATGGGATGGAGATGGATGCTGGTGAGGAGTGAGCTTCTTGGATCAGGGGGACACTTGAGACTGTTGGCATCTCCTGCCTCAGGGGAGTTGAGAGGGTAGAAGTGGTTAGAAGCTGACGAAATCCACAGGAAAAGAGAGAGTGGAGGGAGGGAGCAGGCTGTCACATTAGGGGGAGAGCAATTGGGAGTATGTAGCAAGGTGTAAATAAGTTTTTGTGTGAGAGACTGACTTGATTTTAAACTTTCACTTAAAGCACTATAAAAATTAAAAAGACCATATTTACCTTTGTTAAAATACATACACACACACACACACACACATATATATATATATATATATATAAACCAAAACAAAACCAAACGTGTTGCCATTGAGTCGATTCCGACTCATAGCGGCCCTATAGGACAGAGTAGAACTACCCCATAGGGTTCCCAAGGAGCCCCTGGTGGATTCAAACTGCTGACCCTTTGGTTAGCAGCCAAAATCTTGACTACTATGCCATCATATATATATATATATATATATTAGTGATAACAGAAATGTGCTGTGTCCTAATAAGTAAAATAAAAATATTTATTTATTTTTATTATGCCTTAGGTGAAGGTTTACAGAGCAAATTATTTTCTCGTTAAACAATTAATACACATACTGTTTTGTGACATTGGTTCCCAGCCCTGTGACATGTCAGGACTCTCCACTTCTTTATCTTGGGTTCCTCATTTTCATGTCTCCAGCTTTTCTCTGCCCTCCTGCCTTCTCGTCCTTGGCCCTGGGCTGGTGGGCCCACTTAGTCTGGTATACATGGTTGAGCTACGTGTACTATTGTTTGTTTTTTGGGCCTGTCTAATCTTTGGCTGAAGGGTGAACCTCAGGAGTGACTTCAGTACTAAGTTAAAAGAGTGTCCAGGGGCCATACTCTCATGGTTTCTCCAGTCTCTGTCAGACCAGTAAGTCCGGTGTTTTTTTTGTGAATTAGAATTTTGTTCTCCTTTTTTCTCCAGCTCTGTCTGGGAGCCTCTATTGTGATCCCTGTCAAAGTATTTGGTGATGGTAGCCGGGCACCATCTAGTTGTGCCGGAAAAATAATAATATTTTTTAAATGTAGTTTATTTGATATTTATATTTTCTTTTTAAAATGTGAAAGTGTAGTACTCAGACCAGCAGCATCAGCACTACTTCGAAGCGTGTTATAAAAGAAGGTTCTCAGTTCCCACCCCAGGCCCCACCTCACTGCTTTGAGTTAAATGCAGGAATTACTTGCACAGGTGAGTTTGGTCTAAGTACAATCAGGAGAGGCCAAGGCTATTTACTGTTTAAGTAGGGTGAGGGGTTAGAGGTAGTCTGCAATTTGAGTTAGAAGTTTTGAGTAAGAAAATAATTCTTGACATTTTGAAGTGAGGTTGTGTCAAAACATACTTTCTGGGGTAGGTGGAGCCCCTAAAAAGGTGTAAATTCCAACCCCACTTTTATAATGGCACTCAATAGTAAAACCAAAAAAACCAAACCCAGTGCCATCGAGTTGCTTCCAACTCATAGCAACCCTATAGTAGCTGTATAAAATAATATTTGGAGCCCTGGTGGCACGGTGGTTAAGAGCTCGGCTGCTCACCAAAAGATTGGCAGTTCGAATCCACCAGCCACTCCTTGAAAACCCTATGTGGCAGTCATACCCTCTCCTATAGCGTCATTATGAATCAAAATCGACTTGACAGCAACAAGTTAACATCACATTTATCATGTGCCAGGCATTGTTCTAAGTTCTCATGAATTACTTAATTTGACCCTTTCTGCAGTCCTCAGAGGTGGTGAGTCTGCTATTATCCTCAGTTTACAGATGAGGACGCTGAGGTACAAGAGAGGTTGTTTGCTCAAGATCACACCCCTAAAACGTAGGAAAGCCAGGATTTGAAATATATTCCACCTGGCTCCAGAGCCCACGCTCTTAACCATTACACTACACTGCCTAGGTATAAAATGTATAAATGAATAAATATTCATATATTGGAGGTATATCTACAAATATTTTTATTGATGAGGAACATGATCGAAAAAATTTGGGGACCATTAGCCTAGGGGATATAAGCTCAAACTCTAGTGTGACATAAAAAACCTTTCGTGATCTGGCCCCAACCAATCTCTCTGACCCCAGCTCTTGCTCTCCTCCCTTGAAACCTGTGCTGACTTCCACCATCTTGAACAAGTATCCTGGCAGCTCCCTGAATTTCCAGTGACTTCTCTTATCTCCTACTCCTACTTGAATTTAGGAACTCTACCTTCCCTTTGAATCCCCAGCTTCTCCAGTTCCTTCACTTCCCCTCATTCCCCCTAACCCAATGCCAAGGCCAGCCCAAGTATCCTTTGTACACTCAGCATTCTCTGTACACTTCTCCATGACCCTTCTTTCACTAACTTGTAATTATCTATTCACTTGTTTGTCTACCATCCTTGACTGCAGTGTTCTATCTTGTTAGTTTCTTATGTCTAGCATCTGGTGTAAAGCCTGGCACATGGTAGGTGATGTTTGTGTGAATGAATGAAATATTGGTGAAAGAGAAAGCAACCATTGCCCTAAGAGAGTTGCTCTTCAACCTGTTATTTATGTAATGGCCACTAGAGGGGGGCAGGCGAGCAAGGTCGAGTGAACACTACACATTTAGAAGAATTAGGGGCCAAAACTTCAAGGAACTATTCTAGATCCGGAAGGGAAGTTGAATGGTCATGTAGGCCGTTGCCATGTTTTATACAAACATTTTCAAATAAGCACAGTAATATTTAAAATTTTTCTTGTTTTGCTTTTGTTTTTATCTAGACATTCTTCCCGCGACTTGTTTGCCAGTTTGTTTTACTGTGGTGGCTTTCATGTTGCTGTGATGCTGGAAGCTATGCTACCACCAGTATTTGGAATACTAGCAGGGTCACCCATGGTGGACAGGTGTCAGTGGAGCTTCCGGACTAAGACAGACTGTTAAGAAGGACATAGTGACTTCTAAAAAAAACTGGCCAATGAAAACCTTCTGAATAGCACTGAACATTGTGTGGTATAGTGCTGGAAGATGAGCCCATCAGGTTGGAAGGCACTTAAAAGACGACTGGGGCAGAGCTGCCTCCTCTACGTAGAGTCTACCTTATGACTCAGATGGAGTCAAGCTTTCGAGACCTTCATATTGCTGATGTGGCGCGACTCAAGATGAGAAGAAATACCTGCAAACATCCATTAATAATTGGAACGTGGAATGTACATATTATAAATCTAGGAAAACTGGAAGTCTTCAACAATGAAATGGAACACAAAGACTGATATCTAGGCATTAGTGAGCTTGAAATGGACTGGTATAGGTCATCTTGAATTGGACAATCATATGGTCTGCTATGCTGGGAATGACAAACTGAAGAGGAATGGTGTCTCATTCATTGTCAAAAAGAAGATCTTAAGGTCTATCCTGAAGTACAGTGCTGTCAGTGATAGGATAATATCCGTACTCTTACAAGGAAGACCAGTTAGTGTAACTATGATGCAAATTTATGCACCAACCACTAATGCCAAGGATGAAAAGTTGAAGATTTTTACCAACTTCTGCAGTCTGAAATTGATCAAAAGATGCAATCCAGATTCATTGATAATTACTGGTGATTGGAATGCAAAAGCTGGAGACAAAGAAGAAAAATCAGTATTTGGAATACATGGCCTTGTTGATAGAAACAACTCTGGAGATTGCATGATAGAATTTTCAAGACCAATGACTTATTCATTACAAATGTTTTTTTCAACAACATATATGGCGACTATACATGTGAACCTCACCCAGATGGAATACACAGGAATCAAATCGACTATATCTGTGAGAAGAGATAGTGGAGTAGATCAATATCATCAGTCAGAACAAGGGCAGGCACTGGCTGTGGAACAGACCAGCAATTGCTCATATCCAAGTTCAAGTTGAAGCTGAAAAAAGTTAAAACAGCTCCATAAGAGCCAAAGTATGACCTTGACTACATCCCACTTGAATTTAGAACCATCTCAAGAATAGATTTGAAGCATTGAACACTAACGACTGAAGACCAGATGAGTTATAGGATGACATCAAGGACATCGTACACGAAGATAGCCAGACGTCACTAAAAAGAGAGGAAAGAAAGAACAGACCAAAATGGATATCAGAGGAGACTCTGAAACTGCTCTTGAACATTGTTGTTGTTGTTAGGTGCCATCGAGTCAGTTCCAACTCATAGCAACCCTATGTACAACAGAAGGAAACACTCCCCTGCCCTGCGCCATCCTCACAATCATTATGCTTAAGTCAACTGTTGCAGCCACTGTGTCAGTCCATCTCATTGGGGGTCTTCCTCTTTTTCGATGAACCTCTACTTTACCAAGCATGATGTCCTTCTCCAGGGACTGATCCCTCCTGACAACCATCCCCCCTAGGCCGGCAAGGCCAAAGACTGCTCTTGAACATACAGTAGCTAAAACTAATGGAAGAAATGATGCAGTAAAAGAGCCGAACAGAAGATTTCAAAGAGAGACTTGAGAAAACAAAGTAAAATAGTACAATGAAATGTGCAAAGAGCTGGAGATAGAAAACCAAAAGGGAAGAACATGCTTGGCATTTTTTAGGCTGAAAGAACTGAAGGAAAAATTCAAGCTTCGAGTTGCAATATTGAAGGGTTCTACGCAAAAAATGTTGAAGAAGAAGCAAGAAGCATCAAAAGAAGATGGAAGGAATACACAGTCACCGTACCAAAAAGAATTGGTCAACATTCAACCATTTCGGGAGGGAGCATATGATCAAGAACCGATGGTACTGAAGGAAGAAATGCAAGCTGCAATGAAGGCATTGGAGAAAAACGAGGCTACAGGAATTGAGAAATGCCAGTTGAGATGTTTCAACCAACGGCTGCAATGCTGGAAGCACTCACTTGTCTATGCTAAGAAACAACTGACTGGAAAAGATCCATATTCGTGCCCATTCCAAAGACAGTTGATCCAACAGAATATGGAAATGATTGAACAATATCATTAAAATCGACACAAATAAAAATTTGCTGAGGATAATCCAAAAATGGTTGCAGCTGCATATCGACAGACAACTGCCAGAAATTCAAGCTGGATTCAGAAGAGGAGGTGGAATAAGAGATACTATTGCTGATGTCAGATGGATCTTGGCTGAAGGCAGAGATTACCAGAAAGATGTTTACCTATGTTTTACTCACTCTGCAAAGACATTTGACTGTGTGGATCATACCAAATTATGGATGACGTTGTGAAGAATGGGAATTCCAGAACACTTAATTGTGCTCATGAGGAGACTGTACTTAGACCAAGAAGCAGTTGTTCGAACAGAACAAGGGAATACTGCATGGTCTAAAATCAGGAAAGATGTGTTATCAGGGTTGTATCCTTAACTTGTATGCTGAGCAAATAATCCAAGAAGCTGGACTTTATGAAGAATGAAGTATCAGGATTGGAGGAAGACTCATTAATAACACGCAATACCCAGATAACACAACCTAGCCTGCTGAAAGTACAGAGGACTTGAAGCACTTAATGATGAAGATTAAAGACCATAGCCTTCAGTACTGATTACACCTCAACTTAAAGAAAACAAAAATTCTCACAATGGACCAATAAACAACATTATGATAAACGGGGACAATACTGAAGTTGTCGAGGATTTCACTTGACTTGGATCCACAATCAACACCGTGAAAGCAGCAGTCAAGAAATCGAACACATATTGCATTGGGCAAATCTGCTGCAAAAGACCTCTTTAAAGTGTTAAAAAGCCAAGATGTTACTTTGAGGACTAAAGTGTACTTGACCCAAGCCATGGTATTTTCCATTGCCTCATATGCATAGGAAATTTGGACAACGAATAAGGAAGGCCAAAGAATTGATGCCTTTGAATTGTGGTGCTGGTAAACAATATTAAATATGCCATGGACTGCCAAAAGAATGAATAAATCTGTCTTGGAAGAAGTACGGCCAGAATGCTCCTTAGAAGCAATGATGGCAAGACTTTATCTCACATACTTTGGACCTGTCCCTGGAGAAGTACACCAAGCTTGGTAAAGTGGAGGGTCAGCGAAAAAGAGGAAGACCCTCAACAAGATGGATTGACACAGTGGCTGCAACAATGGGCTCAAACATAGGAAGGGTTGTGAAGATGGCATAGGACTGGGCAGAGTTTTGTTCTGTTGTGCATAGATGGGGTCACTATGAGTTTGAACCAACCTGACGGCACCTAACAACAACAAACAGTCTTCAAAGTAGAATTGCTGGGATTCTGCTCCACTCTAACACTATTTAGCACCTCTCATCTTGGGCAAGCCTTTTGGGTTTGGGGGTTTTAGTTTTCAAATCTGACAAATGGGGGACATACTCATTTTGTCTATGTCACAGAGGTGTTCTCTGGCCCACAGGTAAGAATGTACACAAACACTCCAAAACTCACAAGGCAGCATATAAAGTATAATCAGAATCAGGTGTTAAATAAAAGGGGTTCAGCCTCTCTTGTTCAGAATTAGCTTTCTGAAATGTGAGTTAAAAGCCAAGGTATCCATGTGGGTTAATAAGCACTGATACATCTAGACAACATAGGCTCATGGAGATTTTAAGCTGTCGTGGATGGCTGAGACCATCTCACTTACTTGGCTCCCACTTGAGTTTTTCAGGCATATTATCAGGGGCCAGCTAATCCATCTACACCTAGCACAGCCTACATCTGGGTAGTTCAAATATCTTGCCACATATGTACATCTTTTTTGCAAATATGCATAGTTGCTATTACAATAAAATACAAATAAAACAAATTCATATAAAAACTTTCCTGAGTTTCCAGTCACACTTATCATATTTTTTATTGTGTATATTAATGACTTTATTCAAAGAATCTTAAGTAAACAAAATCACCTTGATGTAGAAGAGAAACTTCAGTTGCCATGGTTACATATTCACAGATCTATCTGTACTAACATATTTTTAAATTTACTCATTTTTTTTCACTTAAGTTTACTGAATAAAGAAACTTCAGGAAACTGAAAGTGCAAAGATCTGGTATTTCCTCCTTCCACCTCATCCACTTTCAGCTCCAGCCATAGCCCAGCACCCAGCAGCTAACTCCCAACATCCAGTGCCTTGCTGTAGCCTGACCTAGAGCCTTCTCCAGTTGTTGTTTTTAGGTGCCATCGAGTCGCTTCCAACTCATAGCAATCTTGTGTACCACAGAACAAAACACTGCCCAGTCCTGCGCCACGCTCACAATTGTTATGCTTGAGCCCATTGTTGCAGCCACTGTGTCAATCCATCTCATTGAGGGTCTTCCTTTTTTTCGCTGACCCTCTACTTTACCAAGCATGATGTCCGTCTCCAAGGACTGATCCTTCCTGACAACATGTCCAAAGTACATGAGACAGATTCTCCCCATTCTTGCTTCTAAGGAGCATTCTGGTTGTACTTCTTCCAAGACAGATTTGTTCATCCTCTGTCAGTACATGGTATATTCAATATTCTTTGCCAACACCACAATTCAAATATGTTAAACCATACAGTATCCCCTTGTTCTATCCAAACAACTGCCTCTTGATCTATGTAAATGTTCTTCATGAGCACAATTAAGTGTTCTGGAATTCCCATTCTTCACAGTGTGATTCATGATTTGTTATGATCCACATAGTTGAAACCTTTGCATAGTCAATAAAACACAGGTAAACATCTTTCTGGTATTCTCTACTTTCAGCCAGGATCCATCTGACATCAGCAATGATATCCCCAGTTCCACATCCTCTTCTGAATCCAGACTGAATTTCTGGCAGTTCCCTGCCAATATACTGCTGCAGCTGCTTTTGAATGATCTTCAGCAAAATTTTACTTGCTTGTGATATTAATGATACCGTTCAATAATTGTTACATATGGTTGGATCACCTTTCTTGGGAATAGGCATAAATATGAATCTCTTCCAGTCGGTTGATCAGGTAGCTGTTTTCCAAATTTCTTGGCATAGACAGGTGAACACTTCCAGTGCTGCCTCTGTTTGTTGAAACATTTCAATTGATATTCCATCAATTCCTGGAGCCTTGTTTTTTGCCAATGCGTTCAGAGCAGCCTGGACTTCTTCCTTCAGCACCGTCGGTTCCTGATCATATGCTACCTCTTGAAATGGTTGAACATCGACCAATTCTTTTGGTATAATGACTCTGTGTATTCCTTCCATCTTCTTTTGATGATTCCTGCATCATTTAATATTTTCCCCATAGAATCCTTCACTATTGTAACTCGAGGCTTTTGAACTTTTTCTCCAGTTCTTTCAGCTTGAGAAATGCCAAGCCTGTTCTTCCCTTTTGGTTTTCTATCTCCAACTCTTTGCACATGTCACTGCAATTCTTCACTTTGTCTTCTTGAGCTGCCCTTTGAAATCTTCTGTTCAGTTTTTTTTTTACGTCATCATTCCTTTTGCTTTACCTATTCAACATTCAAGAGCAAGTTTCAGAGTTTCTTCTGACATCCATTTTGGTCTTTTTTTTTTTTTAATAGCTTTTACTGTGTTTTATTTCTTTGTATCACCGTATCTTTCTCTCCATATGGAAGCTGTATGATTACATTTCTTAGTCCCTCTTTATTATTTTAATGTTGTCTTCTTTTATATAATAACATCACTGTTACCCTGTTTTGAGGCTGTTTTTTTTTTTTTATAATCTTTCTGCCAACAAAACTTCAACAATTCTCTCTGTATTTTCTGTTATCCCTCCCTGTTCTGGTACTCCAATCACTCGTGGGTTATTTCTCTTGATAGAGTCCCACATGATTCTTAAGGTTTCTTCATTTTTTTTAATTCTTTTATCTGATTTTTCTTCAAATATATTAGTGCCAAGTGGTTTATCTTCGAGTTCAGAAGTTCTAGCTTCTACTTGCTCAGTTCAATTCTGCTCCTCTGACTTTCTATTGAGTTGTCTAATTCTGTGATTTTATTGTTAATCTTCTGAATTTCTGATTGCTGTCTGTCTATGGATTTTTCCAGCTCATTAAACTTTTCATTATGTTCCTGAATAATCTTTCTGATTTCTTCAGTTGCTTTATCTGTGTGTTCCTTGGCTTGTTCTGTATATTGCCTCATTTCCTTCCTGTTGTCTTGAAGGGTTCTGTATACTAAACTTTTGTATTCTGCATCTGGTAAGTCCAGGAATGCACTTTCTTCTAAAAGATCCCTGGATTCTTTGTTTTGAGAGCCTGTTGAGGTGATCATGGTCTGTTTCTTTATGTGACTTGATATAGACTGTTGTCTCCGAGCCATCTGTAAGTTATTGTATTAGTTTATGCTTGCTTGCTGTGTCGTAGCTTCTTGCTTTGTTTTGTTTTGGTATACCCCTATTGGTTGCTTGAGTGAGCTAGCTTGATTATTTTTGCCTTTGGAGCTCTGATGTCCTGTCCCCAGCTGGCTAGAGCTGCTATCCGATATATCAGCCTAGGAGTCCATTCAGTTTTCTTGTATGAATTCAGCTCAGGTTTCCAGGTCGCTGATCATCAAGTGTGTGGTACAGGCTCTGTCCTACAGTCTTAGAGGGGCAGGGGTGATTGGTGTATATACCAGTATCTGATTGCAGCAGGGGGTCATGCTCTGAACAAGGCAGGGGGCTGAGAACCAACCCCTGAGTGTCTCTGAGGAAAACGCATCCCTGTTACCTAGAGTGTGCAGGTGGGTGGGTTCTGCAGAGGGACCTTGGGCACCCAAAGTGTTTGGTTGTAAGGACTGGGAGGTACCAGTTATCTGTGGACCCCTGTCACGGGGGACTGGGTGACCTGAGTGGAGCTACCAGTCCTTAGGTCCCTGATGTGGGTAGGTGAGGACCTTGTTTAATAGGCAAAGCAATGTCAAACATCAAACACCCACCTCTCCACCGCACAGCTGAAATGGTTGGAGTTTGCTAACAAGGGTCTATTCTCCCAAAATAGGCCCACACAAGTCCATGCAGAAGGGAAAGGTGCTCAATATCCACAGACGGTTTATGCCTGGACAGGAGCCGCTTCTGTCCTGAGCTGCCCTGGTTAATGGAGCTAGCAAATTATCTTTTCCCCCCAATTGTAAATTTTTTCCTTCCCCAAGGCTGGGAGGATGGCTCTAGGTGCTCACCAGGGTCTATCTCAGGCCTAGGGATTCATCTGCTAAAGCTGGGTTGGGGGTGGGGAGGAGCGCGGTAAAATATATGCAAGTACTTAGCTTTTGCCAAGAGCGCCGTTCTCCTCAGCTTCTGGAGGTGTGAGTGGGCGGCGTGGCTGGCTGCTTCTCCCCAGTTCCCTGAGGAAACTGTAGCCTAAGGCTAGGAGCAGCCCGCCGCCGCTCAGGGAATGGTGTCTGAAGGCTCCCTGCAATTCAGGTCTGGTAACTCCTCTCCGCTTCTGAACGGCCTCTTCCTCCCCCCACCCTTCAGTTCATTTTCTAAGCTTGCTTTTCAAGCTCGGGGCTCACAGGTTGTTACAAATATGCTCGTTTCACTTGTTTTTTCTGGTCTTTGTTGTAAAGAGGGCTCACCGGATGTGTCTGTCTATTCCACCATCTTGGACCCACCTCCCCTCGTAGTGTATTTTTTAATCAGTGATTATTAAGGAATACATTTAGGATAGAGTGACATCACATGCAAGTAGAACTATGCAGATTTGACTATATGGGCTTAACAAACTAACTCAAAAACAGAAAAGAAAAGTTAAATTCACAACCATTTAATAGCTCTGGCAATTTGGCCACCATTTCTCTCAGTGAGGAGATACCCTGGGCTAAGCATCCCATGGTAGATATGACTGCTGCCCCTCAGTGGGTCTCAGCTCTTACAAATGTTTGTTAAAATACAGTGTATCTCTGTGAGTAATTTATGGGATTTTAAGGGAGAATTTTTATATGAGCAATGGTTGTTGTTAGTTGCTGTCAAGTTGATTTCAACTCACAGTGACTCCATGGGACAGAGTAGAACTGCTCCATATATATATATTTTTAATCTTTATGGGAGCAAATTGCCAGGCCTTCCTCCTGCAGAGCCACCGGTGGGCTATAACCACCAACTTTTTTGTTAGCCGCTGAGCACTTAATAGTTCTGCCACCAGGGCTTCTTATATGAGCAATAAACCAAACCAAACCCGTTGCTGTCAAGTCTATTCCAACTCATAGTGACCCTATAGAATGGAGTAGAACTGCCCCGGAGGGTTTCCAAGGAGTGGCTGGTGGATTTGAGCTGCTGACCTTTTGGTTAGCAGCCAAGCTCTTAACAACTGTGCCATCAGGGCTCTTTACATGAGCAATAAAACCAAAATATCCATTGTCATCGAGTTGATTCCAACTCATAATGACCCTATTGGACAGAGTAGAGCTGCCCCATAGGGTTTTCAAGGTTGTAATCATTATGGAAGCAGACTGCCACATCTTTCGCCCATGGAGCGGCTCGTGGGTTTGAACTGCCGACATTTTGGTTAGTGCTGAGTACTTAACCACTGTGCCACCAGGGCTCCATATGAGCAATATCTATTGCTGTTGAGTCAATTCTGACTGTATGAGCACTAGTTTGCTTTTATTTAACTTTAGAACTTAACTCCCTACAGAAGACGCTATGCCACATGCGAGGGTTAGTGCAATTTTTTGGCACTAAATGGAAGTTCTCAGTGGAAACTAATGATCTAGCCTAGAAAACCCTAAGACTCCAAGTGGCTCTCTAGTGAACAGAGCTTGGGTGGAAGCTAGCTTCTCACTTCAAGACCCATGCTCTTTCCACCTATAGCTGTGTACTTGAGCTCAAATTTTATTCTGGAGGACACCCTGCACCCAGGTCTTGGGGCAATTTGTAAGCTTCTAAACTGTGCATAAAAATGGAGACAATTTCCCAGTACAGGGGTCCACCCCCACATAGCTTTTACCCACAAATCTTTGTTTTCAGAGTCCTGCCTTCCTATGTGAATAGTACACCTGGGGTTGTACAGTACCTTCCTAGTTAGCCTTTCCATTCTCTTTCTTGTGTAGCCCTTATCTTGGAGTCATGACAGGAGTTGGAGGACAGTCTTAAATCACTTTTGAACCTCAGTCTGGACAGAGATGTGTGGGAAAAATCTCAGGAGCCCGGCAACATACAGAAGGCCACCAAGATTTGATTTCCTTTCCTACCTCAGAAACGTGAGGGCCAGATGCATCCTATTACACAGCACTTTCTCACCCCCTGACCTAGCTTTTGAGCTTCCTTTTCCTCTTGGATGAGGCCATGCTTCCTTGACACTTCTGGCCTCTATTCCTTGAAGGCCACAAGGTTGCTCTGCAGTTGGGCGAAGGATCAATCTCTCGCCTCAGAGAACGGGGTGCTGGGGCGCTGTCGACACAGCTCGCAGGCCCAGGAGTGTGTGCAGGCAGGCCTGAGTGGGGACCTAGACCAATTGGTCATGTACCACTCACCCTCTAAACTAAGCTAGGCTCCCATTGCTTCTTGGAGCTGGTTTCCCTCCTCTCTGGTGAGTGGTGAGATTACTTCAGTGAGGGGCAAGTTCAACACTGAGTTTCATGACCAGACTCTCTGAACACTGGAGGAGGCTGGGGAAATTAGGATTTTCAGGGCTCCAAAGGCTTACTGACCATCCTGAAGGCCTGAGGAAGATTATATCAAAGATGGTAGAAGGGAGCTCTGGCTCCCATGGCTGGGTGGCCAAGCTTCAGAAATGGCGGAATTTAGTTAGATTCCAAGGAGGACTTGCCAGCGTCAAGGACTTGTTGATACTAGAATAGACTATGAAGGGAGAAAGCAGAATCCACTTCTCTGGAGGTCTCTAAAAAGAGAATGACTTCTCTTCCCTGTGGGATGGTCTGGAAAGAAGAACAGTGAGAAAACTGGAAACATGACAACCGCAAAGCTCTTTATTTACACCAACCGTTGATTTTAAGCTGTTTTTAGGTTTGTTACAAATCCCTACATTCTTCGATTGCCTGCACGATATTAATCACATATTGAAGATGCTTTGAACAAGCCCAGACACTGGATCTCCAATGTGGAGGAAGGAAGTTAACATTTGACACGGAATTTCACGGAATAACTTTATGTGGAAGATTATATCCATGACACAAATAATGGAAATCCAAAACCCATCTCTGAGGGACTCATATGATTTTTCTCTGTTAAGTAACCAACCCTCTTCCCCACCATTTAATTATATAAGGGAATTTTTTTTTTAATTTTTATTGAGCTTCAAGTGAATGTTTACAAATCAAGTCAGTCTGTCATATATGTTTATATACACCTTACTCCATACTTCCACTTACTCTCCCCCTAATGAGCCAGCCCTTCCAGTCTCTCCTTTCGTGACAATTTTGCCAGCTTCCAACCCTCTCTACCCTCCCATTCCCCCTCCAGACAGAAGATGCCAACACAGTCTCAAGTGTCCACCTGATACAAGTAGCTCACTCTTCATCAGCATCTCTCTCCTACCCACTGTCCAGTCCCTTCCATGTC
Source organism: Loxodonta africana (assembly GCF_030014295.1). Taxonomy (NCBI): domain Eukaryota; kingdom Metazoa; phylum Chordata; class Mammalia; order Proboscidea; family Elephantidae; genus Loxodonta; species Loxodonta africana. Next base: position 122,227 of record NC_087368.1, read on the forward strand.
TGATGAGTTGTCTTTGGGAATGGTTCCTGTCCTGGGCCAACAGAAGGTTTGGGGACCATGACCGCTGGGATTCCTCTAGTCTCAGTCAGACCATTAAGCATGGTCTTTTTGTGAGAATTTGGGGTCTGCATCCCACTGATCTCCTGCTTCCTCAGGGGTTCTCTGTTGTGCTCCCTGTTACGGCAGTCATCGGTTGTGGCCGGGCACCAACTAGTTCTTCTGGTCTCGGGATGATGTAAGTCACTGGTTCATGTGGCCCTTTCTGTCTCTTGGGCTCATAGTTATCTTGTGACCTTGGTGTTCTTCATTCTCCTTTGATCCAGGTGGGTTGAGACCAATTGATGCATCTTAGATGGTCGCTTGTTAGCATTTAAGACCCCAGACGCCTCATTTCAAAGTGGGATGCAGAATGTTTTCATAATAGAATTATTTTGCCAATTGACTTAGAAGTCCCCTTAAACCATAGTCCCCAAACCCCCGCCCTTGCTCCGCTGACCTTTGAAGCATTCAGTTTATCCCGGAAATTTCTTTGCTTTTGGTCCAGTCCAGGTGAGCTGACCTTCCATGTATTGAGTATTGTCCTTCCCTTCACCTAAAGTAGTTCTTATCTACTAACTAATCAGTAAAAAACCCTCTCCCACCCTCCCTCCCTCCTCTCCTCGTAACCACAAAAGTATGTGTTCTTCTCAGTTTATACTATTTCTCAAGATCTTATAATAGTGGTCTTATACAATATTTGTCCTTTAGCCTCTGACTAATTTCACTCAGCATAATGCCTTCCAGGTTCCTCCATGTTATGAAATGTTTCACAGATGTGTCACTGTTCTTTATCGATGAGTAGTATTCCATTGTGTGAATATACCACAATTTATTTACCCATTCATCCGTTGATGGACACCTTGGTTGCTTCCAGCTTTTTGCTATTGTAAACAGAGCTGCAATAAACATGGGTGTGCATATATCTGTTCGTGTGAAGGCTCTTATTTCTCTAGGGTTATATAAGGGAATTTTTAACCTGCCTCACAACTCTCTCCCAAGTCTCCTTCCTTACTCATCTGCCTAATCTAGTTCCCAAGACTTCCAGAAGGCTCCCTTGATGAGTCCTTAAACATGGAGGCAGGAGGGTAGGAGAGGAGAGGGAGCCTGGGGGGTAGTCACCATAAGCCTGCAGGGGACCTTGACCCTGAGCCCCCCTTTACTTCCCTTTCTCTTCTCCCAGTCACACCCTAAGGTGTGGCTGCCATACTTAATCATATTTTCTAAACCAAAGTAAGAACATATGCTCTGACAAGGACAAGTGTACTTGTGGGCAAAATGGGGCACAACACACTTGAGACTGGTTCTGTCTTAGGGAATCTGGAATCCAGTTCACAGATCACACACTAAACCCTACCTCAAAAATCATGTACACACCAGTTTACTCCTATAGTCCTCTAGATCTTGTCAGCATGGCAAGGATTTCCCATAGAGATGAATTCACGTACAGATGAATACATGATTAGGGACACCATGACTTAGGGACACCAAATAGTGTGAAAGCCATTTTAAGATGTTCCGCATCTCACCACCCCAGACATATTAAAATGCACTTCAATCCCACTGAGAAGTGTATACATGGAAGTTGACTAGTCAACATTATGTAAGTTTCAACATGCATTTAATTTAAACATTTACTGAATTATATTTTTGTATCTCCTTATTTTGAGAGACAATATCATTTTTTTTTTCCGGTGTCAGCATTTTTGAGGGCATTGAAAAGTTTTTGACCTCAGACACTCTGACTATAGAACTCAGTGGCTAAAATGCCATGGGCGTTGAATGTTTGCTTAGAGGACCAGACACAGAAAAATAGGCACACAACTTTGGCATAGCATCTGCAGACCCAAACACATTTGTAAGCAGCACCTTAAAATGTTTGTTTGTGGGGTTGGGATGGGGTTGGCAAGGGACAGGCTGTTGAGAAAAGGAAGATCCTTGAAAGTTTCCAATGAGCAGACATTACTTGAGTCATCCTGAATTTCCTCCTTGGGTGTAAATGAAAAGTATTCAATATTGTTAGTTAAAAGGGAGAAAAATGTCCTCAGCTTTGTCTTTACTTTGGGAATAGTTTCTGTTTTATTTTTGAACTTAAATATTGGTGATGAAGTTAAATACTCATCAGGGCTTCCTCACATTCTCCTATGACTTTGGCCACCTGGCCATGGGGATGTGGGTCCCTCAACACAAAGTCTTCTACCACAAGGTTTTCAGGGCCCTCACTCGGTGGTGTGAAGCTCTTTCAATTAGCAAAAGATGGAGGGAAATGCTCAGGTGAACTTTGAAAATGAGGATTCATTGTAAAGATATATGGGGTAAGTGAGAAGATACAGAAAGTAGCCTCAGCAAGTGCAGTGTGTCATCCATTCAATAAATGCTTATGGAGCACCTACCAGGTACCAGGCTGTGTTCAAGGCTCCAGGGACCTTAGTGGTGAACAAAACAGATAAGCTTCCTGCTTGCGTGGAGCTTCTACTCAAATGAGGCCTGATAGATAATACACAGGAAAATTTCAGATGATAGTAAGTGGTATGAAGAGAATTCAGTGATGTAGTAGAGAAAGAAAAGAGAAGAGGGTACGAGGCTACTTCAGATTGCACTGTCCAGAAAGATCTCTGAGCAGGTGACATTGTAACCAAGCCTGGAAAACTCAGAAGGCTCCAGCTTTGAGAAGGTCTGGGGGTAAGTCTTGTAGGCACAAGGAACAGCTGGTACAAAGCCCTTAGGTGGGAAGAAGTTTGGAAAGTTTTGGGAATACAAAGAAAGCCAGTGGGGCAGGAGCATAAGCAAGGATGAATACTAGGATGAATACTAGGAGACTCAAAATAGAAACTGCAATGTGTTCACCATTAATCCAACAGATGCTCTTACATCTCAAACATCTTGTTCTGCCAGAACTGAAGTCCATTTATTCCTACTCCGTTGACCGTCACCGTCATGACTCAGCTTCTTTTTGCCTCTGCTTCTGTCCCTGTTTGCTTTATCACCATCAGCTTTCTACTTTTTCATCCCTTTGTCCATTCATTTTGCATTAAAATTTTCCAGGGGTATGGATCTGAATGTGTTGTTGAATCACCACTTAATAAGAAGTGGTCCTATTAGACAGAATTTCCAGATTAGGTCTTCTCATTCACCCCTGGTCTCCTTTAGGTCCAGCTTCTCTATCCCAGGTTCCTGGCTCAAGCAGTTATGGTCAGGGTCTCATGACCCAGAGCCTGGAAACTTACTTTGACAGAAACTTTGATGATTACTTTCCTCAGGATCATTTATATACTGGCCCAAAATTAAAGAGTATGAGGAATTAAAGAGACTGAAAGAATTTTTACAGGAAGGATATATTCAACCACCTTCCAAGTAATGAGTCGAATTCTTTAAAAAGAATTTAGTTCTTAGCTACTCACTGAACCCTCCTCAGGGGATACTGAGTCTGACACTTTACCGTGTATATCTAATCATGTAGAAGTCAGCTATCTACATAGCTGCTTCTGTCTCGTGTTCTTTGCTCTGCTGAAGATGTTCACAATTATATCTCCCATTCTGTATGCTCTTATGCAATGTGTCCTTGCCTCTCCTCCATCTAGAGGTGGAGTCTATTTTCCCTACCTTTAAATCCAGGCTGGCTATGTAACTGGCTTTAACCAATGAAACACAACGCAAATACTCTACGCAAGAAAACTGCAGCTTCCGCCTTCACTTGTTGGAACACTCCTTGTTGGAATCCAGCTGCCATACTGACAGGAGGCCCAATTAGCCACCCGAAAGGCCCAAATGAAGGAGAACTGAAGCCCCTAGCCAACAGTCTTAGCTGAGCTCCTGGTGCCAGCCAACAACAGCTGTCAGCCATGTGAATGAAGCCATTTTGAACTTCCCAGCCATCTCAGAAGTCTAGCCAACACAAGTGAAGCATGAGAACACCTGGTCAACCCACACAGGTTTGTGAGAAACACTAAACTGTTTTGCTCTAAATTTCTAAGTTTTTTGGGGATTTTATGCATGAATAATGAACCAAAACATCTCCCAAACTTCCATGGTATTCAGAACCCTGGTATAAGGGAGTTGTGAGGAGTTGGGAGTTCTCTTTAACAAAGAGAAGTTTATTTCTTCACAGTAATGTAAGCTAAAATTCCACATTCAGGGTGTCAACTTCAGGGGAAGGCTTTCTTTGTCGGCCCTCATCAATCTTCCCCCTGGCTAGGAGCTTCTCCGCTCAGGGACCCTGTGTCCAAAGGATGAAGTCTGCTCCCAGCACTGCCTTCTTGGTGGTGTGAGGTCCCCAGGCTATCTACTTGCTTCCCTTTCCTTTTATCTCTTGTAAGATAGAAGGTGGTGCAGGCCACACCCCAGGGAAACTCCCCTTACTTTGGATCAGGGATGTGACCTTAGTAAGGGTGTTACAATCCCACCCTAATCCTCTTTAACATAAAATTACAATCACAAATACTGAGAATCATGGCCCAGCCAAATTGATACACACATTTTTGGGGAGACATAATTCAATCCATGACAGAGTGCTGTCCGCTTTATCAGTAATCCAAATCTAAAATATCTAATCACTTCATTTCTTATGAAACTTAAACTTCTGAGACCTAGAAATGTATTTAAAGGAGAACCTGAGGATAGTTATTTGTTTTTCAATACTAATAATATTGTTAAATATTATAGACTATTCCCCAATTCTCCCCCTCCATCTGTCCACACTCTCTGCCATCTATATTTTCCATGTATATTTGTACTTCCATGACCTTGACTTGTGCCTTGGCCAGTGGAATGAGGGTAGAAGCGGTGGTATGGCAGATCTGAGCCTAGGTCTTAAGAGGCAGTCCCTGAGGCCGCTCGGCTCTCTTGCATCCCTACCATTACCTCAAGAAGAGCTTGTCTTGGGCATCTTCCGCCTCCTAACAACAACATGGAGCAGATCTGAGCTCTACGTCAGTGTGGAGCCAAGTCCAGCTGGACCTTCAGGATTCAGCTGAGCTGCCCAGCGACCTCGGCAAGATCAGCAGACTCACAGCCAACCCTCAGAGAGCAAGAATTAATACTTGTTTAAGCCAGAGTTTTGGGTTAATGTATTACACAACAACTAACCGACTGATACAAATAATAATAATAATAGCCCAACTTACTTGTAACTTACCTGAAGTCACTCAGCCAGTGACTAGTGCAGTGGTAGTTCACATCTGGCTCTGAACTCTGTGCTCTTGTTACTGTCGTTGGCCACTATAGAGTCGGCCCCCAACTCATGGTGACCCCATGCACATGGGATTGGACTGTTGTGATTCATAGGGTTTTCAATGGCTGGCTTTCTGAAGTAGATCACCAAGCCTTCCTTCCTAGTCTATCTTAGTCTGGAAGCTCCACTGAAACCTGTTCAGCGTCATAGCAACGTGCAAGCCTCCAATCACAGATGGGCAGTGGCTGCACTTGAGGTGAACTGGCTACGAACCGAACCCAGGTCTCTTGCATGGAAGATGAGAATTCTAGCACTGAACCACTATTGCCCCATTAATCAGCTCCTTACATGACCTTGACAAATGAACCAAGGTCATACTCTGGGGAGTTCTTCCTAGAAAGAGAAATTTACCCTGGACTGAAGAGAAGATGAGAAAATAGGCGTCTTTTCCACATGGATTACAGGGATGAGGAGAGATGCAACCGTACCAGCATAATTCCCACATGAGAAAATTCACTCAAGGCCCCTCAGGTCACACAGAAAGGGGGAAAGTGTATTAAAAATAGAAAACTTAGCTACTAGGACTACATTCCGCAGAATTCCCTTCCTTCTAAAATCAGTTGCTGTGGAGTGGATTCTGACTCATGGTGACCCCATACGTGTCAGAGATGAACTCTGCTCCACAGAGTTTTCAATGGCTGATTGTTCAGTAGATTACCAGGCTTTTCTTCCAAGGCGCCTCTGGGTGGACTAGCACCTCCAACCTTTTCATTAGCAGCAAGCATGTTCCAGTGGTTCTGGGCTAGGATGGGCGTAAGAGAAATTTGCATGAGATTTGGAAGGCGGTAGTGAACCAGCAGCCATCACGCGCTGAAGGTCAGCTCAGGGCACCAGGTGCTGCTGCGGCGTGCTTGTCACTGATCTGTAGGCCTACCTGGTTGGCACAGGGAAGCTGCTGGGCCTGCAGCTCCTCCACTTCTCTGGCTCTCCCGCAGCTTCTCTGAGTCCTGGCCTGGTGTGTGAGTACCTCCATCATGAGAGGCTCCAGCTTCTTCACAGGTCACCCCGGTCGGAGATGGTGGGAGACAGATGTGAGCTGCAGTTCGTCCTCGTGGACTTCAGTTTGTCCTCATAGATCCCAGTTTGTCTTTATAGGTTTGTGTCTTCCTGTTTGTCTTCATAGGGTCCAGTTAGGCCTCATTCTCCTCCACTTTCCTTCCAAACTACCAGGTCTGTCAGCCTACAGCGACTTCGGGGCTGACCCCCACCAGTCAGGTCTGCCAGCCTACAGCGACTTCGGGGCTGACCCCACCAGCCAGGTCTCTCAGCTACAGCGACTTCGGGGCTGACCCCACCAGTCAGGTCTGTCAGCCTACAGCAACTTCGGGGCTGATCCCACCAGCCAGGTCTGTGAGCCTACAGCGACTTCGGGGCTGACTCCACCAGCCAGGTCTGTCAGCCTACAGCGACTTCGGGGCTGACCCCACCAGCCAGGTCTGTCAGCCTACAGCGACTTCGGGGCTGACTCCACCAGCCAGGTCTGCCAGCCTACAGCGACTTCGGGGCTGACCCCACCAGAGGTAACAGCCTTGCGTCGACATCTTCACCAGCTCACAGCATTGCTCGAGGTTTAATGCCTGGAATAAACCTGTGCTTTTCTGTACCACTCATGGTGGCTCTGCTTCCCTGATTGAGCCTTGATACTCCCATCCCCATTACGTTATGGGTTGGGAGATAAGACTGTGGTATCATTTGAAAGCTCACGGTTCTTCTAAAAGTTTTTGTATTTGCCAAAACTCTAAGCATTTTGGCTCTCAACTATCCTATACCCCCGCCCACCACCTTCTCAGAATTTTTCTGTGGGAGGACTTTGAACAACACAGAATGCGTATTGACTGTTGAAATCCCCACAGAAAAAATATTCAATTCCTGGCTTCAGAATACTAATGGGTGGGGTTAACCACAAATTTGTCATCAGATTTCAATATCAAAGCAGTAGGATTTCCATGAAAATAAAATTAAATTAAAAAAGGAATTCTATCCACTTCAATATTGCTATTTCCACAGTTTCCAAGAACGAGTTGTACAGAGTAATACAAACACTACGAAGACGGGTCCAAACGAAATACAGAATTCATAATAAGAGGATGTTGTTATTTAAAGAAAGGTAACCCAGTACATCTCAGGATACTATTGTAGCAATGAAAACAAGCTTGACAGAAAAACAACCGTAGTCACAGCCCTGGAAGTTTAGGAAGTGACCCATCTTGAGGACTGGGCAGCCTTTACCTCAGCTCTGTGGTGGTTGACACATTCTTTCCTTTCTCTTGTAACTTTGTCACTGGGAGATGCTGTTGCAGCCGTGTGCACTGGTGTCCCTGCTTCTACTGCATATGCCATTCACCTCTCCTGCCCCATGATGACTTGTGTTCCTGCCTTCAGCCTCCCGCCATTCTTGGGGTGGCCATTCTCTAGAATCAATGGATTTCCTGGTAGGTGGAGAGAAAATATTTCAAGAAACCTCCCCTTGCAAGAAGGGCCATTGTTAGGGAGTTTTGGTCTGAGATGTTATGGCTGAGTCCAGGGGACATTAAAGAATAGATCAGTGTTCAGTCCCAAACCCAGTCAACCAACATAAGAAGAAAGGAACTGAAAGGGAGGTCAGAGGCTGTAGCTAGAAGCAGGGGCAAAGTCGAAGTCAGTGGGAAGATCTCACAAAGAAGTGATAGCTGGGGTCAAAGGCACAGCAAGGCTGGGAGGGAGGCATGGAAGAGGCCTCAGGGAAGAGAGGCCAGGGGACCCTTTAAAGAGTTTGGGCTGCAGCTGGAAGCATCACCAGTAGGGCTTTGGCCAACTGCATTATTGTCCTTTCCTCCTTCATCCGAGTGTGTTTTATTACAGGAAACAGACCATGGCTGCAGAACCGTTACCACTCAGGTAGCAGTGTGGTACAATGGAGGTATATTTATTATATAATAGCAGAGAAACATTACCCATAGTAGCTCCAAACCTGAGACTATCCAAACTACCTCAACTACAGGATGGATCAGTAAATACTGGTAAATTTATAAACAAATTGTGGCAGATCTACACAGTGGAACACAATGCAGCAGTGAAAATGAATGAACTACAGTCACGAAAGAGTATATATTGTGATATTATATTACAGAGTTCAAAATCAGGAGAAACTAAACCATGGTGTTTAGGGATGCATACTTAGGTGGTGAAATTATAATAAAAAGCAAGTAAATTATAAAAGTCAGGATAGTGGCTACTTTTTGTAGGAAGGAAGAGAAAGAAGCATGAGAGAGGGTTTCTGTGATACTGGAATGTTCTATTTCTTGACTTGGCTGATAGTTACGAGGGCATTCATTTTTAGTATTTCATTAAGCTGTGCATATATTTTTTATTTTCTGTACGCGTGCTATTTTTCACAATAAAACAAATAAAACCACAAAGAACGCTGGAGGGGGTATTAGGAACCCTGTGGTTTCAGGTTCTTTTATCAGCTGCTGGGTTTTGGCTAAGTTGTCTCTCTGAACCTTAGTTTCCTCATCTATAAAATGAAGAGGTTAGACACGGTGCTCTTCAAGACCCTTCCCAGGCCTGCCATTTTGGGTTTATAACTCATTTGATTCTCCAAACATTTCTGTGAGGAGAGGATGACCCTCAACATTATATTGACAGAGAAGGAAGCCACTGAGAGAGGCTCGATGGCATCACAGCTAGACTTTGAAACCAGAAGGGCCTGGATTTGAATCTTAGCTCAGCCTTTTTCTCTTCAAGGACCCATAGACAGGTCACTTCAACTTTTCGGGTCACAGTTTCCTCAATTACAAAATGGGTATAATAAAAGAACCGTCCTTACACGGTTGCTGAGGAACAAAAAAAAGGACAATCTATATAAAATGCCTGGCTCGGCACCCGGAACCTAGCAAGCCCTTGGTTACTAGTAGCCAGCTAACCTGGCCAAACAAGCCAGATCAATTCCACAAATCGTTCTTGAATGCTTATTGTGTAGCTAGAGTTTTCACGTGTTGTCATTGTTGTTAAGTGCCATGGATCTGACTCAGTTCTCCTTTATCCTCTCCTCAACTCTGTGAGGTAGTTTACTCTTCTGAATTTTACAGGTGATAAGGTCAGGGCTAAGAGGAAGGAAGGAAGGAATAGGATCAAAGCAGTTCTTTAGAAAAACTCCTCTGGCAGCTGTGTGGGGACAGATTAGAAGGAAGGGAGAATGAGTGACAGTGAGAAGACCAGGTGGTCAAGAATAGTGATAGTCCAGGCAAGTCATGGGGAGGCCTGGACAGGAGCAAAAGCTAAGGGGTGCAAGTGTCACGACGGCAGGGTCACATTGGTCTGGTTTACCACTGTGGTCAAGTCGTGTTGAATGTTTGCTGACTGAATGAATGACTGAATGACATCTTTGAAAGAGACATTATGGGTGGGAGCTGTGGAGACAAAGGGTAGGGAGGAGCCAGTGATGATGAAAGGATTTCCAGATCAGGTGAGGGAGTGCTTCTGCTGCAAGGGGAACAACTCAGGTGGTGACAGGGTGAGGTAGATAAGCCTCACTGTGGACATGTTGGATGTGAGATGTTCTTGGGAAACTGCCTGGAGAGACTGGTCATCTGGAACAGTGACTGGGCTCACATGGAGAACTTGAATTCAAGTCTTCTGTTTAATAGCCCAGGGTTGGTCCCACTTTACCCTTCCTTACTGGAGTCTTTAGTGGTAGTGGGGGTGACAGGAAAACGGAGTCAGCCCTTCTTCTACCCTCATTTCCATCTGTACTTGCACTTCTGACAAATGAGCCCCATCACTAGTTCTTGGTCAGTGATACCTTGGGCTTAGGACTGCTCTGGGGTTAACTATATGATAGGTCGTCATCAAATGACAGAGCTCCAAATGCCTCTGTACTTGGTGTCCCACAAGTAATTACGCCTTTTAGATCAAGCATTCTTCTCCCTACGGCCTTTTAAAAAATGAAAATACTCCAGAGAGGATAAATAGCATAATTTTCCAATGCTGTAGGAGAGTTAACATCTTAGTGTTTCCTTCTATGACGAGGGGAAGGATACACAGATGTCTGGGCAGCAGAGGGTGGTGGGCAGTGAAAAAGAACACTAAAGTGCATTCAAAGGAGGCAGGCTAGGAGCAGAGGGGATACATTTCATACATTTTACTCTCATGAATGTTTTCTTGCTCAATATGCATCTCCTTCCACATTCCACACACTTATATGACTGGAGGAAACTTAAGGAAGAAAAAGACCTACCACTACAGAGTACTGTGAAGCTCTCTACAAACATTGACTCATGCAAAACATCAGAACAAACCCATTTTACAGATGAGGAAACTGCATCTCAGAGGCACCATTTGTTCATCCAACCAGGGGAAGGCAGCAGAGTGTGATGGCAGAACATTTGAAAGTGGTGTCTTCCTATCCCTGCTCCTCTGCTTACCGGCTGGGTAACCTCAGGTGAGTGGCTCAGCCTTCTCCTGCCGCTTCTTCCTTATTCTCTCAGGGTCGGGTGAAGATGAAATTGGAGAATACATTTGAAGGAATCTATGCTCCACAAACTTTACTATGATCACCATGCTAGGCCGTGGGTAAGTCCTGTGAGTACAAAGACAACAGGTGTCCCAGGTGAACCCAAACTGGGATTTGGAGTCTTGCTATTTGTGGAGCTGCTGTGTTGGTGACTTCCTGGGGGTCTTTCCCTGAGTCAATATGCATGAAAGCTTGTGTTCTTTGACTGAAGGGGGGGATGAGTTTTTTTCAGAAGGGGTTGGGAGAAGCCCTGGAGATGGACTAGCAGAGGCTGGGGTGCTGTCTGCCTCCCGTGCAGCCGAGAGCAGCAGAGCCTGGCATGGATCGGGCTCCATGCTCTTTCACTAGATGTCCTTGGAGGGAGAGATGCAGAGGTTGAGAGCATCTTACTCCCTTCCCTACCACCACCAACTGCTCTGACAGGGATAACAATAAAACCACAAAAAACCAAACTCATTGCCATCGAGTTGATTCTGACTCATAGCGACCCTACAGGACAGAGCAGAACTGCCCCACAGAGTCTCCAAGGAGTGCCTGGCGGATTCGAACTGCCAATCCTTCGGTTCGCAGCCATAGCACTTCAACACTACCCCACCAGGGATCACAATAGAGGGTGAAAAATGTAGAACAAAATTCTAACCCACACACAAAAAAGACCAGACTTACTGGTCTGACACAGACTGAAGAAATCCTGAGAGTATGGCTCCCCGGACACCCTTTTAACTCAGTACTGAAGTCACTCCAGATGTTCACCCTTCAGCCAAAGATTAGACAGGCCTATACAACAAAACAAGACTAAATGGGCATTCCAACGCAGGGGCAAGGATGAGAAGGCAGGAGGGGACAGAAAAGCCAATAATGGGGAACCCAAAGTCGAGAATGGGAGAGTGTTGACATGCCATGGGGTTGGCAACCAATGTCCCAAAACAATATGCATATTAATTCTTTAATGAGAAATTAATTTGCTCTGTAAACCTTCATCTAAATCACACACACACGCACACACATACAATTCAAACTCACAAAAAAAGACCAGACTTACTGGTCTGAGAGAGACTGGAGAAATCCTGAGGGTATGGTCCCTGGACACCGTTATAATTTAGTACTGAATTCACTCTTGAGGTTCACCCTTCAGCCAAAGATTAGGTCCATAAAACAACAATAATACACAGAGTTCTACCATGTATATGAGACTAAATGAGTACACCAGCCCAGGAGCAAGGATGAGAAGGCAGGAGGGGACAGGAAAGCTGTACAAATGGAAATGGGGAACCCAAGGTTGAGAAGTGGGGAGTGTTAACATGTTGAGGAGTTGGCAACAAATGTCACAAAACAATATGTGTATTAACTGTTTAATGAGAAACAAATTTGCTGTATAAACCTTCATCTAAAGCATAACTTAAAAAAAATAAAAGAAGAAGAAATGTAAATTATCATCAGGGGTTCAAACTAGAACCAACCAGTTCAAAGATTTGGAAGAAACTCAGGCTCAGTTCAGGAAAGGTCAAGGAGGTAGTCCTAGTTTCTTCGTTTGAAAGACGGATAATAGCATTTACCTCACAGGCTGCTAAGGATTAAATGAGATGGTATTTGTGTAGCTGACATTCTTTGTGGGAGGATGGTGTTACTGGGTGGAAACACCAGGTGCTTACTCAGCATGACTACTATTGGCCAATAAATGAGAGACCAAGGTGGGAGAACAGGAAACCCAAACCCAAAACCCACGGCCCTCGAGTTGATTCCAACTCATAGTGACCCTATAGGACAAAGTAGAACTTCCCTATAGAGTTTCCAAGGAGCACCTGTTGGATTCGAACTGCCACTCTTTTGGTTAGCAGCCCTAGCACTTAACCATCATGTCACCAGTGTTTCCAGGAGAACAGGAAAGGCACCTTTATTTCGTTGTAACCGGAAATGGAGTCAGTCGGAGCTGGTGCTGCCAAGACTGCTGGCCAAGGGCCAAGGGCAGGCAGGCAAGTTACTTTTAAAGGGGTTTACAAATGGGGAGTTCATACATACAAGTTACCTCAGCAATATTCTTAATCATACCACTCAGGTGCAAACGCAGAATTCAAATGCAAAGCGGGGGGTGGGGGGAGGTAGGGGCGTAGGGAGTGGTGGGGTGGAGAGGGTGGAGGAAGGGAGCCCAGCAAAGAAAACGAGTTTTCCATATAACACTGTAGGAGAGGAAGCCAAGTAAAGAATACAGCACTGTGGGGGCTCTGTCTCAATAGAAAGGTCTTTGGGGTTTTTCCTGAGGAGGTAATGAGTTTGACCTGTGATACAGAGCAAAATTTGGGGTGCTTTTTAACAGATGATAAAATGCCAATAAAGCTGAGCGCAAAGGAAGGAGCTGCAAGTTGGAAACATCGCACAATCTGGTGTCCGTGCAGTTCCGATAAACTCTTCCCTGGGCCGTCTCTGGTAGATCATACCCCTAGGCCTTGAATTCTAAGATTGGGTAAAGCTACAGGCAGAATTCTAATCCATTAAAGCTAGTGAGAACTCTGTGGTACTAAGACCCATCAGAGCAATTCCTTCCTCGACCAACCCAGGGGGCCAGCCCAGCCTTATCTCTAGGTCTAATGGAATATCCCATGGTCTGTTCTGTTTTGGAAACCCTGCTGGTGTAGTGGTTAAGTGCTATGGCTACTAACCAAAAAGTCGGCAATTTGAATCCACCAGGCACTCCTTGAAAACCACATGGGGCAGTTCTACTCTGACCTGTACGGTCACTGTGAGTCAGAGTTGACTCGATGGAGTGCGTTTTTTTTTTTTCCATCATTAATATCACATGCAAATATAATTTTGCTGAAGAAAATTCAAAAATGTCTGCAGCAGTGTATGGACAGGGAACTCCCAGAAACTCAACAGAATTAATAACAGGATCTAATTCATAGCGCTTTTGTGAGGATTAAATGATTTAATGCTATAAGGTGCTTAACACAGCAATAAAAAAAAAAAAAAAAAAAACAGCAATACCGACCTATTTATTTACATATCAATTCCAAACTCGAGGGGGAAGGGACAACTGCAAGTCAGATTGTCAAGAGCAGGGAGGCCAAGGGATGGGACACATCTCTCAGGAATGGGGTCCTAGGAGCCATTAGAAACAGGCAGCATCACAACCCAGCTCGATATTGGTTGCTGGAGAGCAGAGGCCCCTTCCCTGCCAGAGACCTCGGGTCGCACCGTTGACATCACATGGACACTGCTATCTCGAATCCAGGGATGGGATTAAAAACAAAAAAGACAAATTTGTTGCCATTGAGTCAATCCCGACTCATACCAACCCTATACGACAGCGTAGAACTGTCCCATACGGTTTCCGAGGAGCGCCAGGTGGATTTGAACCGCCGACCTTCTGGGTAAAAGCTGTAGCTCTTAACCACTGAGCTACCGTGGCTCCAGGGATGGGATGAGCATGTGCATAAACCAGTTGAAACCAGTTTGATTTAGACTCATGGTGACCTGATGTGTGTCAGGGTAGAATTATGCCCCATGGATTCTTCAAAGGCTGACTTTTTAGAACTAGATCACCAGGGCTTTTTCTGAGGTGCCTCAGGGTAGGCTCCAACCTTCAACCTTTCGGGTAGTAGCCCAGCACATTAACCATTTGCCCACCAGGGACTCTAGATGTGCATAAAAACTAAACTCGTTGCCCTTGAGTCGATTTTGACTCATAGCGACCCTATTGGATAGAGTAGAGCTGCCCCATAGAGTTTCCAAGGAGCACCTGGTGGATTCGAACTACCAACCTTCTGGTTAGCAGCATGTAGCTCTTAGCCACTGTGCCACCAGGGTTTCCAGTATGTGCATAGGGAAGGAAAAACAATGTTAGCTTCTTGTCCTTCTCAGTACCATCACATCCAGAGAGCTCTTCCCCTCAGCAGCAGCAGCAGCACCTCTTCAGCCACACAAGAAAATGGAATTGTTTTCTTGAAATATTTTCTTAGAGGGGGGGAAAAATCCCTTTTGGAGGGAAGAAGTAGAAAGGTCTTGGGTATTAAAGCATCCATTCCCAGACAATATCCTGGGGACTGCTGGGACCAACAAAGAGGCCGTGAATGTGAGACCAAGAGAGGCTGGTCTGTTCGAGCAGCTACAGAGAGGAGTGCACGCATATCACTAACGGAAAACGAGAGGAAGGAAGAAGGAGGTGCCCAGTGATGGCTTGGATGAATGTCTTGTTGACTAAGGCTGACAGGATGGCTTGGTGCCCTGGTAGAATCACAGGGAGTGTAGAAACGCACAGCCTTGTTTTCCTGGAGTCTGGACACTGACCTACTTCTTATGGCTCATTCTTCTCCTGAGATATTTTCCTTCTCTTGAGCAGACTTATTCCTTTCCAGAGCCCTCAGGTAGTGGGCCATAGGACACAAATGTTCACTAAATAAAAGGCGTCTTTAGTCTCTGCACATATTTACTCTCTGTTATTATAAGGAGTTGGTATTTCAATTTCACTTCTCTCTCATCTAGTCCCACTCAAAGGAGAGGCATATCCCTGGAAATTCCTATCCTGCTTTGCACTAGCTGTTGTGCCATAATTATTAACAGCACCCCTCTCCCTTTCACTCTCACAGGTGTCCTATTTTTGAACCATAAATTACATGATCATCTGTCTTAGTTTGGGTTCCCTCAGAAGAGGAGCCTGAGGCAAGGATTCAAGTACAGATAATTTATTTGGGAAGCATAGGAAACACGCTGGTGGAAGAGTGGGGAAGTGAGACGAGAAAGGAAAGGCAGCTAATAACGATTGTGCTATTAAGCCAGTTCTAGAATACACATAAGGAGCCCTGGTGGCACAACAGTCAAGTGCTTGGCTGCTAACCAAAAGGTAGGCAGTTCAAACCTACCCAGTGGCTCCTCAGAATAAAAGACCTGGAGATCTGCTCCCATAATGATTACAGCCTAGAAAATCCTATTGTGGCAGTTCTACTCTGTCACATGGGGTTGCTATGAGTTGAAATTGACTCGATGGCACTCAACAACAAGAGCATTAAGCCAGCTACCACAGTGAGCTCCTGGGAGCTTAATCCTGCAGGAAAATCCTGGGAAATGGTACAAAATGCATGCCTCAGGACTGTGCCACCCCAAAGCAAGGGTAAGGCAAGGGAGCTGGGGTATTTATACACCAATTCCCGAGAGTCACAAGGCTATTCGTGGGGCTCCTCATTCCCCATCCCATCTGACCTGCCTCACGGCAGAGTGGCCAGTACTTTTGGGTCAATAAATATACAAATACATCTCCTAAGCAAAGAGATGCCGATTACCAGTTAAAAGTCAGCCAGAACCCACAGGAAGTCCAAGGGATGTGGGTGAGCGTTGACAGCATCTGTTGCATCCCTGTACCTGTAACTTATCCTTCTCTCCATCATCCAGTTACAGTCTCCCATCTCCAAGCTCACCAATAACTTCCTGTTCCCCAGTCTCAATAGACTTTCTCTTCAAACTTCTCACTGGCTTCCCTGCCTCCTTTCACCACTGCTTAACCTCTCCCTAGTCAATCACTTTGCTTCCCTGGCTGTGGCAACCCTGCTTTCTCTTACTTTCTTGATCCTCCTATTGTGTTTGACAATTGTGGGCACTTATCAAAGCCTCTCTTCTCTTCTGAATGGCTATCGGGCTATCATACTTCTTGGATATGTGCTACTTACTTGTCATTTAACCCCTCATGCTCTATCCTCTATCTTCTGTTACTTAAAGGGATGAATACTTTAATATTTTGTTTAGTTTTTTAAGTGGTCACATATTTAGATTATTTCTCCCTAGCTGGGCTGTAGTTGGACTACAGTCCTATGCCCTAGTTTCCTTTTTTATTCCACAAGACACCCAAACATAAGACCTTCTCCAGATTGGGCTAAAAAATTGTCTGATTTGGTTCCTACTGGACGATCAACCATGTTGAACACATATCGACCTGGGAGGTCTGGTGAGGAAAAAGGGCTATGCTGAGAGTCAAGTGACCTGGATTCTGACTCTCACATGAGCCACGAAACATGGCCAAATCACAACTCTCTTCCATGCATTTTCCGTCTTGAAATAATGACAGTAAAATGTGTCCTAACTCTCAGAATTGTTGTGAAAACACACAGGAATGATAAAAAGAAAGCGCTGTATGAAAGCAAGTTATGTTTATTCACATTGAGAATTCAAAGCGTAAACTGAGATGTTACCAATAAGGTATCATTTTCAGGTACAATTCTTGCTCCCAAGTTTGTATTTACATAATTGTTCCCTTCTCGAAATGACTCCATTTCATATGCTAAAAACATGAATCAGTGGTTAACCCAATCATTTAGTTAACCTTTAAAAGCTTTGTGGAACTATGAAGAAAATCTAACAGGAAACCTTGGGTTCCAAAACTTTCTATTGGGAAAACTCATTTCTCCAATCCCACTTGGCATCAAACTGCCAACTGGCAAATCATAACTTTACTGCTGAGTGGGTTTTTTTTTTTTTTTTTTTTAACAAACAAGTTTATTCTCTCACTCTCTGGTAGGCTAGAAGCTCAAATTCAGGGAGTCGGGCCCAGGAGAAGGCTTTCTCTGTCGGATCTGGAGGAAGGTCCTTGTCATCAGTCTTCCCTTGGACTAGGAGCTTCTCCATGCAGGAACCACAGGTCCAAAGGACATGCTCTGCTCCTGGAGCTGCTTTCGTGGTGGTATGAGGTCCCCGTGTCTCTCTGAGGCTTCTCTTTTTTTTTTTTTTTAATTAACTTTTATTAAGCTTCAAGTGAACATTTACAAATCCAATCAGTCTGTCACACGTAAGTTTACATACATCTTACTCCCTTCTCCCACTTGCTCTCCCCCATTGAGTCAGCCCTTTCAGTCTCTCATTTCGTGACAATTTTGCCAGCTTCCCTCTCTCTCTATCTTCCCATTTCCCCTCCAGACAAGAGTTGCCAACACACTCTCAAGTGTCCACCTGATTTAATTAGCTCACTCTTCATCAGCATCTCTCTCCCCCCGCTGACCAGTCCCTTTCATGTCTGATGAGTCGTCTTCGGGAATGGTTCCTGTCCTGTGCCAACAGAAGGTCTGGGGAGCATTGCCGCCGGGATTCCTCCAGTCGCAGTCAGACCATTAAGTATGGTCTTTTTATGAGAATTTGGGGTCTGCATCTCACTGATCTCCTGCTGCCTCAGGAGTTCTCTGTTGTGCTCCCTGACAGGGTAGTCATCGATTGTGGCCGGGCACCAACTAGTTCTTCTGGTCTCAGGATGATGTAGGTCTCTGGTTCATGTGGCCCCTTCTGTCTCTTGGGCTCTTAGTTGTCCTGTGACCTTGGTGTTCTTCATTTTCCTTTGCTCCAGGTGGGTTGAGACCAATTGATGCATCTTAGATGGCCACTTGTTAGCATTTAAGACCCCAGACGCCACATTTCAAAGTGGGATGCAGAATGTTTTCATACTAGAATTATTTTGCCAATTGACTTAGAAGTCCCCTCAAACCATGTTCCCCAGACCCCCGCCCTTGCTCCGCTGACCTTTGAAGTATTTATTTTATCCGGGAAACTTCTTTGCTTTTAGTCCAGTCCAATTGAGCTGACCTTCCATGTATTGAGTGTTGTCTTTCCCTTCACCCAAAGCAGTTCTTATCTACTGATTAATCAATAAAAAACCCTCTCCCTCCCTCCCTCCCTCCCCCTTCGTAACCACAAAAGTATGTGTTCTTCTCAGTTTTTACTATTTCTCAAGATCTTATAATAGTGGTCTTATACAATATTTGTCCTTTTGCCTCTGACTCATTTCGCTCAGCATAATGCCTTCCAGGTTCCTCCATGTTATGAAATGTTTCAGAGATTCGTCACTGTTCTTTATCGATGTGTAGTATTCCATTGTGTGAATATACCACAATTTATTTACCCATTCATCCGTTGATGGACACCTTCGTTGCTTCCGGCTTTTTGCTATTGTAAACAGAGCTGCAATAAACATGGGTGTGCATATATCTGTTTGTGTGAAGGCTCTTGTATCTCTAGGGTATATTCCGAGAAGTGGGATTTCTGGGTTGTATGGTAGTTCTATTTCTAACTGTTTAAGATAACGCCAGATAGATTTCCAAAGTGGTTGTACCATTTTACATTCCCACCAGCAGTGTATAAGAGTTCCAATCTCTCCGCAGCCTCTCCAACATTTATTATTTTGTGTTTTTTGGATTAATGCCAGCCTAGTTGGTGTGAGATGGAATCTCATCGTAGTTTTAATTTGCATTTCTCTAATGGCTAACGATCGGGAGCATTTTCTCATATCTCTGTTGGCTGCCTGAATATCTTCTTTAGTGAAATGTGTGTTCATATCCTTTGCCCATTTCTTGATTGGGTTGTTTGTCTTTTTGTGGCTGAGTTTTGACATAATCATGTAGATTTTAGAGATCAGGCGCTGGTCTGAGATGTCATAGCTGAAAATTCTTTCCCAGTCTGTAGGTGGTCTTTTTACTCTTTTGGTGAAGTCTTTAGATGAGCATAGGTATTTGATTTTTAGGAGCTCCCAGTTATCTGGTTTCTCTTCATCATTTTTGGTAATGTTTTGTATTCTGTTTATGCCTTGTATTAGGGCTTCTAGGGTTGTCCCAATTTTTTCTTCCATGATCTTTATCTTTTTAGTCTTTATGTTTAGGTTTTTGATCCACTTGGAGTTAGTTTTTGTGCTTGATGTGACGTATGGGTCCTGTTTCATTTTTTTGCAAATGGATATCCAGTTATGCCAGCACCATTTGTTAAAAAGATTGTCTTTTCCCCAATTAACTGACACTGGTCCTTTGTCAAATATCAGCTGCTCATACATGGATGGATTTATATCTGGGTTCTCAATTCTGTTCCATTGGTCTATGTGCCTGTTCTCGTACCAGTACCAGGCTGTTTTGACTACTGTGGCTATATAATAGGTTCTGAAATCAGGTAGAGTGAGGCCTCCCACTTTCTTCTTTTTTTTCAGTAACGCTTTGCTTATCCGGGGCTTCTTTCCCTTCCATATGAAATTGGTGATTTTTTTCTCTATCCCCTTAAAATATGACATTGGAATTTGGGTCGGAAGTGCGTTATGTGTATAGATGGCTTTGGTAGAATAGACATTTTTACTATGTTAAGTCTTCCTATCCTTGAGCAAGGTATGTTTTTCCACTTAAGTATGTCCTTTTGAATTTCTTGTAGTAGAGCTTTGTAGTTTTCTTTGTATAGGTCTGTTACATCCTTGGTAAGATTTATTCCTAAGTATTTTATCTTCTTGGGGGCTACTGTGAATGGTATTGATTTGGTGATTTCCTCTTCGGTGTTCTTTTTGTTGATGTAGAGAAATCCAAGTGATTTTTGTATGTTTATTTTATAACCTGAGACTATGCCAAACTCTTCTATTAGTTTCAGTAGTTTTCTGGAGGATTCCTTAGGGTTTTCTGTGTATAAGATCATGTCATCTGCAAATAGTGATAACTTTACTTCCTCCTTGCCAATCCAGATATCCTTTAATTTTTTGTCTAGCCTAATTGCCCTGGCTAGGACTTCAAGTACGATGTTGAATAAGAGCGGTGATAAAGGGCATCCTTGTCTGGTTCCTGTTCTCAAGGGAAATGCTTTCAGGTTCTCTCCATTTAGAGTGATATTGGCTGTTGGCTTTGCATAGATGCCCTTTATTGTGTTGAGGAATTTTCCTTCAATTCCTATTTTGGTAAGAGTTTTTATCATAAATGGGTGTTGAACTTTGTCAAATGCCTTTTCTGCATCTATTGATAAGATCATGTGGTTTTTATCTTTTGTTTTATTTATGTGATGGATTACATTAATGGTTTTTCTGATATTAAACCAGCCTTGCATACCTGGTATAAATCCCACTTGATCAGGGTGAATTATTTTTTTGATGTGTTGTTGGATTCTATTGGCTAGAATTTTGTTGAGGATTTTTGCATCTATGTTCATGAGGGATATAGGTCTAAAATTTTCTTTTTTTGTAATGTCTTTACCTCGTTTTGGTATCAGGGAGATGGTAGCTTCATAGAATGAGTTGGGTAGTATTCCGTCATTTTCTATGCTTTGAAATACCTTCAGTAGTAGTGGTGTTAAGTCTTCTCTGAAAGTTTGGTAGAACTCTGCAGTGAAGCCGTCTGGGCCAGGGCTTTTTTTTGTTGGAAGTTTTTTGATTACCGTTTCAATCTCTTTTTTTTTGTTATGGGTCTATTTAATTGTTCTACTTCTGAATGTGTTAGTTTAGGTAGGTAGTGTTTTTCCAAGAATTCATCCATTTCTTCTAGGTGTTCAAATTTGTTAGAGTACAATTTTTCGTAGTAATCCGAAATGATTCTTTTAATTTCATTTGGGTCTGTTGTGATGTAGGTCCTTCTAGTTTCTTATTCGGGTTATTTGTTTCCTTTCCTGTATTGCTTTAGTCAGTCTAGCCAATGGTTTATCAATTTTGTTAATTTTTTCAAAAAACCAGCTTTTGGCTTTGTTAATTCTTTCAATTGTTTTTCTGTTCTCTAATTCATTTAGTTCAGCTCTGATTTTTATTATTTGTTTTCTTCTGATTCCCGATGGGTTCTTTTGTTGCTCACTTTTTATTTGTTCAAGTAGTAGGGACAGTTCTGTGATTTTGGCTCTTTCTTCTTTTTGTATGTGTGCATTTATCGATATAAATTGGCCTCTGAGCACTGCTTTTGCTGTGTCCCAGAGGTTTTGATAGGATGTATTTTCTTTCTCGTTGCATTCTGTGAATTTCCTTATTCCCTCCTTGACGTCTTCTATAACCCAGTCTTTTTTCAGGAGGGTATTGTTCAGTTTCCAAGTATTTGATTTCTTTTCCCTAATTTTTCTGTTATTGATTTCTACTTTTATGGCCCTGTGGTCTGAGAAGATGCTTTGTAATATTTCGATGTTTTGGACTCTGCAAAGGTTTGTTTTATGACCTAGTATGTGGTCTATTCTAGAGAATGTTCCATGTGCGCTGGAAAAAAAAGTATACTTTGCAGCAGTTGGGTGGAGAGTTCTGTATAAGTCAATGAGGTCAAGTTGGTTGATTGTTGTAAGTAGGTCTTCCGTGTCTCTGTTGAGCTTCTTACTGGATGTCTTGTCCTTCTCCGAAAGTAGTGTGTTGAAGTCTCCTACTATAATTGTGGATGTGTCTATCTCACTTTTCAATTCTGTTAAAATTTGATTTATGTACCTTGCAGCCCTGTCATTGGGTGCATAAATATTTAATATGGTTATGTCTTCCTGATCAATTGTCCCTTTTATCATTATATAGTGTCCTTCTTTATCCTTTGTGGTGGATTTAAGTCTAAAGTCTATTTTGTCAGAAATTAATATTGCTACTCCTCTTCTTTTTTGCTTAATGTTTGCTTGATATATTTTTTTCCATCCTTTGAGTTTTAGTTTGTTTGTGTCTCTAAGTCTAAGGTGTGTCTCTTGTAGGCAGCATATAGATGGATCGTGTTTCTTTATCCAGTCCGTGACTCTCTGTCTCTTTATTGGTGCATTTAGTCTATTTACATTCAGCGTAATTATAGCTAAATAAGTTTTTAGTGCTGTCATTTTGATGCCTTTTCATGTGTGTTGTTGGCCATTTCATTTTTCCACATACTTTTTTGTGCTGAGACGTTTTTCTTATTAAATTGTGAGATCCTCATTTTCATAGTGTTTGACTTTATGTTAGTTGAGTCGTTACGTTTTTCTTGGCTTTTATCCTGAGTTATGGAGTTGATGTTCCTTTTTGTGGTTACCTTATTATTTACCCCTATTTTTCTAAGTAAAAACCTAACTTGTATCGTTCTATATCGCCTGTATCACTCTCCATCTGGCAGTTCAATGCCTCCTGTATTTAGTCCCTCTTTTTGATTATTGTGATCTTTTACCTATTGACTTCCATGATTCCCTGTTATGTGTATTATTTTATTTATTTATTTTTTTAAATTAATCTTAATTTGTTTGTTTTTGCGATTTCCCTATTTGAGTTGATATCAGGACGTTCTGTTTTGTGACCTTGTATTGTGCTGATATCTGATATTATTGGTTTTCTGACCAATCTCCTTTAGCATTTCTTGTAGCTTTGGTTTGGTTTTTGCAAATTCTCTAAACTTGTGTTTATCTGTAAATATCTTAATTTCTCCTTCATATTTCAGAGAGAGTTTTGCTGGATATATGATCCTTGGCTGGCAGTTTTTCTCCTTCAGTGCTCTGTATATGTCGTCCCATTCCCTTCTTGCCTGCATGGTTTCTGCTGAGTAGTCTGAACTTATTCTTATTGATTCTCCCTTGAAGGAAACCTTTCTTTTCTCCCTGGCTGCTTTTAAAATTTTCTGTTTATCATTGTTTTTGGCAAGTTGGATGATAATATGTCTTGGGGTTTTTCTTTTTGGATCAATCTTAAATGGGGTTCGATGAGCATCCTGGATAGATATCCTTTCGTCTTTCATGATATCAGGGAAGTTTTGTGTCAGGAGTTCTTCAACTATTTTCTCTGTGTTTTCTGTCCCCCCTCCCTGTTCTGGGACTCCAATCACTCACAAGTTATCCTTCTTGATAGAGTCCCACATGATTCTTAGGGTTTCTTCATTTTTTTTAATTCTCTTATCTGACTGTTTTTCAGCTATGTTGATGTTGATTCCCTGGTCCTCCAGATGTCCCAGTCTGCATTCTAATTGCTCGAGTCTGCTCCTCTGACTTCCTATTGCGTTGTCAAATTCTGTAATTTTATT
Organism: Loxodonta africana; assembly: GCF_030014295.1. Lineage (NCBI taxonomy): Eukaryota > Metazoa > Chordata > Mammalia > Proboscidea > Elephantidae > Loxodonta > Loxodonta africana. Next base: position 145,673 of record NC_087368.1, read on the forward strand.
GTTAATCTTTTGGATTTCTGAATGCTGTCTCTCTATGGATTCTTGCAACTTATTAATTTTTCCACTATGTTCTTGAATAATCTTTTTGAGTTCTTCAACAGTTTTATCAGTGTGTTCCTTGGCTTTTTCTGCAGTCTGCCTTATTTCATTTGTGATGTCTTTAAGCATTCTGTGAATTAGTTTTTTATATTCTGCATCTGATAATTCCAGGATTGTATCTTCGTTTGGGAAAGATTTTGATTCTTTTGTTTGGGGGGTTGTAGAAGCTGTCATGGCCTACTTCTTTATGTGGTTTGATATGGACTGCTGTCTCCGAGCCATCACTGGGAAACTAGTTTTTCCAGAAAATCTGCTAAAAAAAAATGCAGTCAGATCCCTATCAGAGTTCTCCCTCTGGCTCAGGCTATTCGGATGTTAATGGAGCTGCCTGGGGAGGGTGGGGGAGGGATCAGAGAGCTAGGAGAATGGCACCTCAGAATATAGCCAGAGTTGCTTGTCTTGCTTGGAATGACTATTATATCTGAGATTTCCATGGGGCGCGTCGCCTATGTGTACTGGCCGTGTAGAGATTGCCCCCGGGGGGTCTGGCCCGCTCGAGTCACGGTCAGATCCTCCGCTGTCAGCCCCACCCCCTAGGTTAAGGCTCCCCTACTGGGACGGTGCACTCCCAACTCCAAAATCAGTCGCTGCCTCCCAGGGACTCCCCGTCCTGCCAGCCGCGTGGCGCACCGCCTCCGCGAACCAGCTGGGACCCCCCCGGGGTCAATTCAGGGGGATGGAGCTGCTTCCCGCGCTCACGCCACGCCCGCGCCCGCCAAAATCCCGGCGGGACGGCTGCCCGGCTGGGACGCTGCTCTCCCCACTCCAAGACCTGTCACTGCTTTCCAGGGACTTCTCCCACCGGCTGCGCCACCGCGCCATCTCCACGAATTTGTTGGGCGCCGCCCCCGCGAACCGGCTGGGCCCCCCCCGGGTCAATTCAGGGGGATGTAGCTGCTGCCCGCGCTCACACCACGCCCGCGCCCGCCAAAATCCCGGCGGGACGGCTCCCCGGCTGGGACGCTGCTCTCCCCACTCCAAGACCTGTCTCTGCCTCCCGGGGACTTCTCCCACCGGCTGCGCCACCATGCGGCTCGCGCCAACCGGCTGGGCACCCTCCCAGAATGAGTTCGGGGGCTAGGGCTGGGCCCCTTGTCTGTGCCGTCTGCCCCCCTGGGCTCTGCCCCGAATTGGGCTCCGAAGGTCACCTGACTGGTACTCTGGCTCCAGGCTCTGAAAACAATCGCTGCCTCCCCGTATTTGTTCGTTCTCCATCTCTAAATCTGTGTTTGTTGTTCAGAGTTCGTAGATTGTTATGTATGTGATCAATTCATTTGTTTTTCCGAGTCTTTGTTGCAAGAGGGATCCGCAGTAGCATCCACCTAGTCCGCCATCTTGGCCCCGCCTCCTTTTTTTTGTACTTCTTGCAAGTGTTTAAAGAACTACTTTCAGTTATGAAGTGTTTTTTTTTTTTTTTTTTTAAACATCCACCTTTTCTTTCTCCTTTTGGTAAAGAGCCCAGATTCTAATTCTCTTAATCAAGCTGCAAATTCAATTTTACTCACTGCCTTGTATGTTGTCTTAGTTATCTAGTACTGCTATACCAGAAATACGACTAGTGGATGGCTTTAACAAAGAGAAGTTTATTCTCTCACAGTCTAGGAGGCTGGAAGTCCAAATTCAGGGTGCCAGCTCCAGGGAAAGGCTTTATCTCTTGGTCAGCTCTGGGGGAAGGTCCTTATCATCAATCTTCCCTGGCTGAGGAGCTTCTCAGTGCAGGGACTCTGGTCCAAAGGAAGTGCTATTCTCCTGACTCTTGCTTCTTGGTGGTATGAGGTCCGCATGTCTCCCTGCTCCATTCTCTTTTTTATATCTCAAAAGGGATTGACTTAAAACACAGCCTAATCTTTTAGATTGAGTCCAGCCTCATTACCGTAATTTCCGCTAATCCCACTTCATTAATATCACAGAGGTAGGATTTACATAGGAAAATCACATCAAATGACAAAATGGTGGACAATCACACAATATGGGAAGCACGGCCTAGCCAAATTGACACACATTTTTTGGAGGGACACAATTCAATCTATAACATATGCACCAAACACAGTGTAAGGCACTGGGTCAATAGGGTCCAGTCCTTGCTCTCAAGGAGCATCCAGTCAAGTAGGAAAGACACCCTATAATTATGCAGTTAACAATTATCTAACAGTGTATGAGTCTGGGTAGGCTAGCAGCTATAACAAACAACCCCCAATTTTCAGTGCGTTAACACAGTAACTCACACAAAGTGCAGTGTGTCTGTTCTTGGCTGAGTGGTTCTCTTCCAAGTGGTGATGCAGGGATCCAGGCTCACTCTACCTTGTGATGTCACCATCTTCAACTCGTAGCCTCCAAGTTCACCAGGAAAGGGGAAGTTATTGTGGGCAACGTGCAGTGGATACTTAGCCACCTCAGCATAGAAGTGATAGACGTGACCTCTGCTCGTATTTCATTAACCAGGTCTAGTCACACAGCAATTTTAGATGCGGGGCAGCTGCTTCCCAGCCACAACTACACTATATAGGAGGAATGCATATCTTTGGAAAACATTTAGTCCCCTCTGCCAGGGGCAGGTACTATGTTACAGATGACAAAATTGAGGAGCTCACTCAAAGTCACACAGCCAGTATGTGGAGAAACCAGATGTGAGCCCAGCTTTGTTTGATCCAAAGCTCATGCTTTAGTCGCTCTATTACACACTCTGCTGTGACCACTGCTCTAGACCACAGTGTGATTCTCATGCGCATGATCTGCCTGTGGATCCCATTCTCTCTAGTTTGGACCCGTCTGCAAAACTGGTGCTGCTGCTGCCTTAGCTTTCTGGCCTAATTTTCCTTGGCTATGACCTGAGGTCTCGCTAACCAAACCAACCCACTGCAACTGAGTCGAGTTTGACTCATGGCAACCCTAAAGGATGGACTAGAAGTCTCCCGTAGGGTTTCCAAGACTGTAAGTCTTTATGGAATCAGACTGCCACATCTTTCTCCCATGGAGTGGCTGGTGGGTTCAAACCACCAACATTTTGGTTAGCAGCTGAGTGCTTTAACCACTGAGATGCCAGGGCTCCTTGAGGCCTTGCCAGTTTACTGTAATTCTCTCCTTCCTCAAATGAATTCATAATACTAGGGAAAGTTTCCATCTTTGTGGCATGGAAAACAAAGGAACAGGATTCACTCTTCCACAGTTGCTGTCTGGATGGGATAGCAGTAATTTGGATATACAACTTCACACATCTTTGGTTATATAATGGTTACATTATTTTATAGTTCCACCTGCCACAGGCTAGTAAACGGGCAGTGTTAAATAATACACAGGAGTGTAGGAGCTTGGATATAGAAGACCACATTGGGTTTGAATACACAACCAATTAATTTTGTGAAAAGAAGCCTCTACACTGGGTTACAAACATAACCCCAAAACCAAACCAAACCCAGTGCTGTCGAGTCGATTCCGACTCATAGCGACCCTATAGGACAGAGTAGAACTGCCCCATAGAGTTTCCAAGGAGCGCCTGGCGGATTCAAACTGCAGACTGTAGCACTTAACCACTACGCCACCAGGGTTTCCTACAAACATAAGCAACAGTACAAATATGTATAACAGGCTCTTAACCTTTGATTTGGGAGTGAATGAAAGCAAACAGCCTGATGCAGATGTATGAGAGAAATGTCAACCTCATCTGAAACACCTTGATTACACTGAATTCCAATTACTATCCCCATGTAAAAAATTATCTCAAAACTTCATAGCTAATACAATCATTTATTATGCTCATGTATCTTGTGGGTCAGGAATTTGAGCAGCACACAGCAGGAATGTCTTGTATTTTCTTCGAAATTTCTGGGACTTCAGTTGGAAGACACATTGAGAGCTGAGATCATCTGAAGGCTCGTTCACTCAGAAGTCTGGTGGTTGATAATGGCTATTGGCTGGGGGCCTCTGTTCCTCTTCATGTGGGCCTCTCCATGTCTTCTTTCTATGTAGACTAGTATGGGCTTTCTCACAGCAGGGTGGCTGAGTTCCGAGGGTAAGCATTTTGTTAGAGAGAGAGAGAGGACTAGGCAAAAGCTACTTTGTTATTTTTGATCTAGCCTCTGAAGTCATATAACATTGCTTCTGCCACATGGTTTGTCCAGGTTCACAGGGAGGGGAAGTAGACCCTGCCTCCTGATAGGGAGTAGCAAAATTCTGGAAGAATGAGTGAAACTGGAAATACTGCTGCAGCCAATTTTGGAAAATATAATCTGCCACACTTTCCTTTTATTCTGATCCTTAAATCTGACTTAAATATTAGCTATCATCTACTTGGTGCCCATGCACCAGCCGCCATATTTTCGTTAAATATGATCCTGACCCCAACTCTGCAAAGTAAATCCTGTTGCCCCTTTTATAGTTTAGGAAACTGAGGGCCAGAGAAGTTAAACCAACTTACCCAAGGACACAGAGCTACCAAATAATAGAGTCAAGCTGCAGAGCTAAGCCTGGCCGACTCCAAATCCCATACTCTTTCCCACAGTTCCTATATGATTCCCAATGGGATGACTTATTTCTTTAACCAAAGTCAAGTTTGTCAAGGGAAGGCTAGACTGGTAGTGATGGGGTAAAGGGAAGTTCAGATGCTTTGAATTATGGTAACTTCTATGAAGGTTTCTAATCATTTCCCCCTTCTAGAATCGACACATCCTTAAAGCCCATCAAGTCAAGGCAATGTAATTTAAACCCTCCTTGGTTTCCAAATAGCTGCAGTCCATTTCCTTTGATTCTCCAGCATGTATAAAGTATTCCTCAAAGACCACAGGGGAAGTAAAATGCTTGTGGACAATGAAATCCGCCCTTTTCAGGTGGGCTGACGAGAAACCCTGGGAGACTTCTCTGGAGTGATCATCAGGCTGTATTCTTAAGAGTTGTGTCCTTTACTGATGTGAGTTATACCTCAAACAAAAATCAGTACGGATGCAAAGAAATGAAAGTTATGCGAGGACAACAGGCATAAATGAGTTCTGTCCTGGGCAAATAGGGCTGAATGGACGTTATAACCTGTTGCCGTTGAGTGGATTCCGATTCACAGTGACCCTGTAGGACAGAGTAGAACTGCCCCGTAGTACTTCTGAGGCTGCAGTCTTTACAGAAGCAGACTGCCACATCCTTCTCCTGTGGAGCGGCTGGTGGGTTCAAACCACCAACCTTTCAGTTAGCAGCCGAGCACTTAACCACTGCACCACCAGGGCTCCGTAGAGCCATTACCAAGTCCCAAGCTAACCTCGCTGGGGACAAGGGGGGTGTTCGTGCTCAGAAATAATGGAGATTTCAAAGTTGAGATCCCTAAAAGTTACATCTTTGGGTGGATAGTAAATGCACACACTCACATAAGTTACACTCATACACACATTCACACTCACACCCACTTACACACAGACTTGTACACTCACATTCACACCAGACAACTTCTACTCACACATAGCTACTCTCACACTTATGCAACTCACACACACACACATTGAGGTACTTATATTCACATATTCACAAACTTGTATACTCATGTTCACTCTCACACAACTTACACTCACGTTCAAATACACACGTTACACTCAAATTCATAGTCACACACACATTCACATTTACACTCGTGATTACAAACACAACTTACACTGGCACACTCACATTTACATTCTCTCTCTTTCTCTTTCTTAAAGCCCTGGTGATGCAGTGGTTAAGAGCTCGAATGCTAACCAAAAAGTTGGCAGTTCAAATCCACCAGCCGCTCCTTGGAAACCCTATGGGGCAGTTCTACTCTGTCCTGTAGAGTCGCTATGAGTTGGAATCGACTCAACGGCAGCAGGGTTTTGGTCTCTCTTTCTAACCCACCCACACATATACTCTATCTCAGTCCTTTGAGAAGGACTCAGCTGGAACCAGAATGGGACAATTAGAACATTTTCCCCCTGAATTTTACCACATGGGCTGAGTAACTGCTAAGGGGTCTTGTCATTGCTGCATTATTTCTTCTGTCCTTATTTGTGTTTTTCCTTCAATGAATCTCAGGGTTTTTGTCCCAAAATACAAATTTCTGTATTACTGCATACAAAATTTATATGAACACAAAAGTATTTCTTGCTAAACTTCATAACATTAAAAAAAAACTACTACCCTCAGTCCCAATGTTCAGAATTTGATTCCCTTGCCATGTATATACCTTATATGTTTTAGACAGCACCTCTTTTGATATTACTGACTGAAGTGCTTTAAAATTTAAAAACTCCTCAAGCTCAGCTAACAGCCCCAGACAGCTGGGGGCCTGAGGGACACAAGTCTGTCTGGGGACCTTTGTGTCACTAATATGTGCTCATGGTGGCAGTTTCTCTGGCTCTATCTTGGTTCCCGGGTGAATTCAGGGCCCCACCTGAGCTGGACAGTGTGTGGGCTGGAGAACTGCCTAGGCAGCCTGCATAGAAGGGCAGAAAATAGTTAAACAACAAAACATAAAAATAAAAACCTCAGATAGCTGTAGCTGCTGGGGGTGGAGGAGGGGGAATGGTTCCCAGTGCAACATCCAAGTCCTCCCAGAGCTGATGATGACACAGGGGAGGGCTTTGGAGGCTGTTTAAATCCCTTCCCACCCAATTAACAGCACAGGCTTTAAGACCCCTTCATACTCCGGCGACACAGATCAGAGGGTGCAGAAGCCAGAGCGAGGCAGAATGCTGAACAGTACAGGCAGTACACGGCCATTCCCAGTGAATCCGGCAGCAGCAGTATTTCACAGCCTACTTGGAAAAGGAGGCATGATTCCCTTAATGTCCTAACAGCAAAAGGTAAAGTTAAAGCTACATGAAAACCAGAACAAAACCTGTTTCCGTTGAAGCAATTTCTACTCATGGCGACCCCAATTGTTACAGAGTAGGATCAAGCTCCATAGGGTTTACTTGGCTGTAATCTTTATGGAAGAAGATTGCCAGGCCTTTCTTCTGTGGCACTGCTGCATGGTTTCAAATCCCCAACCTTTTGGTTCATAGTCCAAAGTAAACTGTTTGCGCCACTGTAGTGTGATAGATGACTTTCGTGTGGCCTTTCTAGCCATGGTCTTGCAACTCCCACCCAAGTGATTGGGTGGGACTGTGCAGATATGGTAATTGTGGCCTACCAAAGGGATTGGTCAGGTTTGCCATTCTGTTGGGCTTGAAATGAGCCACCCCAGAGGCAGGAAGGAGAGGATCCCACCACCACCAAAGAAGAATAGCCAGGAGCGGAGAGCATGTCTTTGGACCTGGGATCCCTATGCCGAGAAGCTCCTGGAACCAGGAGACAGAGAGAGAGAGAACTGTAACACTAAAGGCAGTGAGAAGCTGCAGCAGACACCCGGTAGCAGGGAGACTGCACATTGGGCTTTCCAGCTGACAGACAGGGAGTGCCTTTGGGCAGAGGCCTAGGGCCAGGGAGAACTGTGCCTGCGAGCATGGCTGGGAAGAGGCTGCCCAATGGAAGAACTGTATCCTTGAGTGTCCCGGGGCTGAATCGTAACCTGTTATTTCCGTAAAAAAAACCATAATCATGTATATGGCCTGTGAGTTCTGTGTGGCCACTGCAATGAATTATCGAACCCAGCAGAGAAGTAGAAAGTACTGCGTGAGGGACAGTTGGTGTCAGAATTGGTGAAGATGGTGGAGAGAGGAGGCGTGCTTGGCCTCCACCTCATGGGGGCCAGGCTGGGGCCGTTGATCTTGGTTCTCTTTCCCCCTTGTGAGGTTAGAGGAGGTCATTCGCCATCCCCGTGCTGCTTCTACAGCCACCCAGGGACCTTAAAGCTATGTGAACACAGCTGATGAAGCTCTGTACCTTTAGGCTGGAAAAGAATGAGAATCCTCTGCAATCTCAGTGTCAAAGCCAAAACAGACAAAGAGCTTTTATTTAAGAAAGCACCTTTCCTAATCCCTGAAAGCTTGATGTGGAACAGTGTGGCACACAAAGGAGGACCAGTGAGAACCGCAGAGCCTGGTGACAGAAGAAAAGATTGGACCAGGACAGAGAAGTCCTTGCCACACCCAGGTGAGGAGTCCCTTTGGAGATTGATGCCAGGACCACATAGTATGGAAATTGTCTCTGACTTGTATTTTCCACTTCCTGACTTACTCTTTTTTTTGGACTCACTCTTGCTCTCGTTTTATTATTTGAGTAGGATTAATATGTCTCAGTCAGGCCCTAAAGAGAAACCCTCAAGCCTTGTCCACTTTCTGGGAATATCTGAAAGTCCAACATTTGTGTCTAATCACCTTCAAGGCTCACCTTCACCACGATTATCTCATCCCTCTGTTTCCTTCGGTGATAGACTGTCCCGTTGCGGTGAGATTGGGGTAGTTTTGGGAGTCTTTTTGCTTAATGATCTGGCTGAATTAAGATTAATGGACCCAACTTTCCATTAAGAAAGGATAACACTCTGTTTCCTCAGACTTAGAGGGTCCGAATTCCCCCAAACCAGTTGTGTGTTATTTTTCCCTCATATACATCAGGGTGCAAGTAGATCTCAAGATCCATAGCCTCAAAAAGAAAAAGAAAACTATCACTCCCCTTCGTCTCTCCCCTTTTAGGGCCAAGGAAAGTCCATGTGTTCTCTCTCTCTTAGAACTTTATATTAGGGTCTTGGGCCAATGGGCCTAGACCAAAATTCATTTCTCCAGACTTAGAGATCTGAATTACAGGGAAGGAACAATGGTGAACGTAAGGGTGGTAATGGTAGCGGTGACAGGTTTTGTAATGGAGGTGGTGATGCTGATGATGTTGATATTGAGAGTAACAGGGGTGGTTCTGGTAACAGGGGGCATCATTGCTGGTGGTGGTAAAATTGATGGTAAGAGTGATGGTGATGGTGGTACTGGTAATGATGGTGGTGATGACTTGTGTAAGGGAGGTGGTGATGGCAGTGGTGGGTAGCATGATGATGGTGGTGACAGTAAGTGGTGTGATGATGGTGGTGGGTTGTATGATGGAAATGGTGATGATTATGGTTGGTGGTGTGATGGTGGTTGAAATGGTAGTATTGGTGTTGGTGATGGTGGTGACAGTGGTAGTAGAAGTGGTGGTGGTGGGTTGTATGGTGGAGATGGTGATGGTTATGGTGGTGGAGGTAGTGGTGGTGGTAATAGTGATGGTTGGTGCTGATGTTGGCCATGGTTGGTTGTGATAAGATACAATCAATTTCTTCTCTCCCAGGAGACCCCCCAGTTTCTTGTGTAACTTGTGCAAATCTTCCTTAGACTTCTGCATGCTACAAGAAGAGCTGCTTTCCTAGTAAAATACAAATGTCTTATTCATGGCATAAAAGCCCTTGGTCTACATCTGCATAGCAAAAGTGGATCTCAAGATCTGCTCAAATATGACTTGGCAGCTTCATTTCTTGAAGAAGAAGGAAAAACTACTGGTGGTCTACCCACTACACAATTTTGCTAACCACAATAAAAAAAAAAAAAAGGTGTATATAATTCCCACTTCATTGTTTGGGTACAGACATTCCTTGTCAAACCTGTACTTGTCCCAAGAAAGACTCTAGTAAATGGACCTCTTCAGGCATTGAAGATAGGGGGCCTGGGCAGGAAGGACCTAAATGACAACTCTATAGTAAGGAGTTTGATGCCCTGGGTGACAAGAAATCCTTCCCTCAACTTTACCCTGCACTCCCAGATTAAACCTGCACTCAGGCCACCTTTCCGGTATCTCTTGCTTTAACTCCCATTCATTGATTGCCTACTATGTGCCAGGCATCATTCTGAGTGCTTCACCAATATTTCAATGTAATCCTCAACAATAGTGCTGTGAGGAAGACAGTATTAGTCCCATTGTAAAGCTGAGGAAACCAAGGGTCAGAGAGGGGCAGTAATTTGCTGAAGATTTCACAACTAATAAGTGGGAAAGGCCTTACACATATTACTATGCCTCTCCTCATTATTCCACTTCAGCAGATCACAGGATGAAACACCCAACAATGATAATTTCAATCCACAATGGTGCTTAAAGCAATAATGGTTTTTGTCTGCCCTAAAGGCCCAATGTAGAAACAGGGGTCCCTGGCAAAGGACAAGGAGCCCCCACTCATTAATGTGAGTTCTTTGATCCCTTCGGAGAAGTCTATCACAAACCACTTTCCCGTACCTCCTTGACTCCTATTCCTCAATCATGTTCCTTCCAAGTCCCTGCCTATCCAGCCAAACCTTTGACCACAGCCCATGAATCAGTGTAAAATTGCATATCTGGTCATTTATCCTTCCAAGCAGAGTGAACAACCAGGCACACTGCCTGAAGTTCTGCCATTGGGAAGATATCCCTTCACCACTGTCCTTCAGGGAAGTCCCAGAAATGGGCTGCAGTGGTGCCACTGTGCACCATTCAAATGGTGCCTGCATATCACGCAGAACCGTCCATACACCAGGCACGAGTTTTCTCTTCCTCAGGCAACTGATCATGAGGCTCTCCCAATGAGGCCATAGGTGCAGCCTGGGAGAGGGCAGGTAATATGACAGGAGTGGGGACCATGAGCATTTGGGCCATTTCCTTATACAAATTACTTGAGTGTTCAGGTCATGCTCAGGCCCTGTATCGTACATACCTCTTCCATTTAAGGATGGAGTGCTGTTGTGCACATCCAGCTTTATGGCTCTATGGGTCAGACAACACCCAATTCATGATGGGCAACTCAGGACACATGGTCATTTGGTGGCCCATGGTTAAGAGTTCAGTCTCTACTAAGACCCAGTAACAAGACAAAAACTGTTTCGCAAAAGGAGAGTAGTTAACTGTGTAGGACGGCAGGGCTTTGCTCCCTAATCCTAAGGACCTGCACTGTGATTTACCAATAGGAACCTGCCAAAGACCCCAAATAACATCGTTATTTGCAAGTGACTCTTCAAACATCATTTCATTAGCTGGATCACATGGCTCAAGTGGCAGAACAGCTTGCACGTCAGTCTGAACCTCTTGCAAGGTCTTCTCTTGTTCTGGGCCCACTCAAAACTAGCCCTTTGATAAATAGGCTGGAGTAGCACACCCAAATGAGGGGTATGTTGCTTCCAAATACAAAGACGTCCAGCAGGGGCTGTGCCTCCTTTTTAGTTGTAGGAGGGGCCAGATACATCAACTTATCCTTTACTTTACAAGGAACTTCTTGACATGCCCACACCACTGGAGCCCTAGAAAGTTCACTGAGGTGGAAGAGAACTGAATTTTGGGGGAATAATTCCTACCTTCTAGCAGGCAAATATTCTACCAATAACTGCGGAGTCATTGATACTTTTTTCTTACTATGTCCAATCAGCATAATGTCATCAGTTTAATGGACCAGTGTGACATACTGTGGAAAGGAAGGGTGATAAAGGTCCCTATGGATTAAATTATGACATAGGGCTAGGGAGTTGATATACCTTTGAGATAAGACAGTGAAGGTGTATTGCTGGCCTTGCCAGCTGAAGGCAAACTGCTTCTGTTGATCCTTCAAAACAGGGATGGAGAAAAATACATTGGCCAGATTAATGGCTGCATACCCCAGGAAATGTATTGATTTGAAGGCCATGTTCCCAAGGAAATGCCTTTTCCAACTGATTGGCTGCTCACATCAGATCATAAAATAGAGTGTGATTACATAATGTCAGCCAGACCCCTGGGAATCATGGCCTACCCAAGTTGACACATAACATTAACCATCACAGTGGTGATGAAAATGTTCTGAAGGAGACACTGGCGATGGTGAATAAAATTGTGAAAAAGTACATAAAACCACTATATTACACACTTGCAAGCTATTACAACAAAACTTTATTTAATGAGAAATCTACCAGTTAAAATACTATAAACTATACAGAATAAATTGAGCTGGGAAAATACTACAACAAAACCAAGAACTACCCACTCAGGTGAGGAGAAATAAGGGTCTGCTTCTGGAGCAGATGTTCCCTGGCTGTCAATAAGGAGCTGCTGTAGAGGAGATGTGGCAACTAGTTAGGCCTCTGGTGCCCTAGACGGTGCTGGAGATGGACGATGTAATGGTGTATGGGGCTCCAGTGTTGGAACAGGAGCTGGATCAATATCAGCTGTTCATCTGGGAGCCAGTGGGAAGTAGCCCAGGATGGAAATCCACCCCTCCAGCTGGCCCTTCATCCAGTGTCAGTGATGAAAATGGAGAAGGAAGACCTGTGCCAGTGAAGCTTTGGTTTTGGTGCAAGAGTGGGTTCAACATCAGTAGGTGGTATAGGAGCAGGCTTTGGATGTATCCCAGGATAAGACTCTGACCCTTCGGCTGGCTCTTCATCTGGTGTCAGTGAATCAGCTCGTGATGGTAGTCTAAGGAGCTCCAGTGTTAGTCCAGGAGCATGATCAACCTCACCAGGTGGTCCAGGAGCCCATTATGGTGTTGGCCGAGGAAGAGAATCCGATCTTCCAGCAGGCTCTCTGTCTGCTCAACTTGCTGATGGAGGACCTGTTGATGTACCCAGCTCCAATGTTCCTGCAAGGACAGAATGTAACTCATGAAGTTTTCCTTGAATGTGTTCTGGAAGTCACCCAGGGTAAAAATCCAGCTCTCCGTGTGGTGGCAGTGCTGGAGCTGGTGATGCTCTATTGAGCTTCGGTGTCCGTTCAGTACCAGGATCCACATCACCAGGTTGTCCATTCTCTGGCTCTGCAGGTGACCCAGGTTAAGAATCCGAACCTCCATGGGGCTAGCCCTCTGCTGCCACAGCTGAAGCTCATCATGGAAGAGCTGGTGCTCCACGGAGCTTCTGTGTTGGAGCAGGAGCAGAATCGACATCAGCTGGTGGTCCAGGTTCCGGTTCTGGAAGTAGTCCAGGGTGGGAATCCACCTCTCCATCCAGTTGTCCATCGGATGCTGGTGATGGAGCTGGAGGAGGGCCTGGGCTACATCGAGCTCTGGTGTTGGAGCAGGAACAGGACTGACAGTAGCCAGTGGTCCAGGAGTTGGCTCTGAAGGTGGCCCAGGATAAGACTCTGACCCTCCACCTGGCTCTTCATCTGGTGCCAGCGCAGGTGCTGGTGATGAAATAGCTGGGGTGGTATGGAGCTCCAGTGTTGTAGCAGGAGTAGGGTTAACATCAGCCGGTGGTCCGGGAGCCAGTTCTGGAGGTGACCCTGGATGGGAATCCACCCCTCCAGCTGGCTCTCCATCTGGTGCAGGTTCTGGAGCTGGCAATGTAATAGGCGGTGTGCTATGGAGCTCCAGTGCCAGTACAGGAGCAGAATGTACCCCAGAACATGGTGCAGGAGCCAGTTCTCGGGGCAAAGATGGATCTTGAGCTACTTTTACAACTGGCCCTGGCCTTGGCTCTGGAGCTGCAAGAGGAGAAATGTTCACCAATATGACTGCCTTTCCTCATACCTTTCCAATGATGAAAAACATCTCATTGCCATCAAGAGAAGCCCATTCCCAAGATTTCCACCCCAGGAAGTCTTCCCAGACCATGGTCCACCAGAAGAGGGTCTGAGGTTACTCTGAGCAGGTCAACCCCAGCCTCTCGGGGTCTTCCCATGCCCCCCTCACAAGCTCACATGCAGGCATGCCCAGTCCTCCTCACCCTCTGGCTCTGTCTCAGTGACCTCCATTTGATCCAGCTGGGCCAACAGAAGTTGGGCACGGTGCTCTAGATGTGAGCCTGGCATGTTCACCTGCACATACTCCATCACGAGCTTTAGGCAGGGGAAGTCTGGGGGCTGATCGAAATCCTCTGAGTATTCCTTCAGCCACGTGCCCAGGATAAAAGAGATGGCACTAGGGGTGGGTGGTGAAGAGCAGGGTCAGAGGCCTGGCTTTTCCTGAGACACTGCCCTTCCAGGGCACCCCTGCAAAGGGCCCTGTGTCTGCCCGTCCTTCCAAAGGTCAGCACCACCCTGCATCACACCCTCTGGCTATCCTGGCAGTAGCAGGTCTGGTCACTGAGCAGAGGGCTAGCACACAGCCTCCGTCCCAGGGAGGTCCCCATCAATGATCTAAAGAACTCTCCCTCCTTGAGGAGCCTGAATTACATCCCTTTCTCTCCCCGGCCCTCTCCCCACTGGGCAGTAACCCTCTAAGGGGACGGAGATGTGTGTCTGCGTGTTCATCTCACAGCCTGGCACACAGTAGTGCTCCAGGATTATCTGATGCTGGGCGACACATGGAGGCTGTCCCTTGCCCCAGATGCCCAGGCCCTCAGTACCCTCCTCTGGAGAGTGTGCACCACCATGCTGCCTGATTCTCTGCACACATGTGATCGTCTCTTCTCCCATTGACACTGTTCTCCCCTGGGACAGGGGACCCCCATAGCAGCTGAGCATCCACAACTGGGGATTGAGATTCAAGAGCAGGTTTCTCTCCCTCCCACCCCCACCTCCTATTTTGGGCCCCCAATATGGGGGGGCAAATGGAAATGTGAGGGGATTGTGCGGGGATGGGTTTTCTCAGGGGCCTCTCTGAGCCCCCAGCCTCCCCTCTGCTCCCCAGAATGCCCAGGTTCCATCCCCAGCTCTCTATGACTGCTTATCTCCTGCAGGAGGTGCTCCTAAACTCATTCCTGTAGTGGAATCCAGATGTGTGGGGTCCAGAGTCTGCTCAGCCCCAATCCAGACACAGGCCCCGTACAGCCTCCACCCTTCTGAATAGACAGGAGCCCCTCTTTGTCCACCCACAGTCCACTCACCCTTTCAGCTGGTCTTGGGGTTCAGCATCCTGGGCAGAATAGGGGTGGTTACATCCATACCTAGAGGTGGTGTGAGGGTGTCACATCTAATGCACTGTGGACACTATTTGCTTAAGATGTCTAATGTTCCTGTCTGACTCCCCGACTAGAATGGAGGTGCAGGAGGGCAGGGCTTCCTACCTGCTTCATCTACTGAACGATGCTAAGTGCCTAGAACAGTGTCTGCAACAGTAGGAGCTTCATAGACAACTGGTAAATGAGTGAACCCAAGCAGCACCTTCCCAGGTATCTGAGAGTCCCGAGACCCTTCTACCAGCCTCCAAGATCCCCATTCTGGCAATACCAAGGACAAGGACCCACTAAATGGAATCTCAACCTCCCCTTTACAAATGGGAAATAAGTTTGCTCAAGGGCACACAGTGAGTGAGGGTTGAGGCAGACAGTTTCTTTATGGGGGAGAAGAAAATAATAAATGTGAACATCCCAGACCCTCCAACACCCTTTACCAAAGAGCTGGGCTCTGGTACACACTTTCCATGGCTTGTCCCACGGGGTCCTGACAGGAATTCTAGCTGATTTGTCCTTTATCACCCCACTTCTCAGTGGAGCAAACAGGCTCTGAGTGGTGAAGTGACATTCTGCAGACTCACAACTGGTAGGGGACAGAGCCTCCACTGGGCTGTGGAGGGCAGGGCGCTCACCTTTGGAGCAGCTGGTCTAGGACCTGCTGGGTGGTGGCGTAGGTTCTATAGGTTCCCAGGAAGATTCTGATGTAGGAGAAGTTACCCTTTAGGAATGCGAGCACCAGGTGCTCCACCAGCTTCTCCAGTGAGCCTGCCTTAAAGGTTTTCATCACCCAGGCCTCATCCAAGTCCTCGTCAGAACCACAGACACACTGGGGTGGGACAGAGGAGGGACATATTGTCAGAGGCAGCCTCATGAACCACCAGGAGGGTCAGGGACACGGAGCTCAGACCAGGCACTCCCTCTCCCTCAGTGACCTGTGGCAGGAGGTGGGACATGAGTGCCTTCAGCAGAAAACAGGGCTGGGCTTTCCAAGCACATTTGGAGGTGGAAGGATGATTACAAACATTAGGAACCTGAAGTTATTTTGTTAACTAAGTAACATGGTATCTCCCTGGAGGAAGAGCAGTGTTCCAGTGAGTCCTCACAAAACAACCCATTCCAGTGATGAGAAAACAGAGGCTTGGTGATGTCTAGTGTTTCCTCAAAGTCACCTGGTCAGCCCCCAGAACTGTCCAACACTAGGGCTCTGTGATGTTCCCTCTGTGCTGCGTAAGGCCTGCTCTGCTCCTGGCTCAGAGGGGAACATCTAGTGCAAGCTCACTCCTTCCCGGCTGGGGACAGTGCACAGAGCAAACACACCCATGAGATAAGCAGGACACAGATATTTCTTTCTGTACATCAAAGGGGGTTTTGAGAACCTGAAGCTATGGAGTACCCAGATCCAGCCAAGAGTGAGAACCTGGAGATCCTTGCGTGGGAGAAAGACCCCCACAGGATCCAGGATCTGAACAAATGACTCAGAAAGAGTGAAACTGAATGGCCAGCGAAGGACTGAGAAGGGGCTTGGCTTCTCAGGGCCAAAAAGCACCTCAAAGCCACCCTGCAGTTCCATTGGGCACCCCGACAGCAGATTGGCAAAATGGAAAAGAACCCTAATACCCAGAACTGGCTCGATGTAGGGACACAGCCGTTGTCAAGACTTTTGGGCCACGGGACTGCGACTTTTGTTTTGGGAAGGAGTCTGGCTCTAGTGATCCTAACTTGAAATGTGCACATCCTTCCCCCAGCATGCCACTCCTGGGAGTCTGTCCTGAGCGGGTCTGTGTATGAGGACACATGTAAGCATTCCTGTAGCCCTGCTGAAAGGGCAGCACAAGGAATCAGTCCAGGGCCAGTCTCATGGGTGTGTTTGCTCTGTGCACTGTCCCCAGCCAGGAAGGAGTGAGCTTGCACTAGATGTCACTGTGGGGACTGGTCTCCCTTCTGGAACATTCTGTGGTAAGGACACAGCTCCTGAACCGGACGGGTCACATGATGTGTTTCTTGAGCTTGCAGTGGCAAAAAAAGATGTGTCATAACCTGAGCCCTGCACTTTAGGGTAGAAGAAGCCTGCTAAGCATGACGATGTGTGAGGCTGGGAGAAGGTGTGGAAGGACAGCCCAGCCGACTGCTGCCCAGGGCCCTGGGATTGGAAGTTTAACACTAAAACAGCAGCAACATGCAAAAAGACCCATGGGCTTATGTGAAGGGACGATAGTATAAAAAACTCCTTTCTGATATTCTTACAAATATGGGAAAAGAGGCTTTGTAGCTGGCCAGAGCAGGGAGGGCAGTGGCAGGGGGGTAGGAGGACAGGAAAGAGTGGTGGTCAATTTCATTGAGAGGGGACTGGGGGCCCTCAAGTGGGAAACTCCTGGGAGAGAACTGGGGGTCTCCAGGGGGCTGTCTGGGCCCCAGGCACCCTCTGGTCATCTGGGGTCCCACCCAGGGACCCAGACCCCTCCCCTGCACTTACCCTGAGCCTACACCAGCCCTTCCTGGACCCTGGCTGGGTGATGCCATTCTCCTTTTCCTTGGGGATCTTCTGCACCTGGTTCTGGAGAGACAGTGGTGGCAGTGGCCCGGGAGGCATCAAGGGCCCCTCTGAGCCACCTCCTTCACTTTCTGCCCCTTCAGGCTCTTGTGCCCCCTGAGCCTTGGAGGACCTCCCAGTTTCCCATCTGTCACCATGTGATGAGTGGGTCGGCCTAGGGGTGCACCATCCAGCCCTGGCCAAGCCCACGGATAGAAAAATCAACCTTTGAGTTTTGCAGCAGGATCTGGGAGAAGCCGGACTAGCACAGGGTCAGCAGTGGCCCAGGCAATTCCAGTAGTTAGGACTGTGATTTGACTGGCCCACTCAGGCGAGCTGCATCTCAGAGCAGTCCCAGGTGAGAGTGCTGACTCGGTCTGTGACCCTGACAGTCCCTCCCTAAAGCCCTGGTCTGAACTGGGACCTCTGGGCAGGCTTAGGTTCCAGAGAGTTCTATGTGATCAGTGGGGTTGGGGCAGGGACTTGAAGGAGGTCTCTGCCTTGATGTCCCAGCTCCCAGTCTCCAAGGCATCCAACCTGATGGACTAGGCCCAGCCACCACCCCATTCCAGGTCAGACCCAGCCCCGTGAACCCAGTGATGGTGAGGGGCTGTGGGGCTGGATCTTGGGGTTGCCCTCAAGCAACAGCACCATTTTCATCATCCTCATCATCACTTCTCCCCTCCCAAATCTCCCGAGATCACATGGCCCTCCTTCTCTGACTCCCATCCTCCTCCCTCCCAAATGGACCCTGCCTTACCCAACAACTTTCTGTCTCATCAGTTTTGTCCATATTTCCTCCCTGCCCCTGTTTACCAGGGACCCCATGAGGACAAGGGCTGGCATGGCCTGGGGGCTGGTATGATCTGGGAGAGGGATGTGAGGCTGCCCAGGTGGGATCACAGTGGTGGCCTGGCTTGGACTGGCAGCTCTGGGCCACCCTGTGTTACCTTCGGGTTCCTTTTGGAAAGTGGCCAGAGCCTTCGGGGGTGGGATATGAGACCATGTCTCAGCCTTCGGGACAGGGTCGAACTCCTGGATTTCTCAAGCTTTGGTTCAACAGGGGATGAGAAACAACAAGAAAACATGTTCTCAGTTCAAGCGTTTCCACTCGAGTGAGTTGGGTAGGGGGCTTTGTTTACAATGTGGGTGCCTGATTACCAGGGTTCCAAGCTCTATGTACTCTGGTGTCAAGGAAGTGAGGTCATGTTCTGGGTCCCCTGACCTGGGCCCAACCTCAGATGAGACCTCCCAGAAGTCTCCTCTGGGCTGCTGATTGCTCACCTCTCCCCAGGCCATCTCCATAACTGTACACAGTGACACTAACACAGCCCCCTCTCCTTCCCCCACAGAACCTGGGGAGGGCCTGGGTGCAGCAGACAGAGCTGGGTTCAGACACAGCTCATCCCTCTTAAGCAATGTGCAACCCTAGACAAGTCTTTGTGCTTCTCAGAGCCTCCCCAGTCCCCCACCCCACACAGTGGGCATCATTCTAGCATCTTCTTAGGGATATCAGCAAGTGTTTGTGAGATAAGAACCCACGGGCTGATGTTGCATTTAGCTAATCAGGGGCAGATTATTCAATAGGCAAGGTAAGTACAGGGCTTACTGGTTACCAGATCATCTGTAGGGAACATTTTCATAGTTGTTCACCACATCAAAGACTCTGCTTCTAGGTATGGCTGGCATCTGTCTCTCTTCCAACCCCACAGCACCTTCCTACGGAATCAAAGCCTCTTTTTCAATTTACAATCCCTGATGGGGCAGATGACCTAGTAAGCAAGGTAAGCACAAGTTTACTTGTGCTTACTTACAAATCTGTAGTGAAAATTTCACATATGCTTCACCACATCAATGGTGTGGTGTTCACCACGCTTACCTTGCCTTTTGGGATATCTGCCCTGTAGCTAATGCACAAACTCAGAGATGGAAGAATTTCAAGCAGGGGTGGGAAGCAGCATGCATGGAGTACACCTTCAAACAGAGCTGGGTACTGGTGCTGTGATCTTGGGAAGGTCACTTCCCCTCTTGGCCTAACTGCACTAGTACCATTTACATCTTCTATTTTTTAAGTGAAGAAAACAAAAATGTTTGATGCACACATACAAGGAAGAAATACTCATAACAATTATAGTCCTCATTTCTGCAACTGATCATGTGGTCATAACTGGTATTTAAAACTACCTTCTTCTACCACCCCTTCTGTTTTCCCTTTACCCTCAGCAAGCACCTCAACTGATTATAGTCCTTTGCCTGGTGGGTGAATCATACCTTCATTTCTGAATGGTCTGGGCTATTAGCAATCATGTCAAAATTGGGTTGCTGTAGTTTTCCGTTGCCTTTAATCACAGGGCATGGTAGTACTACATGGCGTCCTAAGGAATCTCCTGTATTCCAGAAATCCTCTTCTTTACCTTTATTATGCAATATCACTCTGATTTCCCCTTGATAATCAGGATCAATCACACCAGCCAATATGGTAACCCCTTTCTTTGCCTGCTGATCCAGAGGCCAAGGAGCCCCAAGTGGCTAGGGGGCATTCTTAACTTCCAGTTCGATCAGTATTTTTCTCCTGCTGGGATCATTCCTCACTTTGAAACTAAGATCCCTAGGGTCTTGGGGATAGGAAGCAAGAATTTTGCAAGTGAGTCCCTAGGGCGAATAGTGAATGGTGCCACTTCCGTTTCCATCTCTTGATTCCTGGACCCATGAATCCTGGCTATGGGAGAAACAAGTTTCTGTGGAGGATGGCAGGGCTTTTTTCCAAAATCCTAAGGGTCTGCACTGTGATTCACCAACAGGAGACTGCCAAAGACCCCAAACAGCATCTCTATCTGCCATGGACATTTCCAAAAGCATTGCATATGCCAGATCACATGGCCCAAGTGGCAGAGCAGCTTGGACATCAGCCTGAACCTGGTGTAAGGCCTTCCTGTGTTCTGGGCCCCAGTCAAAACTACCAGCTTTTCAAGTCACTTGATAAATAGGCTAGAATAGCACACCCAAATGAGGGATATGTTGTCTCCAAAATTCAAAGTGGCCCAACAGGTGCTGTGCCTCCTTTTTAGTTGTGGGAGGGGCCAGATACACCAAATTTTCCTTCACTTTGCAAGGAATATCTTGACAAGCCCCATACCACTGGGGCCCTAGAAATTTCACTGAGGTATAGGGAAAATGAATTTTGGTTGGAATAATTTCCCACCCTTTAGCATACAAATGTCTTACCAATAAGTTTAGCGTCATTGATACTTATTTCTTACTAGGTCCAATCAGCATAATGTCATCAGTGTAATGGACCAGTGTGATGTCTTGTGGAAGGGCAAGGAGATCAAGATCTGTGACGGTTAAGATTGTGTGTTAACGTGGCTGGGCCATGATTCTCAGTGTTTTGGCAGTCCTATAATGTTGTGATCACTTCTCTATTGAGATTTAATACGTGACCAGCACCATGATGGGATCTGCTGTGAGTAGCCAATCAGTTGAAGGGAGCTTCCTTGGGCATGTAGCCGGCATCAAGTGTGGGCAGACATTCAAAAGGGCTCAGGGGCTTTTGCTCATTCTGGACTCTGCAGCTGGCTGCCATTTGTCGGACCTCCAGTTCTTGGGACTTGAGCTAGCAGCTTACCTGTGGTCTTCCTGCCAATCTTGAGATTTGCCCATTTTCACAGACAGTGAGCAAGAGCCCTGCTCTCCGGCCTGCCAATCTTGGGTTTACAGCTCCTGTGCCTATGTGAATCAGAGGGCTCTTTCCTGACCCGTGGACTTGGGACATTCCCATCTCTACAACTGTCAGAAATTCAGGCTGGTTTCAGAAGAGGACGTGGAACCAGGGATATCATTGCTGATGTCAGACGGATCCTGGATGAAAGCAGAGAATACTGGAAGGATGTTTACCTGTGTTTTATTGACTATGCAAGGGCATTTGACCGTGTGGATCATAACAAACTATGGATAACACTGCGAAGAATGGGAATTCCAGAACACTTAACTGTGCTCATGAGGAACCTTTACATAGATCAAGAGGCCGTTGTTCGGACAGAACAAGGGGATACTGATTGGTTTAAAGTCTGGAAAGGTGTGCGTCAGGGTTGTATTCTTTCACCACACCTATTTAATCTGTATGCTGAACAAATAATACAAGAAGCTGGACTATATGAAGAAGAACGTGGCAACAGGATTGGAGGAAGACTGATTAACAACCTGCATTATGCAGATGACACAACCTTGCTTGTTGAAAGTGAAGAGGACTTGGAGCACTTACTGAGGAAGATCAAAGACCACAGCCTTCAGTATGGATTACACCTCAACCTAAAGAAAACAAAAATCCTCACAACTGGACCAATGAGCAACATCATGATAAAAGGAGAAAAGATGGAAGTTGTCAAGGATTTCATTTTACTTGGATCCACAATCAACAGCCATGGAAGAAAAGTCAAGAAATCAAAAGACGCATTCCATTGGGCAAATCTGCTGCAAAGGACCTCTTCAAAGTGTTGAAGACCAAAGATGTCACTCTGAAGACTAAGGTGTGCCTGACTCAAGCCATGGTATTTTCAATTGCATCAAATGCATGTGAAAGCTGGACAATGAATAAGGAAGACTGAAGAAGAGTTGATGCTTTTGAATTGTGGTGTTGATGAAGAATATTGAATATACCATGGACTGCCAAAAGAACCAGAATGCTCCTTAGAGGCAAGGATGGCGAGACTGCATCTTACATAATTTGGACATGTTGTCAGGAGGGACCCATCCCTGGAGAAGGACATCATGCTTGGCAGAGTACAGGGTCAGCTGAAAAGAAGAAGACCCTCAATGAGGTGGATTGACACAGTGGCTGCAACAATGAGCTCAAGCATAACAACGATTGTAAGGATAGTGCAGGACTGGCCAGTGTTTCGTTCTGTTGTGCATAGGGTCGCTATGAGTTGGAACCGATTCGATGGCACCTAACAACAACACAGAACAACAACTGCATGACCAATACACCTTCAGTTCCCTACCTCATGGCTACAACTCTCCAGCCATACATCCTAATTCACACTGCAGGGAACTTTATCACCTTTCCCTTCCACAAGCTATCACATGGGCCCATTACACTGACTGGACCTAGTAAGGAAGATGTGTCAGTGACTTTGGACTTATTGGTAAAATGGTTGCATGCTATAAAAACAAAATGGTTGCTATGAAGAGGGATACAAGGCGATATAGGACAATAGAAGTTAGGTTTTTACTTAGAAAAATAGGGGTAAATATTAAGGTAACCACAAAGAGGTATAACAACTCCATAACTCAAAATAAAAACCAAGAAAAACGTAACGACTCAGCAAACATAAAGTCAAATACTATGAAAACGAGGAACACACAATTTACGAAGAAAAACGTCTCACCACAAAAAAGTAAGTGGAAAAATTAAATTGTCAACAACACACATAAAAAGGCATCAAAATGACAACACTAAAACACATACTTATCTATAATTACGCTGAATGTAAATGGACTAAATGCACCAATAAAGAGACAGAGAGTCTCAGACTGGATAAAGAAACACAATCCGTCTATATGCTGCCTACAAGAGACACACCTTAGACTTAGAGACACAAACTAAAACTCAAAGGATGGAAAAAAATATATCAAGCAAACAATAAGCAAAAAAGAGCAGGAGTAGCAATATTAATTTCTGACAAAATAGACTTTAAACTTAAATCCACCACAAATGATAAAGAAGGACACTACATAATGATAAAAGGGACAGTTGACCAGGAAGATATAACCATATTAAATATTTATGCACCCAATGACAGGGCTGCAAGATACATAAATCAAATTTTAACAGAATTGAAAAGTGAGAGAGGCACCTCCACAATTATAGTAGGAGACTTCAACACACCACTTTCGGAGAAGGACAGGACATCCAGTAAGAAGCTCAATAGAGACACGGAAGACCTAATTACAACAATCAACCAACCTGACCTCATTGACTTATATAGAACTCTCTACCCAACTGCTGCAAAGTATACCTTTTTTTCTAGTGCACATGGAATAGTCTCTAGAATAGACCACATATTAGGTCATAAAACAAACCTTTGCAGAATCCAAAACATCGAAATATTACAAAGCATCTTCTCAGACCACAGGGCCATAAAAGTAGAAATCAATAACAGAAAAATTAGGGAAAAGAAATCAAATACTTGGAAACTGAACAATACCCTCCTGAAAAAAGACTGGGTTATAGAAGACATTAAGGAGGGAATAAGGAAATTCATAGAATGCAACGAGAATGAAAATACTTCCTATCAAAACCTCTGGGACACAGCAAAAGCAGTGCTCAGAGGCCAATTTATATCGATAAATGCACACATACAAAAAGAAGAAAGAGCCAAAATCAGAGAACTGTCCCTACAACTTGAACAAATAGAAAGTGAGCAACAAAAGAATCCATCAGGCACCAAAAGCAAACAAATAATAAAAATTAGAGCTGAACTAAATGAATTAGAGAACAGAAAAACAATTCAAAGAATTAACAAAGTGAAAAGCTGGTTCTTTGAAAAAATTAACAAAATTGATAAACCATTGGCCAGACTGACTTAAGAAATACAGGAAAGGAAAAAAATAACCTGAATAAGAAACGAGATGGGCCACATCACAACAGACCCAACTGAAATTAAAAGAATGATATCAGATTGTTACAAAAAATTGTACTCTAACAAATTTGCAAACCTAGAAGAAATGGATGAAATCCTAGAAAAACACTACCTACCTAAACTAACACAATCAGAAGTAGAACAACTAAATAGACCCATAGCAAAAAAAGAGATTGAAACTGTAATCAAAAAACTCCCAACAAAAAAAAGCGTTGGCCCAGATGGCTATACTGCAGAGTTCTACCAAACTTTCAGAGAAGAGATAACACCACTACTACTAAAGGTATTTCAAAGCATAGAAAATGACGGAATACTACCCAACTCATTCTATGAAGCCACCATCTCCCTGATACCAAACCAGGTAAAGACATCACAAAAAAAGAAAATTACAGACCTATATCCATCATGAACAGAGATGCAAAAATCCTCAACAAAATTCTAGCCAATAGAATTCAACAACATATCAAAAAATTAATCCACCATGACCAAGTGGGATTTATACCAGGTATGCAAGGCTGGTTTAATATGAGAAAAACCATTAATGTAATCTACCATATAAATAAAACAAAAGACAAAAACCACATGATCTTATCAATTGATGAGGAAAAGGCATTTGACAAAGTCCAACACCCATTTATGATAAAAACTCTCACCAAAATAGGAATTGAAGGAAAATTCCTCAACATAATAAAGGGCACTTTTTTTTATACAAAGCCAACAAACAACATCACTCTAAATGGAGAGAGCCTGAAAGCATTTCCCTTGAGAACGGGAACCAGACAAGGATGCCCTTTATCACAGCTCCTAATCAACATTGTGCTAGAGGTCCTAGCCAGAGCAATTAGGCTAGACAAAGAAATAAAGGGCATCCGGATTGGCAAGGAGGAAGTCAAATTATCTCTATTTGCAGATGACATGATCTTATACACAGAAAACCCTAAGGAATCCTCCAGAAAAATACTGAAACTAATAGAAGAGTTTGGCAGTCTCAGGTTATAAGATAAACATACAAAAATCACTTGGATTCCTCTACATCAACAAAAAGAACATCGAAGAGGAAATCACCAAATCAATACCATTCACAGTCGCCCCCAAGAAGATAAAATACTTAGGAATAAATCTTACCAAAGATGTAAAAGACCTATACAAAGAAAACTAAAAAGTACTACTACAAGAAACTAAAAAGAAGGACCTACTTAAGTGGAAAAACATACCTTGCTCATGGATAGGAAAACTTAACATAGTAAAAATGTCTATTCTACCAAAAGCCATCTATACATACAATGCACTTCCCATCCAAATTCCAATGTCATTTTTTAATGTGATGGAGAAACAAATCACCAACTTCATATGGAAGGGAAAGAAGCCTCGGATAAGCAAAGCATTACTGAAAAAGAAGAAGAAAGTGGGAGGCCTCACTCTACCTGATTTCAGAACCTATTATACAGCCACAGTAGTCAAAACAACCTGGTACTGGTACAACAAAAGACACATAGACCAATCGAACAGAATTGAGAACCCAGATATAAATCCATCCACATATGAGCAGCTGATATTTGACAAAGGACCAGTGTCAGTTAATTGGGGAAAAGATAGTCTTTTTAACAAATGGTGCTGGCATAACTGGATATCCATTTGCAAAAAAATGAAACAGGACCCATACGTCACACCAAGCACAAAAACTAACTCCAAGTGGATCAAAGACCTAAACATAAAGACTAAAACGATAAAGATCATGGAAGAAAAAATAGGGACAACGTTAGGAGCCCTAATACAAGGCATAAACAGAATACAAAACATTACCAAAAATGACGAAGAGAAACCAGATAACTGGGAGCTCCTAAAAATCAAACACCTATGCTCATCTAAAGGCTTCACCAAAAGAGTAAAAAGACCACCTACAGACTGGGAAAGAATTTTCAGCTATGACATCCCGACCAGCGCCTGATCTCTAAAATCTATATGATTCTGTTAAAACTCAACCACGAAAAGACAAACAATCCAATCAAGAAGTGGGCAAAAGATATGAACACACACTTCACTAAAGAAGATATTCAGGCAGCTAACAGATACATGAGAAAATGCTCTCAATTATTAGCCATTAGAGAAATGCAAATCAAAACTACGATGAGATTCCATTTCACTCCAACAAGGCTGGCATTAATCCAAAAAACACAAAATAATAAATGGAGAGGCTGCAGAGAGATTGGAACTCTTATACACTGCTGTTGGGAATGTAAAATGGTACAACCACTTTGGAAATATATCTGGCGTTACCTTAACAGTTAGAAATAGAACTACCATACAACCCAGAAATCCCACTCCTCGGAATATACCCTAGAGAAATAAGAGCCTTCACACAAGCAGATATATGCACACCCATGTTTATTGCAGCTCTGTTTACAATAGCAAAAAGCTGGAAGCAACCAAGGTGTCCATCAACGGATGAATAGTTAAATAGATTGTGGTATATTCACACAATGGAATACTACGCATCGATAAAGAACAGTGAGGCATCTGTGAAACATTTCATAACATAGAGGAACCTGGAAGGCATTATGCTGAGCGAAATTAGTCAGAGGCAAAAGGACAAATATTGTATAAGACCACGATTATAGGATCTTGAGAAATAGTATAAACTGAGAAGAACACATACTTTTGTGGTTACGGGGTGGGGGAGGGAGGGAGGGTGGGAGAAGGTTTTTTACTGATTAGTTAGTAGATAAGAACTGCTTTAGGTGAAGGGAAGGACAATACTCAATACATGGAAGGTCAACTCAACTGGACTCGACCAAAAGCAAAGAAGTTTCCGGGATAAACTGAATGCTTCAAAGGTCAGCGGAGCAAGGGCAGGGGGTTGGGGACCATGGTTTAAAAGGGGACTTCTAAGTCAATTGGCAAAATCATTCTATTATGAAAACATTCTGCATCCCACTTTGAAACGTGGTGTCTGGGGTCTTAAATGCTAACAAGCGGCCATCTAAGATGCATCAATTGGTCTCAACCCACCTGGAGCAAAGGAGAATGAAGAACACCAAGGTCACATGATAACTAAGAGCCCAAGAGACAGAAAGGGCCACATGAACCAGAGACCTACATCATCCCGAGACCAGAAGAACTAGTTGGTGCCCGGCTACAACCGATGACTGCCCTGACAGGGAGCACAACAGAGAATCCCTGAGGCAGCAGGAGATCAGTGGGATGCAGACCCCAAATTCTCACAAAAAGACCATACTTAATAGTCTGACTGAGACTAGAGGAATCCTGGTGGTTATGGTTCCCAAACCTTCTGTTGGCCCAGGACAGGAACCATTCCCAAAGACAACTCATCAGACATGAAAGGGACTGGACAGTGGGTAGGAGAGAGATGCTGATGAAGAGTGAGCTATTTGTATCAGGTGGACACTTGAGACTGTGTTGGCATCTCCTGTCTGGAGGGGGGATGGGAGGATAGAGAGAGTTGGAAGCTGGCAAAATTGTCAGGAGAGACTGGAAGGGTTGACTCATTAGGGGGAGAGCAAGTGGGAGTACGGAGTAAGGTGTATATAAACTTATGACTGACTTGATTTGTAAACATTCACTTGAAGCTCAATAAAAGTTAATAAAAAAAAAATGGTTGCATGCCATAGGGTGGGAAATTAATCCCACAAAAATTCAGGGATTATTCTAGGTGTGAAATTTCTAGGGGTCCAGTTAAGTGGGGCATGTTGAGATATTCCTTCTGTCTTCCTTATTCATCGTACAGCTTTGGCATGCATATGAGGCCACTAAAAATATCATGGCATGGTTTAGGCACACCTTAGTCCTCAAAGTGATATCTTTGCTTTTTAATGCTTTAAAGAGGTGTTTTGCAGAAGGTCTGAGTACAAATGACAATAAAAAAGAAAAATAGACTAAAAAACAATAGGCTATCTCCAGCTTGTCAGGGAACACCAGGTGTTAGATGCTAGTCATCAGGTCCAACCTCGAGATGAAAGAGGACAGAAAGTGGCCAACACAGGAGCCTCATGGCCTCTGTCCCAACCCCGGGCTGGGTTGCTCTACCTCACTGATCACCATCGAGTGATTCCCCTGAGGTCCCCTTATACAGTGGTCTTTGGGTACTGAAAGCTCAGTTCTGTTTCATTGTTTCAGTTAAGCCAAGAAAGAAAATTTCTTAGTCTTTCTCCCTTCATATGCCTCAAATACTGCTTTAGTTTTCTTTTCCACATTGTCTTTCTCCCCTCCTTCCTCTCTCTTTTAGCTCAGCACACATACAGGCACCCCCACTTTTTCAGTCCATCTTCGCGTAGAATAACCCCACCCAGAGGCCTTGTGACTACAGCCGAGCCCATGTTCACAGGCAACAAGTGATGATGAAAAACAAAGTCCCTCAATGTTGGAACTGTTTTACTGCTCAGCAGTCTGTTTAGAAGGGATGGGGGTCTCATGTCGGGGCAGTCCTTACTTTCCTGAACCTTCCTGACCATTGGGCTACACTTCAGTGAAGGAGTGTGGGCAGTGGTCCCTGAATGAAATTGACCACTTTATTTCCTGAGATGGGCCACAGCATAAGGGAAGCTGGAACTGCAGCTCCTCTGCAGACTTGGAGAGCTTGTCTAATTCCCTGTGACTTGTCAGTCTTTCCCCCTCCCACAGGAGTTTTCTCTCACAAACTGAACTCCCTCACTGAGTTAAATACATTTTCCTTCTACATCTGACTATACTGGAAAATATACACAGAATGGAAAAGACCACGCAGTTCCTTCCCATATAAGCCTGTGTGTGAATGGGTCTGGCAAGAAAGAAGGCAAAGTTTAGCTTTCCTTTCATGTGGGCTCTAGGTACAGGGTTTTATAGGTACTGGATCTGGATCTCAAACACAAATTATTGCAGGCCAAATACCTGTGGCATACGCATTTCCTAGTAAGCGCCATAGACCATCACTTCTCCACGGTCCTGGTTTCCCCTTGTTAGATTCCACTCACAGATGGCCATGACTTATGGAAGCATTTTGGCTCAAGCCTGACAAGCAGGTACTGATGTTGGGATGCCAGAAAAACAGCCTCATCTTGGAGCAGGATGGATGGGACCTGGCATGATGTGGAAGGCCAGACCCATGACTCTTCTTCCATTCTACCCCATGCCCACTAGAGTGCTTACCTAGTGTAGCAGAAGGCCCATATGCAGAGGGGGAACCAAAATATTTCATAACCAGAGATCACTGGCATTACTGACTCTCTGCCACAGCAGCTAGGGGAGAATCCCAAAGGCTCCTCATTGCTCCAAGCATTAACCCTTCAGTTGCTGAATCAAGGGAGTGGTCTAGGATGTCTTGGGGGAGGGCTGGGATTTCCTGCATGTTGGTGGGGGACTTGGGGGACTAGGGGTAGTGATAACTTACAAGTGGCATGGAAATATTTTAACAGCTGGTTTGGCTGTATTCTTGTGTTTCAGCTGAATTAATAGCTGTGCACTAGGTCAAGGTTGGTGGTCACAGATGTTACTGCCCACTATGAGGCAATTCCCAGGTTATCCTGAAAGCGGAAACACACAACTTAGGCTCACTTAATAAGATGTACCCACTCAGAAATTTTAAGCTAAAACAAGAGCTGCAAAGAGCAAAGATGGCAGAGAATGGATTTGGGCGCTGTCTGTAGGAGAAGGCTCTCTTTGCTGTTCTGGGGGAAGATCCTTGTCTCAGCCTCTGTAGCCCCAGTGTTCCTTGGTTCCTTGGCAATCTTCATGTGGCATCTATCCTCCCTCCATCTGTGCTTGCTTCTAAGTCTAATCAGCTTTGTAAGAGTCTAATCTACTCTTTTCATAACTCAGAAGTGATTAGGCTTATGCCACGCCCTACACTGACATGGCTTCATTAACAAGAAAACCCTATTCCCAAAAGAATTACACCCACAGGTATAAGGTTAGGATTCCAACACATATTTTGGGGGACACAATTCAATCTCTAACCCATGACCAAGCCCAAAGTCAGTGGAATAAGGAGATATACTCCACCCAGAGAGGTCATGACAGGAGAAGGGAGGGAAGAGTTAGAGACAGATAAAGCAATCTATGACAATGTAATTCCACTAATCATTTTTAAAACTGAAGTAGAACATAGTGAAGAGCTCATTGAAAGTCTTTTTCCCATTAGTAATAAGTCTACAATATTAATAACATCAACAACAATGCAACAACTAAAATACTTAAGCAAATAGTAAATGCCAGGCCCTGTTCTAAGCATCTTAGAGATATAAATTTATTTAATCCTCAATGCAAAATAGTATCTGTGAGGATGAATTATTATTCCCACCTTAAAGGTGAAGGAACCAAGGCCCAGAGAGGTTAAGTCACTTTGCTAAACTCACACAGCATAGTGGTACAGCTGGGATGTAGTCCCAGAGAGTTGTTTCCAGAGTCTAAACCCCGAGCCACTAGGTTATACTACCTCTCCCACAATTACTACTGTATTTTATTTCCCTTTGAGGCTTTCCAAGAATTTGAATCATCTGTCTACATCAGGCAAGCAAATTTTATTCCATATCATAGCCTACGATCTCACATGATCTAGCCCCTGCATACCTCTTTGACTTCATCTGAAATTCCTTTCTCTTTCACACCAGCCACACTGTCCGTTCTGTTCCTGAACATCTAAGCTTGTCCCCACCTTAAGGGCTTTGTACTTGCTGTTTTTTCTGTCCAGGATGCTCTTTTCCCCAAATCATGTTATTATTCAAGTCTCACCTTAAATGTAATGTTCCCCAGAGCGGTCTTCTCCTACCACCCTACCAAAGCAGCTTGCTCCCATCTTAGTCTTAGCAATTCTTTCTCTCATCACGTTTTTTCACTTTTACTCATAGCTCTATGGCTGTCTGAAATTATCCTTTTATCTGTTTATATGTTCATTGTCTATCTCCTTTCTTCTAGAATATAAACCCCGTGAGGGAAGAGATTTTTATCTATCTTGCTTATGGCTGTATTCTCAGTCATTACATAAGATGATTCACGGACATAACAGGTACTCAGTAAACACCTGTTGGGTAAATGAAGTGAAATTCTCACTTTGCACTGACACTAAGCAGGCTTTCCAGAAGCGCCCAATCGCCAGATCTCCCTCTCCTGTCTTCTGGTACAAAAAAGTCTGGAGATGTCTAAACCATACAGAGGCAGAAAGGTGCTACCGAAGCCAAATTTTATTTCCAAGCAGACATCATCTTTGAGTCCTAGTCATTGTGGTTAGAGGCAAGTGAGGTCATCCATTCCATCCAAGAAGAAAGGTCAGAGGGAAAATAGTCGCAGAAGACGCTGGACAGATGTAAAGAGTTGACATCCAGAACTTTGGCTTTGCAATGATCCTTTATTGTATTGAAATGAAGTTGGAAAAATCTGAGCCTGTCTAGATAAAGATGCTACTTCCATTGTCTAGGTTTGAATTAGAGCTGGGTAGATGAGCCATGTGGCGAAGATTAGGGCTCAGTGCCAAGGGCCCAATCTTTACTAAGCTGCGAGCACCTCATTGCTCCATAACCTCCACTTCATGGGCTAGGTGTTTGTCCTTTTGATGTTGTGTGGGAGGAACTGGACTGAGTTGGCATCTGTTTTTTCAGGAAACCATCTAGGAGACTGAGCTGGTGATAAATCACCAAACTTCTGAGCATAGTTTTAACCACAATCCGTAGTGTCTCTGCTGACTACAAGACATCCCAGACTGTGTCCCAAGACTGTTGGCTGGTGATCTGGATGCCAGCATTCTCCATCTTTCGTCCCAGGAAGATAGGAAATGCTGCTTCCTTTCTGGGCAAGCAGATTTGGTGGGTTAGTTTAGACTAAACATCTGCAAATTGTTTATTTGATGAATATGTACTTAATTTCCTGCAGAGAACAGATTCATCTACTTTCGAAGATGGCCAGGATGGGGGAGGGGAAAGGGATATTTGTGGGCCAAAAATCTATGTCACTAGGAGAGCTTCCGTCCAGTGGAAGAGGCTTGGGAATCAGTGGCTGGATACCCAGACTGAAGAAACCCAGACAAGATACCTTACATCCAGAAAAGGAATTTTAAACAACAGTTCAGGTTTCTCATGGAATCTAAGGAATGCTGCTGACATTAGCAGGCATTCATCTCTGTTTCTAGACTGATTTTTTAAATTTTAGATGAAAATTTTTCCTAAATCTTTTTACTGAAATATGAATATGGAAAGTGCACGTCATAAGTGCACACCTCAATAAATTTTCACAAACTAAACACAGCAATGTAACCAGCACCAGATCAAGAAACAGAGCAATGCCAGCACCTCAGAAGCTCCCACTCCTCCACTCATCATTCCCCAAGGCTAGCCACAGTCCTGACATCTAACAGCACACATTAATTTTGATTGTTTTTTACACTGTCTTTATTCAGCATTCTACTTATGAGATTCATTAATGTCATCCATATGTCACAGTAATTCATTCATTCTTACCGCTGTGGAGTATTCCGTTCTGTGAATATACCACAATTTAGTTATTCAGGCTGCTAATGTTGGGCATTTGAGTTGTTTCCCATTTGGGACTATTTAAAATGGTGCTTCAGGAAACATTCCAGCACATATATCTTGGACGAAATCTGTATGTTGTGAATATACACGGAATAGGGTTTCTGCGTTACATGGCAAGTGTGCGTTTGTAAGAAACTGCTGCTGTTTTCCAAAGTAGTTGTACCATTTTACATTTCAACTAGCAGTGAGTTCCAGTTGCTCCATATTTTTACCAACACTTGGTATTGTCTGTCCTCATTTGAGCAATTCTAGTGGGTACACAGTGGAATCTAAGCTCATTTTTACTGTACTTCTCCTTTACTCCTTTCTGTTGTCTCTTTCTGCAAATGGCCTTTCTCGGCTCTCCATCTCCACCTAGAAGAGACCATGACTTCACTCTCACTTCCTGAGAGGTCTTTCCAAAGACCAGTACAGTCACAAATAGAAATCTCTTAGTGCAATTCCAAAATAAGAGAAAGTATATCTGAGCCAATCATCTATAGCAAGGCTACATCATATTATATAAACAAGGTTCCTGGGACTGCACAGCTGGTATCAAATGGATGGCTGATTCCCTGAAAAGTGGATGAGGAAGAAACCCCAAAAGGCATCCTTTTTATGACCCTTAGACCATCCAAACAAATGCCCTATGAGACAACTTCTCAACAAAAGAAGGAAAATTTCACTCAGTCATTTAACAAATATTTATTGAGCTTCTACTACGTGCCAGGCATTGTTTTTGGTGCTGAAATACAGCAATGAATAACAGTGACAAAGTCTCTCTCCCTTTTTCCTTTGTCTATTTCCACATCAAGGGACTACACACAATGCAAATACTTTAACGACAAGCACATTTTTAAAAGTACGTGTAGGAGGCACCCTGAGATTCCTTAGGAACATGTCTTTATTTTCTCCAACAAAATGCTGCCAGTTGATGTGCCAAGCTCATGTCAAGAGTATGCCTAGTGTAGTGGGTATATATTCAGGTGCGTATAATCCTGGAATGGGAGCTTTACATATAAGGACTTACTCTAAAATTAATTTTTCAAGTACACTCAGTCCCTAGAGTGAGTGGGGCAAAGAGTTCTAAGTATCAATGTTAGGGTTAAATTGTAAGAATGGGAGCTGGTAGTAAGATTCAGGAATATAGTACAGCTGTCAGCTTTAGAAATACACAACGCTAAGGTACTATACCTAGTACCTTAGCGTTGTGTATTTCTATGAGAAATTGTCCAAAGACAGCAGTGGGTCTATAAGGAACTTGAGTTCAGTGTCATGATCTGGTACTACTTTTCAAGAAGGCAGTTCGGCAACAAGGTCCTTCACAATGTTCATATCTTTTAACATAATTTCACTTTTTGCAATCTAGAACAAGGAAATAATCCTTATGAGGAGAAATGACATCATACCCACCCACACTCTCTTTGGTTTCACTCCTCTTGACAGAGGTGTACCTAAGGTATCGCAAGTAGGACGTGTACCCTGAGTACTGCTTGAGGAAGGGCTCTAATGAGCAGTTTCTATTGGCCATCGAAGTTTCCATTGCCAGCTGTGAGATCATTCAGCAATTAAAAACTAATTGCCATAGGCACTAATTTTTCTAGACAGGCCCCTACTCTTGGATGCTCAGATAGAGTCATTCTTGGCTAATTTGATGACACTTAATACAAGTAGGCTAAAGACAAAAGGTTAGAGCGCTTTAGGAAGTCAATTGAAAGAATATACCTTTCTCATTTGTGTTTTTTTGGGAAAAAATTGTCACCTGCTGTGATGAAGTGTGCTTTCCATTAGACGAACTGGGAGGAAGCTGGCTAAAGCTCTTTAGGTGGATAGGTTCAACTGGACTGTAAACATCCTTTCTTCCTCAGGGTTATAAGACCCTTCCAACCTCCCTTTGGAACCTTTCACTCAGGCATGACAAGTGTCTATTATCATCTGACTAAATCTGAGGCACTAGATTTAAAAGACACAGACAGGGCTGGAAGGTGGAGTGTGGGTAAGTGTGAGAAACTGTTCACACAGAACACCCTTGTTCTCCAAACGGTATTGCCAATCATGCTACTTGATGGCTCCAGGGGCCTCAAATCATCCCCTGTGCTGCTTCTTCACAGCTTGACTAAAATATTTTTATGTCCAAATACATTTCTACTTCAATCTCTTAGCTCTCCTCCAACTTCCCAGGGAAGTGTGGCAATTCTTACTTGCGGGCACATAAAGTTTATCACAAGCTTCAAGGAGGTTTAAAGTTTTAGGGTCTCTTCCTAAAACTTTGTCACTTAAGTGTCCAAACTGGTAGACCAGCATAACATTAGAGCTTAGGACTGACTGAGGTGAGTGTTCAATTAAAGAGAAACAAGCAGAAATATTGAGGAGATTCAGAACTGTTGCCAGAGTCTCTATGCCTTTAATTAAATAAGGTTCTTGCCTCTCACTGGTCATGAATGAGCAGGTAAGGCACACCAGCAAAGCTTTACTGAAGAGGCTTGCAAGCAGAGGTAAGGAAGGCCTAGGCAATGCTTACCACCCGTCTCACAGAACGAAGGACTTGCACGGACTTTTAAATACTTGAGTGTGAAAAAGATTCATGTTTATTCAGAGGCACAGGCGGGGTTTTCCGGTAACTAGCCAGTTTTGGGTGGGGATAGGCTACCGAAGGTGCACGTGCAGCTGCTTTCTAAGATGGCTCCTGTCCCACAGGCCTCTGGAATTCATAGTAGGACTTATGGGGTGTCATGCCTGCGCAGTCTCTCACTCTGAGTTCGATTCCCCAGCTGCAGCTGCTGCCCTTCACAGCCCCTGGTGAAAGGTCACACAGGGGTCACAGATGGATGTTCGACGCATATCTCTGGGGCTCGTTTCATCTGGTTGCTTCTGAGAGACAACTTTAAAGAAGTTCGTGGGCTAGTTTCTGATACCTGCCGCATTGTTCTGGGGAATGTCTTTGTTTCTGTGCCCTGGCCCATTTCCTGTTACTCTGTCACTTTGTTTATGTGAATTGCAGATTTGGGGGCCCCTCTGTTCTCTTATATCTTTGGATCCAGAAGTACAAGGAATGACAAAACACTCTTGTTGACTCCAGTAAACAACCAGGAACTCATATCAAGAAAGGCATCTTGTCTCCCACCAGTACCCACAGGAGCTATATGGAAGACACCGGACATTCGTACATTGCACAGAGCTTTTAAAGCAGCCCTCTCATACTTCTTGGCAGCATTCTCTGGGCTCACCAGTGTGGTAATACGGCAGACAGGAGGGCCATCACAAAGCTATGCTGGTCAGGACTATATAACCCCTTCTGGAAGATCTCAGGTTGCTGCTAAGAATCAGAAAATAACTAAGTGATATGCTTCCTTCTTTCTGCACCCTGGCCAACTTCTCCATCTACCACAGAACTCACAACTTGAACATACACAACACCCTCCAGGGTTTATCCCCTAGGATGTTCTACCCCACAAATTTAACTCATATATGCTCTTTGCAGGCTTGTCAGTGAGTCACGAAAAATAGGGTTTGGAGAAAAGTATGTGGAGCTGCAACAGACTCTCAGAGTTGGAAGCAACAAATCTGTGAAAGTGCCTCAATAGTGTTGAGCACATAATAGGTACTCAATAAAAAAATTTTTTTTTTTTTTTTTTGGTCTCTTCTTCTAGTTCACAATGTACCTGAGGTGTAAATCATTCTGGACAACTCTGCTAGAAGCTTCTTTTCTTATAATGAACATAAATACATTTCTCTGAGCCGTCAGTCAAGAACTGACTTGATGGCAACTGGTTACTGCTTAGATTCCTCTTATTATATTTACTCCTGGAGCCTTTACAGAATAACATTTATCTCTTTTTGCACGTAAAACATTCAAAAGCAGCCATTTCGTTTCCTAAATATTCAATATAACGATCCCCAAGTTTTCAACCAATCTGTTTACGGCCTTATTTTGAGGCCTTCATCATCCTGTTTACTCCCTGTAAATACACTCTTGTCTTTCTCCCTCCTGAAAGGTAACCAGGAATTGAACACTATGCTGTGTGGGGAGGGGGTGGGGGGAAGGAGGCAGCACCTAAGTCTTCACTAAAATACACTTTCTCCTTCTTCCATAGTAGTTGGGTGCATGGCTACTCAGCTAGAGATGACATTTCCCAGCCTCCCTTGCAGCTAGATATTGTCATGGAGCATAAGAGAATGAGCAGAAACATATATCCACTAGTGAATACCTGTTGCCATCAAGTTGATTCCAACTCATAGCAACCCTATAGGACAAAGTAGAACTGCCCATAGGGTTTCCAAGAAGCAGCTGGTGGATTCAAACTGCCAACCTTTTGGTTAGCAGCCAATCTCTTAATAACTATGGTTTAAAACCACTGTTGCTGAGTCGATTCCGACTCATAGCGACCCTAGAGGACAGAGTAGAACTACCCCATAGAGATTCCAAGGAGCGCCTGGCGGATTCGAACTGCCGACCTTTTGGATGGCAGCCATAGCACTTAACCACTTAAACTATGGTTTAGCAGTCTCATTTTCTAGTCATCTCAGGAGTTTAGATATATTTC
Organism: Loxodonta africana; assembly: GCF_030014295.1. NCBI lineage: Eukaryota > Metazoa > Chordata > Mammalia > Proboscidea > Elephantidae > Loxodonta > Loxodonta africana. The sequence goes on from NC_087368.1 coordinate 182,702, forward strand.
TGAACTCGTTTTAGACTATCTACGAGATTTTCTATAATCTCTTCACCAGTTTGGATCTTAGTCTCTCAGTATTCCCATTCCAGAGTCTTAAGAAAAAGTCCAATTGGGCCAGCTCAGCCAACAGAGTCATAGGTCAGGTGTTCACTCTGGTTCAACCATCTGTGGCCAAGACGACAGAATCTTGAGATAAAACTATGACAGCCTAAATTCACGTCTTCGAGTGATGATGAGAAGCAATTTCAGATAAACGCATGGGGCTAAGCATGAACTCCTAGTCACATAGAGTTTCTGGAACTGCAAAGTCAAGGACCAGATCTTAGGTTACGCATCCATACCTAAGCACTGACAACTGAGGATCCAGTGTGCAAAACTGCCCTGCTCACTTGTGGTAAATCATTATAGTGGTGGCCTCCAGTGAACAAAACCTCCTGGTGTTTGCACCCTTGTGTAGCCCCCTCCCACCCTGACTCTAGACTTGATCATGTGACTTGCTTTGGCCAATGAGACATTAGCAAAATGATGCCAGCAGAGGCTTGATTAGTGCTTGCATATTGGGGCTTGTCCTCTTGAAATATTCCTTCTTGGAAGCTAAATGCCATGGTATGAAGAAACTTGGGCTACACTGCCAAATGGTGAGAGGTATTAGAGGATGAGAGGCCATCTTAGATGTCCTAGTCCCAGCCGGGCTTCCAGCTAAATGTAGCCCATGAGTGACCTCAGCTACACCATGTGGAACAAAACCACTCAGTTGATACCAGTCAGTCCACAAAATCATGAAAAGTAATAAATTGCTGTTGTTTTAGGTCACAAAGATTTATGGTATTTTATAAAATAAATTCTTTAGATAACTGAACTTTTCTACATAACTGAAATACCTCCCCTCTCTAAAATCTCCTTGACTACAAAACCCATCTGGAAATCCAGGTGTCTGGCCCAGGACTCTTGGAGAAAATGTTCTGACAGTGGAAATGTAGCCAAAGGACCCTCGAAATGGGATCCTGAGATGTCTTCCTTTCCTCCTGTCTTCCTGAAAACAAATCCTGAAAAATAAAAAAGAAATCCTTAAACAAGGCATAAGAATGTTCCATAACTAGCCAGGTAAGACCAAGTTCTCAAACAGTGCCCCGCACTTCCCTGTTACATAATTTCTTTCCTCCTCAATAAATACATCAACATTAAGGAAAGGCTGTGACTCTTTCTAGTTCTCCTGAAACACCAAGAAAGAAAACTCTCATTGAATGTCTCCTGTTCTCTTGATCAGTTTCCTGTGAGCTGGCCCAATGTCTGGTGGGTTGTACGGCCTTAAAGCTAAAGAAAAAAAAAATTCTGGTTAATGCCAGAGAGATTACCCAGAGAGATAAAATTCACCATCTCCTGAGGTCATTAAAAACAGTGGGTACGATGTCTCAGGAGTCCCTGGGTGGTGCAAACGATTAAGTGCTTGACTGCTAACTGAAAGACTGGCAGTTCAAACCCACTCAGAGGTACCTTGAAAGATAGGCCTGGTGATCTGCTTCAGAAAGGCCACAGTCTTGAAAACCCTGTGGAGACCAGTTTTACTCTGCATATATTGGGTCATCATGAGTCGCAGTTTCACACGACATCCCCGTTAATTGGCCTAATAACATGTTTAGTGCTTCTTTTCTACCTCCTGGTTCCTTGCATAGTGCCTGGGTTCTTAAAAGCTTCCAAGTGGTCATCCAAGGCACAACAATTGGTCTCTATTCGCCTAGAGCAACAGAGGAAGAAGGAGAATAAGGAACAGGAGGAGATATGGAATGTGTTGCTAACTGCCTCCATGAATAACTGGTGGGGCAGTGGTTAAGAGCTCAGCTGCTAACCAAAAAGGTTGGCAGTTGAAATCTACCAGCCACTCCTTGGAAACCCTATGAGGCAGTTCTACTCTGTCCTACAGGGTTGCTATCAGTCAGAATAGACTTGAGGGCATCAGGGTTTTTTTTTTGGTTGCCATGAGACCATAAGAACTGGATGGTACCCAGCTACTATGACCAAACATTTTGAGCAAAAAGTCTATAGAAGAATCCTGATCAAAACAGGGTAAATGCAGGAAAAAAAAAAGTTACCGGCGAGTTGATTCCGACTCATAGTGACCCTATAGGACAGAGTAGAACTGCCCCATATGGTTTCCAAGGACCACCTGGTAGATTTGAACCACAGACCTTTGGTTAGCAGCAAAGAATTTAAAATTTAAAATGCAGAAAAGAATTTAAAATTCTCATGGAATCCAGAATTTCTGGGGCCATGGGGGCTGAATGAATCCCTGAAACTAATGCGCCGAGATAATCTTTAAACCTTAAACCAAAAAAAATCTCCTGAAGTCTTCCTAAAACTAAACAATAGTCTAGCTTAACTAGTAAAAAATGTCTGCTTTGAGCATTGTGCTCTTTGAAGGACTATATGGGATCAAAGTAACAACAGCAACTCAAAAGATTAGATAGGAACTTTAGGGGGCAGTGAGCTTATGTTAATGTGGGGGGAACAACTCAGAAACGAAAAGGAGAGTGAGAAGAGTTACATAACTCAAAGAATGTAATCAATGTTACTGAATTGTGGTGAATGGGTGTATGTTTTGCTGTACATATTTTCAACAACAATATAAAATTTTAAAAATGATATTATGGTCCCAAGAAGTATGGATGGGGCACAGTGACCATATCAGGCATTGTAGATCGGTGTTGTTATAGTCATTCTACTTTTGTAAAAACAAATACACCCTATGCAATAAAAAAAAAAAAAAAAAACTTTACAGGGGGAAAAAAAAGAATGTAACCAATGTCATTAAGTAATATGTGTGAAATCTGTTGAATTGGAATCACCAAAAATATATTATTTAAAAAATAAATCTCTTTTGTTTTTAAGCACCAAAATTTGAGGTTATTACTACAGCAGAATCTAGCCCATCCTAGCTAACACCCTCTCCCTCCCATGATCTGTGCCATCTGTGCTTTCGATGAGTAAACCTTATATCTCATCCAATGGACGGAAAACAACAGGCTCCATGTGCAAAAAGAAGGCTCCGCTGTTTTGTTTATTTCTTAATGAATTCAGGCTATTTCCCAATGATTAGTGCTTCACCTCTCCTGGAAACAATTTATCCTTTAAGTAATTTATTCTAGATTCTCACCTGAGGACCATATCAAGCTCTATAGTCTTCCTTCTTCCCCTTTCTGAAAAATATACTTCTCTGTCTCTAGTTTTCAGGCATCTCTCTCTTTAATTCCACAAGTCCTAAAAACATAAAAGGGTATTTAGAGGCTTCATTTTCAGGTTCTTACAACCCTAGGACACAATTCATTCAAGTCAAAAACAGAAAGTTTCTCTCTTTTAATCACCCCTTCTGGATTTCATTTCCCTCATTCGGTTACCTCTCACTATTTTGCTATAACCCAAAGGCTGACCGTTTATGAACATGGCCAGCCAGAGGAATCCTTTTCTTCAGATGTCTCTTTCCTGTCTTTCTACACTGGGCTAGTCTCACTGTCCCCTGTTATTCATCACTGCTTAACACTCATTCAACAAACATTTACCAAGTGCCTACTATGTTTCCTTGGAAACTCGATGGGGCAGTTCTACTCTGTCCTACAGGGTCACTATGAGTGGGAATTGACTCGACGGCAGTGGGTAGTGGAACTATGTTTTAAGAAAATGCTTGGTGTGGGATATGGTCTCTGCCCTCAAGGAAGTTACCTTAAAAAATGTCAAGTAGACACTAGACAAGTGGGTAAGAGCCACAACACAAGGGGTCTGGAATGTCCTACATAAGTAGCATAAGAAAGTGCCTAAGAGCGTAAACTAAAAACAGACAGTCCTGGGTTTAAATCTAGGTCTCAATTTCCTCATCTGTGCAACCAGGAAAGTAACAAAGGACTGTTCAAAGAATAAAATCAGACAACACAAGTGTAAAAATGGCATGGCGGGGCATCTGACCTCGTCTAACTTCACATACGAGAAGGAGAATCAAAATCAACAGCCCATGCTGGTTCTTACAAGGCAGGAATCAGACATGCCTCCACCTTTCAACCTTTTTACCAATTATGACACCAACCGTCCCTTCCACGGCACTCTCTACTCCTCTGCTGGGTTTAATAATTTGTTGTAATGACCACAAAGAACTCACAGACAATACTCATAATTATGGAGTTTATTAGGGAAGTAACAGGTTACAATTCAGGTTCAGGAATGCTCAGGATACAGTTCTTTGATCAGGACAGCCTCTTCTCAGTGTCTTTGCAGGCACATCTTTCTCTGGCCCCTTGGCCTCTGCCCTATTCAGGTAAGTGTTACAAAGCTCTTTTAGCTCTGCCGATAAGTAGCCGGAGGCACTCCACTCTGCCAGTAAGCCTCCAGTCCAAAGGTGCTCAACTCTCTTGCTCTGTGGCTTGGGAAGCCCACTTCGCCGTCTCCTGCCAGTCTCCTGATTCTGCTGCCTCTGCTGCCACCATTTCTCTGCGGCTGTTTCTCACCATCTCTGGTGTCACAGCTCTCTGTCTGTCTCCTGAATCTAGGAGGATCTCAGCACAAGGATCCCGCGTCCAAAGGATGCACTCCACTCTTGACTCTTCTTTCCTGGTGGTGTTGAAATCCTCTCTTCCCACCTCCGGGATGGCTCATTTTAAGCCTAGTCAGATGGAAAAACTGACCAATCCCCTCATTAGGGCTGCATACACCTATCTGCATGGTTGTACCCCCACAAGGTGCCATGCGCCTTATTTATATAATTAGCAAACTTGCCAATCCCTTTGGTGGGTTACAAGCACCTCATTCGCATAGTCTCACCCAGTCATTTGGTAGGAGTTACAAAGACCATGCTACAAGGGCCATATTTATTCACTGCACCACAATAAGTTATGCACTTAGCCATATTTAATGCCACTATTATCATGAAGGTGATGGCCAATAATTGAATATTTTAACCATGGATGTGACTCTTCAAATTTGTATCTCAGAAATATTAAGAATTGAATACACTAACAAGAAAGAACAAAGAGTCAGCCTAAAGTCCAGAACGGCAATTAAGAGGCTGATGCAGTAGTCAATGGTTCAAATAAGAACCTGAACCATAGCAGAAGGGATGAAAGCAGAGGAACGATTTCTAGGATATTAAGACAGAATTAACAGAACTTAGTAATCAAGTGACTATGGGAGGGTGATGGAAGGAGGAGTTAAGAACGACTTTTGAATTTATGACTTCTGGAACTGAGCAGATGATAGCACCATTCACCAACGAGGCAAACACAGAGAGTAACAGAATTTTCGGGGAAAGGAAGACGATAAATTTAATTTCAAGCACACGAAATCTGAAGATGCCATGAAACATTATAAGGGGGTAGTGGCGGTTCAGGGGTAGAATTCTTGCCCTCCATGCAGGAGATGCAGGTTTGATTCCAGGCCAATGCACCTCATGTGCAGCTACCGCCTGTCTGTCAGCGGAGGCTTGTGTGTTGCTATGATGCTGAATACGTTTCAGTGGAGCTTCCCGACTAAGACAGACTAGGAAGAAAAGCCTGCCGATCTGCAACTCATCATGGGGACAGGACGGCACAAGACCAGGCAGCATTTCATTCTGTTGTGGATGAGGTCTCCGTAAGTCAGGGTGGAATGCTAGCAACTTGACTCAATGGCCACTAACAACCATGACTAATGGCCTTTGAGCATCTTTTCATATGCTTATTGCCCATTTGGATAGTTCTTTAATGAAATGTCTAGTCAAGTCCTTTGCCCATTTTTTAACTGAGTTGTTCGTCTTTTTGTTGTTGAGTTGTTGCTGTTGTTCTTGCTGTCAGCTGTTGTTGAGTCCGCCTCTGATTCATGGAGACCCCATGCACAACGGAATAAAATACTGCCTAGTCCTACACCACTCACATGATCAGTTGCAGAATGGACCGCTGTGATCCATGGGGTTTTCATTAGCTGATTTTTCAGAAGATTGCCACCGGCCTTTCTTAGTTCATCTTAGTCTGGAAGCTCCACGGAAACCTATTCGGCATCATATTCAGCAAATCTCCACTGACAGACAGGGGTCTCCCACAAAGAGGTTGAGAATTTTACCACTGAGTCACCACAGATAAAACCCAAACCCGTTGCCATCAAGTTGATTTTGACTGACAGCGATTCTATAGGACAAAGTAGAACTGCCCCACAGGGTTTCCAAAGAGTAAGTGGTGGATTCGAACGGCCGGCCTTTTGGTTAGCAGCCTTAGCTCTTAACCACTGTGCCTTAATGTATATTCTGGATATTACATGCTTCCCAAATATTTTCTCCCATTCTGTAGGTTGTTTCTTTACTTCCTTGATAAATTTCTCTGATGCACAGAAGCTTTTAATTTTGATGAAGTCCAATTTATCTATTTTATCTTTTAGTGTTCATGCTTTTGGTGTCATATGTAAGAATCCACTGTCAAAAACTAGGCCCTGAAGCATTATCCCTATTCTAAGAGTTTCATGGTTTTAGTTTTTACACTTAGTCATTGATCCATTTTGGTTTAATCTTTATATATGGTATGAGATATGAGTCAAACTTCAATCTTGTGGATAGAGAGATCCAACGGTCCCAGCATCTTTGTTGAAGAGACTGTTTTTTCCCCCACTGAAGGGACTTGGCACCGTAGTTCAACACTAGTTGCCCACAGATACATGCGTTTATTTCCGGACTCCCAATTCTAGCCTGTTGCTCTATATCTCTATCTGTATACTGGTACCAGACTGTTTGGATTACTATAGCTTTATAGTACATTTTGAAATAGAAGTGTGAGTCCTCCTACTTTGTTGTTCTTTTTCAAGATTGCTTTGGCTATTGGGGGCTCTTTGCAATTCCATATGAATTTGAGGATTGGCTTTTTTTACTTCTGCAATAAAGACTATTGGCATTTTGGTAGGAATCATGTTGAATCTCTAAGTCACTTTGGGTAGTATTTCTATCTTAACAATATTAAGCCTTCCAATCCAAGAAGCGTCTTTCCCTTTATTCAGATCTTCTTTAATTTCTTTCAATGATGTTTTTCTACAGTTTTCAGCATACACTGTTTTCACCTTCCTGGTTAAATTAATTCCTTGGTATTGTATTATTTAAGATATCATTGAAAATGGAATTGTTTTCTAAATTTCCTTGTCAGATTGTTCATTGCTTTTAGCTAGCAGCTGAGTCCTTAACCATTGCACCATCAGGACTCCTTAAGTCAAGGTAATCCTGATTAATTTTATACAGATAAAAAAAAAATCTGTGAAGTCTCTTCTCTAAATTACCTTCAGTAAGGTTCTCATAAATATTCCCCACAATTAACTTTCATAGTACCTACCAACAATTTACTCAAACACAGAGTTAGTTCATAGAAACAAATAAACTATTACTTCTATTTCTTTATGGTTGGGTAAATCTGTAGTGTTATCAGTAATTAAAATACTCCGATTGTATCCCCACTTGTACTTTGCAATCGCTTTCAGTTAAGGTGTTTACTAAACCTAATCTTGTTTGTCTAATTAAGATTCCCATTAAGATAATGCTTAGGGTCACTATGAGCCAGAATCCAACAGTTTCAGACAATGCTTGTTCCACAATTATTTGCAGTTCACAGTTCAGTATTTTTTATTCATCATTTTCTGAAATTCTTTTCTTTTTCTTCCGGATATAATTATGCACTCATTTGCTCTGCAGGTAACACTTTCTTTAGCCATATGAAGTCAAAATGTAACCATCAATTTAAATTCCGTCATGTATTTTATACGTTAAAAGTATATTCAAGTCTTAAATGAAAGGCCAAAACTTTCCTTCAAAGCCCAATTCAATCGCCTCATCTGTGGCAGACTAGCCTAACAAGAGACACAAACTGACGTTCAACAATATCTGAGGGACAACTCTTAGGAGACTATCTGGTTTAAAAACGGTTGTTAAGAGGACCCTTCCATATGTACAGATTACTGAGTTCCTCAAAGAAGTTTGCTCATGTGGGTTGTATCTACTAATGTTTACTGTACTCCAAATTGAAACTCAACATTTTTAAAACTATTTTTAAATTCATTTCATAATAAAATATCATTTACCTATTAACAGAAACAAATTTTCTATGAAAAGAATTACCTTCAAAAGAATTTTGTGAAAAGAGTAGCACAGTTTCACATTTTTAAAAAACTCTTTAATGTCTGAAAAGAAAGAAGTTGGTGTCTCATAGCCATTTCTTCATTTAATGTGTTGAAATAAACTGTCTTCATTCAAGAACATGCAGAAAATCTCTACTCACACAAAACAGCCTTTTCAGATTGTGGATATTCGTCTTTGATAGGACATCAAAACTTGACCGACAGAAAACATATTATACAGCTACAGCAATCAAAACGGTCTGGTACTAGTGTAACAACGGACACACGAATCAATGGGATAGAATTGAGAGTCCAGAAATAAATCCACACATCTGTGATCAACTGATTTTGGATAAGGGTGCTAACTAAGTTCCATTCGATACGGAAAGAAAAGTCTCCTCTATGAATGGTGTTAGGAAAATTGAATTTCCACATGCAGAAAAATGAAACAGGATCCATGCCTCACACCATATACAAAAACAAATTCAAAATGGAGTAAGAACCTAAATGTGAAAACTAAAGCCATAACATTGTTAGAAGAAAATGCAGAGGCAATGCTGTTGGGCCTAGTTTTGAACAATGGATTACCTAAACAATAACAAGAACACAAACAGCAAAAGGTAAAATAGATAAATGGGACCTCATAAAAATTAAAGGTTTCTGTTCATCAAAACACTTTACCAAAAAGTGAAAAGGCAAGCCATCGACTGGGAGAATATCTTCGGAAGCCATATATTTGAGAAGAATCTAAAACCCAAAATACATATAAAGTCTCAACAATCTAACAACAAAAAGACAACCCAATCAAAAAATGGGCAAAGGTCTTGAATAGACATTTCACCAAAAAAGACATTCAAATGGTCAACAAACGCATGAGAAGATACTCAACATCATTAGTCATCAAGAGATGCAAATCAAAATCACAGTGAGGGTGCATTTCACTTCCGTCAGGTTGGTGGCATAATGGCTAAGAGCTCAGCTGCTCACCAAAAGGTCAGCAGTTCGAATCCACCAATTGCTCCTTGGAAACCCTATGAGGTAGTTCTATTTTGTCCTATAGGGCTGCAATGATTTGGAATCTACTCAAAGGCAACGGGTTTTTGTTTGTTTAGGTTGGCTTAAAAAAAAAAAAACCAAAGTAACGAATATGGGCAGGGCAAGGATGTGGGGAAATTGGAACCTTTATCCATTGCTGGTGGAATGCAAAATGGTAGGACCACTGTGGAAAACAATGTAGCAGTTCCTCAAAACACTATCAGATAACCTAGCAATTCCACCCCTAGGCATATACCACAAAGACTTTAAAACAGAGACTCAAAGAGAGACTTGTATACCAATGTATATTGCAGCACTATTTAGAACAGCCAAAACAACTTAAATGCCCATCAACAGATGAATGTATAAACAAAAATGTGGTGCATACATACAATGGAATACCATTCAGTCAGTAAGAGAAATGAAGTCTTGATACATGCTTTAATATGGATGGAGCGTAAAGACATTATGCTGAGTGAAACAAGTCGATCATAAAAAGATAAATATTGTATGACCTCACTTATAGAAAAAGATAAGAAAAGGCAAAAGCATAGAGACCAAAGTTCCTTAGTGGCTACTGGGGCAGGAAGCAGGGGAAAAAAGAAGGTTACTGCTTATAAGGAACCAAGGTTTGGGTTACGGAGATGGAAAAATTATATTCGTTAAAGTCAAAGTTACACAGCCAATTAATGAAACTGCTGTCATTAAGGTGCACACCTGTAAAAAGCTGAATTGGCAAAAGTTGTGCAACAGATATGTTTACAAAAGCAACAAAACAACGACAAAAAGAGAGGAGCTGCTAAGGCTGCTTCTGTACAACCAAATACCTCCTGGGATTTGGTTCCTTGGTTCAGAAGTTTAGGGTCATGGTTTCATGGGACATCCAAGTTAACTGGCCTAATACTGTATTCAGTGCTTTTGTTCTACCTTCCTGTTTGCTGTGTAGTGGCTGGGGTCTTCAAAGCTTGCAATCTGCCATCCAAGGCACAACAACTGGTAACTATTTGCCAGGAGAAAGAGAAGAAGGAGAGTCAGGCACAGGAGGTGGAAATGGAATGCATGGATAATTGCGTCCATGAACAACTCTCTCATTTGCCAGGCGACCAGAAGAACTGGATGGTGCCTGACTACCATTACTGAACATTTTGATCCAAGATTCTACAGAAGAATTCTGATCAAAAGTGGGAAAAATGCATAACACAACTTCAAATCTCAGAGACTCCAGACTTTGTGGAGCCATGGGGGATGGACAAACTTCTGAAATCACTACCCTAAGATAACCTTTAAACCTAAAACCAAAAATATCCCCTGAAGTCTTCTTAAAACCAAACAATACTTCAGCTTAACTAGTAAAGAAAGCCTTGAGCATTATGTTCTTTGAAGACTTATTTATGTGGGATCAAACTGACAACACGATTCAAAAGATTATGTAGGAGTCTTAGGGTTTATGCTTATGGGGGAGGATTATCTCAGAAAAGGAGGGTGAGAATGCTTGCACAATTCAAAGAATGTAATCAGTGTCACTAAATTGTATACGCAGAAAGTGTTGAACTGGTATGTATTTTGCTGCATATACTCTCAGCAACAACAACAACAAAAGACTATTTTAAAGAGGCAAGGAAAAAAAAGAAAACTATTTCATAGACAAAAACATCTAAAAGAATAAAATACCTAGGAATTAATTTAACCAGGGAGGACAAAGACTTTTAACTGAACAACATAAAACATTGCTGAAAGAAATTAAACACCTAAATAAATGAAAACACATTCCACATTCTTAATATTGTTAAAATGTCAATACTACTCAAACCAATCAACAGATTCAATGCAATCCTTACACAAATTCCAACAGTTTCTTGGCAGAAATGGGAAACTCAATCCTTGAATTCATATGAAACTGCAAGGGGCTCCGAATAGCCAAAGCAACCCTGAAAAATAAAAACAAAGAGGACTCAAACTTCTCTATTTCAAAAACTGGTATAAAGCTACAGTAATCAAAACAATTTGGTGCTGGTATAATGACAACTTTTTTTATTTTTTTTTTTATAATGACAAAGATATAAAGAAATTAAATAGAATTGGGAGTCCAGAAATAAATTCATTTTCTATGGTCAACTGATTTTTTTACAAGGTGCCAATTGTATTCAATTGGGGAATAGTTTTTAATAAATGGTGCTGAGCAAAAGAATGCAAAAGAATGACATTGGACCCATACCTCACACCATGTATGAAAATTAACTCAAAATAGATCAATGATCTAAATGTCAGAACTAAAAGCTTAAAATGCTAAGAATAAAACACGCTTTGGGATCCAGTTTCTGACAGTGGATTCTAAGATATAACACCAAAAGCATTAGTAACAAAAGATAAAACAGATAAATCCAGTTCTCCAAATGTAAAAACTTCCAAAGGATTTTATCAAGGAAGTTAAGAAAACCTACAGAATCCGAGAAAATATTTAGGAACCATGTATCTGATAAGGGTTTAGTACCCAGAATATTAAAAAAAAAAAAAAAAAAACCCTACAACTTAACAACAAAAAACAAACCACCAAATTTAAAAATGGGCAAAGGATTTGAACAGACATTTCTCTAAAGAACATACAAACAGTCAATAAGCACATAAAAAGATGCTCAACACAAGGGAGAATAAAGGAAACCAAAGACACAAGGGAAAGATTAACTCAAAGAACTAATGGAACACAACTACCACAGCCTCCACCAGACTGAGTCCAGCACAACTAGATGGTGCCCGGCTACCATCACCAACTGCTCTGACAGGGATCACAACAGAGGGTTCCAGACAGAGTTGGAGAGAAATGCAGAACAAAATTCTAACTCACAAAAAAAGACCAGACTTATTGGCCTGACAGAGACTGGAGAAACCCCTAGAGTATGGCCGCAGACACACTTTTAGCTCAGTAATGAAGTCATCATTCCTGAGGTTCACCCATCAGCCAAAGATTAAACAAGCCCATAAAACAAAAGGAGACTTAACAGGGCACACCACCCCAGGGGCAAGGACAAGAAGGCAGCAGGGGACAGGAAAGCTGGTAATGGGGAACCCAAGACTGAGAAGGGGAGAGTGTTGACATGTCGTGGGGTTGGCAACCAATGTCACAGAACAGTATGTGTATTAAATGTTAAATGAGAAACTAGTTTTTTCTTTAAATCTTCACCTAAAGTACAATAAACAAAAAAATAATTTAACTTAAGGGAAAAAAAGATGCTTGACACGTCGTTAATCATTAGGGAAACGCAAATCAAAACCACAATACCACTTCACTCTCACTAGGATAACTATTACCAGAAAAATGGAAGATAAGAAGTATTGGCAAGGATATGGAAAAATTGGAACCCTAATCAATTGTTGGTGGGAATGTAAAATGGTGTAGTTGCTGTGGAAAAGTTTGGTGGTTCCTCATAAAGTTAAACAGAATTACCATATGACTCCGCCGTTGCACTGTTAGGTATATACCTACCCAAAAGACTTGAAAGCAGGGTGTGATCATTATGGTTGTGTTTCAAATTGATTGGGCTGTGACTTTCAGTGGTTTGGCAGTCGTATAATGATGTAATCACTTCCATGATAAGATCTGATGTAATGTAATCATCTCAATGATGGGATCTGCTGTGAGTCGCCAATCAGTTGAAAGGGAGTTTCCTTGGGGGTGTGGCCTGCAACCAATATAGGTAGACTTTCTGGCAAGGGTCATGGACTTTTGCTCATTCTGGACTCTGCAGCTGGCTCCTGTTTGTCTGACCTCCAGTTATTGGGACTTGAGCTAGCAGCTTACCTGCCATCTTGCCTGCCCATTTTGGGTTCCCCAGCCCTGCCGCTATGTGATTCATGAGAAGTCTCCAGCCTAATCCACGGATTTAGGATGTTCCAGCCTCTACGACCACATTAGCCATTTCCTTCACACAAATCTCTCTCTATATGTACTTATCCGCTTTACTGGATTTGCTTCTCTAGAACACCCAGCCTAAGACTCAGGGTCTTAGTTTCCTGCTTACCAATGTTCACTGGAGTATTATTATTGTTGTTGTTGTTGTTAGATGCCATCGAGTTGGTTCCAACTAATGGTGACCCTATGGAAAACAAAACGAAAAATTGTGTAGTCCTGTGCCATTCTAACAATTGTTGCTATGTTTGAGCCCATTGTTGCAGCCACTGTGTCAATCCACCTCGTTGAGGGTCTTCCTCTCTTTCACTGACCCTCCATCCACCTTACCAAGCGTGATGTCCTTCTCCAGGGACTGATCCTTCCTGATAACATATCCAAAGCATGAGAGAAGTCTTGCAATCCTTGCTTCCAAGGAAAACTCTGGTTGTACTTCTTCCATGAGAGATTTGTTCGTTCCTCTGGCAGTCCATGGTATACTCAATATTCTTCGCCAACACCATTAATTCAAAGGCATTGATTCTTCTTCAGTCTTCCATATTCACTGTTCAGCTTTCGCATGCAGATGCAATTTAAAACACCATGGCTTGGGTCAGACACACCTTAGTCTATAAGGTGACATCTTTGCTTTTTAACACTTTAAAAAGGTCTTTTGCAGCAGATTTACTCAATGTGTCCTTTGATTTCCTGACTGCTGCTTCCATGCGTGTTGATTATGGATCCAGTAAAATGAAATCCTTGACAACTTCAATTGTTTCTCTGTTTATGATGATGCTGCTTACTGGCCCAGTTGTGAGGATTTTTGTTTTCTTTATGTTGAGGTATAATCCATACTGAAGACTGTAGTCTTTGATCTTCATCAATAAGTGCTTCAAGTCTTCTTCACTTTCGGCAAGCAAGGTTTTGTCATTTGCATATTGCAGGTTGTTTAACGAGTCTTCCTCCAATCCTGTTGCCTCATTCTTCTTAATATAGTCCATCTTTTTGGATTATTTCCTCAGCATACAGATTGAATAAATATGGTGAAAGCATACAACCCTGACACACACCTTTCCTGACTTTGAACAATGTAGTATCCCCTTGTTCAGTTCCAACGACTGCCTCTTTATCTATGTACGGATTCCTCATGAGCACAATTAAGTGTTCTGGAATTCCCATCCTTGGCAATCATCCATAATTTGTTATAATCCGCACAGTCAAATGCCTCTGCTCAGTGAATGTAAAACAGAGGTAAACATCTTTCTGGTTATCTCTGACTTCAACCAAGATTCATCTGCCATCAGCAATGATATCCCTCTTTCCACCTCGTCTTTGGGATCTGGCTTGAATTTCTGGCAGTTCCCTGTTGATATACTGCTGCAGCTCATTCTAAATGATTTTCAGCAAAATTTTACTTGCGTGTGATATTAATAATACTGTTGCATAATTTCTGCATTCAGTTGGATCACCTTTATTTGGAATGAGCACAAATACCGATCTCTTCCAGTTGGCTGGCCAAGAAGCTGTCTTCCAAAATTTCTTGGCATAGACAAGTGAGCACTTGCAGCACTGCATCTGTTTGTTGAAACATCTCAACTGGTAGTCCATCAATTCCTGGAGCCTTGTTTTTCTGCCAATACCTTCAGTGCAGCTTGAGCCTCTTCCTTCAGTACCATCGGTTCTGTTGGCCAATTCTTTTTGGTACAGTGACTCTGTGTATTCCTTCCATTGTCTTTTGATGCTTCCTGTGTTACCTAATATGTTCCTTGTAGAAGAAGCCTTCAATATGGCATCTCCAGGCTTGAATTTTTTCTTCAGATCTTTCAGCTTGAGAAACGTCCAGCATGTTCTTCCCTTTTGGTTTCCTAACTCCAGGTTACTTTACTTTGTCTTCTGGAGCCACCCTTTGAAATCTTCTGTTTGGCTCTTTTACTTCATCACTTCTTCCATTTGCTTTAGATACCTGATGTTCAAGAGCAAGTTTCAGAGTCTCTTTTGACATCCATTTTGGTCTTTTCTTTCTTTCTTGTCATTTTAATGACCTCTTGCTTTTTTGACGTATGATGTCCTTGATGTCATTCCACAACTTGTCTGGTCATTAGTGTTCAACGTGTCAAATCTATTCTTGAGATGGTCTCTAAATTCAGGTGGGATATATTCAAGCCTGTACTTTGGCTCTCTTGGACTTGTTCTTATTTTCTTCAGCTTCAACTTGAACTTATATATGAACAGTTGATGGTCTGTTCTGTAGTCAGCCCTTGGTCTTGTTCTGACTGATGATACTGAGCTTCTCCATCATCTCTTTACACAGATGTAGTTGATTTGATTCCTGTGTATTCCATCTGGTGAGGCCCGGATGTATAATCGCCACTTATGTTATTCAAAAAAGATACTTGCAATGAAAAAGTCATTGGTCTCGCAAAATTCTATCCTGCCATCTCCAGCATCGTTTCTATCACCGAGGCCATATTTTCCAACAACCAATCCTTCTTTGTTTCCACCTTTTGCATTCCAATCACCAGTAATTATCGATGCATCCTGATTGCATGTTCAATCAATTGGAGACTGCAGAAGTTGGTAAAAAATCTTTAATTTCTTCATCTTTGACCTTAGTGGTTGGTGCGTAAATTTGAAAAGTAGGTCACGTTAACTGATCTTCCTTGCAGGCGTATGGATATTACCCTATCACCCACAGCATTGTACTTCAGGATAGATCCTGAAATGTTTTTTGATGATGAATGCAATGCTATTCCTCTTCAGGTTGTTGCTGCTGGCATAGCAGACCATATGACTGTCTGATTCAAAATGGCCAATACCAGTCCTTTTCAGCTCACTAATGCCTAGGACATTGATGCTTATGTGTTCTATTTTGTTTTTTATGATTTCCAATTTTCCTAGATTCATACTTTGTACATTCCAGGTTCCAATTATTAATGGATGTTCGCAGCTGTTTCTTCTCATTTTGAGTCGTGCCACATCAGGAAATGAAGGTTCTAAAAGCTTGACTCGATCCACATCATCAAGTTAACTCTACTCTGAGGAGGCAGCTCATCTTCTGGGACAGTCTCTGACAATGTTCCACTGCTATCCATAAGGTTTTCACTGGCTAATTCTTTTCAGAAATAGACCACTACGTCCTTCTTCCTAGTCTGTCTCAGTCTGGAAGCTCCACTAAAACCTGCCTGCCATGGGTGACCCTGTTGGTATCTGAATACCAGTGGCAGAGCTTCCAGCATGACAGCAACATGCAAGCCCCCACAGTACGACAAAATGACAGACACGTGGGGGAAGCAGTATTAACAACTGCCAAAAAGTGGAAACAACCTAAGTATCCATCAACAGATGAATGGATAAAATGTGGGAAATCCATACAATGCAGTAATTCAGCCATGAAGAAATATGAAGTTCTGATACATGGTAAAACATGGATGAACCTTGAAAAGATTATACTGAGTGAACTAAGTCAGACACCACTGGACAATATTGTATGACCCACCTATATAAAATACCTAGAATAGGCAAATGCATAGAGATCAATGTTTATTAGAGCTTACTAAGGGCAGGTGGGAGGGGAAAATGGAAAGTTATTCCTTAAGGAGTACGGAGTTTCTGTTAAGGATGATAACAAAAAAAATTGGAAATGGATAGGGATGACAACTGCACAGTATGGTGAATGTAATAAATGTCACTAAATTGTACACATACAAATGGTTGAAATGCCAAATGTTTTGTTATACGTATTTTACCACACAGACATACAAAATCCATTTGTCTAACGTGCTCTTTGAATGGGATCTTTACCTACGTGTGATTTCGTAATGCCATCTGGAAAATGTTGGTTTACTGAGTTATTCAGTTCTTCCAAATGTTGACACAGTTCATTATATAATATCACTATTACTATCATTATTACCACAAATATCTTTACTAGAATGCTATCAAGCTCAAGGTGGCCCATACAGATTTCCCCAAATTCTAATTTTTGCCTGAAAGCTCCAATTTTATTAGTAACAAGTTCATTTTGTTCATTTTCAAAGAGATGTTTGTCAAATACCCAAGTCTGAAAAACCATGGTTTTTCAGTTGTTCTTTCAATTAAAGAAGATATTACATGAAAATGGGGAGGAGGGTAGCTGAGCTAGCAACTCAATCACACAAATTCTTTTCCTCTGCAGCACATACCCATTTTATCACACAGATACTCTAGAGCCAAGTAGAGTAAAATTTAATTTGTACTGAAAAAGAATCTGAAGGAAAAATGAGGTTTTTTTTTTAACTGTATGACGTGAAGTATTCATGACAGAGAAGAATACACACTACTAGACAATTCAGTGCCACTGCCTTGATTTCCTGCTAAGGTATCAGCTGTTTTACTCAGCATTGCTTTTGTATCTTTCATCCAAACATCAAAGAGAAAAGGGCATATAATATTTTAGTATTAATATGAACAGGTTTTACTCCTAAGGGTTCAAGGACTACACTTTGAAAACTACTGACTTACATATACAAACAAGTCTTTAAAATGTAAGATATGTGCATATTTAAATTAAAACTAAAAAGCCTATTGCCAGTGGAGACCATTTCGACTCATAGTGACCCTGTAAGATAGAGTAAAACTGTCCCATCAGGTTTTCAAGGCTGTAGTCTTTTTTTTTTTAGTCTTTACAGAAGCAGACCAGCACATCCTTCTCCCACACAGCAGCTGGATTTGAACTGCTGACCTCTTGGTTAGCAGCTGATCACTTAACCACTGACCACAAGGGATCTAAAACGTCTCCAGACGTCAAAATGTCCCCCAGAAGCAAAATCCTATCCTACCCAACATTGAGAAGTAGTGTTTTGAAGGAAAACCATCTAGGAAGTCTAACCTTGACTGTTTTTTTTTTTTAACAACAACAACAAAAAAGTAATAAACTCAATTTTAGGTCTATCTTCCCACCTTTCCTAAACTTAATTATTTGATGATGGAATGCAACTGTCCATTCTGAGTTCCACCTACAAACAACACCTGAATAACATTACCAAATTAAACTTTTCCTACTAGGGAAATGAGATTACCAATTTCAGGAGTGATATCTTCTATATCTCACGCGGATTAGAGAGGGCAGATAGACCAAGGTTTCTCAACCATGGGAGTGCACATCAAAATAACCTGAGGTGCTTTTTTAATATATGTCAGGATACCATCTAAGCCACACCAGATCAGAATTCATTCAGCAATTACTTGAGTGTCCACTATACACAAAGCACTATAATAGGTGATAGGGATTGTCTCAGATATCTAGTGCTGCCGTAACAGAAATACCACAAGTGCACGGGTTTAACAAAAAGAAATTCATTCTCTCACTGTCTAGTAGGCTACAAGTCTAAATTCAGGGCGCTAGATCCAGAGGAAGGCTTTCTCTCTCTGTCAGCTCTGGAGGAAGGTCCTTGTCATCAGTCTTTCCCTGGTCTGGGAGCATCTCACACAGGAACCTTGGGTCCAAAGGACAAGCTCTGCTCCTGGCACTGCTTTCTTGGTGGTAGGAGGTCCCCAACTCTCTGCTTACTTCCCTTTCATCTCTTCAGAGATGAAAGGTGGTGCAGGCCACATCCCTGGGGAACTTCCTTTATACTGGATCAGGGATGTGACCTGGTAAGGGTGTTAAAATCCCACCCTAATCCTCTTTAACATAAAATTACAATCACAAAATGGAGGACAACCACACAATACTGGAATCATGGCCTAACCAAGTAAACACATACATTTTTGAGGGGGACATAATTCAATCCATGACAGGGATACAGCAATACATAAAAGACACATGGTCCCTGTCCTCTTAAAGTTCACATTCCAGTACAGGGAGACACCATAAACATGTAGACAAATAAACAGGATTACCTCAGTCTATTAAAAAAACAAAACACAAGGGAAAGTTTAGTCCAAAGGACGAATGGACCACAACTACCACAATCTCTGCCAGGCTGAGCCCAGAACAACTAGATGGTGCCCGGCTTCCACCACCAACTGCTCTGATAGGAATCACAATACAGGGTCCTTGGATAGAGCAGGAGAAAAATGTAGAACAAAATTCAAATTCAAACACACAAAAGAACACCAGACTTGCTGGTCTGACAGAACCTTGAGAAACCACAAGCCTATGGCCCCTGGATACCCTTTTAACTCGGTACAAAAGTACTCCAGAGGCTCCCTCTTAGGCCAAAGATGAGACAGGTCTATATGGCAGACGATAACACACCTGAGGAACTGGCTGCATAATTTAACCATGTTTATGAGACTAAATGAACACACCAGCCCAAAAGCAAAGATAAAGAAAGCAGGAAGGGACAGGCAAGTGAACAAATGGAAACAGGGAACCCGGCATGAAGGGGAGAGTGTTGACACATCAAAGGGTTGGCACCCAATGTCCTAAAACAATTTGTCTATTAATTCTTTAATGAGAAACTAATTTGCTCTGTAAACTTTCACCTAAAACATAACTAAAAAAAAAAAAGGCAAATAGAAAGAACTATAATGGGACCAATTTCACTACATTCTCACCAATATCAGTAAAGATATTATCAAAGTACTCAATGTTCTAAGTGAAAGTTGTATTTTTGTATTTAGAAAGGCCATCATGTCCATACATTCAAAATTACTTGTTCTATGTTTGGTGGTGGGCAAAACTATGGCTCCTACTCTTTGGGAAATTTTAAGCTCAAGACTAAATAGGTAAATTCTCTCACCGTTTCAATTTTAACTTACAGCAGTTCAATGAAAACAATGTTAAATTCCTGAAAAAAGTAGAATTTAATGGTTTTATGGATAAGGGGGGAAAAGAGCACCTGTATTCCCGAAGGCAACTTTGGGCAATAACTAAGTGTGATTCAAAGCAAGGTATTCCCCAGAAATTACTCAAAAGAAAAAAGCATCCCTTGGCAAGCTGACAATCACAAGGATTGTTTACAAAGGAATCAGGCAGGATTCTGCATTTTGTACTTCTGTGAAGAACTGGTAGCAAAAACTTGAAGGCAGTCAATTTACTGCTCTTAAATTTCTTCTAAGAAGCAAGTACAAAGCCTCTTACCTAGCCTACCTATGGTTTAAAACAAACAAACAAAAAAGCTGTGGGTTCCAAGTAAGTAAAAGGCCAAACATTTCCCTGTTATGTCAACTACTAAAAGGCACTGCTATTATCAGCCCAGCCTTCCTTGAACAGTCAAAAATAAATAAGATGCCAGAGGATGTTTAGGCTTTCAGTACACACCATATACACTTCATATACACAAACATATACACAAACAATAAGCAATCTGTTCAGCCTGTAACAAACCAAAACACCAGTTGCTGTCCAGTCAATTCCAACTCATGGCAACCCCACGTATGTCAGAGCAGAGCTGTGCTCCACAGGGTTATTGACGGCTTTTTTTTTGTAAGAAGATTGTCAGGCCTTTCTTCCAAAGCACCTCTGGGTGGACTCCAACCTCCAATCTTTCCGTTAGGAGCTGAGCACGTTAACCATTTGCACCAGCCGGGGTCTCCTTTAATAGTGGTTTTCTCAAACTGTTGCTGCACAAACCTCACAGAGAGCTCTCATGATTCCCTCTCCATATACTATACATCACTCTGTCAGGAATTTGTAAATATTTCATGCTTGCAAGGAAGTAGCTTCTTGGATACAAACAGCTTTTAACTGCCCAAAAGAATGAAGGACCAATTCCAGAGAAAAAGGCAGATCCACCTTCCTCTTTGAACCTGTGATTTGTCACTGCCATCTCTAAGCATTCAGAGCCCAGTCTTTGCAAAGTCAGTTCCTAAAGGCTCAAATTGAACGACAAAAGTCTAAATAAACATTTCCAATGGCTACCACCCCATAGCTGCAAGAATAAATTTCAAGCCCCTTAGTTTAGAATTGCCCCTATATACTCTTCCTCCCCTAGTCTCAGCTCCTGCCATTCCTCCTCAGTCCTCATCAACTAACACCATGTATAAAATCATCAGGCACATAATCCCCAGCTGACAAGATGGGAGGATAAAGATGAAAGTCAGAGACTGTCTGTGCGCTGCTCCACAAGGCCCTCTCCCAGACCTTATCTGAAGTCTTTCTTTGCTTGTATTCTTTCTTATTATAACAAACGGGTAAATGTAGGTACAAGTAAAGGAGCCCTAGTGGCACAATGGTTAAGCTCTCTGCTGCTAACCAGTGGTTTGAGCCCACCTAGTGGTTCCGCAGGAGAAAAGACCTGGCAATCTGCTCCCGTAAAGATTATGGCCTAGGAAACCCTATAGGGCAGTTATACTCTGTCAAAAGGGTTGCTCTGAGTTGGAATCAACTCAACAGCGCGCAACAACAACAAATTAAAAAGTTTCTGTAAATTTTATAAGCAGTTATATAGAATTAGCAAACCCAGGGGGCAATAAGCCAGCAGGGGCTAGCAGGACAGAGATTTGTGAAGACCCAGATCTGGGCGGCTGGGTGACAGAGAAAGGCTGCACAGGCTAGTCCCAGGGGACGAGAGAGAGAAAGAGAGAGGGGCCAGCTGGTCTGAAGTGATGGGAGTTGTGCAGACTTCTGAGCCTACGGCTGGTACCCAATGACCTGGCCCTAGGTGGCCAGGGATGAGGTCTAGTTTAACTCTGGGTGGTCAGGGTAAGAGAGACAAAGTGCCATGTAAGTGGTGACAAGGAAATGACAAAGGTGAGGTTTGCCCACCTTGCCCCTTTAGCAGTGCATACACTTTGAAAAACACTGCTCTAACCAGGACTGTGCAAATCAAAAGGTCAAGGCTTCTCCAGAGGTCAGTCTGTGGCCAAACTGAACCGAGCAACTAAGTGAAGTAGGCTTAATACAGCAAAGCTCAGGTTCACTGGAAGAACCAAGAATGAAAGAAGCTGTGGTCAGAGAAAAGAAATTTCAAGTTCAGAACTGCGGCTCCAAGGAGCAAAGAGAGGCAGAAGGTGAGGAGGTAAGGAGTTCATTTGACATTAATTCAATCTGTAAGCCTTAAAAAAAAAAAAATTAATTGAATCTGTAAGCCTTAGAAGGTGAAATATTGTCAGTAAGGAGAAATACAAACGAGTTAATTACGAACATTTAAAAAGCAACATTTCAACAGCCAATACATGGGTGGTTCTAAAGCCAATAACTTGCCAAACCTGAAACTTGAGGCTGTCGAGTCGATTCCGACTCGTATCGACCCAACAGGACAGAGCAGAACTGCCCCACAGCGTTTCCAAGGAGTGGCTGGTAGATTCAAACTGCTGACCTTTTGGTTAGCAGCTGGGTTCTTAAACACCAGGACTCCAGTAATTCATGAGAACATGCAAAATAGTCTCTGTAGTGATCAACTGTAACAGTCAAACCGTCAGAGCACCTAAATTTAAGTCAAGGTGATATACAGAAATTCAGTTTTATGATAAAAGATAAGCTAAAAGATAACTTATTCTATTAAAGGACTTCATATTTTAAATCATTTACAGTAAGTTTCTTTAAAATAACAAGTTCATCCATTGTTAAGTGAGTAGATTCGCCATTACTGACCATATACACAATCACACGGAAACATTTCTATAGGACATACAGCCCATATTTCATTTTCCCCCTTGACTAGCTTCTCTATTAGGAAATACTCTAACCAGATTCTCTCTCACTGTCCCTGCTACAAGATCACATGAGAATGTCTGCAAGGTTACATAGCTCCTTGGCCTCATTTACTCAAGTCTCTTGATCCCAGACATCTTCCCTATTTGAATCCTGCAGGCTCTCACAGACACGCTAGTTTCTAACTACTTGCTCGTACCTCGGATTAGGCTACTTATCTGTCTTGCCTAACTAATATTACACTTGCTACTCTGATCTAGTCACCTGGTTTCAACCCTACTGACGCTGCAGTTGCTTACATATCCTTTAAAAGCCAACTGTTGTTAACAAACAAGTCCAACAAACTCCAAGAACATGGCACGCCTATTTCTCCAGGTTGTGGCTCTGACTTGCTCAGCCTTTTATAGTTCTCCTGGGAACACTTTCCACACGCTGGTAACGATCCAGTTTGACACTGCAACCACACACTGCCTAGCGTGTAAGCTTTCAAAACTGGGGGAAATCCCTAAGTATTTAGAGAACTATGCAATATAGAAACCTCTTGTTTATTCATATACAAATGCACCCATCTATACACACACATGCATACACACACACACACACACACACACAGCTACTAACCTTAAGGGTGGAGGTTCGGACCCACCCAGTGGCACTACGAAAGAAAAACCTGGCGATCTGCTTCCATAAAGACTACATCCAAGAAAATCCTACAGGGTGCAGTTCTACTCTACACACATGGAGTCGTCATGTCAGAATCAACTGGACAGACATGGGTTTGGCAAGACAGATAGATAGATCTTTCCAAGTCCTGTTTGATTAATTGTGTGATTTTACCCTATGGAATTTACACAGATTTCGCATACCATGTTTATGAAGAAAGTAGGTTCTTTCTGACTTTCACCATTCCCAATCCAAAATTTCCCTGCAAAGGAAGAGGGAAAGAGTAAATATCATCAATAAGGTTTTCTTTACATTTTTTTCTTTGTTAATTGCAGGCAACATTTAACAATATAATCTGCATCAAGACTAAAATTTATAGTTCTCTTAAATAATTTTCTTAGTGATAGAGATTAAGAAAAGGCACATGTTCGGCACACCCCACGGAAGACAAATCTACCAAACATGTCCTTGTGGTTTTCGATCTTCTAAAGGGAATCCACCAGGCGCTCCTTGGAAACTCTGTCCTATAAGGTCACTAGGAGTTGGAATCGATTCAATGGAAGCAGGTTTGTTTTTTTTTTCGTTTAAAGGGATATTTTAAAGAGGTTATGTATGACTCCTGTCCACAAGTATAAAAGAGAACAATATTACAAAAGGGATATAAACATCGAGAAGGACTCCACCCACTCCACCTTGGGTTCAATTAGCCACTTCTCCCTTGGCGCTCCAAAGTACAGGTAAGACACTTGCCCTTATCTGAGTCCACCTTATTCCATACCAGAAGGCAGACCCTTTGTTTTATATATAGATGTATCTCCAGCATCAAAGACCAGGAGGCAGTAAGCATGCAAATGTCTGTCATTTAATAAAATTATCAGGATGTTAACAAAACCATTTCCATTAAAATTATTACAGAAAAAAACACAATATTTACCTGCAGTCCCTGTAAGTCATCAACTGAAGACTATTGTCATCAAGTGCCGTCGAGTTAGTTCCAACTCACAGCGACCCTATGTACAACAGAATGAAATACTGTCCAGTAACCGTGCCATCCTCACAACCCTTGCTATGTTTAAGCCCACTGTTGTAGCCACTGTGTCTACTGATCTTGTTGAGGGTCTTCTTTTTTGCTGACCCTCTACTTTACCAAGCATGATATCCTTCTCTAGGGACTGGTCCTTCCTGATAACATGCCAGAAGTACACGATCTCACCATCCTCGCTTCTAGGGAGCATTCTGGCTGCTACTTCTTCCAAGACATATTTGTCTGCTCTTCTGTCAGTTCACGGTATATTAAATATTCTTCGTCAACACCGTACTTCAAAGGCATCAATTCTTTCTCAGCCTTCCTTATTCATTGTCCAGTTTTCACATGTATATGAGGCAACTGAAAATACCATGGCTTGGGTCAGGTGCACCTTAGTCCCCAAAGTGACATCTTTGTTTTTTAATAATTTAAAGAGGTCTTTGCAGCAGATTTGCCTAATGCAATATGTTGTTTGAAACTGAAGACTACCCTACCGTATAAATGAGTTTAAAAATACAAATGGCATAGACAAAGGGCCATGGTTCCCAAACTCTGATCCTTTAATAGTAATCTGAGAAACCATACTGGCTAATGTAACAATGGATGGTATGATACGTAAATTCCAAAACTGTGGCATAACACAACAGTTTATTTTTAATCCCTGCATACAGAAAGACCAAAATCAGTGTTAATGATCAGTTTGAGGAGGGTGGAGACGACGCAGGCTGACAGATGCTCAGCTCTATTTGACCCCTTGTTTCCAGTGTTGCTCTGTCATACCTACAACTGCCAGACAGCAGGTGGGGAAGAGAGAGGATCGATCAAGGGGGCTTCGTATTTGCAATGGATAAAGTGACACTCAACACTTCTGCTTAATTTCCTATGGAAAGATCCCAATCATATGGCCATCCCCAACAGCAAAGGGACTAGTAAATATAGGTTAGCTGGCATCAGGGATAAAAAGAAACAAGCTCGGTAAAGAGCAAGTCTTTATCACAGAAGTTTTTAAAAAATACAGATTCTAAGGTATCATCCCAGGTAATTCTCATTCATTAGGTCTACCAGGACCCAAAGAACCTGCATTTAATCTCACCAAGTGACTCTGATATATGTCCAAGTTAGGAAACACTGGCTTAGGTAGTAAAGACCATGAGGCAAATGGGAAAAGCAAAACAAAAAAATTTCATGTTAAAGTTTAAAACAATGTGCTAGATAAAAGGAAAACTAGAGGATAACGAAAAATTGAGCTAATTCTTCCCTACTTTGGCCTGTAACAGCAGCCTCTCGTAGCTTTCTTCCTACCTCTTGTAGCTTCATTTCAGGTTTCCTTTCCTCTATTCATCCTATAGTCTCCATTACACTCTCATTGACCACGAGCTCTGCTCATTCCTTGAGTGACCTCATTCACATTAATTATCACCTAAAACATTTTTCTCTGAATCCAGCCTCACATTTAACCGCCTAGGATTCCCAAGGTGGTGCAGACGCTGAAAACACTCGAATACTAACCAAAAGGTTGACAGTTTGAACTCACCCAGATGTGCCTTGGATGACAGGCCTGATGACCGGCTTATGAAGGATAACAGCCTTGAAAACCCAGTTCTACTTTGTACACATGGAGTCGCCATGAGTCGGAATCAACTTGATGGCAACTAACAACAACTATAACACTTCTCCAATGTAGATGTCCTGCTAGTACCCCAACATATCCAAATATGAATTCATCTTCCTGCCAAACCAGTTCCCTCTGTTTGTTCCCTAACCACCTAGGCCGCCTAGTTAAAACCATAGGAATCATGGAGTTACTGTCCTGCTCCTTCAGCCTCTATAATCCAGTTACCAAGTACTATCCACTTTTGACTTCCTAAAAATCTACGATCTATCCCCACTTAAAAAACAAAAAACCGACATTGTCATCGAGTTAATTCTGACTCAGCAACCCTATAGGACAGAGTAGAGCTTCCCCACAGTGTTTCCAAGGAGCAGCTGGTGGATTTGAACTGCCAACCTTTTGGTTAAGAGCCATGGCTCACTGTAGTTCTTAGTCACTGTGCCACCAGAGCTCCACTGCCACTGTCTTATTTCAGGCTTTCTTTTCTTTTCAAATGATAGAACTACCAGTTCCCCAACCTCCAGCTTCATTTTCAACATCAATCTATATATTCTACACCAGCTCTCCTTCCTCACGATTTGTTCAAGATTCACATCTGGCACTGATTTCCTGCTTCAGATCTTTCAGTGGCTCACTACTACTTTCAGAATAAAGTTCTAACTCCTTAGAACTTAGCTCACAGGATCTTCGTGATACGGCCCCTGCATATCTCCAAGAGGGTCCTCTGTTGACACGCCAGGTCCTCTGTGTTAGAGCCATTGTTACCCCAGACATTTCTCCAAACATATTCTTGTATCCTTTGGAGTCTGGAATAGCACTCAATGTACAGTAAATGAATCAATCAAATGAATGCATGAATAAAGTCGTGCTGAATTTGGAATGGCAGATTGGTAGCTAATTGGAACCATCAAATAAGCAAATGTCAGAGAGATTAGAACTTAGCCGAAAATTCAAAACCAGAATCACAAATTAGAGAATCACTAATAAAAAAGCAATATTTAGAAGTCTTGAGAATGGACAAGTTCCGACAATATACGACCTTGGCTAAAGCCAGGGGATCTTTCCTTCTAGTTATATGGCTACATCATGGACCCAAGGTGGGAACTTCTTATCCATGTATAAGAAGCTACCAGTCAACGAACTAGAGATAGAAGGGAACTTCCTGAAACTGATAAAGGCCATCTATGAAAAACTCACAGCTAGCATCATACTTAAAATAAAAGACTGAATGCTTTCCCCAGAAGATCAGGAACAAGATAAGGATGTCCACTCTCACCACTTCTATTCAACACTGTCCTGGAGATTCTGCTCAGGTCAATTCATCAAGAGGAAGAGATAAAAGGCTAGGCTGGAGAGAAGTAAAACTCTCTCTATTCACAAGTGACATGATCTCATATACAGAAAATGCTCAGGAATCCATTCAAAACTATTAGTACTAATAAACAAGTTCAACAAAGTTGCAGGGTACAAGAGCAATATACAAAAGACAACTGTATTTCTATACACAATAAAGAATCTGAAAATAAAATTAAGAAACTTGTACTCTGGAAACAACATCATTGAAAGAAATAATATTAAAAAAAAACTAAATAAATGGAAAACATCCCATGTTCATGGGCTGAAAGACAATATTGCTAAGATGGCAGTATTCCTCAGACTGATCCACAGATTCAATACAATTCCCATTAAAGTCCAACAGCCTTTCTGGCAGAAATTAACAAGTTGATCTTAAAATTTATGTAGAAATGCCAGTAACCCAGGAAAGCCAAAATAATCTTGAAGAAGAAGAATAAAGTTGGGGGACTCATGCTTTTCAATTCCAAACTTACTACAAAGCTACAAGTAATTAAGACAGTATGGTACTGATATAGCCCAGTGGAACAGAATTGAGAGGCCAGAAATAAATCCTCACATTTACAGTCAGTTGATTTTTGACAAGGATACCAAGACAATTTAATGGGAAAAGAATAGTCTAGACACACAAAAAAATGAAGTTAAACTCCTACCTCATAGCATATGCAAAACTTACTCAAAATGGATCACAGACCAAAATGTAAGAGCTGTACCTGTACAACTCTTTGTACTAGTTTCCTAGGACTGCCATAACAAATGACAACTTGGTAGCTTACAACAAAAATTTATTTTCTCACAGCTGAGGCCAGAAGTCTAAAATCAAGGTGTCCACACAGCTGCCCTCCCTCCAAAGGTTTTAGGGGAGACTTCTTTCTTGCCTCTTTCAGCATCTCAGGCTCCAGTCGTTCCTTGGCTTGAGGGTACGTGATTTCAATCTCTGCCTCCACCTTCACATTGCCTTCTCCCATGTGTTTCTAGGTCTCTCAGTCTTTTCCTTTTCTATCTCTTACAAGGACATTCCACTGGATTTGGAGCCCATGCTAATCAGGGTGACCTCATCTCGAGATCATTACCTTAATTACATCTACAAAGACCCTCTGTCCAGGTAAGATCACATTTACAGGATCCTCAGGTAAGGACTTGGACGTGTCTTTTTCAAGACCAGTGTTCAACCCACTACACTCTTCATGACTTTGAGTTAGGCAAATATTTCTTAAATATGACAACAAACGAACAAGTAACCAAAGAAAAAATAAATGGGGCTTAATCAAAATTAAATACTTTTATGCTTCAAAGGACACCATCACAAAAGTGAAAAGACAGGTTACAGACTGGTAGAAAAATCTGATAAATGTTGTATCGCATAATGGACTTGTATCTAGAATATATAAAGAACTCCTACAACTCAATAATGAAAAGACGAATAGCCCAATTAAAAAATGAAAAAGGGCTCTTAATAGATACATCTCCAAAGATAAGAAGACAATCACAAAGGACATATGTTATTTAATCCCATTTATACAAAATATCCAGAAAAGGCTAATCTACACAGACAAAAACAGTTCAGTGGTCATCTACAGCTGGAGAGGATACGCATTTAGGGAGTGACAGCTTAGAGGTGAGGGGTTTCTTTTTGGTACGATAAAAATGTTCTAAAACTGATCGTAATGATACTTGTCCAGTTCTGTGAAATGAACTGTATAATTTAAATTGGTAAATTATATGGTAGGTGAATATATCTCAATAAAGCTATCTAAAAAAGAAAAAGTGATCAAATTTTTCAATCCAGAAACTGATGCAAGGGAAAAGGCTACCTCTCCAATGTAATTTGTGCTCCCTACTATAAAATATTAAAAAAATATAAAATATTTAAAAACTTTTATTTATTTTTTATACTATAAAATATAAAATCAATCTTTTTTCTTTATACCTTACATAACAGGAAATAAAGTTAAATGTAGCGCTCAATTGTAATAACTCTCATTCTAAGTTTTAGAACAAATATTTCTTACCTGATTTTACTTAAGTATTTTAATTATCCTATGCTGCGTGTTTTAATGTTATCTGTGGCCTTAAATCCTTACAAGTACAAAAGATTAACTTTTAAGTTGATAATAAACTAATGTTATCTGTGGCCTTAAATCCTTACAAGTACAAAAGATTAACTTTTAAGTTGATAATAAACTAATAAGTTAAGTGGCCTTTTCCCTAAAGCTGTGAAGTAATAACTGTATCCAGACTGTTTTCTATGCCAATCAGCAAATACAGAGAAGAATGCTAGTAATTTTTTCTTTCTTTTTTTTTTTTTAATGAGCTTCAAATAAGGAGGATAGTTATCATATAAATAAGAATGGGGAATGGTGGAAATAAAAACTAGAAAGTATTTGATAATTGTAATCATTTTAAATTTTTATTTGCACACAACATACTAGTAACCGGAGATTTCATTAAATTTTGTTTTCAATCAGAAGTATTACTGTGTGAGTGATTGGATTTCATGTGGCTGTCTACGAGGAACATTATCCAAAACAAAAAGACTTCATCCCGAACTACTCTGTCCAGACAGACGGCATTTTTCCAGGGTCACTTCACCCCAGAGTACGTTTGCTAAATATCAATTTTATGTTAGACTAGAATAATAAAAACCAAATAACAAGATAAAATGCTGAAAAACCTAACACAACCCAAATCTAAACACCTGGATTCTCTGATTCCTTTTTACTGCCATAATCAATGTTTGACTTCATTTTCATAAAGTTTAATTTATCCTACTGGGACTAAATAACAAAGACAACAACAAAGCATATGATTAAAAAAAAAAAAAAAACCCAAACCAAACCCTGTGCCATCGAGTCAATTCCGACTCATAGCAGCCCTATAGGACAGAGCAGAACTGCACTATACAGTTCCCAAGGAGCACCTGGCGGATTCGAACTGCCAACCCTTTGGTTAGCAGCCATAGCACTTAACTACTACGCCACCAGGGTTTCCAAAATATATGATAGTCACTCTCAATTGTACTTACAAGTGAGCCATTAATATGGCTATGTGGGACCTTTAAACATATACTCACTTCCGTTCAAACTTTTGCTTAGTACTTAATGTCCTCAGTTTATACTCAAACATATTACATACAGTCTGAATTACAGCAATAGCCACCCAACTGGCCTTGGGTGTTTATCTGTCTTTTGTAATCTACTCTTCTAAAACCTGTAATACAGTGGTAATTTAACTTTCAGGGGTCATAGGCCCCTCTGAGAATCTAATGAAAGTTATGGGCCCTCTTAAGTACATATATGCACATTTCTCTCCAAGTCCTTCACAGACTCTAAGAAAGCACAGCTATAATGACATCTCATTGCCTACCCATCAAATCCAAACTTCTTAGCCTGATATTTAAAGTACTTCATAATGTAGTCACAGTTAACCCAGGTAATTTATCTCCCGTTCTTTTTCAACTACATGCACCAATCAGGGCGCTCTCTCTCTCTTTACTATCCCAACATAGGCACAACATCCTCTTTCTGGCTTGACCTTATGGTTCCCTCTTGTTGCTTAAATGCACAACTGTCTGCTTTTTACAAATACTTCCAGGTAAACCTAAAATACCTCCCCTGCCGTGACGGTGTCCCTCTGTCAATGATCAGATCATCTGCTCCTTTCTGAATTCTGAAACAAGTTACCTACATCTCTTATAGAGTTCACCATGTTCTACCTTGTATTATATGAAAACTCTTGTTGCCGTCGAGTCGATTTCTGACTCATGGTGACCCTATAGGACAGAGTAGAACTGCCCAATAGGGTTTCCGAGGAGCACCTGGTGGATTAGAACTTCCAACCTCTTGGTTGGCAGCCATAGCCCTTAACCACTATAGCACCAGGGTTTCCTTGTATTATACAAGCTACTCATAAAGTTAGGAAACATAAAATACACTTGTTCATTACATTTTCAAATAATATGCTTTTTATGTTTGCCTTCGACCTCCACAACGCTTTTCATGTGAAGTATCTCACACACTCTGTATTTATGTGTATCTTTTCTCCTCTCATAGCCAATAAGATCCTTAAGGGCAGACACAGTACCTAATGTACTCTTGGGTGTCCCACAGTCACCAGCAGAAAAGGAGTACCTTTGATATAAAGTACCTCAATATCTGGGCCTCAGTGTTCTTCAGGCACTTCATGCATTCTGTATCCCAAATTACAAGATTTTTCAAGGATCATCTTCCCCTGTGCCTCCATAAACAAAGTTCAAAGTACACTGTTCTACCCTCTTGGTGGGTACTAGATCAACTGTGAACTCACTAAAATAGTAGTTAAGTTATTCTCTCTACTCACTGAGATATGCCAACCCTACTATTATGGATTGAAATGTGTCCCCATAAAACGTGTGTCAACTTGGGTAAACCATGATTCCCAGTCCTGTGTGATTGCCCACCATTTTGTGATCTGATGTGATTATCCTATGTGTCGTAAATCCTAACTGCTACGATATGTCAGATGGATCCTGGCTGAAAGCAGAGAATACCAGAAGGATGTTTACCTGTGTTTTATTGACTATGCAAAGGCATTTGA
Organism: Loxodonta africana; assembly: GCF_030014295.1. Lineage (NCBI taxonomy): Eukaryota > Metazoa > Chordata > Mammalia > Proboscidea > Elephantidae > Loxodonta > Loxodonta africana. Next base: position 214,524 of record NC_087368.1, read on the forward strand.
CTGTGTGGATCATAACAAACTATGGATAACACTGCGAAGACTGGGAATTCCAGAACACTTAATTGTGCTCATGAGGAACCTTTACATAGATCAAGAGGCAGTTGTTCGGACAGAACAAGGGGATACTGGTTGGTTTAAAGTCAGGGAAGGTGTGTGTCAGGATTGTATTCTTTCACCATACCTATTCAATCTGTATGCTGAACAAATAATCCGAGAAGCTGGACTATATGAAGAAGAACGGGGCATCAGGATTGGAGGAAGACTCATTAACCACCTGCGTTATGCAGATGACACAACCTTGCTTGCTGAAAGTGAAGAGGACTTGAAGCACTTACTAATGAAGATCAAAGACCACAGCCTTCAGTATGGATTATACATCAACATAAAACAAAAATCCTCACAACTAGACCAATGAGCAACATCATGATAAAAGGAGAAAAGACTGAAGTTGTCAAGGATTTCATTTTACTTGGTTCCATAATCAACAGCCACGGAAGCAGCAGTCAAGCAGTCAAAAGACACATTGCATTGGGCAAATCTGCTGTAAAGGACGTCTTCAAGGTGTTGAAGAGCAAAGATGTCACCCTGAAGACTAAGGTGCACCTGACCGAAGCCATGGTATTTTCAATTGCATCATATGCACGTGAAAGCTGGACAATGAATAAGGAAGACCGAAGAAGAGCTGATGCCTTTGAACCGTGGTGATGGCAAAGAATATTGAATATACCATGGACTGCCAAAAGAATGAACAAATCTGTCTTAGAAGAAGTACAACCAGAATGCTCATTAGAAGCAAGGATGGCGAGGCTGCGTCTTACATACTTTGGACATGTTGTCAGGAGGGATCAGTCCCTGGAGAAGGACATCATGCCTGGCAGAGTACAGGGTCAGGGGAAAAGAGGAAGACCCTCAACGAGGCAGACTGACACAGTGGTTGCAACAATGAGCTCAAGCATAACAACGATTGTAACGATGGCGCAGGACTGGGTAGTGTTTCGCTCTGTTGTGCATAGGGGCGCTATGAGTTGGAACCGACTCGACGGCACCTAACAACAACAACAACAATATTAATGAGGCAGGACATGATCTACAGGATTGGGTTGCCCCTTTTGAGATATAAAAGAGAGATGGGAGCAGAGAGGAGACAGACCTCATTATCGCCAAAAGAAGAGACAGGAACGGGTGCATCCTTTGGATCCAGGTTCCCTGCACTGAGAAGGTCCTAGAGCAGGGGGAGATTGATGACAAGGATCTTTCCCCAGAGCTGATAAAAAGAGAAACCTTCCCTTGGAGCTGGAGCCCTGAATTCAGACTTCTAGCCTCATAAACTCTGACAGAATAAATTTCTGCCTGTTAAAGCCATCCACTTATGGTACCTGTCACAGGAGCACTAGATAACTAAAAAGCTTGTTCATAAAAACCTTCAACATATCAAGAATCCGCACCTAATGACCACTAACCCAGAAGGGAGCCCCAGTTATAAAACAGATTCAGAAAACATACATAACAACGTCCCAAATTATATATGCAATACATACATTTTATGTGTATATATATGCCTTTGAGTTGTGGTGTTGGCAAAGAATGTTGACTATACCGTGGACTGCCAAAAGAACGAACAAATTCATCTTAGAAGAAGTACAGCCAGAATGCGTCTTAGAAGGGAGGGTGATGAGAATTCATCTCACATATTTTGAACAAGTTATCAGGAGAGACCAGTCCCTGGAAAAGGACATCATGCTTGATAAAGAGATTGTTGTCGTTAGGTGCCGTGAAGTCGGCTCTGACTCACAGTGACCCTACGTACTACAAAACGAAACACTGCCCGGTCTGCACCATCCTCACAACCATTTTTATGCTTGAGCCCATTGCTGCAGCCACTGTGTCAATCCATCTCATTGAGGGTCTTCCTCTTTTTCGCTGACCCTCTCTTTACCAAGCATGATGTCCTTCTCCAGGGACTGGTCCCTCCTGATAACATGTCCAAAGTATGTAAGACATCGTGCTACATCAGGAAATGAAGGTTCTGAAAGCTTGACTCCATCCACATTATTAAGGTGGACTCTACTTTGAGGAGGCAGCTCTTCCCTAGTCATCTTTTCAGTGCCTTCCAACCTGGGGGGCTCATCTTCCAGCACTATATTAGACAATGTTCTGCTGCTATTCATAAGGTTTTCACTGGCTAATTCTTTTCAGAAGTAGACTGCCAGGTCCTTCTTCCTAGTCTGTCTTAGTCTGGAAGGTGACATGAAACCTGTTTGCCAGGGTAAAGGGGAGGACCGGCAAAAAAGAAGAAGACTCTTAATGAGATGGACTGACACAGTGGCTGCAAGAATGGGCTCAAGGATAACAACCATCATGAGGATGGCGCAGGCCCAGACATGTTTCGTTCTGTTGTACGCAGGGTTACTATGAGTCAGAACTGATCTGACAGCACCTTACAACAACATCAACAAACACTACAGGAAGCAGTGAAATAGCATACAAATATAGGAACTTTTTCAGGAACCCCTAAACATGATATGGAAACCCTGGTGGCGTAGTGATAAGTGCTACGACTGCTAACCAAAGGCTCAGCAGTTCAAATCTGCCTGGCGCTCCTTGGGAACTCTACTCTGTCCCATAGGGTCGCTATGAGTCGGAATCGACTCGACAGCACTGGGTTTGGTTTTAAACATGATATGGAGCTACAGAGGCTGCTAACCAAAAGGTGAGCAGTTTGAATCCACCGGCCAGTCCTTGGAAACCCTATGGGGAAATTCTAGTCTGTCCTATAGGGTCACTATGAGTTGGAATCGACTCGATGGCAATGGAAACATAATATAAAAGTTTACAACCAACTGACTAATACTACGACATACGTGAACCTTAAAAATAGTATGTTAAATGAAGGAAGTCAGACAGAAAGAACCACATGTTATAGTACTTTGTTTATGAGACATAATCAGAATAAGTAAATCCGTAGAGACAGATAGCAGATTAGTGATTGCCAGGGGCTGAAGGGAGGAACAAATAGGGAGTGACTGCTAATGGGATATGGGGTTTCTTTTCAGAGTAATGAAAATGAACTGAAATTAGACAGTGGTAATAACCGCACAACTTTGTGAATATACTTAAAATCGCTGAACTGTACACTTTAAAAGGGTGAGTTTCACGTTATATAAATTACATCTCACAGTTTTGGGTGGCGCAAATGTTTAAGCCCTCAACTACCAGCCAAAAGTTGGTGGTCCGTACCCACCAAAAGGAGCCTAAGAAGACAGGCCTGGCGATCTGCTTCTGAAAGGTCAGAGCCTTGAAAACCCTATGCAGCACAGTTCTACTCTGTACACATGGGGTCACCACGAGTCAATATATATAGCTTTCAATGTTTTTTTTTTTTTTTTTAATTCTATCTCAATTTTTTAAAGTTTATGACCAATGACCAATTTGGTCATTTTACCTTGAAGAAAACTTTTTAATAGGAATCTTACTTAGTACTTTGTTTTCTCAAGCTGATTAAAACTACAGGTTACAAGCTAGTTCCCTACAAGCCCCTTTTTAAAGCCATAGCATTAAATTCTTATAAAAAGAGATTTTGTATTAAGAATCCAGAGTGAATTCCTTAAAAAAAAAAAAAAAGAGTTCTAAAGACACTAGGCATACCTGCACAGTTAACAATGGCAGCAAGTAACATACCTGCTCCTACATGCTGTGATCTCCAGACGTCACTCCCTATTGTAGTTCCTATAGGCATGTGAATTTGTGATCCCTGATCTAAACAAAGATCGTCTATCTTTCTTATTATAATGAGTGTACTATGAACCACTAATAAGTTAAAATGCAGTCATGTAGGATTACATTTTTATTAACTTCAAAGAGAAAAATACTGACAGCAACACCTGTTGAATAAAACCCTACAACTATTACAGATTCATGCTGTGTAAACTAAAGCGAAATAATCTGGGGGAAAAGTTCATGTTTTTACTCTACAAAGAATAAGAAATTAATTTTAGTTTAAAAAGTCTTAAATTATTTTCACCAGTTAATACACAGTAGTAAGTAATAACTTTTTACCCACATAATTAGGTACTGGCATAAGATGAAGGAAAGCTCTCTCATTCAGATTACTGATTCGGTATTTGAACAAACTGCTTTATTTGCTCAGTGATTTTATATTTAAACCATCTCTAAGTCTCCTGATGCTTAAACGCACAATGAAAAAATGACCACTACCCATCTACAGCTTGCACATATTAGGCTGTATTTTACAAAACTAGAAGAAAACAAACCGCAGCAACACAGCAGCGGCTCCAAACTCCACTCCCCAATATTGCCACCACCGCCCGCCGCGATTGGCCGCCGCCCGGGGGAGAGGCCAGAGTAAGCTGAGCGCCCATTGGCTACGCCATTGCGTTCGCTGTTGGCCCCCCCCTCCGGAGGGGGAGAGGGCGGGGAGGAGGAAGCCGCGAGGGGTGGGCGCGGAGCTGCGGCTGCTCTGGGCGGGGGAGTCGGGAACGTGGCGGAGCCGGGGGTGGGACGGCCAGGTGTACGGGCTCCTGGGCGCGCGGCCTAGTGCGGTGGGCGGAGCCCGGGGCTGAAGGGGACAGAGGGTGGGGCTAACGGCCCGCGATTCACACGTGGAGGTAGAGTGTAGATGCGCCTCCAGCCTTGGAGGATGAAGGAGCTGGGTGAGGGGCGGGAATGGGCAGGCGTGAGGGGTGGGAACGTGGGGGCTGCTGCCTTCTCCATAGCGGCCTGGGTTGGGGGGTGACCTGGCCTCGCATTTGGAGAAGAGTGAGGATGCGCCCCTGGGCTTGGGTGGGGGAGGGTCGAAGGAGCCCAGGGAGTGGGGTGAGAGGTGGTTTTGGGGGCTGCTGCCCTCACCTGGGCGGTGACCAAGGCCAGAGGGAGGTGGGGAAGGCGAACTGGCCGCTACTTGCATGTCGAGGTACAATGGAGACCCTTCTGTCTCCCCTCTCCCCCCACCCCAAAGGTCCGGGATTTGGGGAGGATGGTGGAGGCACTGGAAGGGTGTGAGGTAACGCCTGGGGGCTGCAATCCAGGGGGAGAGGGACGATGCTGGCTCTCCAGAAGGAAGGGAGGTGTATTTGCAGCCAAACAGGTTGTGGACGCCTGAGCTTTTTTTTGCCTGCAGTCCCAATCCTAAGCAAGGCTGTGGACCCCCCCTCGGAAAGCTCCCCTGCCAGGCTTGCTTTTTTCCTCCCATTCTTCTTAAGCACCTGAAGGATTCTGTCTCCCACGCGAGAAAAATCAATTAAATATAAAAAACGATGTGCAAAATTTCTAATACGTATCGTCCTTGGATGGAGAAGAGGAATAACTCCCTTACCCTGCCACACACACATACACTCCCTACCCCCCAACCCCCCGCCCCTCCACGCCACCCCACAGCTCTGAAACTGCTTCTCTTTCTTAGGCAGCTGCACACTGTTCCCATTCCAGGATTGTGTGGGAGAAGACTGTTGTGCGCTTGTGTCTGTCCTCCCAGGCGGCACCAGCCCCTGGTTAATAAAAGGTACAGATGCTTGTGTCTGTCCTCCCAGGCGGCACCAACCCCTGGTTAATAAAAGGTACAGATGCTCGTGTCTGTCCTCCCAGGGGGGACCAGCCCCCGGTTAATAAAAGGTACAGATGGTTAGAACACCAATGTGTGACGTCAGACTTGGTTTTAAAAAGTCCCGTTTTCCCCACATCAGTTGTATCTCTTGGCATAGACTTCATATTTAGAGGATCGATTTCAGTCCAAGGGCAGTCTGGATGCAGGAAAGGGGACCTACGCCAGAACTGTCAGATTATTATAATGCTTCACTTATAACAAAAAGCTTATCCTTAAAAAACAAAAAGCTTATACTTAGCCCCATAAAAAATGAAAATATCAGAATCTGAAAGATCAAAAACAATGCAGATTAATAGTACAAGCCTTCCAGTATTCTTTGACATATCTGTGCCTTGATGCTCTAGAAACAATTTCTACCTAAAATTACATTCGTCATCATAAATTACATTTTCTACTTAAAATGCAGACATTCTCATAACAGTGAATGCAACAATCATGACAAAACTAAAAAGGAAGTCCAACTGCTCTTGCTTTGTATTATCTTCAGTACCTCACTCCTTTCCCTTTACTTCATCAACTCCAGCGGACAAAATAGGGATGCTATTTGTCCCCCAACCTCTCCTTATCTGCTCAGTGAAAGTGAATGAGTTAATGTTATGAAAGCATTTGAGTTCTGCAAATCAAAGTTCTGATAATATTACTAAAAAGAAAAAAAAGAAAATTACTAAAGCACTTTGTAATTACAGGTCACCTTTGTAAATAGTTACCCATGTGCTATGTGGGATACAGAATTCTACCTTAAGAATTTAGCTTCATGCATACATAAACCTGTTAACCACTGTGGATGTCTAGTCAGAAGTCAATAAATTCCCCCCAATCATCCCTCCTCTAAAGTTCTAGAATTTAAAAGCACAGTGGGAACTTGATTAGGAACATGGTGAAGATTAACTTTTGGGAAAAAGTAAGTGCTTTTGAGAACATGAATTAAAATTATGGACCAAGTATGTATTTTTGTAGGTTTTGTAATTGATCTAATGAAACTTTTCAGGGCTCCTCTGAATTTTTAATTACCAACAATTACCAACAATTAATGACTATGTTTTATAATGCACCAACAATTAATGACTATGTTTTATAATGCACCAAATCTGACGACTTTACAAATAGTAAACGCCAAACTCTCCTGCCAGAGAATGTTTAAGACCGAGCTGGGTTCTCACCCTTCCTGACTCTGAACATCATTCGTAAAATCTAAACTTGACCTTACCTGGCCTGCTCATCTCCCAGAATCAAGTAAGATGACATGAAAGGCTGTGGGAACTCTGAAGGGCTGTACAAATTTAATGTTATTATTACAGCAACTACATTTCCATAGCTGGCAAGAGGGTAATAACCATTTATTCTAAAACATAGAAATAAAAAATTTAAGGAATGGAGCAACAAAATAAAATTCATGTTGAATTCTGATTTAAAAAAAATTATAAGATTTCTCCTGCTTATTATAAAATACTCAAATATTAAAGAAATGTACAGTACTGACAAAAATCAGTTGGATTCCTCTACACTAATGAAGAGAACTTCAAAGAGGAAATCACCAAATCAATACCATTTACAGTAGCCCCCAAGAGCTTAAAATACTTAGGAATAAATCTAACCAGAGACATAAAGGACCTATACAAAGAAAACTACAAGGCTCTACTGCAAAAAACCAAGAGACCTACATAAGCGGAAAAACATAACTTGCTCATGGATAGGAAGACTCAACATTGTAAAAATGTCAATTCTACCCAAAGCGATCTACAGATACAATTCAATCCTGATCCAAATTCCAACAACATTTTTTAACAAGATGGAGAAACAAATCACCGACTTCATATGGAAAAGGGAGAGGCCCTGGATAAGTAAAGCATTACTGAAAAAGAAGAACAAAGTGGGAGGCCTCAGACTACCTGATTTTAGAACATATTATACCACCATAGTAATCAAAACAGCCTGCTACTCATACAATGACAGATTGACCAATGGAACAGAATTGAGAACCCAGATGTAAATCCTTCTGCCTATGAGCATCTCATATTGGACAAAGGTCCAAAGTCCATTATATAGGGAAAATACAGCCTCTTTAACTTATGGTGCTGGCATAACTGCATATCCATATGCAAAAAAAATGAAGCAAGACCCATACCTCACACCATGTACAAAAACTAACTCAAAATGGATCAAAGAACTAAATATAAAATCTGAAATGATAAAGATCATGGAAGAAAAAATAGGGACAATGCTAGGAGCCCTAATATATGTCATAAACAGAATACAAACCATAACTAACAATGTACAAACACCAGAAGAGAAAGTAGATAACTGGGAGCACTCCTAAAAATCACACACTTAGGCTCATCAGAAGACTTCACCAGAGTTAAAAAGACAGCCTACAGACTGGGAAAAAATTTTTGGCTACGACATATCTGATCAGGATCCAATCTCTAAAATCTACAAGATACTGCAAACCCTCAACAACAAAAAAACAAATAACCCAATTAAAAAATGGGCAAAGGATATGAACAGGAACTTCACCAAAGAAGGCATTCAGGCAGCTAACAGATACATGAGGAAATGCTCACTATCATTAGCCACTAGAGAAATGCAAACCAAAACTGCAATGAGATACCATCTCACCCCAACAAGGCTGGCATTAATCCAAAAACCACAAGTTAGTAAATGTTGGAGAGGTTGTGGAGAGACTGGAACACTTATACACTGCTGGTGGGAATGTGAAATGGTATGGCCACTTTGGAAATCGATTTGGTTCTTCCTTAAAAAGGTAGAAAAAGGAGTACCATATGATCCAGCAATCCCACTTCTTGGAATATATCCCAGAGAAATAAGAGCCTTTACACGAACAGATACATGCACACCCCTGTTCACTGCAGCACTGTTCACTACAGCAAAAGGACAGAAACAACCTAGGTGCTCATAAACAGACGAATGGATAAACAAATTATGATATATACACACAATGGAATCCGATGCAAAGATAAAGAACAATGATGAGTCTGAAAATTATCTCACGACGTGGATGAATCTGGAAGGCATTATGCTGAGTGAAATTAGTCAAAAAAGGACAAATATTGTATGAGACCACTATTATAAGAACTCAAGAAGAAAGTCAAACAGAAGAAAACATTCTTTGATGATTACAAGGGTGGGAAGGGAGGGAGAGGGGAATTCACTAACTAGAGAGTAGACAGGAATTATCTTAGGTGAAGGGAAGGACAACACACAACACACGGGAAGTCAGCACAACGGGACTAAAACAAAAGCTAAGAAGTTTCCTGAACACAACCAAACACTTCGTGGGACAGAGTAGCAGGGGCAGGTGTCTGGGTACCATGGTTTCAGGGGATATCTAGGTCAATTGGCATAACAAAGAAAATGTTCTGCATCCCACTTTGGTGGTGGCATCTGGGGGTCTTAAAAGCTTGCGAGAGGCCATCTAAGATGCATCAATTGGTCCCAACCCACCTGGAGCAAAGGAGAATGAAGAACACCAGACACAAGAAAAATATTAACCCAAAAGACAAAACGGCCAGATAAACCAGAGACTCCATTGGCCTGAGACCAGAAGAACTAGATGGTGCCTGACTACCACCAATGACCACCCTGACAGGGAACATAACAGAGAGTCTCTGACAGCAAAAGTGTAGTGCAGAACTCAAATTCATATAAAAAGACCAGACTTAATGGTCCGACTGAGACTAGAGGACCCCCAAAGACATGGCCCCTGGGCTTTCCATTAACCTAGAACTAAAACCATTCCCTAGGCCAACTCTTCAGACATAGAATTGATGGACTATAAAATATAAAATAATACTCGTGAACAGGGTGCTTCTTAGTTCAAGTTGATACAAAAGACTAAATGGGCAGCTCCTGTACGGAGGTGGGATGAGAAGACAGAAGGGGATAGGAGCTGGTTGAACGGACACTGGAAATGCGGGGTGGAAAGGCAGAGTGTGCTGTCATATTTTAGGGATTGCAACTAGGGTCCAAAAGCAATATGTGTATAAATTTTTGTATGAGAAATTAACTTGAGCTGTAAACTTTCACCTAAAGCACAATAAAAAAAAAAAAAAAAAGAAAGAAATTTATAATACTGAAAGTAAAGTCCCGTATCATCAAAGCCAGTGAAACTAGAAACTTGAATGTTGTCAGTAATCCCTCTGTCTGCCACCCTTACCTACCTCCTCTTTTCTCCAGGTCACTTTCATTCTCCTTTACTACAACCAAGACCTCTATCAACACATTTTAAGTACTCTGCAATGATAAAGGAAAAAAGCCAATATTCCTGACCTCAGATTTGAAGAGGAGGCCTGGTGGAACAGTAGTTAAGCACTGGGCTGCAGCTAACTGAAAGGTCGGGGGTTCCAAGCCACCAGCCAGTGCACGGGAGAAAGGAATGACTAACTGGTTGGGTTAGAGTCATATGACCATGTCTTAGCCAATCACTACAGCCAGAGAAGCAAGGTCTTGAAAGAAGCCATGTCTAAAATGGTTTGAGGACAAATATCACACAGAATTGCTGTGAGCTGGACAATGACAACAAATTTTATTTCCTGTACTACTACATGGAAACCCTGGTGGTGTAGTGGTGGCTATAGCTGCTAACCAAAAGGCTGCCAGTTCAAATCCACCAGGACTCCTTGGACACTCTACAGGGCAGTTCTACTCTGTTGTGTAGGTCGCTGTCAGTTGGGATTAACTCAGTGGCCATGGGTTTGGTATGGTTTGGATACTACTACATAAGGAGCCCCGGTGGTACAGTGGTTAAGGCCTTGGGTACTAACCTAAAGGTCAGCAGTTCAAACTCACCAACCGCCCCAGGGGAGAAAGATGTGGCAGTCTGCTTCCGTAAAGATTACAAGCTAAGAAACCTTATGGGGCAGTTGTACTCTGTCCTATACTGTCACTGTAAGTCAGAATCTACTTGATGGCAGCAGGTTTTTGGATACTACCACGTCAGGTACTTGCTCTGCACTGTATATCCTTTATCTCATTTCAGTTTTCAATAGCCTCAGAAGTGTGCCCAGAGTTACCCAGCTAGTAAATGGCAGGCCTGGATTCATCAGGGCCTTGGAAGCCAAGAAGGGTAGCTAACAAAGTAGGGAATAGGCAACTATTGATGCCTTTCAGCCAGATAATCGCCATTGTTGTTGTTAGGTGTGGTCGAGTCAGTTCCTACTCATAGCAGCCCTGTGTACAACTGAGTGAAACAGTGCCCAGCCCTGCACCATCTTCACAATTGCTGCTAAGCTTGAGCCCGTTGTTGTAGCCACTGTGTCAATCCACTGACCCTCTACCTGTCTTAATAAAATGAGCTTTATAAAGAGTCTGAAAGACATGGAGAATGGATATAATAGACTGCCAAAGCAGCACAGAGAAACAAGGAGATACAAAAATCTTAAGTTCAGAGACTTAAGAGATAAAATTAGAAGATCCAACGTAGATCTAAAAGTTTCATTGGAAAGAGAACAGAAAATGAAGAAGAGGTACTATTCACGGAGATCACGGCTGAGAATTTTTCAGATTTGAAGAAAAGCATTAGTCATCAGATCAAAGGTAGACATTAAGTCTCAGGCAGAATAATTGTAAAAACTGAGACCTACGCTTAACAGTGAAACTACAGGACACCAAACACAATAAGAAAATGTTAAAAATTACCCCTGAAAGACGTCAAATTACCCTAAAAGGAATGACAGGGACATGTCATCAGACTTATCAGCGAAAAGAGGTGACAGAAGACGGAAAATATCTTCAAAGTGTTGAGAAACCAGAACTGAGAAACAATTCCATACCTAGCTAGGCTGTATTTCAGAAGGAAGGACAAAATACATTTTCACATTTGGGACTCACAGTCCCTCACTGAAAGAAATATTAAAGGACATACCTGAACCAGAAACAAACTGAACCCTAAAGGAACAAGTGAGATGGGAGACGAAAGGGTAAACCAATAAATTAGCAAATATCCTGGTTAATCCAAATAAGTATTATTCTTTTTTAAGAGCCAGTATTTTAGAATGTAAAAACAAGGTGAAATAAAAGTATTAGTCATTAAAAATATGGTAGATGGTAGCAGGAAGGAGTTCTGAATTAAAACATTCTAAACTCCTTTTGGAAACCCTGGTGGCAGAGTAGTTAAGTGCTACGGCTGCTAACCAAGAGGTCCACAGTTCAAATCCGCCAGGTGCTCCTTGGAAACTCTATGGGGCAGTTCTGCTCTGTCCTATAGGGTCACTGTGAGTCGTAATCGACTCGACAGCAGTGGTTGGTGGGTTGTTGTTGTTGTTAGGGGCCACCGAGTTGGTTCTGACTCATAGCGACCCCATGCACAACAGAATGAAACACTGCCCGGTCCTGAGCCATCCTTACAATCGTCGTTATGCTTGAGCTTGTTGTTGCAGCCACTGTGTCACTCCACCTCATTGAGGGTCTTCCTCATTGAGGGTCTTCCTCTTTTCTGCTGATGCTGTACTCTGCCAAGCATGATGTCCTTCTCCAGGGACTGATCCCTCCTGACAACATGTCCAAAGTGTGTACGATGCAGTCTCGCCATCTTTGCTTCAAAGGAGCATTCTGATTGTACTTCTTCCAAGACAGATTTGTTCGTTCTTTTGGCAGTCCATGGTATGTTCAGTATTCTTCGCCAACACCACAATTGAAAGGCGTCAACTCTTCTTCAGTCTTCCTTATTCATTGTCCCGCTTTCACGTGCATATGATGCAATTGAAAATACCATGGCCTGGGTCAGGCGCAAGTTACTCTTCAAGGTGACATCTTTGCTCTTCCACTTTAAAGAGGTCCTTTGCAGCAGATTTACCCAATGCAGTGTGTCTTTTGATTTCTTGACTACTGCTTCCATGGCTGTTGATTGTGGATCCAAGTAAAATGAAATCCTTGACAACTTAAGTGTTTTCTCTGTTTATCATGATGTTGCTCATTGGTCTAGTTGTAAGGATTTTTGTTTTCTTTATGTTGAGGTGCAATCCATACCGAAGGCTGTGGTCTTTGATCTTCATTAGGAAGTGCTTCAACCCCTCATCATTTTCGGCAACCAAGGTTGTGTCATCTACATAATGCAGGTTGTTAATGAGTCTTCCTCCAATCCTGATGCCACATTCTTCTTCATATAGTCCAGCTTCTCGGATTATTTGCTCAGCATACAGATTGAATAGGTATGGTGAAAGAATACAACCCTGACGCACACCTTTCCAGACTTTAAACCAATCAGTATCCCCTTGTTCTGTCCATACAACTGCCTCTTGATCTATGTACAGATTCCTCATGAGCACAATTAAGTGTTCTGGAATTCCCATTCTTCACAATGTTATCCATAATTTGTTATGATCCACACAGTCGAATGCTTTTGCATAGTCAATAAAACACAGGTAAACATCCTTCTGGTATTCTCTGCTTTCAGCCAGGATCCATCTGACATCAGCAATGATATCTCTGGTTCCATGTCCTCTTCTGAAACCAGCCTGAATTTCTGTCAGTTCCCTGTCGATATACTGCTGCAGCCGTTTTTGAATGATCTTCAGCAAAATTTTGCTTGTATGTGATATTGATGATATTGTTCTATAGATCCACACATTCAGTTGGATCACCTTTCTTGGGAATAGGCATAAATATGGATCGTTTCCAGTCAGTTGGCCAGGAAGCTGTCTGCCATATTTCTTGGCATAGAAGAGTGAGCACTTCCAGTGCTGCATCTGTTTGTTGAAACATCTTAATTGATATTGCATCAATTCCTGGAGCCTTGGTTTTCGCCAATGCCTTCAGAGCAGCTTGGACTTCTTCCTTCCGTACCATCGGTTCCCAATCATATGCCACCTCCTGAAATGGTTGAACATCAACTAATTCTTTTTGGTACAATGACTCTGTGTATTCCTTCCATTTTCTTTTGATGCTTCCTGCGTCGTTTAATATTTTCCCCATAGAATCCTTTACTATTGCAACTCGAGACTTGAATTTTTTCTTCAGTTCTTTCATCTTGAGAAACGCCGAGTATGTTCTTCTCTTTTGGTTTTCCATCTCTAGCTCTTTGCACATGTCATTATAATACTTTGTCTTCTCGAGAGGCCCTTTGAAATCTTCTGTTCGGTTCTTTTACTTCATCAATTCTTCCTTTTCCTGTAGCTGCTCGACGTTCAAGAGCAAGTTTCGGAGTCTCCTCTGACATCCATCTTGGTCTTTTCTTTCTTTCCTTACGACCTCTTGCTTTCTTCATTTATGATGTCCTCGATGTCATTCCACAACTCATCTGGTGGTAGACTCCTTTTATTCAGAAGGAGGAGTGAAATATTCCTTAACTTTTGATTTTAACAAGTTATTATAGTTTAGGTTCTTTGTTGCAATTAACAGAATCCCAGAAGGAATTTCTTAAAATTCTCTTCGGCAGCTCTCTGAGTCATTGGAAGGCCTAGAAAAACAAAGCTTTGGCTAAGGTCCTAGAAGTGCCCTAAACCATGCAACAGAATGAGCGTGATAAAGAAACTGCTACTGCCCCCGTGGAACAGCAAATGGCAGGAGCTCAACTTTTCTTCATCGGCCCCTGCTGTCAGCATCAATGTCAATTCTGCATCAGGAGGTCGATCTTGCAACCACGGCCACCTCCGCGAGCTGAATTCCTCTGCCTCTACCAGGAAAATGGAAGCCGGAGGCATAGCTTGCATAGCTTACATCGCTTTCTCTCACAGGTGCTTCTGGTTACCAGAGACTAAGTTATAGGTCTGCAGCCTAGCTGCAAGGGACGCAGAAAATCTGAGTTCTGACTTGTATACTAGAGAGGTGGGATCAATAACGCAAATATAGAAAGGCTGTTTAAATGATTATGGCAGTCCTGAATATGACAGGAGTCCACTACTGATGTTCTCGTTAGTTACCGTTGAGGCAGCCCCTGTCTCCTGGCAACCCCCAGTGTTACAGACCAGAACTGTTCCATAGGGTTTTCTCGGCTGTAGTCTTTATGTAAGCGTATCGCCAGGCCTTTCTTCCACAGGGCCACCGGGTGACTTAGGTTAGTAGTCAAGTGCAAGCTGTTTGTGCCACTCAGGCACTTTTCATTACTGACACGCATGCTAAATACTTAAGAGTATTCACCAAAATAAGGAAAATAGAATGTGCAATTTCCAAACCTATACAGAATAAAAACATTACAGAGAGAAAATTTAGTGAATTGATTAGCACGTAAGAAAGAAGAAAAATGGAAGCAAATTAAAAGCATGGTAAATAGAAAAACCCAAATAAGTTTGTATAAAGAAGTCCAAGTATATTAATCACTATAAATATAAATGAATTAGACATTAATATCAGGCATAAGAATTTAAGTTAAGAAGGATTGGTAGGATAAAGGGGTGGAATGTAGTAATTATAAAAAGAAAAAGTCACGAAGAAAACATAAAGTCTTCAACTTGTATGCACTTAACAACCTAAAGCACGACGTGGGACATAAAATCCAAAGACGCACCTGACCTAAAGTAAAATGGCTGAACTAATGCTAAGGCTCAGTATGACCTTTCACATAGATTCAAACCCTGTTGCTTAGGAACCAACCCTGTCATTAACGAAATCCTTTTCTCTGTGGTCCGGCTAAGGATGTGGATACTATGTGTCCTGGGGTCTGTAACCAAACCTTATCGAAATGCTTTGTGTTAGATCTCTTCAGAAAATCTTATATTCTGAGTGAGGTAATGTTTAACAACCTATTCCTGACAGTATCTGTCATGCCATCATCATGTCATCATTTTTTGATGGTCCTGAGACCCCCCTCTGCAAACACATACCTTGCAATTTTGTCCTTTAGCCAACATATTCCAGTTGTATTAATGTAACCAGTGATGTTAAAAATCATGCTTTGCTTTGTCTCACCTTTGATTGACCTCAGTCACTGTAAACCAATCAGAATATTGTGTTTTCTATCTCCTCCTACGACACTATGCCTATATGTGCTTTGTACCCCCTCCCTTGGATCTGTGAGCTTGAAACTCTGAGGTTTTCAAGATCTCCATTTGAATGACATACTGCCTTCAATACATGTCTTTTATTTTACTTTAACAGAATCGGAGAGTATTTTCTCTACAACATTTGGTATAGTCTTGGTGGGATTCGGTGATGTCTTCCCCAGTGGACCAGGAGGAGCTGAAAAGCCAGAGTCAGGCACTGACAAGCTCCTGCTTTCTCAGACCCTTTGGGACCTGTCCAGACGTGAGTGCTCCCAAGAGTGAGCCCCAAGTATTTCGGCATGGATCTTTGGGATTTATCAAAGCCATTTCTCAACTTTCACTTTCCCGTTTGTTACTGAACAAGTTTGTTGGAGGATTGTGTTTTCAACTACAGTTCGGGTGTTATGAAGTTGCCACTTACTGGCTGTATTCTGTTAAGTGTATTCATGATCATCTTTCTTTTGTTTTCTGTTTGCCTATTTCTAATTCATGAGTTTTGATTTGTGTGTGTGTGTGTGTGTGTGTGTTCACGTGCGTGTGTGTGCACTTTAGGTGAGACTGTACAGAGCAAATTAGTTTCTCATTCAACAGTTTATACACAAATTGTTTTGTGACATTGGTGCAATCCCCATAATGTGTCAACAGTCTCCCCTTCTCCACCTTGGGTTCCCTGTTTCCATTTATCCCGGTTTTCTGACCCTTTCTGCCTTCTCGCCTTTGCTTTTGGGCAGGTGTTACCCATTTGGTCTCATTTACAATCTAATTCATGATTTAAATGACTGTCTACTGAGGTGCTTTCGGGTTTTACAAGCTGCAAAAATAAACAAATACATAAAATAAGGGCACAAGTCAACCTCTTAAATGCCACAAGAAAACACATCTCAACTGCAGCAAAATACTCATAGATTTTTTTCAAACCCCGAAGGTGTCGAAGTTCTCAGTATACCTTTTAAGTTTTTGGTCAGTTGTTTCTTTTCATGGTCTGGACATTTTGCAGAAATCTTGAGCATGACAAGTCCACCACCTAGTGGATGAAAAATATAACTCCCTGTGCAAATGTTTCCTTTTTTTTCCTCTAAAGGTGCATCAAGCTTAACGTACTCTTTGGTTGTCAGCACGTACAAGTGTTTAGTAAGACGGGGAATGCCACCTCCAAAGACCATAGCGGACCTCTTTCTGTGATCCCACCACTTACATGGCCAAAAACTGTGACCCCCATTTCAGTTCAGTATCTTTGGTGGTAGCATGTGCTTACTACAGAAAATCCCTGGCCAATTTGGGGGAGTTTTGAGCTCACTAAATTAACTTTTCTGAGCAGCGAGTTAGAGGCTAAAGGCTCTTGGACCAATCAGAACCAGTGGGAAGACTATTTTAATTTGTTTTTGGAAGCTTCCAAGAGACAAAATCATGTTAGTTTTGCCTACTCCAAGACACCAGTGTTCAGGCAAGCAAAACAAATTAAAGAATTGCAATGCCAAAATTCTACTGTCACTACAGCATTTTCTCCTCCTCCTACTGCTCCTCTGGAGGCTGCTTCTCTGTATCCATCTATACCTTCTTGTCCTGACAACAGTTTGTATGAGCTTCCTTGTTACTCCAGGGAATCCTCAAAAGAAACCAAACTAGTAGCTACAAGACAGACTAAAGCAGTAATTGAGATGCCTTTCAAAATAAAATATCCAAAGGCAGGGGGAAGACCTCCTGAGGTTGCTTTTGCCCCCTGGACTAAAGTGAAACCTCATGCCATTGTGAAAGAATTTCTTGATCCTTGCGAAGAGCAGCAAAAGTTTTGTCAGAAGTTTAAGGTTTTGTCAAAAACTTATGAACCTGGATGAGCAGATTTATGTAATCTATTACACATGTTACTAGAACCCTGGGGATGCTCAAAAGTGGATCAAAAAACCCCAAATGATTGCCATCGAGTCAATTCTGACTCATAGCGAGCTACAGGACAGAGTAGAACCACCCCATAGGGTTTCCAAGGGGTGGCTGGTGGATTTGAGCTACCAGCCTCTTGGTTACCAGCCAAGCTCTTACCCACTGCATCACCAGGGCCCCACCAAAGGTGTGAGGCTAAATAGAAAAAACCTGAGAAACCATTATCTATACAACCTAATGTCCCAGGTCTAGAATTACTAACTTAGAATAAAGTTATTGTTGCAGATCTTTCCCCAGAAGATAAACTGGGCTAAGGTTCAACCTTATAAACAGGACAAAGATGAAAATGTTTGTAACTATAGGGATTATTTAACTAAACTTTTTGTGGATCATTAGTGTTAAATTTAGAAGATGCTGGAGCCAGATCTCTTTCAATTCTATTTTTTTGGAGGGCTCCATCCCAAACTGTCCAATTCAATTAGACATCATCAATTAAATTGGGAAATGTTGAAACTTCAGGACTGATCTTCGCTTATAAATTAGCCCAAACCTTAGAACAAAGAGCTAGGGAATTGGAGCAGAAGGATAAAACCTGGCAGAATAAATTAATGGCATTACAGTTACAACAATTACAATCTCCAGGTTGTAATAAAGGACTCAAACCCCAGTTTGGGAATAGACCCAGGGTTCCTCAATCAGTAGTTCCTGGCATTTGCTGTTATTGGAAAAAGTCAGGCACACCAACCTAAAAATGTTCCCAGACCGAAGAAACTAAAGGGAATATTTTAGCTGACACAACCACCAGACAGGCTGCTTCCCAATTACCTCTGGATTGTGAGGGCCTCAGTTGCAATCAGGACAAAAAGGAGGGCAAAAGGAAATTAGGGAAATAAAATGGGGGTCTTCTTTCACTTTTTCAAAGTCTAATTTCTTAAGAAAGATAAATCAAATAGAGTTGGGCCTGGCAAAACTTAACTCAAACCTTTGATCTTTCCTGTTTTCCTGATTTCATGGGTATCCTTAATAAATATCAGCAGCTGACCTCTGAGGAAGAGATTGAGGACTGGGCATGAAACGAACGTTATCCGGATCCTACTATATGCTTGTGGGCTGGACTTGTGAACAGATCTGTTTTGCCTCCTTGCCTTCATGTCCCATTACTTTGAGCCTGTTTAATTGAGAAGATCAATTTGCCTGGGGAAAGCCTCATTGATTTCTTGGAACGGCATTTTTGGGGACATTTTGAGTCCATTGCCAGCAACATATCTTTTAGCTCCACATCTTCTTACAGGACAAGAATGTTTATGATGCTGAGTGCTTGTGGCTCGGACCTTGATAGCCCTTCTTACTGACATTGTCCCAACAAATCCTCCATTCATAACAAATTTCACCTTTGCAGCGACTGCCCTTCAGATACACCCACCAACTTACAGATTGAAGAGTGCAGACAAAAAATTGCTGTTTGGCATGACTTGACTAGTCATCAGGCTAAGGATCCTGATGATAAGAGGGAACAATGGAAAGGGGAGGTGTCTTAGTTGTCCAGTGCCACTATAACAAAAATACTACAAGTAGATGGCTTTAAGAAAGAGAAATTTATTTTCTCACAGTCTAGTAGGTTACAAGTCCAAATTCAAGGCGCTGGCTCCAGGGGAAGGCTTTCTCTCTCTGTCAGTTTTGGAGGAAGGCTTCCCCTGGTCAAGGAGCTTCTCAGGCACAGGGACCCTGTGTCCAAAGGACAAACTGTGCTCCTGGTGCTGCTTTCTTGATGGTAAGAGGTCCCCAACTCTGCTTGTTTCTCTTTCCTTTTATCTCTAGAGAGATAAAAGCTGGTGCAGGCCACACCCCAGGGAAACTCCCTTTAAGTTGGATGAGGGAGGTGACCTGAGTAAGGGTGGTGTCACAATCCCACCCTAATCCTCTTAACATAAAATTACAATCACAAAATGGAGGACAACCACACAATACTGGGAATCATGGCCTAACCAAGTTGACAATATTTTGGGGAACAGAATTCAATCCATGACACAGGTGATGCCTTTTTATCTCTGTTGGCTCTGGAGGAAAGTCCTTGTCATCATCTTCCTTTGGTCTAGGAATCTAGAGTCCAAACGATGCACTCTGCTCCTGGCACTGCTTTCTTGGTGGTATGAGGTCCCCATGACTCTCTGCTCACTTGTCTCTTTTTTATCTCAAAAGAGATTAGCTTAATCTTGTAGATTGAGTCCTGCCTAATTAACATAACTGCAATTAATCCCACCTTGTTAACATTATAGCGATAGGATTTACAACACATAGGAAAGTCACATCAGATGACAAAATGGTGGGCAATCACAATACTGGGAGTCAGGGCCTAGCCAAACTGATACACGTATTTTGGGGGGATACAATTCAATCCATGACATTCCACCCTTTAGCCCCCCAAAATTCATGTCCTTGCCTCATGTAAAACACACTCACCCCATTATATCATAGCAAAAGTCTTAATTCAACGCCAAGTCTGAAATCAAAAATTCCGCTTCATCTGTGAAATCTAGAATACAAGTTTTCTGCTTCCAAAATGCAGTGGTGAAACAGACACAAGCTAGACATTTCCATTACAAACGGGAGAAATTGGAGGTAAAGAAGGACTAACAGGCACCAGGTAAGTTAGCAGAACAATGGCCTTGCCCTGCAGACTCTAGGTATTGGCCACACTCTCCAGATTCTAAGCAAAGGCCCCTCAGCCCTGGCACGGCAGATCTGCCCCCTCAGCTTTAGGTGCACCATTCTCTTAGGCCATCTGAGTGGCAACTCCACCCTTAGAAACTCCAGAGGCCATGGCTCCCCCATTTGAGACCCCAGAGGTCCTGGACATACCCTTTGAGACTGAAACAGCTTAGCTTCCTGTGTTCCTTGTTTCTTCAGCTTCTGCTTCTTGGTTTCTTAGCCTCTCAGCCCTTCGGGCCTCACCTCCCACATCTGCCCTACTGGGGCAAGTGTTCCAAAGCTCTTTAGGTCCACTGATAGGTGCCTGGAGGTACCCCACTCCACCAGTAAACTTCAGCCAGAAGGCACTCAGCTCTCTCGTTCCATGGATCAGCAAACCTAGCTCCACTGATAAGTGCCCAGAGGCATCTCACTCCACCAGGAAGCCTCCTGTGTAAAGGCACATAGCACTCTCGCTTCGTGGGTTGGCTCCAGCACTGTCTTGTGCCAGTTTCCTGGTTCTGCTGCTCCTGGTTGTCTGCTGCTGCTTCTTACCATCTGCTCCGTCTCCAGTGTGATGGCTCTCCTTACTTCCTGAGTCCTCACCCGAATTGTCTTTGATGTATATAATAACACCAACTATCTCTTCTAGGCAAACTAGGCTTCTATTACACTTTAAAACTCTTGCAGCCGCTACCCATTCAGTTTCAAAACTGAATCCATATTTTTTCTTTAAATTTTTTATTGTTCCTTAGGTGAAAGTTTACAAATCAAGTCAGCCTTTCACACAAAAACTTATATACACCTTGCTAGATACTCCCAATTGCTCTGCCCCTAATGCGACAACCCACTTCCTCCCTCCACTCTTTTCGTGTCCATTCCGCCAGCTTCTAACCCCCTCTACCCTCTCATCTCCCCTCCAGACAGGAGATGCCAACATAGTCTCAAGTGCCCGCCTGATCTAAGAAGCTCACTCCTCACCAGTATCCCCCTCCATCTCTTTGTCCAGTCCAATCCCTGTCTGAAGAGTTGGCTTTGGGAATGGTTCCTGTCCTGGGCCAACAGAAGGTCTGGAGGCCATGACTGCTAGGGTCCTTCCAGTCTCAGTCAGACCATTAAATCTGGTCTTTTTACAAGAATTTGAGGTCTGCATCCCACTGCTCTCCTGCTCCCTCAGGGGTTCTCTGTTGTGTTCCCTGTCAGGGCAGTCATCGGTTGTAGCCAGGCATCATCTAGTTCTTCTGATCTCAGGTTGATGTAGTCTCTGGTTTATGTGGCTCTTTCTGTCTCCTGGGCTCGTAATTACCATGTGTCCTTGGTATTCTTCATTCTTGTTTCGTCCAGGTGGGCTCAGACAAATTGATGCATCTTAGATGGCCCCTTGCTAGCATTTAAGACCCCAGCCACGTCTTTCCAAAGTGGAATGTAGAATGTTTTCTTAATAGATATTATTATGCCAATTGACTTAGATGTCCCCTGAAACCATGGTCCGGAAACCCCCGCCACTGCTACGCTGTCCTTCGAAGCATTCAGTTTATTCAGGAAACTTCTTTGCTTTTGGTTTAGTCCAGTTGTGCTGACATCGTCTGTATTGTGTGTTGTCTTTCCCTTACACCTAAAGTAGTTATCTACTATCTAATTAGTAAATACCCCTTTCCTCCCCCACCTTGTAACCATCAAAGAATATTGTCTTCTTTGTTTATGCTATTTCTCAAGTTCTTATAATGGTGGTCTTACACAATATTTGGAAACGCTGGTGGCATAGTGGTTAAGTGCTATGGCTGCCAACCAAAGGGTTGGCAGCTGGAATCTGCCAGGCGCTCCTTGGAAACTCTATGGGGCAGTTCTACTCTGTCCTATAGGGTCACTATGAGTTGGAATCGACTCGATGATACTGGGTTTGGTTTGTTTTTTTGATACAATATTTGTCCTTTTGCAACTGACTACTTTTAGTCAGCATAATGCCTTCCACATTCCTCCATGTTATGAAATGTTTCACAGATTCATCACTGTCCTTTATCAATGCCTAGTATTCCATTCTGTGAATATAGCATAATTTATTCATCCATCGGTGGGCATGTTGGTTGCTTCTATCTTTTTGCTGTTGTAAACAGTGCTGCAATGAACATGGGTGTGCATATATCTGTTCCTGTAAAGGCTCTTATTAATCTAGGATATATTCCAAGGAGTGGGATTGTTGGATCATACGGTAGTTCTATTGCTAGCTTATTAAGGAAGCGCCAAATCGATTTCCAAAGTGGTTGTACCATTTTACATTCCCACCAGCAGTGCCCAAGTGTTCCAGACTCTCCACAACCTCTCCAACATTTATTGTTTTGTGTTTTTTGGACTAATGCCAGCCTTGTTGGAGTGAGATGGAATCTCATTGCAGTTTTGATTTGCATTTCTCTAATGGCTAATGAAAGTGAGCACTTCCTTATGTATCTGTTAGCCACCTAAATGTCTTCTTTAGTGAAGTGTCTATTCTTTTCTTTTGCCCATTTTCTAATTTGATTATTTGTCTTTTTGTAGTTGAATTTTTGCAGTATCAGGTAGATTCTAGAAATCAGACACTGATCAGAAATGTCATAGCTAAAAATTTTTTCCCAGTCTGTAGGTAATCTTTTTACTCTTTTGGTGAAGTCTTTCAATGAGCGTAGGTGTTTCATTTTTAGGAGCTCCCAGTTATGGAGTTTTTCTTCTGCATTGTTAGTAATGTTTTGTATACTGTTTATACCATGTATTAGGGCTCCTAATGTTGTCCCTGTTTTTTTCTCCCATGGTCTTTATCGTTGTAGATTTATATTTAGATCTTTGATCCATTTTGAATTTGCTTTTATGTAGGGTGTGAGGTATGGGTCTTATTTCATTTTTTTGCAGATGGATTTCCACTATGCCAGCACCATTTGTTAAAAAGACAGTCTTTTCCCCATTTAACTGATTTGTGGCCTTTGTCAAATATCAGCTGCTCATATGTGGATGGATTTATGTCTGGATTCTCCATTCTGTTCCACTGGTCTATGTATCTGTTGTTGAACAAGTTACTGAGCTGTTTTGACGACTGTGGTTGTATAATAGGTTCTAAAATCAGGTAGAGTGAGGCCTCCCACTTTGTTCTTCTTTTTCAGTAATGCTTTACTTATCCATGGCCTTTTTCCCTTCCATATGAAGTTGGTGATTTGTTTCTCCATCTCATTAAGAAATATTGTTGGGATTTGGATCAGAATTGCATTGTATCTATAGATGGCTTTTGGTAGAATAGACGTTTTTACAATGTTAAGTCTTCCTATCCATGAGCAAGGTATGCTTTTCCACTTATGTAGGTCTCTTTTGGTGTCTTGCAGAAGATTTTTGTAGTTTTTTTTTGTAAGTCTTTTACATCTCTGGTAACATTTATTCCTAAGTATTTTATCTTCTTGGGGACTACTGTAAATGGTATTGATTTGGTGGTTTCCTCTTCGATGTTCTTTTTGTTGGTGTAGAGGGATCCAATGGATTTTTTATGTTTATCTTGTATCCTGATTCTCTGTTGAACTCTTCTATTAGTTTCAGTAGTTTTCTTCAGGATTCCTTAGGATTTTCTGTGTATAAGATCATGTCATCTACAAATACAGATACTTTGACTTCTTCCTTACCAATCTGGATGTCCTTTATTTCTTTACCTCGCCTAATTGCTCTGGGTAGGACCTCCAGCCAGAGCAAGAGTGGTGATAAAGGGCATACTAGTCTGGTTCCCATTCTAAAGGGGAATGCTTCCATGCTGTCTTCATTTAGGATGATGTTGGCTATTGGCTTTGTATAAATGCCCTGTATTATGTTGACAAATTTTTCTTGTATTCCTGCTTTGCTGAGAGTTTTATCATGAATGGGTGTTGAACTTTGTCAAATGCCTTTTCTGCATCAATTGATAAAATCATGTGATTCTTTCCTTTTGTTTTATTTATGTGGTGGATTACATTAATTGTTTTTCTAATGTTGAACCATCCCTGTATACCTGATATGAATCCCAGTTGGTCATGGTGAATTATTTTTTGATATGTTGTTGAATTCTATTGGCTAGAATTTTGTTGAGGATTTTTGCATCTACATTCATGAGGAATACAGGTCTATAATTTTCTTTTCTTGTGGTGTCTTTACCTGGTTTTGGTATCAGGGATATGGTGGCTTCATGGAATGAGTTTTTAAGTATTCCATCCTTTTCTATGCTCTGAAATACCTTTAGTAGTAGTGGCGTTAACTCTTCTCTGAAAGATTGGTAGACCTCTGCAGTGAAGTCATCCAGGCTGGGGCTTTTTTTTGTTGGAAGTTTTCGATTGCCTTTTCAATCTCTTCTTTTGTTATGGGTCTGTTTAGTTGTTCTACCTCTGTTTGTGTTAGTTTAGGTATGTAGTGTGTTTCTAGGAATTCATCCATTTCTTCTAGGTTTTCAAATTTGTAAAAGTACAATTTTTCATTGTCATCTGATATGATTCTTTTAATTTCAGTTGGGTCTGTTGTAATATCATGCATCCCATTTCTTATTGGGGCTATTTGCTTCCTCTCCTGTTTTTCTTTTGTCACTTTGGCCAATGGTTTATCACTTTTGTTGATTTTTTCAAAGAACCAGCTTTCGGTCTTGTTAATTCTTTCAATTGTTTTTCTGTTTTCTATTTCATTTAGCTCTGCTGTAATTTTTATTGTTTTCTTCTGGTGTCTGAGGATTTCTTTTGTTGTTCTCTTTCTATTTGTTCAAGTTGTAGGGATAATTCTTTGATTTTGACCCTTTTTTCTTTCTGTATGTGTTCATTTATTGATATAAATTGACCTCTGAGCACTGCTTTTACTGTGTCGCAAAGGTTCTCATAGGAAGTGTTTTCATTCTCATTGGATTCTGTGAATTTCTTTATTCTATCCTTAATGTCTTCTATACTCCAGTCTCTTTCGATCAAGGTATTGTGCAGTTTCCAAGTATTAGATTTCTTTTCCCTGCTTTTTCTGTTATTCATTTCCACTTCTATGGCCTTATGGTCAGAGAAGATTCTTTGTAATGTTTCAATCTTTTGGATTCTGTGGTCTATTGTCGAGAATGTTCCATGTGCATTGGAAAAGAAAGTATACGTGGCTGCTGTTGGGTGGAGTGTTCTGTATATGTCTGTGAGGTCGGGTTGGTTGATTGTGGCATCGAGATCTTCTGTGTCTTTATTGAGCTTCTTTCTGTATGTCCTGTCCTTCATCGAAAGTGGTGTGTTGAATTGTCCTACTATTATTGTGGCACTGTTTATCTCACTTTTTAATACTGATAGAGTTTGTTTTATGTGTCTTGCAGCCCTGTCATTGGGTGCAAAAATATTTAATATGGTTATATCTTTTTAGTATATTGTCTCTTTAATCATTATATAGTGTCCTTCCTTATCCTTTCCGATGGATTTAACTTTAAAGTCTCTTTTGTCATAAATTACTATTGCCACTCCTGCTCTTTTTTGATTGTTGTTTGCTCGATATATTTTTTTCCACCCTTTGTGTTTTAGTTTGTTTGTGTCTCTAAGTCTAAGGTGTGTCTCTCGTAAGCAGCATATAGATGGATTTTTTTTTAATCCGTTCTGCCACTCTCCATCTCTTTATTGGTGCATTTAGTCCATACACATTCAGCGTAGTTATGGATAGGTATGAATTTTTTTTTATGAATTTAGTGCTATCATTTTGATGTCTTTTTTTGTGTGTTGTTGACAGTTTCTTTTTCGCACTTAATTTTATGTGCTGAATAGATTACCTTTCCTCATATTCCTTGTTGTTGATTTTTTTTCTGGTGAGTCTGTATTTTTTTCTTACATTTTATCTTCATGTGTTGGATAGTTTGTCTCTTTTGTGGTTACCTTATTATTTACCCTTACTTTTCTAAATTTAAACCTAACTTTTATTTCTGTGTATTGCCTTGTCTTTGTCTCCATATGGAAGATCTATGACTACATTTCTTAGTCCCTCTTTATTTTTTTAATGTTGTCTTCTTTTACATAATAACATCACTTTTTCCCTGTTTTAAGCGTTTTTTTTTAATAACTTTTGTTGTGCTTTAAGTGAAAGTTTACAAATCAAGTCAGTCTCTCACATATAAGCTTATATACATCTTACTGCATACTCCCACTTACCCTTGAGCGTTTTTTAAATCTTGATTTCTTTTTTTGATTTCACTGTCTTGGTTGACTTCTGATTGCTCCGCCCAGTGTTCTAGTCTTGGGCTGATACCCAGTATTATTGATTTTCTAACCAACGAACTCCCTTTAGTATTTCTTGTAGTTTTGGTTTGGTTTTTATGAATTCCCTAAACTTCTGTTTATCTGGAAATGTCCTAATTTGACCTTCATATTTGAGACACAGTTTTGCTGGATATATGATTCTTGGCTGGCAATTTTTTGCCTTCAGTTTTTTATATAAGGCATCCTATTGCCTTGTTGCCTGCATGGTTCCTGCCATGCACTCCGAGCTTATTCTTTTTGACTCTTCTTTGTAGGTGACTTTTCGTTTATCTCTAGATGCTCTTAAAATTCTCCCTTTGTCTTTGGTTTTGGAAAGTTTGATTATAATATGTTTTGGTGCCTTTCTTTTAACGTCTACCTTATGTGGAATTCGATGAGCATCTTAGAGAGATATCTTTTCATCTTTCACGATATCAGGGAAGTTTTCTGCCAACAATCTTCAATGATTCTCTGTGTATTTTCTGTTATCCCTCCCTGTTCTGGTACTGCAGTCATTCATAGGTTATTTATCTTGTTAGAGTCCCTGGTTTCTTCATTTTTTCAAATTCTTTTATATGATTTTTCTTGTAATATATTGGTGCCAAGTGCTTTATTTTCAACTTCAGAAATTCTGCTTTCCACTTGCTCAGTTCTGCCCCGCTGACTTTCTATTGAGTTGTCTCCTTCTGTAATTTTATTGTTACTCTTCTGAATTTCTAATTGCTGTCTGTCCATGGATTTTTCCAGCTTATTAAATTTTTCATTATGTTCCTTTATAACCTTTTTCATTTCTTCACCTACTTTCTCTGTGTGTTCCTTGGCTTGTTCTGCGTATCTCCTCATTTCCTTCCTGATGTCTTGAAGGGTTCTGTATATTAATCTTTTGTATTCTGCCTTTGGCAATTCCAGGAAGGCACTTTCATCTAGAAGATCCCTTGATTCTTTGTTTTGAGAGCTTGTTGAGGTGATCATGGTCTGTTGCTTTATGTGACTTGAAATCTACTGTCGTCTCTGAGCCATCTATAAGTTATTGTATTAGTTTATTTTATGTTTGCTTACTGTGTTGTAGCTTTTTGCTTTGGTTTGTTCTGATATTCCCAAATGGGTTGCCTGGGTGAGCTAGCTTGATTATTTTCACCTTTGGAGCTCTAATGTCCTGTCCCTGGATGGCTACAGCTGTTATCAGGTATATCAGTCTAGGAGTTCATTCAGTTTTCTTGCATGAATTCACCTCAGGTGTCCAGGTAACCGATTATCAATGTGTGGTACAGACTCTGTCCTACAGTCTTAGAGGGGCAGGGGTGATTGGTGTAGGTACTGGTACCGGGTTGCAGCAGGGCATCATGCTCTGAAGAAGGCAGGGGCCTGAGAATCGTCCCCCACATGTCTCTGAGGAAAGCATGTCCCTATTCCCTAGAGCCTATGGGGTGGGCTCTGCAGACAGACCATGGGCATCCAATGTTTTCGGTTGTAAGGACTGGGAGGTACCAGTTCTCCTTGGACCCTTGTCTCGGGTGTCTGGGCAACCTGAGTGGAGCCTCCAGTCCTCTAGCCCCTGATGTGGGTGGGTGAGGACCCTGTGTAATAAGCAAAGCAATGTCAAACATCAAATTCTCACCTCTCAACCACAGAGCTGAAACAGTTGTAGTCTGCCAAGGAGGGCCTATTCTCCTGAAATAGGCCTACACAAGTCCATGCAGAGGGGAAAGGTACTCAAAGTCCATGGACCGTTTATGCCTAGACAGGAACTGCTCCTGTCCTGAGCTCTTCTGGTTAATGGAGCTGGCAAATTATCTTTTCCCGTAATTGCAAATTTATTCCTTCTCCAAGGCTGGCAGGATGGCTCTAGGCGCTGAATAGGGCCTATCTCAGACCCAGGGAAATCATCTGCTGGAGCCAGCTTGGGATCGGGGAGGGGGTGCTGTGGTAAAATATACGCAGGTACTTACCTTTTGCCAAGAGCACCGTTCTTCTCTGGTTCCAGAGGTATGAGTAGGCTGTGTGGCTGGCTGCTTCTCCCTGAGGAAACTGCTGCCGAACACGAGTACCAGCCTGCCACAGCCACTCCCAGGAATGGTGCCTGAGTGCTCCCAGTGATTTAGGTTCAGTAACTCCTCTCTGCTTCTGAAATGTCTCTTCCTCCCCCTGACTCTCAGTTCATTTTCTAACCTGCCTTTGATGTTCAGGGCTCCTGGCTTGTCATAAATATACTCATTTCACTTGTTTTTTCAGGTCTTTGTTGTAAGAGGGCTCACTGGAAGCATTTGTTTATTCCACCATCTTGGTCGCTCCCTCCTCTGCATCCATATTTTAGGTATCTGTTAGAGCAGTACCTCACTCCTGGTAACAAATTCTGTCTTGGTTATCTAGGGCTGCTATGACAGGAATACCACAAGTGGATGGCTTTAAGACAGAGAATTATTCTCTCAGTCTAGGAAGCTAGAAGACTGAATTCCGGGTGCAAGCTCCAGACCATGGCTTTCTCCCTCTGTTAACTCTGGAGGAAGGTCCCTGTCATCAATCTTCCCTTGGTCTAGGAGCCTCTTAGTGCAGGAACCTCAGTTCCAAAGGACGCACTCTTCTCCTGGTGCTACTTCTTGATTGTTTTAGGTCCCTGTGTCTGTCTGCTCACTTCTGTCTTGTATATCAAAATAGATTGGCTTAAGATACAATCTAATTTTGTATATTGAGTCCTGCCTCATTAACATAACTGCTACTAATCCCATCTCATTAACATCATAGAGATAGGATTTACAACACACAGGAAAATCACATCAGATGACAAAATTGTGGACAGTCACACAATACTTGGTATCATAAAATTGGTATCATAGCCTAGCCAAATTGATACACATATTTTTTGGAGACACAATGCAATCCATGACAGGACAGTTGTAAAATTAGTAAGAATACTTTCCTTTGGGAAAGGCCAGATCCAAAACCAGTTATCTTCAAGGACTTACACATCCTTTGGTCATGACCTTTCATGTGAAGGATCATTGAGCAGGGACAAGACAATGGGAATTTTACATAAATATTTTTGGGGACACTTTGGAAGGCTTCAAATCAAGTAGCGAGGCTGTGCCCTCTTTGTTCTGAGTATAATGGAGGTAAAATCTACCAACCCTCACCAGAGGGATACCCTCATCATCAGGGTATCTCTTGGGAGATAGCCATTGCTAATAGGACCTATGTTCAAATAGTAAGTGGATTTTATTCAACTAACTCCCTCCAATGGTTATACATTTGTTTTAGTTGTGATTTGCGGATATTCACATTTAGTAGATTTTCCCTGTCACTAAGCTATGGCAACTTTTGTGGCTAAGAAATTGCTGGAAAATATCGTTCCCACTTGGGGCTCCAGCCATCCTTTGCAGTGATTTAGGTACCCCACTTTACTGGACAAGTGATTGCTGCTATTTGTAAAATATTTCCTGTTTTTTGTGAGCTCCATTGTTCTTACCACACGCAGTCCTCTGGATTTGTAGAACGGAACAATGGTATCATAAAGACCTAATTGGCAAAACTTTCATCTTCAGCGTGGTTGACCTGACCCTCATAAATTGACCCCTTATGAGATAATTGCAGGGTAGCCAATGAATTTACCTTATTTATCAGGAGCTGCTGATTCAGATTTGATCCAAGCCAATTTATTAAAATATTGCCAGGCCTTAATTCATTATGCCAAGGAGTATGCTCCTCAAGCAAGCATTTGATGGCGGAGGTACAATGCCTCCTCTTGCACCTAGCAACTATGTTTATTGGAAGACACACCAATTAAAGGATTCCCTTGAGCCTTGTTGGAAGGGTCCATACCTATTCCCCCTAATTCATCGTTGTGTAGCTAAATTACGAGGAGTTAAGGAGTGGGTCCATTTATCTCAACTGAAAAAGACTACAGCACCTGTTTGTACTAGAAGTCACAGAAGAACTCAAAGTGAAATTCACTTGTGTTCAAACATGAAGTAGATGACTACAAGAGTGGATGACTTACCCCAGGTCATGGAGCTGGAACATGCAGGTGGCTAAGCTTTAGACTCTGTTATACTGCTATCTTTCTAGCTTTAGCTTTTCTGTATGTTATATACTTAAGAATTATTTTTTGGTAAACATTTATGCAACTTTTGGAGATTTTTGGAGTTAGTTTGGTAATTTTAACCAAACCCATTGCTGTTGAGTTCTTTCTGATTCATAGCGACCCCATAGGACAGAGTAGAACTGCCCCATAGGGTTTCCAAGGAGCACTTGGTCCATTTGAACTGCAGACCGTTTGGTTAGCAGCTGAATGTTAACTACTACACCATCAGGGTTTCCTTGGTAATTACAGGCACAGTTATTTTTTCTGAATGTTTGTGGTAGTATTCCTTTTCCATATTTGTGTTCTAATCATGACTCCCATTACTGCTTTAATACTTTTATTGTTTCCTTTTTCTATTGCTTGGCAAGAAAATGCTTTTATCAAATTAGTTATTTCAGTAGCCAGTGCTAACAATTTAATTGAGTGCTGGATGCATCACTCTTCCCCTCAGCCTACAAGATCATACCGATCCTTTTGCTGTGCCAGTGTTAGATTATAAATCCACACCTGATTTTACTGTTGATTTTGAGAAACTCTTGAAATGGGCTATTCATGTCACATTATGGCTACTTCCAGAATTACCCACTTATCCATCAACTCCCTGTTTCAATCCTACCAATGCATGGTTAGAATGTTTTATTCTATCCACACCATGCAATCTTTTTCTTGATGGTGTTCAATATTATTCTACAGTAGTAGCAGATAGTCATTTTTTTTTTTTTGCTGTTCATCTTTCTTTTTTCTTTTTAATTTTTATTAAGCTTCAAGTGAACATTTACCATTCCAATCAGTCTGTCACATGTAGGTTTACATACATCTTACTCCCTTCTCCCACTTGCTCTCCCCCATTGAGTCAGCTCTTACAGTCTCTTGTTTCGTTCCAATTTTGCCATCTTCGCTCTCTCTCTATCTTCCCATCCCCCCTCCAGCCAAGAGTTGCCAACACATTCTCCCGTGTCCACCTGATTTAATTAGCTCACTCTTCATCAGCATCTCTCTCCCCCCCACTGACCAGTCCTTTTCATGCCTGATGATTTGTCTTCGGGGATGGTTCCTGTCCTGTGCCATCAGAAGTTCTGGGGAGCATTGTCTCTGGGATTCCTCTAGTCGCAATCATACCATTAGGTGTGGTCTTTTAATGAGAATTTGGGGTCTGTATCCCATTGGTCTAATGCTCCCTCAGGAGTTGTCTGTTGTGCTCCCTGACAGGACAGACATCGATTGTGGCCGGGCACCAACTAGTTCTTCTGGTCTCAGGATAATGTAGGTCTCTGGTTCATGTGGCCCTTTCTGTCTCTTGGGTTCTTAGTTGTCGTGTGACCTTGGTGTTCTTCCTTTGCCTTTGCTCCAGGTGGGTTGAGACCAATTAATGTATTTTAGATGGCCACTTGTTGACATTTAGGACCCCAGGCGCCACAATTCAAAGTGGGATGCAGAGTGTTTTCATAATAGAATTATTTTGCCCATTGACTTAGAAGTCCCCTCAAACCAAGTTCCCCAGACCCCAGCCCCTGCTTCGTTGACCTTTGAAGCTTTCATTTTATCCCGGAAACCTCTTTACTTTTAATCCAGTCCAATTAGGCTGACCTTCCTTGTATTGAGTGTTGTCTTTCCCTTCACCTAAAGCCGTTCTTATCTACAGATTGATCAATAAAAAGCCCTCTCCCTCCCTCCCTCCCTCCCCCCTTTGTAACCACATAAGTATGTGTTCTTCTCCGTTTTTTCTATTTCTCAAGATCTTATAATAGTGGTCTTATACAATATTTGTCCTTTTGCAACTGACT
The DNA here is from genome assembly GCF_030014295.1 of Loxodonta africana. NCBI lineage: Eukaryota > Metazoa > Chordata > Mammalia > Proboscidea > Elephantidae > Loxodonta > Loxodonta africana. Next base: position 246,719 of record NC_087368.1, read on the forward strand.
CATTTCGCTCAGCATAATGCCTTCCAGATTCCTCCATGTTATGAAATGTTTCAGAGATTCGTCACTGTTCTTTATCGATACGTAGTATTCCATTGTGTGAATATACCACAATTTATTTACCCATTCGTCCGTTGATGGACATCTTGGTTGCTTCCAGCTTTTTGCTATTGTAAACAGAGCTGCAATAAACATGGGTGTGCATATTGTTTGTGTGAAGGCTCTTGTATCTTTAGGGTATATTCCGAGGAGTGGGATTTCTGGGTTGTATGGTAGTTCTATTTCTAACTGTTTAAGATAACGCCAGATGGATTTCCAAAGTGGTTGTACCATTTTACAATCCCACCAGCAGTGTGTGAGAGTTCCAATCTCTCCGCAGCCTCTCCAACAGTTATTATTTTGTGTTTTTTGAATTAATGCCAGTCTAGTTGGTGTGAGATGGAATCTCATCGTAGTTTTAATTTGAATTTCTCTAATGGCTAATGATCGAGAGCATTTTCTCATGTATCTGTTGGCTGCCTGAATATCTTCCTTGGTGAAATGTGTGTTCATATCCTTTGCCCACTTCTTGATTGGGTTGTTTGTCTTTTTGTGGTTGAGTTTTGACAGAATCATGTAGATTTTAGAGATCAGGCGCTGGTCTGAGATGTCATAGCTGAAAATTCTTTCCCAGTCTGTAGGTGGTCTTTTTACTCTTTTGGTGAAGTCTTTAGATGAGCATAGGTGTTTGACTTTTTGGAGCTCCCAGTTATCTGGTTTCTCTTCATCATTTTTGGTAATGTTTTGTATTCTGTTTATGCCCTGTATTAGGGCTCCTAGGGTAGATCCTATTTTTTCTTCCATGATTTTTATCGTTTTAGTCTTTATGTTTAGGTCTTTGATCCACTTGGAGTTAGTTTTTGTGCATGGTGTGAGGTATGGGTCCTGTTTCATTCTTTTGCAAATGGATATCCAGGTATGCCAGCACCATTTGTTAAAAAGACTATTATTTCCCCAGTTAACTGACACTGGTCCTTTGTCAAATATCAGCTGCTCATACGTGGATGGATTTATATCTGGATTCTCAATTCTGTTCCATTGGTCTATGTGCCTGTTGTTGTACCAGTACCAGGCTGTTTTGAATACTGTAGCTATATAATAGGTTCTGAAATCAGGTAGGGTGAGGCCTCCCACTTTCTTCTTCTTTTTCAGTATTGTTTTGCTTATCCGGGGGTTCTTTCCTTTCCATATGAAATTAGTGATTTCTTTCTCTATCCCCTTAAAGTATGACATTGGTATTTGGATTGGAAGTGCGTTATATGTATAAATGGCTTTTGGTAGAATAGACATTTTTACTACGTTAAGTCTTCCTATCCATGAGCAGGGTATGTTTTTCCACTTAAGTATGTCCTTTTGAATTTCTTGTAGCAGAGTTTTATAGTTTTCCTTGTATAGGTCTTTTACATCCTTGGTAAGATTTATTCCTATGTATTTTATCTTCTTGGGGGCTACTGTGAATGGTATTGATTTGGTTATTTCCTCTTCGGTGTTCTTTTTGTTGATGTAGAGGAATCCAAGTGATTTTTGTATGTTTATTTTATATCCTGAGACTCTTTCAAACTCTTCTATTAGTTTCAGTAGTTTTCTGGAGGATTCCTTAGGGTTTTCCATGTATACGATCATGTCATCTGCAAATAGTGATAGCTTTACTTCCTCCTTACCAATCTGGATACCCTTTATTTCTTTGTCTAGCCTAATTGCCCTGGCTAGGACTTCAAGTACGATGTTGAATAAGAGCGGTGATAAAGGGCATCCTTGTCTGGTTCCCGTTCTCAAGGGAAATGCTTTCAGGTTCTCTCCATTTAGAGTGATATTGGCCGTTGGCTTTGCATAAAGATGCCCTTTATTATGTTGAGGAATTTTCCTTCAATTCCTATTTTGGTTAGAGTTTTTATCATAAATGGGTGTTGAACTTTGTCAAATGCCTTTTCTGCGTCTATTGATAAGATCATGTGGTTTTTATCTTTTGTTTTATTTATGTAATGGATTACATTAATGGTTTTTCTGATATTAAACCAGCCTTGCATACCTGGTATAAATCCCACTTGATCACGGTGTATTATTTTTTTGATGTGTTGTTGGATTCTATTGGCTAGAATTTTGTTGAGGATTTTTGCATCTATGTTCATGAGGGGTATAGGTCTGTAATTATTTTTTTTGTGATGTCTTTACCTGGTTTTGGTATCAGGGATATGGTAGCTTCATAGAATGAGTTGGGTAGTATTCCGTCTTTTTCTATACTTTGAAATACCTTCAATAGTAATGGTGTTAAGTCTTCTCTGAAGGTTTGGTAGAACTCTGCAGTATAGCCATCTGGGCCAGGACTTTTTTTTGTTGGAAGTTTTTTGATTACCGTTTCAATCTCTTTTTTTGTTATGGGTCTATTTAGTTGTTCTACTTCTGAATGTGTTAGTTTAGGTAGTATTGTTCCAAGAATTTATCCATTTCTTCTAGGTTTTCAAATTTGTTAGAGTACAATTTTATGTAGTAATCTGATATGATTCTTTTGATTTCATTTGGTTCTGTTGTGATGTGGTCCTTGTCGTTTCTTATTCGGGTTATTTGTTTCCTTTCCTGTTTTTCTTTAGTCAGTCTAGCCAATGGTTTATCAATTTTGTTAATTTTTTCAAAGAACCAGCTTTTGGCTTTGTTAATTCTTTCAATTGTTTTTCTGTTCTCTAATTCATTTAGTTCAGCTCTAATTTTTATTCTTTGTTTTCTTCTGGTGGCTGATGGGTTCTTTTGTTGCTCACTTTCTATTTGTTCAAGTTGTAGGGACAGTTCTCTGATTTTGGCTCTTTCTTCTTTTTGTATGTGTGCATTTATCCATATAAATTGGCCTCTGAGCACTGCTTTTGCTGTGTCCCAGAGGTTTTGATAGGAAGTATTTTCATTCTCGTTACTTTGTAAGAATTTCCTTATTCCCTCCTTGATGTCTTCTATAACCTAGTCTTTTTTCAGGAGGGTATTGTTCATTTTCCAAGTATTTGATTTCTTTTCCCTAGTTTTTCTGTTATTGATTTCTAGCTTCATTGCCTTGTGGTCTGAGAAGATGCTTTGTAATATTTCAATGTTTTGGATTCTGGAAAGATTTGTTTTATGACCTAATATGTGGTCTATTCTAGAGAATGTTCCATGTGCACTAGAAAAAAAAGTATATTTTGCAGCAGTTGGGTGGAGAGTTCTGTATAAGTCAATGAGGTCAAGTTGGTTGATTGTTGTAAGTAGGTCTTCCGTGTCTCTATTGAGCTTCTTACTGGATGTCCTGTCCTTCTCCGAAAGTGGTGTGTTGAAGTCTCCTACTATGTATGTGGAGGTGTCTATCTCACTTTTCAATTCTGTTAAAATTTGATTTATGTATTTTGCAGCCCTGTCATTAGGTGCGTAAATATTTAATATGGTTATATCTTCCTGATCAATTGTCCCTTTTATCATTATATAGTGTCCTTCTTTATCCTTTGTGGCAGATTTAAGTCTAAAGTCTATTTTGTCAGAAATTAATATTGCTACTCCTCTTCTTTTTTGCTTATTGTTTGCTTGATATACTTTTTTCCATCCTTTGAGTTTTAGTTTGTTTGTGTCTCTAAGTCTAAGGTGTGTCTCTTGTAGGCAGCATATAGATGGATCGTGTTTTTTTTATCCAGTCCGTGACTCTCTGTCTCTTTATCGGTGCATTTAGTCCGTTTACATTCAGCGTAATAAGTAAGTTTTTAGTGCTGTCATTTTGATGCCTTTTCATGTGCGTTGTTGGCCATTTCATTTTTCCACATGCTTTTTTGTGCTGAGACGTTTTTCTTAGTAGCTTGTGAGATCCTCATTTTCATAATGTTTAACTTTGTGTTTATTGAGTCGTTACGTTTTTCTTGGCATTTTTCTTGAGTTACGGAATTGATATTCCTTTTTGTGGTTACCTTTTTATTTACCCCGATTTTTCTAAGTAAAAACCTAACTTGTATCCTTCTATATCGCCTTGTATCACTCTCCATCTGGCAGTTCAATGCCTCCTATATTTAGTCCCTCTTTTTGATTATTGTGATCGTTTATCTATTGATTTCCATGATTTCCTGTTGTGTGTATTATTTTGTTTATTTATTTTTTAGAATTAGTCTTAATTTGTTTGTTTTTGTGCTTTCCCTATTTGAGTTGTACTGATATCAGGACGTTCTGTTTTGTGACCTTGTATTGTGCTGGTACCTGATATTATTGGTCATCAGGCCAAACAATCTCCTTTAGCATTTCTTGCAGTCTTGGTTTAGTTTTTGCAAATTCTCTAAACTTGTGTTTATCTGTAAATATCTTAATTTCGCCTTCATATTTCAGAGAGAGTTTTGCTGGATATATGATCCTTGGTTGGCAGTTTTTCTCGTTCAGTGCTCTGTATACGTCGTCCCATTCCCTTCTTGCCTGCATGGTTTCTGCTGAGTAGTCTGAACTTATTCTTATTGATTCTCCCTTGAAGGAAACCTTTCTTTTCTCCCTGGCTGCTTTTAAAATTTTCTGTTTCTCTTTTTTTTTGGCAAGTTTGATGATAATATGTCTTGGTGTTTTTCTTTTTGCATCAATCTTAAATGGGGTTCGATAAGCATCTTGGATAGATATCCTTTCGTCTTTCATGATGTCAGGGAAGTTTTGTGTCAGGATTTCTTCAACTATTTTCTCTGTGTTTTCTGTCCCCCCTCTCTGTTCTGGGACTCCAATCACTCGCAAGTTATCCTTCTTGATAGAGTCCCACATGATTCTTAGGGTTTCTTCATTTTTTTTAATTCTTTTATCTGATTTTTTTTCAGCTATGTTGGTGTTGTTTCCCTGGTCCTCCAGAAGTCCCAGTCTACATTCTAATTGCTCGAGTCTGCTCCTCTGACTTTCTATTGCGTTGTCAAATTCTGTAATTTTATTGTTAATCTTTTGGATTTCTACATGCTGTCTCTCTATGGATTCTTGCAACTTGTTAATTTTTCCACTATGTTCTTGAATAATCTTTTTGAGTTCTTCAACAGTTTTATCAGTGTGTTCCTTGGCTTTTTCTGCATTTATCCTAATTTCATTTGTAATATCTTTAAGCATTCTGTAAATTAAGTTTTTTATATTCTATATCTGATAATTCCAGGATTGTATCTTCATTTGGGAAAGATTTTGATTCTTTTGTTTGGGGGGTTGGAGAAGCTGTCATGGTCTGTTTCTTTATGTGGTTTGATATGGACTGCTGTCTCCGAGCCATCACTGGGAAACTAGATTTTCCAGGTAGTCGGCTAAAAGAAAATGCAGTCAGATCCCTATCTGAATTCTCCCTCTGGCTCCGGGTATTCGGATGTTAATGGGGCTGCCTGGGGAGGGTGGGGGAGGGATCAGAGAGCTAGGAGTGTAGCACCACAGAATATAGAGCTGAACACCGCGTTCACGCTCCGCCCCCGTTCGCCAAAATCCGGGCGGGACGGGTCCCCGGCTAGGACGCTGCTTTCCTTGCTCGGAGACCAGTCACTTCCTCCCGGGGACTTCTCCCTCCGGTGCGCGGCACCGCTCGCGTGCACTGGGTGGGCGTTTCCCGCACGAACAGGTGGGCCTGCCCCCAGGGTCTATTCAGGCGATTATAATTGGGGTCTGCGGTCACGCCCCGCCCATGCACGTGCCCAAATCCCAGCGGGACGACTTCCGGGTTAGGACGCTGCTTTCCCCATTCCGGAACCAGTCACTTCCTCCCGGGGACTTCTCCTTCCGGTGCGCCACACTTCTCGCGCGAACTGGGTGGGCGTCACCCGCAGGGCCAGGTGGGCCCGCCCCCTGAGTCAATTCCGGGGAATAAAAATGGACCCCGCGCTCACTCCCCACCCGCGCGTGAGCCCAAATCCCAGCAGGACGGCACCCCGTCTGGGACGTTGCTTTCCCCACTCCGGGAGCAATCACTTCCTCCCGGGGACTTCTTCCGGTGCACCACACCTCTCGCGCGAACTGGGTGGGCGTCACTCGCACGACCAGGTGGGCCCGCCCCCTGGGTCAATTCAGGGTAATAAAAATGGACCCTGCGCTCATGCCCGGCCCACACGCGTGCCCAGATCCCAGCGGAATGGCTCCCCGTCTGGGATGCTGCCTTCCCCGCCTCGAGACCAGTCACCTCTGGGGATTTCTCCCTCCGGTGTGCCGCGCCACACGTGCGGACTGGGTGTGCGTCCTCCCACACGAATGTGTGGGCCTCGCCCCGGGGTCACTTTAGGGATATATAGTTGACCCCCCCCGCTCGCGCCCCGTCCGCCTCTCGCCTAACTCCCGGCGGGACAGCACCCCAGCTGGGATGCTATTCTCCCCACTCCCAGATCAGTCACTGCCTCCCGGGTGCTTCTCCCTCCGGCTGCGCCTCTACGCCGCCCGCACCAACCAGCTAGACTTCCTCCCGGGATGGGTTCGGGGGGGAAGGGGTGGGCCCCCTTTCTGTGCCGTATGCCCCCCTGGGCTCTGCCCCAGATTGGGCTCCGAAGGTCACCTGCCTGGTACGCTGGCTCCTGGTTCTGAAAACGGTCGCTGTCTGCCCGTATTTGTTCGTTTTCTGACTCTAAGTCTGTGCTTGTTGTTCAGAGTTCGTAGATTATTATGTATGTGATCGATTCCCTTGTTTTTCCGAGTCTTTGTTGCAAGAGGGATCCACGGTAGCGTCCACCTAGTCCGCCGTCTTGGCCCCGCCTCCCAGATAGTCATTTTAAAAATAATTTAAAAACTCTCAGTTTGTGCCTGACTCAAGGATCCCCGGATTTTGGAGAATTATCCATTTGTGATGATTCATTAACTGCAAAGTGACTCAGAAGGGCCAATCAGTCCATCCCATTTCCTTATATTCAAACCTGGGCAGGCATGTTGTGTGCCCCATCTAGATGTGTCTTTTTGTGTGGAGAATCAGCTTACTCAAGGAAAAACTCTGATAAGTCACTCTATATTTGGGCATTGTCATGTTTACATGGTTGGAATATATGCTAGGCCCACGTACCTTAAAGATGCTAGGAGTTACCATGAGTATTCATTCATACAATGACACCTTGCTATGGAACAGTAACTTGAAATTAATATCCATAAAGAAGATAGAACTTGTTCTCTCAGATAATCCCATCATTTATTACCCAAGATGGGGAGATCCTTCTTATGTGCTGTTGTGCCCTGGCTTGGTATTATGCAATAGAACATCCCATTAGCAATTTATCTGCCACTATGGCTAAAATTGTCGATGATGTGGCCAATGGAATGGCCGCCCAACAAAAACTTTAGAATCCTTGGCAAAAGTAGTATTGGACCATGGGATAGTTCTGGATTTCCTCTTAGCCCAGCAAGGAGAGTTTTGCTCCATTGCTAACATCTATTGTTGCTCTTGGATTAACTGGAGATGTTGAAGAGGATATTGCTAAGATTCATCCAATGGCTGTTTGGGTACAGTCTATACCCCCTATAACTTTACCATACTTTTTTTTATATCTTCAGTTGGCTACTTAAAAAATAGTGCAGGTTTTTGGTCACAGTCTCTGTTGCAAACTGGGTTAATTATTTTAACAATAATCTGTATTATTGGAATTATAAAATGTGTTATGCGATGTGCATCTACGACAGGAACTGATAACCCTGCTTCATCTCATGCTCAGAGAATTATGTATATCAACACTGCATTCAAGATCATGCTCAAAGAATTATGCATATCAACACTGCATTCAGGAACCCAAAATTAGAGAAGCCTCATGACTTACGTTAGCCATTTGAAAGTAAGTCAGGTTGTTCCTCCAATGTGGCCATACCCTATCCACTCCCTATACCGAAATCACTGAAGACAGCTGCTCAGCCATAGCATGATGGACGTACTGGAGCTGCCCAGCAACCGAGATACCGATGGTCCCTGATTATGGGGGAAAAGGGGCTTAATGTGAAAAACTAGAAAGGCATGAATTATGAAGGTTGAGCCACCACCTGGGAGTAGCATATTGCCAAACTCATGCAGAAGACATTATGCCCATAACTGTGAACAAAGGATGTTCTTCAGAACCCTTGATCAAAAGAACAGAATGATGTGGGATATAAAATCAAAAGAGGCATCTGATGTAAAGTAAAATGGGTGAACTAATGCTAAAGCTCAGTATAATCTTTCACACAGATTCAAACCCTGTTGCTTAGGAACCAACCCTGTCATTAAGGAAACTCTGTTCTTTGTGGTCAGGCTAAGAATGTGGATATTACATGTCCTGGTGTCTGTAACCAAACCTTATTGAAAGTTTTTGTGTTAGATCACTCCAGAAAATCTTATGTTCTGAGCAAGGTAATGTTTAGCAATCTGTTCCTGACAGTATCTGTTACGCCATCATCATGTCATCATTTTGTGATGGTCATGAGACCCTCTCCACAGACACATACCTTGCAATTTTGTCCTTTAGCCAATTAATGTATTCTTTAGCTATATTAATGTAACCACTAATGTTAAAAATCATGTTTTGCTTTCTCCCACCTTTGATTGATTTCAGTCACTGTAAAGCAATCAGAATATTGTGTTTTGTAGTTCCTCCTATGGCATATAACTATGTGTGATTTGCACTCTCTCCCTTGGATCCATGAGCTTCAGACTCTGAGGTTTTCACAGTCTCCATTTGAATGACATATTGGCTTCAATAAATGTCTTTGATTTTACTCTAACAGAGTTGGAGAATCTTCTCTCTACAACAAGCATAATTTGGGGAAACTACTTGGAGAATTGGCAAATGCACCATCAAAAACTAATAGACAAAGAGACAAAAGGTTTAAATAAAATCAGTAAGCTTAATATCAGCATTTACATAAAATCAGTAGTAGACAACTATCCACATCACTCCCTCAAGACAGTAAGTCTAGCCATTTTACAGGTGAATTTTACCAAACTTACAAAAGAAAACATCTTTCTTTTATTTAACAAAGTAAATAGGTAGCGAAAAACATAGGACCCAGAGACCAGGTGTGTAGTACAAAGACTTGATGCAGCAGGTGCTGTTCAGACACCTTGCGTTTTAACCCAAAACAGTTGCTGTCAGGCTGATTCTGACTCATGGAGACCCCACATGTGTCAGAGTAGAACTATACTCCATAAGGTTTTAAATGTTTGATTTTTTTAGAACTAGACCCAAAAGCCTTTCTTCGAAGGCACCTCTGGGTAGACTTGAATCTCCAGCCTTTCAGTTAGCAGCCAAGCACGTTAACCGTTTGTCTCAACCTTCTGACATATTCAACTTTTTGATAAGTGCAGTCAATTAAGCAACAGGACCATTCAGAGCCACTTCATTTATTCAAAAAGTCTTCCACATGACTGCTTCAAGGGTATCTTGGCTGGTGATGGCTCTTCTGTGGTTCAAATCCATGCAAAATGCATATAATATACTTCTGTAAGAAAATATACAATAATTGTATGTGTAGTATGATATAAACCCTGGGAGGAAAAAAAGCAGACAAACATCTATGAAGAATAAGAAAGACTGGAAGAAAACATACCACAATGTTAGGTAAAGTTAAGTTTGAATGACAGAAATGTGAGTCATTTCTTCTCTTTTGGATTTTTCTTTAGTGAGAAATAATTTAGTAGTTTCCAAATATATTGATGCTTCTTATTAAACTTAAAAACTTTTAATGGTTCTATTACTTCATTGAAACAAACAGAAAACAACTAGCAAAATAGCAAAAGAAAACCTAACCATATCAATGAGAACATTAAAATTGAATGGACTAAACACGCCAGTCCAAAGGCAGAGATTATGTGACTGGATAAAACAGGAAGATCCAACAATGGGTCTTGCTGCTTACAAGAGGAACACCTTAGATTCAAAGAAACAAGTAGGTTGAAAACAAAGAATAGAAAAAGATATAGTATGTAAACAGTAACCATAAGAGAGCTGGAATGGCTATATTAATATCACATTAAATAGACTTTAAAACAAATATTACTATGGACCTTTTTGATAGTCAATACATCTAGAATATATAACAATTATAAATGTCCTTGAACAACAGACCCCCAAAATGCATGAAGCAGATACCAGAAGGATTAAAAGAGGAAATAGACAATTTATCAATAATAGTTAGGACTTTCAATACCCCACTCTCAGTCATTGATGGAATAACTACAGAAGACTTTAACACTACTCATCAACTTGACATAACTGATATTTATAAAATGCCCAAGGACTGCAGAACACATGCTCTTTTCAAGTATACATGGAACATTTTCCAGGGTAGGCCTTATACAGGAGCCAAAAACAAGTCTCAATAAAATTAAAAAGACTGAAATTACACAAAGTGTGTTCTCTGATTCTCTGACCACAATGGAATTAAATTAGAAATCCACAACCGACCAAATACTTGAAAATTAACACACTTCAAAATAATCCATGAATCAAAGAAGAAAACAGACGAGACATTAAAAATAATTTGGACTTAATGAAAACAAAAACACAACATATCAAAACATATGGGGTGTATCTTAAGCGTTGCTTGTTAAGAAATGTGTAACTTTAAATTCCTATGACAGAAAGAAGAGAAGTCTCAAAAAACCTAAGCTTCCACCTTAGGAAACTACAAAACAATAAGCAAGCTAAACAGAAAGCAAGCAAGACGGATGAAATAATACTGTAGCTGAAAGAAAAACCCAGAGAAAATCAAATAAACCAAGATTTGGCTTTTTGAAAAGATCAACAAAATTGACAAACCTTTAACCTTTGGCTAGACTGACCAAGAAGACAAAAGAGAAGACACCGATTACCAAAATCAGGAACGAAAGAGGGGCACCACTACCAACCCTACAGAAATGAGAAGAATTATAAGGGGTCTGCCCGCCCTCCGCCTCGGTCCGCTCCGGCTCCTCTCACGGTGGTGGCTCTGCGGCTGGGGAGACCTGCCACAGGCCGCTCTGTCTCAGCCGCCAACTCCCCCAGCGCAGGTGCAGGTGAAGCGGTGGCTGGTCACCCCCGGGGTAGAACCCCTTCATGCACGAGCTGCGCTTCAGCACTCTGCAGAAGGCCCAGATCGCCATCATGACGCTGACTCTCTTCCCCATCCGACTCCTGTTTGCCGCCTTCATGATGCTGTTCGCCTGGTCCTTCGCTTTTGTACCTTCACTAGGATTTGCTGAGAGAGAACCAGAAGAGCCGCTGGCTTGTGGCAGAAGGTCGTGGACTTCCCGCTCAAGGCAGTCATGCAGACCACGTGATATGCAGGCGGCTTCCACCCGGTGGCCCAGAAGGGGTGACAGGCCCTACCGACTGAGGCGGCCATCCTGGCCCTTGGCACCACACCCCTCGTACTTCGACGCCGTTCCCGTGACCATGACCATGTCGTCCATCGTGATGAAGGCAGAGAGCAGGGGTATCCCCATATGGGGAATTCTGATCAAGTACATCCGGCCAGTGTGTTCGGATCAGACCAGGACTTGTGCAGGAAAACAGTGGAAGAGATAAAGAGAGGGGCTTAGTCCAATGGGAAGTTATGACAATGATTTTTCCAGAAGGTACTTGTACCAATGGGACCTGTCAAACTATCTTCAAGACTGGTGTGTTTATCCTTGGTGTTCCTGTCCAGCCTGTGGTTTTAGGATACCCAAATAAGCTGGACACGATCATGTGGACATGGCAAGGACCTGGAGTGTTGGAAATGCTGTGGCTCGCCCTGTGTCCGTTTCACAGTTAGGTGGAAATTGAGTTTCTCCCAGTTTACCACCCTTCCAAGGCGAAGAGGAGCCCGGTGCTATACGCCAGCAGCATGAGGCGCGTCATGGCAGAGACCCTGGGCGTCTCCGTCATGGATTACACGTTTGAGGATCGTTAGCTGGCCCCAGCGGAAGGACAGTCCGTCTCCCCTCCGACACTTGCCTTCTAGAATTTGCTAGGCTTGTGAGAGGCCTGGGGCTAAAGCTAGAAAAACTTGAAACAGATAAAAAGCACAAAGGTGAAGAAGGGCGAGAAGACTGACTTGTGGAGTTCACGGAGTACTTGGAGGTACCCCTTTCCGACACGCTGGACTGCATGTTCTCACTGACGAGAGCGGAGGTGGCAAGATGGACCTGCGGGAATACGTGATCGCCTTGTCCGTGGTCTGCAGAGCGTCTGAGACTCTGGACACCATCCAGCTGCCATTCAAGATGTATGCATAGCATAAGGACGGCTGCATAAATGAGGAAGACCTGTCCTGCATTCTGAAGACGGCCTTGGGCGTGGCAGAGCTGCTTCTGATAGACCTCTTCAGCGGTGTGGATGAAGATGAGAAGAATCTCTTTTGCTGACAGGTTTGCACACATGTACCCAGACTTTGCAGAAGAATATCTGTATCCTGACCAGGCACGGTTTGAAACCTGCGCTTAGACTCTTGTCAGCGCCAACCCCGAACAGCCTCTGTACTGACTTCAGCCCGGAAAGCACTGACCCCGGGAGGTAGCCTGTCCATAGGAAACTGGACTAGGACAGAAGGTTCTGGAGTGAGGAACCTCCCCGGCTCTGTCACCATGCCCTTCCAGGGGCTGTGGCTTCCCATTTGCTCATGAGGATATCTGGTGTTCTCTCTCCCCACAGGGCCTACACATGTTGTCTCCAGACTGAGGTTTTAGAAGACTAGGGTGTGTAAGGGGCCGTGGTGACAGGATGGTTAAGCACTGGGCTTCTAGCCAAAAGGTCAGTCCTTGGAACCTACTAGCAACTCTGTGGGAGAAAGATGTGAGTCTGCTTACTTAAAGATTTACAGCCTTGGAAATCCTATGGGGCAGTTCTACCCTGTCCTGCTCTTTTTTGATTGTTGTTTGCTTGATATATTTTTTTCCATCCTTTGAGTTTTTAGTTTGTGTCTCTAAGTCTAAGGTGTGTCTCTTGTAGGTAGCATATGGACAGATCTTGTTTTTTAATCCATTCTGCCACTCTCTGTCTCTTCATTGGTGCATTTAGTCCATTTATATTCAGAGTTATTGTGGATAGGTATGAATTTAGTGCTATCATTTTGATGTCTTTTTTTGGTGTGTTGTTGACAGTTTCTTTTTCCCACTTAATTTTATGTGCTGAGTAGATTATCTTTATATATTGTCCTTTCCTCATATTTGTTGTTGTCAATTTTGTTTCTGCTGAGTCTCTATTTTTCCCTTGTATTTTATTTTGATGTGTAGGATAGTTTGTCTCCTTTGTGGTTACCTTGTTTACCCCTATTTTTCTAAATTTAAACCAAACTTTTATTCTTTGTATCACCATATCTTCCTCTCCATATGGAAGGTATATGATTACATTTCTTAGTCCCTCTTTAGTATTTTAACATTGTCTTCTTTTACATAATAATATTGCTATTACCCTGTTTTGAGCTTTTTTTTTTTTTTTTTTTGAATAATCTGGCTTTGTTTTCTTGGATTACCCCGTCTGGGGTTGACTTCTGATTGCTCTGCCCAGTGTTCTAGTCTTGAGTTGATACCTGATATTACTGATTTTCTAACCAAAGAACTCCCTTCAGTATTTCTTGTAGTTTTGGTTTGGTTTTTTAAAAATCCCTAAACTTGTGTTTATCTGGAAATGTCACAATTTCACCTTCATATTAAAGAGACAGTTTTGCTGGATGTATGATTCTTGGGTGGGAATTCTTTTCCTTCAATTTTTTAAATATGTCATCCCATTGTCTTCTTGCCTGCATGGTTTTTGCCGAGTAGTCCGAGCTTATTCTTATTGGCTTTCCTTTGTAGGTGACTTTTCATTTATCCCTCGCTGCTCTTATAATTCTTTATCTTTGGTTTTGGCAACTTTGATTATAATATGTCTTGGTGACTTTCTTTTAAGATCTACCTTATGTGGAGTTCGATGAGCATCTTGGATAGATATGTTCTCATCTTTCACGATATCGGGGAAATTTTCTGCCAAGAAATCTTCAACAGTTCTCTCTGTATTTTCTGTTATCCCTCCCTGTTCTGGTACTCCAATCACTCATGGGTTATTTCTCTTGATAAGAGTCCCACATGATTCTCCAGGTTTCTTCATTTTTTAAAATTCTTTTATCTGATTTTTCTTCAAATATATTAGTGCCAAGTGATGTATCTTCAAGTTCAAAAATTCTAGCTTCTACTTGCTCAATTCTGCTCCTCTGACTTTCTATTGAGTTGTCTACTTATGTAATTTTATTGTTAATCTTCTGAATTTCTGATTGCTGTCTGCCTATGGATTTTTCCAGCTTGTTAGACTTTTCATTATGGTCCTGAATAATCTTTCTAGTTTCTTAAGCTGCTTTATCTGTGTGTTGCCTGGCTTGTTCTGGGGGTTGCCTCATTTCCTTCCTGATGTCTTCAAGGGTTCTGTATATTAAACTTTTGTATTCTGGCTCTGGTAATTCCAGGAATGCACTTTGATCTAGAAGATCCCTGGATCTTTGTTTTGAGAGCTTTATGAAGTGATCATGGTCTGTTTCTTTATGTGACTTGATATTGACTGTTTTCTCCGAGCCATCTATAAGTTATCATATTAATTAATGCTTGCTTACTGTGTCATAGCTTCTTGCTTTGTTTTGTTTTGATATACCCCTATGAGTTGCTTGAGTGAGCTAGCTTGATTATTTTCACCTTTGTAGCTCTGACGTCTTGTCCCCAGATGGCTAGAGCTGCTATCCGGTATATCAGTCTAGGAGTCCATTCAGTTTTCTTGTATGAATTCAGCTCAGGTGTCGAGGTAGCTGATCATCAAGTGTGTGGTACAGGCTCTGTCCTACAGTCTTAGAGGGGCAGGGGATATTGGCGTATATACCGGTATCTGATTGCAGCAGGGGGTCACACTCTGAACAAAGCAGAGGACTGAGAACCAACCCCTGAGTGTCTCTGAGGAAAGCACGTCCCTGTTCCCTAGAGCCTGCAGGTAGGTGGGTTCTGCAGATGGACCATGGGCATCCAATGTTTTTGTTTGTAAGGACTGGGAGGTACCAGTAATCTTTAGACCCCTGTCATGGGTGGCTTCGTGACCTGAGTGGAGCTACTGTCCTTAGGTCGCTGATGTGGGTAGGTGAGGACCTTGTTTAATAGGCAAAGCGATGTCGAACATCAAACACTCACCTCTCCACCACACAGCTGAAACAGTTGGATTCTGCCAAAAAGGGCCTATTCCCCCCAAAATAGGCCCACACAGGTCCATGCAGGAGGGAAGGGTGCTGAAAGCCCATGGATGGTTTATGCCTGGACAGGAGCCGCTTCTGTCCTGAGCTCCCCCAGTTAGTGGAGCTAGCAAATTATCTTTTCTCCCAGTTGCAAATTTTTTCCTTCCCCAAGGCCAGGAGGATGGCTCTAGGTGCTCAACGGGGCCTATCTCAGGCCCAGGGAATTCAGCTGCTGAAGTCAGCTTGGGGCTGGGGTGGCGCAGTAAAATATACACAAGTACTTAGCTTCTGCCGAGAGCGCTGTTCTTTTCAGGTTCCAGAGGTGTGAGTAGGCTGTGTGGCTGGCTGTTTCTCCCTGAGAGAACTGCGGCTGAATGTTAGTACCAGTCCACTGCCACCACCGCTCCGGGAATGGTGCCTGAGTGCTCCCCACAATTCAGGTCTGGTAACTCCTCTCCACTTCTGAATGGTCTCTTCCTCCCCCTGCCCCTCAGTTCATTGTCTAAGCTTGCCTTTGAAGCTCAGGGCTCCCAGCTTGTCACAAATATACTCGTTTCACTTATTTTTTGGGGTCTTTGTTGTAAAGAGGGCTCGATGGAAGCGTTTGTCTATTCCACCATCTTGGCTCTGCCTCCCGTTGTTAGCTTTTTGAGTATTTTTTTATCTTGATTTCCCTGTCTGGGGTGACTTCTTATTGCTCTGCCCAGTGTTCTAGTTTTGGGTCAATACCTGATATTATTGATTTTCTAACTAAAGAACTCCCTTTAGTATTTCTTTTAGTGTTGGTTTGGTTTTTACAAATTCCCTAAACTTCTGTTTATCTGGAAATGTCCTAATTTCACCTTCATATTTGAGATATGGTGTTGCTGGATATATAATTTTTGGCTGGCAATTTTTTTCCTTCAATTTTTTATATAAGTGATCCCATTGCCTTCTTCCCTCTGTGGTTTCTGCCGAGTAGTCCGAGCTCATTGTTACTGAGTCTCCTTTGTAGGTGACTTTTCGTTCATCCCTAACTGCTCTTAAAATTCTCTCTTTATCTTTGGTTTTGGTTTTGGCTGTTAAAATTATCTCTTTATCTTTCTTTTGAGATCTACATTATGTGGAGTTCGATGAGCATCTTGGATAGATATCGTCTCATCTTTCACGATATCAGGGAAGTTTTCTGCCAACAAATCTTCAGCAATTCTCTCTGTATTTTCTGTTATCCCTCCCTGTTCTGGTACTCCAATCACTCGTGGGTTATTTCTCTTGATAGAGTCCCACATGATTCATAGGATTTCTTCATTTTTTTAATTCTTTTATCTGATTTGTCTTCAAATATATTGGTGCCAAGTGCTATATCTTCTGTCTCACTAATTCTGCCTTCCACTTGCTCAATTCTGGTCCTCTGACTTTCTATTGAGTTGTCTACTTCTGTAATCTTGTTGTTAATCTTTTGAATTTTGGACTGAAGTCTCTCTATGGATCCTTGCAGCTTATTAAATTTTTTGTTATGTTCTTGAATAACCTTTTTTAATTTCTTCATCTGCTTTATCTGTGTGTTCCTTGGCTTTTCTGCATATTGCCTGATCTCCTTCCTGATCTCGTTCCTGTTGTCTTGAAGCATTCTGTATATTAATCTTTTGTATTCTGCATCCAGTAATTCCAGGAAGGCATGTTCTTCCAGAATATCAGTTGATTCTTTGTTTTGAGAGCTTGTTGAAGTGATCATCATCTGCTTCTTTATGTGGTTTGATATTGACTGTTGTCTTTGTGCCCTCTGTAAGTATTGTATTAGTTCATTTTATGTTTGCTTACTATATCCTAGCTTCTTGCTTTGTTTTGTTTTGATATATCCATATAGGTTGTGTGAGTGAGCTAGCTTGATTATTTCCTCCATTGAAGCTCTAACGTCATGTCACCAGATGGCTAGAGCTGTTACCAGGTATATAAGCCCAGGAGTCCATTCACTTTTCCTGTATGAATTCAGCTCAGGTGTCCAGGTAGTTGGTCATCAAGTGTGTAGTACAGGCTCTGTCCTACAGTCTTAGAGGGGCAGGGGTGATTGGTGTAGGTACCAGTATTTTGTTGCAGCAGGGGGTCGTGTTCTGAACAATGCAGGGGGCTGACATCCATCCCCTGAGTGTCTGTGAGGAAAGAGCATCCCTGTTCCCTTGAGCGCATAGTGGGATGGGTCCTGCAGATGGACCTTGGGCACCCAATCCTTTTGGTTTTAAGGACTGGGAGGTACCAGTTATCCTTCGACTTCTGTTGCGGTTGGCTGGGTGACCTGAGTGGAGCCACCAGTCCTTAGGTCCCTGATGTGGGTAGGTGAGAACCCTGCTTAATAGAGAAAGCAATGTCAACCTCAAACGCCCACTTCTCCACCGCACAGCTGAAACAGTTGCAGTTTGCCAACAAGGTCCTATTCTCCTGAAATAGGCCACACATGTCCATGGAGGGGAAAAGGTATTCAAAATCCATGGATCATTTATGCCTGGACAGGAGCTGCTTCTGTCCTGAGCTCCACAGGTTAGTGGAGCTGGCAGATTATCTTTTCCTTAGCTGTGAATTTATTCCTTCTCCAAGGCCAGGAGAATGGGTCAAGACACACAACAGGACCTATCTCAGGCCCAGGGAAATCAGCAGCCACTGAAACTGGCTTGCAGGCTGGGGGTGCGGTAAAATATATGCAAGTACTTAGCTTTTGCAAGAGCGCCACTCTTCTCTGGTTCTGGAGGTGTCAGTAGGCTGTGCAGCTGGCTGTTTTTCCCTGAGGGTACTGCGGCCAAACACTACCATCAGCCCACTGCAGCTTGAGGGTTCCTAGCGATTCAGGTCCAGCAACCCCTGTCCACTTCTGGACCATCTCTCCCTCCCCCTGCCACTCAGTCCATTTTCTAACTTTGCCTTTGATGGTCAGGGCTTTTAACTTGTCATAAATGCAATCGTTTCACTTGGTTTTTTGGGGGGTCTTTGTTGTGAGAGGGTTCGCTGGAAGCGCCTGACTACTCTGACATCTTGGCCCCCACTCCAAGAATATCTTTCTCAAATGGCTGATCATCATCATACCTTCACCAAGGTTGAAGCCTTATCTAGTAAAACCAGGAAGGCCAGTAACACAATTATTATTTAATACTGTTCAAAATTTTGGCCAATTCAATTGAAAAGGAGAAGAAATCAATAATCTTAGTTAGAAACAGAGAAAAAGTATGTCAATATTGTCAAGAAATAATATAAAATTATTACTATTGACAGGTGCGATAAACTATGTGACAAACCACAAGGCTATATTATAAAAAAAAAATCTCAAATTTGCCATGTACTTCCTTCTTGCCAAGCCATCTTCTCAGTGCTTCACACGTTATTATCTCATTTAATCCTCACAAGAACCCTGTTGTTGTTAGGTGCCATTGAGGCAGTTCTAATTCATAGCGACCCTGTGCACAACAGAACAAAAGACTGCCAGGTCCTGCACCATCCTCACAATCGTTGCTATGCTTGAGCCCATTGTTTCAGGCATTGTGTCAATCCATCTCTTTGAGGTTCTTCCTCTTTTTTGCTGATCCTCTACTTTACCAAGCATGATGTCCTTCTCCAGGGTCTGATTCCTCCTGATAACATGTCCAAGTTATGTGAGACCCAGTCTTGCCATCCTTGCTTCCAAGGAGCATTCTGGTTGTACTTCATCCAAGACAGATTTGTTCATTCTTTTGGCAGTTCATGGTATATTCAATATTCTTCACCAACACCACAATTCAAAGGCATCGATTCTTCTTCAGGCTTCATTATTCATTGTCCAGATTTTGTGTGCATATGAGGCAATTGAACACACCATGGCTTGGGTCAGGTGCACCTTAGTCCTCAAAGTGATGTCTTGCCTTTTTGACACTTTAAAGAGATCTTTTGCAGCAGTTTTACCCAATGCAATTCATCTTTTGATTTTTTGACTGTTGCTTCCATGGGTGTTGATGAAATCCTTGACAACCTCAATCTTTTCTCCATTTACAGTGATGTTCCTTGTTGGTCAAGTTATGAGGATTTTTGTTTCCTTTATGTTGAGGTGTAATCCATACTGAGGCTAGTGGTCTTTGATCTTCATCAATAAGTGCTTCAAGTCGTCTTCACTTTCAACAAGCAAGGTTGTGTCATCTGCATAATGCAGGTTGTTAATGAGTCTTCCTCCGATCATGATGCCCTGTCCTTCTTCATATAGTCCATCTTCTCGGATTATTTGCTTAGCATACAGATTGAATAGGTATGGTGAAAGGATACAACCCTGATGCACACCTTTCCTGACTTTAAACCATGCAATATCCCCTTGTTCTGTTTGAATGACTGCCTCCTGATCCATGTACGGATTCCTCATGAGCACAATTAAGTGTTCTGGAATACCTACTCTCTGCAATGTTATCCATAATTTGTTTTGTTCCACACAGTTAAATGCCTTAGCACAATCAATAAAACATACGTAAACATCCTTCTGGTATTCTCTGCTTTCAGCCAGGATCCATCTGACATCAGCAATGATATCCCTGGTTCCATGTCCTCTTCTAAATCTGTCTTGAATTTCTGGTGGTTCCCTATTGATATAACGCTGCAGCCACTTTAGCATTCAAAATGATCTTCAACAAATTTTTCTTGCATGTGATATTAATGATATTGTTTGACAATTTGTGCATTTGGTTGGATCACCTTTCTTGGGAATAGGCGTAAATATGGATCTCTTCTAGTCGGCTGCCAGGTAGCTGTCTTCCAAATTTCTTGGCATAGACAAGTGAGCACTTACAGCGTTGCATCTGTTTGTTGAAACATCTCAATTGGTACTCCGTCAATTCCTGGGGCCTTGTTTTTTGCCAGTGCCTTCAGTGAGCTTGGACTTCTTCCTTCAGTACCGTTGGTTCCTGATCATATGTTACCTCCTGAAATGGTTGAACATCGACCAGTTCTTTTTGGTATAGTGTCTCTGTATATTCCTTTCATCATCTTTTGGTGCATCCTGTGACGTTTAATATTTTCCCCATAGAATCCTTCAGTATTACAACTCGAGGCTTGAATTTTTTTGTCAGTTCTTTCAGCTTGAGAAATGCTGAGCATGTTCTTCCCTTTTGGTTTTCTATCTCCACGTCTTTGCACATATTGTCATAATACTTTACTTTGTCTTTGCGAGCCGCCCTTTGAAATCTTCTGTTCAGCTCTTTTACTTCATCATTTTTTATCCTTTTGCTGTAGCTACTCGATGTTCAAGAGCAAGTTCAGAGTCTCTTCCAACATCCATTTAGGTCTTTTCTTTCTCTCCTGCCTTGTCAATGACCTCTTGCTTTCTTAATGTTTGATGTCATTCTACATCTTGTCTGGCCTTTGGTTATTAGTGTTCATTGAACCAAATCTATTCTTGAGATGGTCTCTAAATTCAGATGGAATATACCGAAGGTTGTACTTTGGCTCTCATGGACTTGTTCTAATTTTCTTCAATTTCAACTTGAACTTCCATGTGAATAATTGGTGGTCTGATCTGCAGTTAGTCCTGGCCTTGTTCTGACTGATGATATTGAGCTTTTCCATCATCTCTTTGCACAGACATAGTCAGTTTATTCCTGTGTATTCCATCTGGCAAGGTCCATGTGTATAGTCAACATTTATGTTGGTGAAAAAAGGCATTTGCAATGAAGAAGTCATTGGTCTTGCAATATTCAATCATGGGACCTCTGGCATGATTTTGTTACCAAGGCCATATTTTCCAACTACTGATCCTTCTTCTGTTTCCAGCTTTCACATTCCAGCCACCAGTAGTTATCAGTGCATCCTGTTTGCATGTTCGATCAGTTTCAGACTGAAGAAGTTGGTGAAAAATCTTAAATTTCTTCATCTTTGGCCTTAGTGGTTGGTTCGGATTTTAATAATAGTCATATTAACTGGTCTCCCTTTTAGGTGTGTGGATATTATCCTATCCCTGACAGTGTTGTGCTTCAGGATAGATCTTGAAATGTTCTTTTTGACATCGAATGCAATGTCATCCCTCTTCAAGTTGTCTTTCCCAGGGTAGTAGACCAAATGACCAATACCAGTCCATTTCACCTCACTAATGCCTAGGATATTGATCTTTATGCATTCCATTTCATTTTTGACTGTTTCAAATTTGCTTAAGACTGCTTATTGAATAATCCATCCTTTTCCTACTGATTTGAATTGTTCCCCTGCCACAAACCAAGTTCCGGTATATAACTTGGGTCCAGTTCTAGACTTCCTATTCTATTCAATTAGTGTGTATATTCCTATACCAGTCCCATATTGCAATGTCTGAATATCTTTACATATTTTCAAAGGCAGTTGACTAAGTGATTCCAAAGCTATTTGGGTGAGTAAACAAATGAGAATAGCAAAAAGACATAAGACAAACAAAGGTAGTGGGTGAATTGTGCAATAAAATGTCCCTAATGAGGAGGCTGTGATACTAGCGAAGGGATAAAAAGACAGATCAATGAACAGAATAACAAGTCTGTATCTTCACCTATTTATATAAACACAGCATATTATAGGAAACCCTGGTGGCATGACGGTTAGGAGCTATAGCTGCTAACCAAAAGGTCGGCAGTTTGAATCCACTAAGCACTCCTTGGAAACTCTATGGCACAATTCTACCCCGTCCTATGGGGTCGCTTTGAGTCAGAATCGACTCGACCGCAAAGTGCTTGTTTTTTTTGTTTGTTTGTTTGCTTTAGGGTATTATAAAAGTAAGTCTTAAGTAGGGAAAGTGTGAATTATTAAAATAAAAGGATAGTCTTAGGATAATTAGTTGATATTTTAGGAAAAAATAAATCTCTACTTCACATATTGTTAATAATAAATAGTGGATTAAAGACAAATTAAAAATTAAACAATAAGAATAGTAGAAGAAAACATAGATGAATATTTTTATAATTTGAAACAAAGCAGAAAAACCATAATAGAAAATATTCATATATTTAACTCCATAAATGGAAATTCCTTTATGGCAAATGATAACAACAAGACAAAATAAAAACGCAAATGCCAAACTGGAGGGGGAGGGGTTGCTGTATATAATAGACAAAACCGTAATATTCTAGAAGTGTAAAGAGCTCTTTCAAGTCAACAAAGAGATAAACAAGCCAATATAAAAGAGCATGAACAAGCACTTTTCAAAAAAAGAAATACAAATCACCAACAAAGATATGAAATGACCTTCAACCTCCCTCATAATTAAAGAATGCATATCTAACAATATTTTTCACTTGCTAAGTTTGGCAAAGGTTTTAAAAACAATGATAAGAATAATATTACGGTGTATTGCTGTAGATGTGAAAAAGAGGGACTTTTATATATTGTTGATGAGAAGGTAAACAGTGAACCATTTTTGGTGTGCAAGTTGCCAACTAACTGACTAAATAAATGAATAAACCTAAAGTCGGATCCAGTAATGCTACATGCAGACACTTAAACTCTACTGTAAGGCTAGCACAGCACACAAGGATGTAAGTCCCAGCTCTTTAATTGCAGTCTCACCTGTTATCTATAGAGATAATCACACAATAGGCTGACTCCAGGGCGTTTATATCATCCAGCCCTAAAAACCACAAAGTGTGCAACACCAATACAGTCCATTTAGATTAGCTTGGTCCAAGCTCAGTCGGGTCCTTTCCCTACATCTTCAATTGTTCAAAAATCTTTAATGTCTCATATCATTTATTATACAGTCATACATATATGTACCCTTAGACACATATGGAAACCCTGGTGGCCTAGGGGTTAAGAGCTACGGCTGCTAACCAAAAGGTTGGCAGTTTGAATTCACCAGGTGCTCTTTGGAAACTGTATGGGGCAGTTCTATTCTGTACTATAAAGTCGCTATGAGTCAGAATCGACTTGACAGCAATGCTTTTGGTTTGGTTTTTCATTAGACACATACACACACTCATGCCTACGAATACATGAAAAAAATCCAAAAGGATATATATCAAAAGATTTTGTGACAAGACTACTCTCTTCTATCATTACTGCTCTGACTCAGCCAGGTAAGAGAAAAAAACAAGAATCAGGAAGAAGCTACTGTGTATGGTGCCCGTCAGCGTTAAGTGAATGGAAAAGAGCTTTAACTCAATGTCCTCCCCAAGGCCTTGTTCCTTTAGCATGGTAAGATCAAAGTGCTGCTGGGGTTGGCTTATACTGGCTCTCAAGAGCATATTATTAACTTTTCAGGAATTTCGTGAGTCTGTTGATAAACACCAGTTACCAGTTGCCAGCCAGGTTGACTCCAACTCATGGTGACCCCATGTGTGTCAGAGCAGAACTGTGCTCCACAGGGTTTTCAGTCGCTGACATTTTGGAAGTAGATTGCCAGGCCTTTCTTGAGAGGCACCTGTGGGTAGACTGGTACTTCTAACCTTTTGGTTAGGAGTTGAGTTTGTTAACAGTTTGCACTACCTAGGGACTCCTTGGTAAACAAACGTTATTAAAAAATCACATATGTAAACTTATAATTTAATAAATTATATTAAAAGCAAAGGTTAATCAGCCCTCAAAATGCATCACTTCCAGTTATGATTTACTGCATTTTACTGTTACGTCTCCTCTTGAGATTACTTCCATCTATTGTATCTTGGTGATGGATATGGGCTGTATTGCTGTGCTGCTGTGCATCTCTCCCCAACTCTGTGATCATGACATCACGTTGGTAGCTTGAAATTTGCCATCGCGGGAGTATTTACACCATGAGAATTAGCAGGCACCACAAATCAATACCTTTTTTTCTTTACACGGAGCTGGTTGTTATACATTTAACAGCACACCACTGGGTCAGTCACTCTAATAGGAACAATGTGTACATTTTCTGTATTCTCTGTGGTGAACTGTGTATTATCAATGGGGGCTTTTTGTTTTACATGTATTTTAACAAAAGGGGGAAAATGCCAATTAGACCTCCCTACCTAGAAGTAGAATAAGTGGGTTAGTGGGTGAGAAAGAAAACGTGTTCCACAATCACAGTACATGAGGTTAAAAGGGTTTCTCTGGGGCCAAGGTTGGCTGCATATGTTGAAGGACACAGGATGCGGAATTCGTGGGTTTAACAAGATTGAAAATCGTGGCGGCTCCAGAAACTGACACGCAGTTGCACTTCACTGGCACTAAAAAAAATATTTCAAGTCTAATACTCTCGCCAGTAAAATGAATTGTGTAGTGGCTATATGCTAGGCATTGCTTTGCTTGTCCTGTACTTCAACTTAAGGTCTGAAAAAAACTCCAACTGTGAAAGGAACATATTCTAAACTGTCTGACACTCAACTAGTACATTCTCACACCTGGAGAAGCTCATGTCAACTCATCATGTGGTTCTCCATCTGTACAATAAATGACCAACCTGGGGGAAAAAGGAGCTTCCCTGTGGCAATATACTTAAAAGAGTTACCAAATTTAATGTGTCATTTTTCTTTTATAAATAAATAATGTTCCAAACTTGCTAACCTTTTCCATGATGAAAACGACGTCAGTAATGCACCTAAAGGATATTTTAAAAAATACATTTGTCTTTTCAGGGCAAAGGTTATGTTCTAACAAAATGAAAGAGAGCGAGAGAGTGTAACAGCTTTTCAAAATAAACTCATGCAGTCCCGAGGCAAGATGAGAAGGCAGAAAGGGAGAGGAGCTGGTTGATGGACGAGGGAAATCTGGGGTGGAAACGGTGAGTGTGCTGTCGTTATAGAGAGAGCAACTAGGGCCACATAACAACATGTTTATAAATTTTTGTATGAGCAACTAGAGCTGTAAACTTTCACTTACAACACAATAAAAAAAATTAAACTCGTACTTTGGAGAAAGTATACTGACAATGGGTAGTGTAAGTGTCTCTAGTGTTAGGTGATTTTGAGGCAGAATATTATGTAAGTGGGCCACCTATTAACATCATTTCTATGCTTTAAAAGCTTGGAAACAGGGTATTCGTTCCTCCTAAAAAACTAAAATAAGGTAATTTGTTAACAATATGAAAATGTAGAACCTTCCAATTGTTTTGCAACAATAACTGATTGACATGAGGAAAAATGGAAATTGTTAGCTGAATTTCAACAAGGAGCTTTGCATACCTGGTGGATAAGGCTGAAAAATGAGTATCAAAACTTGTTAGGCAAAGTCCATAAAGCGCTTTTTCCATTTGGTATCTGTGCATGTTGCTCAAGTTCTTTTTCAAGTACTGGAATAATCTGAATTTAGAACTAAACCAATATTGTCAAAAAATTGAGCATATTTACCTTTGCTAAAACACACACACAGATATACATATAAAACCAAAACAAAACGAAACCGTTGCCGACAAGTCAATTCTGACTCACAGCAACCTTGTAGTACAGAGTAGAACTGCCCCATAGGGTTTTCAAAGAGCGCCTGGTGGATTCAAACTGCTGACCTTTTGGCTAGCAGCCAAACTCTTAATTACTACACCACCAAGGTTTCCATATATACATATATATATATACATATACATGAACAACAACAAACAAAAACCAAACCGGTTGCCGTCAAGTTGATTCCAACTTATAGTGACCCTAGAGGACAGAGTAGAACTGCCCCATAGGGTTTCCCAGGAGAACCTAGTGGATTCAGACTTACGACCCTGACCTTTGGGTTAGCAACTGAATTCTTAACCGGTACGCCACCAGGGTTTATATACATATATATATATTATACACACACACACACATATATTTTTTAGTGAGAACAAAAGTGTGCCGTGTCCTGATAAGTAAAAATATTTCTTTTATTTATTTGTTTTTATTGTGCTCTAGATTTTTTTTTTCTAGATGAAGGTTTACAGAACAAATTAGTTTCTCATTAAACGATTAATACACATATTAATTTGTGACATTGGTTGCCAGCCTGGCGACATGTCAGCACTCTCCCCTTTTTGACCTTGGGTTCCCCATTTCCATGTGTCCAGCTTTCCTGTGCCCTCTTGCCTTCTCCATCTTGCCCCTGGGCTGGTGGGCCTGTTTAGTCTGGTATACACGGTTGAGCTACATGCATTATTGTTTGTTTTATGGGCCTGTCTAATCTTTGGCTGAAGGGGGAACCTCAGGAGTGACTTCAGTATTGAATTAGAAGAGTGTCCGGGGTCCATACTCTTGTGGTTTCTCCAGTCTCTGTCAGACCAGTAAGTCTGGTGTTTTTTTGTGAGTTAGAATTTTGTTCTCCATTTTTCTGCAGCTCTGTCTGGGAGCCTCTCTTGTGATCCCTGTCAGAGTATTTGGTGATGGTAGCCAGGCACCATGTGGTTGTGCTGGAAAAATAAAAATATTTTTTAAAGGTAGTTCATTTGATATTTATATTTTCTTTACAAAATTTGAAAGTGTAGTACTTGGACCAGCAGCACCAGCACTACTCGGAAGCTTACTATAAAAGAAGGTTCCAGGTCACTGCTTTGAGTTAAGTGCAAGAATTACCTGCACTGATGAGTTTGGTGTAAGTACAATCAGGAGAAGCCAAAGCTATTTACTGCCAGGTAGGGTGAGGGGTTAGAGATGGTCTGCTCTTGCAGTTAGAAGTTTTGAGGATGAAAATAATTCTTGACATTTTGAAGTGAGTTTGTGTTAAAACAGATTTTCTGGGGTAGGTGGAGCCCCTAACCAAAGACCAAACCCAGTGCCATCGAGTCAATTCTGACTCATAGCGACCCTATAGGACAGAGTAGAACTGCCCCATAGAGTTTCCAAGGAGCGCCTGGCGGATTCCAACTCCCGACCGTTTGGTTAGCAGCCGTAGCACTTAACCGCTATACCAGCAGGGTTTCCGGTGGAGCCCCTACTAGGTATAAATTCCAACTCCAACTTTTATAATGGCACTCAGTAGTAGATGTATACAATAATATTCAGAGCCCTGGTGGGGCGATGGTTGAGAGCTTGACTGCCAGCCGAAAGATCGGCAGTTGGAATCCACCACCCACTCTTTGGAAACCCTATGGGACAGTCATACCCTGTCCTATACTGTCATTATGAGTCAGAATCGACTTGACAGCAAGTTAACATAACATTTATCATGTGCCAGGCATTGTTCTAAGTTCTCATGAGTTACTTAATTTGACCCTTTCTACAACTCTCAGAGATGGTGAGTCTGCTATTATCCTCAGTTTACAGATGAGAAAGCTGAGGTACAGAGAGGTTGTTTGCTCAGGGTCACACCCCTAAAAAGTAGCAAAGCCAGGATTTGGAATATAGTCCATCTGGCTCCAGAAACCAAGTTCTTAATCATTACACTACACTGCCTAGGTATAAAATGTATAAATGAATAAATATTCATATATTGGAGGTGTATATACAAATATTTTTATTGATGGGGAACATGATCAAAAAAATTTGGGGACCACTAGCCTAGGGGATATAATCTCAAACTCTAGTGAGACATAAAAAGCCTTTTGTGATCTGGCCCCAACCAATCTCTCTGACCCCAGCTGTTGCTCTCCTCCCTTGAAACCTGTGTTCTGACTTCTGCCATATTGAACGAGCCTCCTAGCAGCTCACTGAATTCCCAATGGCTTCTCTTATCTCCTACTCCTACTTGAATTTAGGACCTCTACCTGCCCTTCTCAATTCCCAGCTTCTCCACTTCCGTCACGTCCCCTCATTCCCCCTGACACAATGCCAAGGCCAGCCCAAGTATCCTATCTACACTCCCGGCACTCTCTGTAGGCTTCTCCATGACCCTTGTTTCACTAATTTGTAATTATCTATTCACTTGTTTGTCTACCACCCTTGACTGCAGTGTCCTATCTTGTTAGTTTCTTATGTCTAGCATCTAGCACAGCCTGACGTATAGTAGGTGATGTTCATACGAATAAATGAAATATCAATGAAAGAGAAAGCAACCATTGCCCTAAGAGTTGTTCTTCAACCTGTTATTTGTATAATGGCCACCAGAGGGGGGCAGACGAACATGGTCGAGTGAACACCACACATTTAGAAGAATTAGGGGCCAAAACTTTAAAGAATTATCCTGGATCTAAAAGGGAAGTTGAGTGGTCGTGTAGGCCATTGCCGTGTTCTATACAAAACTTTTCAAATAAGCACAATGATATTTAAAATTTTTTTTGGTTTGCTTTTTTTTTAATCTAGGTAGTCTTCCCACCACTCTTTGCCAGTTTGTTTTACTGTGGTGGTTTTCATGTCGCTGTGATGCTGGAAGCTATGCTACCACCAGTATTTCAAATACCAGCAGGGTCACCCATGGTGGACAGGTTTCAGCGGAGCTTCCAGACTAAGATAGACTGTTAAGAAGGACATGGTGACTTCTAAAAAAAACTGGCCAGTGAAAACCTTCTGCATAGCAGCGGAACATTGTGTGATATAGTGCTAGAAGATGAGTCCCTCATTTTGGAAGGCACTCAAAAAACAACTGGGGCAGAGCTGCCTCGGTAAAGCAGAGTAGACCTTACTGACTCAGATGGAGTCAAGCTTTCAGGATCTTCCTACGCTGATGTGGCAAGACTCAAAATGAGAAGAAACACCTGTAAATATCCATTAATAATTGGAATGTGGAATGTACGTAGCATAAATCTAGGAAAACTGGAAGTCTTCAACAATGAAATAGAACACGTGAAGACTGATATCCTAGGCATTAGTGAGCTTGAAATGGACTGGAATTGGTCATTTTGAATCAGACAATCATGTGGTCTACTCTGCTGGAAATGACAAACTGAAGAGGAGTGGTGTCACATTCATTGCCAAAAAGAACATTTCAAGGTCTGTCCTGAAGTACAGTGCTGTCAGTGATAGGATAATATCCATACTCTTACAAAGAAGACCAGTTCATATGTCTATGATGCAAATTTATACACCAACCACTAATGTCCTGTAGGGTCGCTCTGAGTCAGAGTTGACTCGAGGGCAGCACGTTTGGGTTGTTTTTTTTTTTTAATCATTAATATCACATGCACATAAAAATTTGCTCGAGAAAATTCCAAACTGTCTGCAGCAGTATATGGATAGGGAACTGCCAGGAACTCAACAGAATTAACAACAGGATCTAATTCATAGAGTTTTTGTGAGGATTAAATGATTTAATACTATAAGGTGCTTAGCACAGCAATACCGACCTATCTATTTACATATCAATTCCAAACTCAAGGGGACAGGGATGATGGCAAGTCAGATTGTCAAGAGCAGGGAGGCCAAAGGATGGGACACATCTCTCAGGAATGGGGTCCTGGGACCCATTAGAAACAGGCGGCGTCACAACCCAGTTCAACGTTGGTTGCTGGAGAGCAGAGGCCCCCTTCCCTGCCAAAGACCTTGGGTCGCACCATTGACATCACATGGACACTGCTATCTGGAATCCATGGATGGGATTAAAAATAAAAAAAGACAAACCCGTTGACACTGAGTCAATTCCGACTTATAGCAACCTTATAGGACAGAGTAGAGCTACCCCATAGGGTTTCCAAGGAGCGCCTGGTGGATCTGAATCACCAGCCTTCTGGCTAAAAGCTGTAGCTCTTAACCACTGAGCTACCGTGGCTCCAGGGATGGGATGAGCATGTGCATAAACCAGTTGCTACCCACTTGATTTAGACTCATGGTGACCTGATGTGTGTCAGGGTAGAATTATGCTCCATGGATTCTTCAAAGGCTGACTTTTTAGAACTAGATCACCAGGCCTTTGTCTGAGGTGCCTCAGGGTAGACTCCAACCTTCAGCCTTTTGGGTAGTAGCCCAGCACATTAACCATTTGCCCACCAGGGACTCTAGATGTGCATAAAAATTAAACTCATTGCTGTTGAGTCGATTTCAACTCATAGCGACCTTACAGGACAGAGTAGAGCACCCCACAGAGTTTCCAAGGAGCACCTGGTGGATTCGAACTGCCAGCCTTCTGGTTAGCAGCATGAAGCTCTTAGCCACTGTGCCACCAGGGTTTCCAATATGTCCATAAAAAAAAAAAATTTTTTATTTTATTTTTTCTATGGGGGAAGGAAAGACAATGTTAGCTTCTTGTCCTTCTCAGTGCCATCACATCCAGAGAGCTCTTCCCCTCAGCAGCAGCAGCAGCATGTCTTCAGCCACACAAGAAAATGGAATTGTTTTCTTGAAATATTTTCTTGGAGGGGGGAATAATCCCTTATGGAGGAAGAAGTAGAAAGGTCTTGGGTATTAAAGCATCCATTTCCAGACAATATCCTGGGGACTGCTGGGACCAACAAAGAGGCCATGAATGTGAGACCAAGAGAGGCTGGTCTGTTTGAGCAGCTACAGAGAGGACTGCACTCATATCACTAACGGAAAACGAGAGGAAGGAAGAAGGAGGTGCCCAGTGATGGCTTGGATGAATGTCCTATTGACTAAGGTTGACAGGATGGCTTGGAGCCCTGGTAGAATCACAGGGAGTTTAGAAACGCACAGCCTTGTTTTCCTGCTTAACTTCTCCCTATTCAATCTCTTTGCTTCCTTGGCTGTGGTGACCCTGCTTTTTCTTACTTCCTTGATCCTCCTATTGTCTTTGACAATTGTGGGCACTTCTCAAACCCCTCTTCTCTTCTGAATGGCTCCGCTGAATGGCTATCATACTTCTTGGATATGTGCTACTTATTTGTCATTTCACCCCTCATGTCCTATGCTCTGGAAAACCCTGGTGGCGTAGTAGTGAAGTGCTACGGCTGCTAACCAAAATGTCGGCAGTTTGAATCCACCAGGTGCTCCTTGTAAACTCTGTGGAGTAGTTCTACTCTGTGCTATAGGTTCGCTATGAGTCGGACTCTACTTGACAGCAATGGCTTTTTTTTCTTCTTGGTCCTATGCTCTATCTTCTGCTACGAAAAGGGATGAATATTTTATTTAGTTTTTTAACTGGTCACATATTTAGATTATTTCTCCCTAGCTGGGCCATTGTTTGGAAAACCTGGTGGTGTAGTGGTTAAGTGCTACAGCTGCTAACCAAAAGGTCAGCAGTTCAAATCCACCCGGCGCTCCTTGGAAACTCTATGGAGCAGTTCTCCTCTGACCTGCAGGGTTGCTGTGAGTCGAAACTGACTCAACGGCAACGGACTTGGTTTGGGTTTTTGGGCTGTTGTTGGACTGTAGGCCCACATCCTAGTTTACTTTTTTATTCCATGAGAGACCCAAACATGAGACCTTTTCCAGATTGGACCCAAAAATTGTCTGATTTGTTTCCTACTGGGCTATTGTCCACTTTGAACACGTATCAACCTGGGAGGTCTGGTGGGGAAAAGGGTCTATGCCGAGAGTCAGGGGACCTGGCTTCTGATTATCACATGAGCCATGAGATGTGGCCAAATCACGACTCTCTTTATTTCATGGATTTTCCATCTTGAAATAATGACAATAAAATGTGTCCTAACTCTCAGAATTGTTGTGACAACACACGGGAATGATAAAAAGAAAGTGCTATATAAATGCAAGTTATGTTTATTCACATTGATAATTCAAAGGGAAAACCGAAATGTTACCAAGAAGGTTTCATTTTCAGGTACAATTCTTGCTACCAAGTTTGCATTTACACAATTGTTTTACAATTACACAATGTCATTACAATTACATTACACTGATGACATGACTCCATTTCATCTGCTGAAAGCAGGAACGAGTGGCTAAGCCAGCCTTTTTAATTAACCTTGAAAAGCTTTGTGGAACTTTAAAGAAAATCTAATAGGAATCCTTGGTTTCCAAAACTTTCTGTTGGGAAAACTCATTCCACCAGTTACACTTGGCATCAAAGTGCCAATTCGCAAATCATAACTTCACTGCTAAGTGGATTTTTTTTTCTTCTTCTTCTTCTTCTTTTTTTTTTTTTTGGTACTTCTGGCAAGTGTTTAAATAACTACTTCCAGTAATGAAGTTTTTTTTTTTTTTTTTAAACATAAACCTTTCCTTTCTCCTTTTGTTAAAGAGCCCAGATTGTAATTCTTTTCTCTGAATCAAGCTGCAAATTCAATTTTACTCACTGCCTTGTATGTTTTCTTCTTTGTCTAGTACTGCTATACCAGAAATACAACGAGTGGATGGCTTTAACAAAGAGAAATTTATTCTCTCACAGTCTAGGAGGCTAAAAGTCCAAATTCAGGGTGCCAACTCCAAGGAAAGGCTTTATCTCTAGGTCGGCTCTGGGGGAAGGTCCTTATCATCAATCTTCCCCCGCTGAGGATCTTCTCAGTAGTGCAGGGACTCTGGTCCAAATGACCCACTATTCTCCTGCCTCTTCTTTCCTGGTGGTATTAGGTCCCTATGTCTCCCTGCTGGATTCCCTTTTTTCTATCTCAAAAGGGATTGATTTAAGACACAGCCTAATCTTTTAGATTGAGTCCTGCCTCATTAACATAACTTCCATTAATCCCACTTCATTAACATCATAGAGGTAGGATTTACAACACATAAGAAAATCACATCAAATGACAAAACTGTGGACAATCACATCATACAGGGAAGCATGGCTCAGCAAGTTGACACATTTTTCGGAGAGGCACAATTCAATCCATTATATATGCACCAGACACAGTGTAAGGCACTGGGTCAATAGGGTCCAGTTCTTGCTCTCAAGGAGCATCCAGTCAAGTAGGAAAGACAGATGGTTTAAAAAAAATCGTTTTTAATTACCTACGATTATGCAGTTAACAGTTATCTAACAGTGTATGAGTCTGGGTAGGCTAGCAGCTGTAACGAACAACCCCCAATTTTCAGTGTGTTAACAGAGCAACTTACACAAAGTGCAATGTGTCTGTTCTTCATTGAGTGGCTCTCTTCCAAGTGGTGATGCAGGGATCCAGGCTCACTGTACCTCGTGATGTCACCATCTTCAACCCGTGTCCTCCAAGTTCACCAGGAAAGGGGAAGTTAGCGAGGGCAACGTGCAGTGGATACTTAGCCACCTCAGCATAGAAGTGATAGAGGTGACCTCTGCTCATATTTCATTAACCAGGTCTAGACACACAGCAATTTAGATTCCGGGCAGCTGCTTCCCAGCCACAACCACACTATATAGGAGGAATGCATATCTTTGGAAAACAGTTAGTCACCTCTTCCAGGGGCAGGTACTATTTTACAGATGACAAAATTGAGGAACTCACTCAAAGTCACAGAGCCAGTATGTGGAGACACCAGATGTGAACCCAGCTTTCTTTGATCCAAAGCTCATGCTCTAGCCGCTCTCTTACACACTCTGCTGTGACCACTGCTCTAGACCACAGTGTGATTCTCATGCACATGACCTGCCTGTGGATCCCATTCTCTGGTTTGGACCCGTCTGCAAAATTGGTGTTGCTGCTGCCTTAGCTTTCTGGCCTAATTTTCCTTGTCTGTGACCTGAGGTCTTGCTAACCAAACCCACTGCGACTGAGTCGACTTTGATTCATGGCAACCCTATAGGATGGAATAGAAGTCTCCCATAGGGTTTCCAAGGGTGTAAATCTTTATGGAAGTAGACTGCCACATCTTTCTCCCATGGAGCGGCTGATGGGTTCAAACCACCGAAATTTTGGTTAGCAGCCAAGTGCTTTAACCACTGAGCTGCCAGGGCTCCTTGAGGCCTTGCTAGTTTACTGTAATTCTCTCCTTCCTCAAATGAATTCATAGTACTGGAGAAAGTTTCCATCTTTGTGGCATGGAAAACAAAGGAACAGGATTCAGTCTTCCACAGTTGCTCTCTGGATGGGATAGCAGCAATTTGGATATACAACTTCACACATCTTTGGTTATACAATGGTTACATTATTTTATAGTTCCACCTCCCACAGGCTAGTAAATGGGCAGTGTTAAATAATACACAGGACTGTAGAAGCTTGGATATAGAAGACCACATTGGGTTTGAGTACAGGACCAATAAATTTTATGAAAAGAAACCTCTACACTTGGTTACAAACATAACCCAAAAACCAAAACAAACCCAGTGCTGTCGAGTCGATTCCGACTCATAGCGACCCTACAGGACAGAGTAGAACTGCCCCATAGAGTTTCCAAGAAGCGCCTGGCAGATTCAAACTGCCGACTGTAGCACTTAACCACTACGCCACCAGGGTTTCCTACAAACATAAACAACAGTACAAATATGTATAACAGGCTCTTAACCTTTGATTTTAGAATGAATGAAAGCAAACAGCCTGATGCAGCTGTATGAGAGAAATGTCAACCCCATCTGAAACACCTTGATTACACTGAATTCCAATTAGTATGCCTGTGTAAAAACTTACCTAAAAGTTTGTAGCTAATACAACCATTTATTATGCTCATGGATCCTGTGGGTCAGGAATTTGACACAGCAGGGATGTCTTGTATTTGCTTCACAATTTCTGGGACCTCAGTTGGAAAACTCATTGACTGAGAGCTGAGATCCTCGGAAGGCTCGTTCACTCAGAAGTCTGATGGTTGATAATGGCTGTTGGCTGGGGGCCTCTCTTCCTCTTCGTGTGGGCCTCTCCATGGAGTCTTTCTATGTAGGCTAGTATGGGCTTCCTCACAGCACGGTGACTGAGTTCCAAGGGTAAGCATCTTGATAGAGAGAGAGAGAGGACTAGGCAAAAGCTGTATTGTCCTTTTTGATCTAGCCTCTGAAGTCATGTAACATTGCTTCTGCCATATTGTTTGTTTATTGAAGCAGTCAGAAAGTCTTGTCCAGGTTCACAGGGAGGGGAAATAGACCCTGCCTCTTGATAGGGAGCAGCAAAATTCTGGAAGAATGAGTGAGACTGGAAATAGTCCTGCAGCCAATTTTGGAAAATATAATCTGCCACACTTTGCTTTTATTCTGATCCTTAAATCTGACTTAAATCTTAGCTATCATCTACTTGGTACCCATGTGCCAAACCAAAAAACCAAACCCAGTGCCGTCAAATTGATTCCGACTCATAGCGACCCTATAGGACAGAGTAGAACTGTCCCATAGAGTTTCCAAGGCGTGCCTGGCAGATTCGAACTGCTGACCATTTGGTTAGCAGCTGTAGCACTTAACCACCACACCACCAGAGTTTCCGCCCATGTGCCAGGCCCCCTATATTCATTAAATATCATCCTGACCCCGACTCTGCAAAGTAAATCCTGTCGCCCCTTTTATACTTTAAGAAACTGAGGGCCAGAGAAATTAAAGCAACATATCCAAAGACACAGAGCTAGCAAATGGTAGAGTCAAGTTGCAAAGCTAAGCCTGGCCGACTCCAAATCCCATACTCTTTCCCACAGTTCCTATATGATTCCCAGTAGGATGATTCATTCCTTTTAACCAAAGACAAGTTTGTCAGGGGAAGGCTGGACTGGTAGTGACGGGGTAAAGGGAAGTTCAGACACTTTAAAATATTGTAACTGCTATGAAGGTTTCTAATAATTTCCACCTTCTAGAATCGACACATCGTTAAAGCCCATCGAGTCAAGGCAATGGAATTTAAACCCTCCCTGGTTTCCAAATAGCTGCAATACATTTCCTTTGATTCTCCAGCATGTATAAAGTATTCCTCAAAGACCACAGGGGAAGTAAAATGCTTGTGGACAATGAAATCCGCCCTCTTTCAAATGGGCTGACGAGAAACCCTGGGAGACTTCCCCAGAGTGATCATCAGGCTGTATTCTTAAGAGTTGTGTCCTTTACTGATGTGAGTTATACCTCAACCAAAAATCAATACGGCTGCAAAGGAATGAAAGTTATGCCAGGACAACAGGCATAAATGAGTTCTGCCCTGGGCAAATAAGGCTGAATGGACGTTATAACCTGTTGCCGTTGAGTGGATTCTGATTCACAGTGACCCTGTAGGACAGAGTAGAACTGCCCCGTAGTACTTCCGAGGCTGCAGTCTTTACAAAAGCAGACTGCCACATCTTTCTCCTGTGGAGCAGCTGGTGGGTTCAAACCATCAACCTTTCAGTTAGCAGCCGAGCACTTAACCACTGCACCACCAGGGCTCCTTAGAGCCATTACCAAGTCCCAAGCTAACCTCGCTGGGGACAAGGGGGTGTTCGTACTCAGAAATAATGGAGATTTCAAAGTTGAGATCCCCAAAAGTTACATCTTTGGATGCATAGTAAATGCACACACTCACATAACTTACACTCATACACACATTCACACTCACACCCACTTACACACAGACTTGTACACTCACATTCACACCAGACAACTTCTACTCACACATAGCTACTCTCACACTTATACGACTCACAGACGCACATTCACGTACTTATATACACATATTCACAAACTTGTACACGCATGTTCACTCACACAGCTTACACTCACATTCAAATATACGTTACACTCATATTCATAGTCACACACATTCACATTTACACTCGTGATTACAAACACAACTCACGCTGGCACACTCACATTTACATTCTCTCTCTTTCTCTTTCTTAAAGCCCTGGTGATGCAGTGGTTAAGAGCTCGGATGCTAACCAAAGAGTTGGCAGTTCAAATCCACCAGCCGCTCCTTGGAAACCCTGTGGGGCAGTTCTACTCTGTCCTATAGCGTCGCTATGAGTCGGAATCGACTCAACGGCAACAGGGTTTTGGTCTCTCTTTCTAACCCACCCGCACATATACTTTATCTCAGTCCTTTGAGAAGGACTCAGCTGGAACCAGACTGGGACAGTTAGAACATTTTCCCCCTTAATTTTACCACACGGGCTGAGTAACTGCTAAGGGGTCTTGTCATTGCTACGTTATTTCTTCGGTCCTTATTTGTGTTTTTCCTTCAAAGAATCTCAGGTTTTTTGTCCCAAAATACAAATTTCTGTATTACTGCATATAAAATTTACATAAACAGAACAGTGCTTCTTGCTAAACTTCATAACATTAAAAAAAAACTACTACCCTCAGTCCCGATGTTCAGAATTTGATTCCCTTGCCATGTGTATACCTATATGTTTTAGAAAGCGCCTCTTTTGATATTAGCGACTGAAGTGCTTTAAAATTTAAAAACTCCTCAAGCTCAGCTAACAGCCCCAGAGAGCTGGGGGCTTTAGGGACACAAGTTTGTCTGGGGACCTTTGTGTCACTAATTTGTTCTCATGGTGGCAGTTTCTCTGGCTCTATCTTGGTTCCAGGGTGAATTCAGGGCCTCACCTGAGCTGGGCAGTGTGTGGGCTGGAGAACTGCCTAGGCAGCCTGCATAGAAGGGCAGGAAATAGTTAAACAACAAACCATAGAAATAAAAACCTCAGACAGCTGTAGCTGGGCTGGGGATGGGGCCAGGGGAATGTTTCCCAGTGCAACATCCAATTTGTCCCACAGCTTATGATGACACAGAGGAGGCCTTTGTAGTCTGTTTACATCTCTTGCCACCCAATTAACAGCACAGGCTTTAAAACCCCCTCATAGTCTGGCGAGGCAGATCAGAGCATGCAGAAACCAGAGCAAGGCAGAACGCCCAGCAGCACAGGCAGTACAAGGCCATTCCCAGCGAACCCGGCAGCAGCAGTATTTCACAGCTCACTTGGAAAAGGAGGCGTGATTCCCTTAATGTCCCAATAGCAAAAGGTAAAGTTAAAGCTATATGAAAACCAAAACAAAACCTGTTGCAGTTGAATCAATTCCTACTCATGGCGACCCCAATTGTTACAGAGTAGTATCAAGCTCCATAGGGTTTACTTGGCTGTAATCTTTATGGAAGAAGGTTGCCAGGCCTTTCTTCTGTGGCACTGCTGCATGGTTTCAAATCCCCAACCTTTTGGTTCATAGTCCGATGTAAACTGTTTGCACCACTGCAGTGTGATAGATGACTTTTGTGTGGCCTTTCTAGCCATGGTCTTGCAACTCCCACCCAAGTGATTGGGTAGGACTGTGCAGATATGGTAATTGTGGCCTACCAAAGGGATTGGTCAGGTTTGCCATTCTGTTGGGCTTGAAATGAGCCACCCCAGAGGCAGGAAGGAGAGGATCCCACCACCACCAAAGAAGAATAGCCAGGAGCGGAGAGCATGTCTTTGGACCTGGGATCCCTATGCCGAGAAGCTCCTGGAACCAGGAGACAGAGAGAGAGAGAACTGTAACACTAAAGGCAGTGAGAAGCTGCAGCGGAGACCCGGCAGCAGGGAGACTGTGCATTGGGCTTTCCAGCTCACAGAGAGAGTGTGCTTTTGGGCAGAGGCCTAGGGCCAGGGAGAAGTATGCCTGTGAGCATGGCTGGGAGAAGACTGGCCTGTGGAAGAACTGTATCCTTGAGTGTTCCTGGGGCTGAATTGTAACCTGTTACTTCCCTAATAAACCCCATAATAACGAGTATGGGCTGTGAGTTCTGTGTGGCCACTGGAATGAATTATCGAGCCCAGCAGAGAAGTAGAGAGTGCTGTGCGAGGGAAGGTCGGTGTCAGAATTGGTGAAGACGGTGCAGAGAGGAGGCGTGCTTGGCCTCCACCTCATGGGGCCAGGCTGGGGCTGTCGGTCTTGGTTCTCTTCCCCCTTGTGAGGTTAGAGGAGGTCACTCACCATCCCCGTGGTGTTTCCACAGCCACCCAGGGACCTTAAAGCTATAGGAATACAGCCAATAAAGCTCTGTACCTTTAGGCTGGAAAAGAATGAGAATCCTCTGCAATCTCAGTGTAAAAGCCAAAACAGGCAAAGAACTTTTATTTAAGAAAGCACCTTTCCCAATGCCTGAAAGCTTGATGTGGAACAGCGTGGCACACAAAGGAGGACCAGTGAGGACTGCAGAGCCTGGTGACAGAAGAAAAGATTGGACCAGGACAGAGAAGTCCTTGCCACACCCAGGTGAGGAGTCCCTTGATTCTTCGTTAGTAGGGATTGGAGATTAATGCCAGGACCACATAGTATGGAAATTGTCTCTGACTTGTATTTCACTTCCTGACTCACTCTTGCTCTCTTTTTATTATTTGAGGTAGGATTAATATGTCTCAGTCAGGCCCCAGAGAGAAGCCCTCCAGCCTTGCCCACTTTCTGGGAGTATCTGAAAGTCCAACATTTGTGTCTAATCACCTTTAAGACTCACCCTCACCAGGGGCCATTTGCTGTGAGGAAGACAATATTACTCCCACTGTAAAGCTGAGGAAACCAAGGGTCAGAGAGGGGCATTAATTTGCTAAAGATCTCACAAGTAATAAGTGGGAAAGGCCCTATACATATTACTATGCCTCTCCTCATTATTCCAGTTCAGCAGATCACAGGATAAAACACCCAACAATGATAATTTGAATCCACAATGGTGCTTAGAGCAATAATGGTTTTTGTCTGCCCTAAAGGCCCAATGCAGGAATATGGGTCCCTGGTAAAAGACAAGGAGTCACCACTCATTAATGTGAGTTCTTTGGTCCCTTCGGAGAAGTCTATCACAAACCACTTTCCTGTACCTCCTTGGCTCCAATTCCCAATCATGTTTCTTCCAAGTCCCTGGCTATTCAGCCAAACCATCGACCACAGCCCATGAATCAGTGTACAATTGCATATTTGGTCATTTATCCTTCCAAGCAAAGTGAACAACGAGGTGCACTGCTTGAAGTTCTGCCATTGGGAAGATATCCCTTCACCACTGTCCTTCAGAGAAGTCCCAGAAATGGACTGCAGTGGTGCCGCTGTGCACATTCAAATGGTGCCTGCATGTCACGCAGAACCGTCAATACACCAGGCACGAGTTTTCTCTCCCTCAGGCAAATGATCACGAGGCACTCCCAATGAGGCCATAGGTGCAGCCTGGGAGAGGGCAGGTGATGTGACAGGAGTGGGGACCCTGAACATTTGGGCCATTTCCTTATGCAAATTACTTGAGTGTTCAGGTCATGCTCAGGCCCTGTATCATATATACCTCTTCATTTAATGATGGAGTGCTGCTGTGCACATCCAACTTTATGGCTCTGTGGGTCAGACAACACCCAATTCATGATGGGCAACGCAGGTCACTTGATGATTTGGTGGCCCATAGTTAAGAGTTCAGTCTCTACTAAGACCCAGTAACAAGACAAAAGCTGTTTTGCAAAAGGAGAGTAGTTATCTGTGGAGGATGGCAGGGCTTTGCTCCAAAATCCTAAAGATCTGCACTGTGATTCGCCAATAGGAGCCTGCCAAAGACCCCAAATAGCATCTTTATTTGCAACTGACTCTACAAACATCACTGGATCAGCTGGATCATATGGCTCAAGTGGCAGAACAGCTTACACGTCAGTCTGAACCTGTTGCAAGGCCTTCTCTTGTTCTGGGCCCCACTCAAAACTAGCAGTTTTTCAAGTCACTTGATAAATAGGCTGGAGTAGCACACCCAGATAAGGGGTATGTTGCTTCCAAAATACAAAGACGTCCAGCAGGGTTTGTGCCTCCTTTTTAGTTGTAGGAGGGGCCAGATACATCAACTTATCCTTCACTTTACAAGGAACATCTTGACATGCCCACACCACTGGAGCCCTAGAAGTTCACTGAGGTGGAAGACATCTGAATTTTGGGGAATAATTCCCACCCTCTAGCACGCTAGGAGTCGGAATCAACTCGACGGCAGTGGGTTTGGTTTATTGGTTTAGCATGCAAAAGTTCTACCGATAACTCTAGAGTCATTGGTACTTCTTCCTTACTAAGTCCAATCAACATAATGTCGTCAATGTAATGGACCAATGTGATGTATTGTGGAAAGGAAGGGTGATTAAGTTCCCTGTTGATTAAATTATGACCTAAGGCTAGAGAGTTGATATACATCTGAGATAAAACAGTGAAGGTATATTGCTGGCCTTACCATCTGAAGGCAAACTGATTCTGGTGGTTCTTCAAAACAGGGATGGAGAAAAATGCACTGGCCAGATTTATGGCTGTATACCCCAGGAAATGTATTAATTTGCAGGCCACGTTCCCAAGGAAATGCCTCTTCTAACTGATTGGCTGCTCACATCTGATCATAAAATAGAGTGTGATTACATAATGTCTGCCAAAACCCTAAGAATCATGACCTACCCAAGTTGACACATAACATTAACCATCACAGTGGTGATGAAAATGTTCTGAAGTAGATACTGGTGATGGTGAATAGGATTGTGAAAGTACATAAAGCTACTATATTACACATTTGAAATCTATTAAAACAAAACTTTATTTAACGAGAAATCTACCAGTTAAAATACTATAAACTATACAGAATAAATTGAGCTGGAAAAATACTGCAACAAAACCCAAAAACTACCCACTCAGGTGAGGAGAAGTAAGGGTCTGCTTCTGGACCAGATGTTCCCTGGCTGTCAATAAGGAGCTGCTGTGGAGGAGGTGTGGCAACTAGCTCAGTCTCTGGTGCCCCAGATGGTGCTGGAGATGGAGGACTTAATGGTGCAAGGGGCTCCGGTGTTCGAACAGGAGCTGGATCAAATCAGCAGTTTGTCTGGGAGCCAGTTGGAAGTGGCCCAGGATGGAAATCCACCACTCCAGCTGGCTCTTCATCTGGTGTTGGTGATGAAGCTGGAGAAGGAAGACCTGTGGCTTCAACAAGCTCCAGTGTTGGTCCAGGATCAGAATGAACAACAGCCGGTGCTATGGAAGCCGCTTCTGAAGGTGACCCAGGATAGGAATCCGATGCTCCAGCTGGCTCTTTGTCTAGTGTCACTGCCAGAGCTGGTTGTGGAATAACTGGTGCTCTAAGGAGCTCTGGTGTTGGTGCAGGAGCGGGATCAACATCAGAAGGGGATGGAGGAACTATTTCAGGAGGTTGTGCAGGGTTGGAATCCAGCTCATCCAGCCAGCTGTTCTCCTGGTGCCCAGGCCAGAGCTGGAGATGGAGGGTGGTGGGCTACAGCGAGCTGTGGTGTTGGTGTAGCAGCAGAGGTAGGATTGACATCAGCCGGTGGTCCAGGAGGCAGTTCTGGATGTAGCCCATGGTAAGAATCAGACCTTCCAGCCAGCTGTCCATCTGGTACCAGTGATGCAGCTGGTGATGGTGCTCCATGGAGGTCCAGTGTTAGTCCAGGAGCATGATCAACTCCACCAGGTGGTCCAGGAGCCCATTATGGTGTTGGCCGAGGAAGAGAATCCGATCTTCCAGCAAGCTCTCTGTCTGCTCAACTTGCTCATGGAGAATCTGTTGTTGTACCAGGCTCCAACGTTGCTGCAAGGACAGAATATAACGCAGGAATTGGTCCTGGAGTCTGTTCTGGTAGTCACCCAGAGTAAAAATCCAGCTCTCCATCTCTTGGCAGTGCTGGAGCTGGTGATGCTCTATTGAGCTTCGGTGTCGGTTCAGGACCAGGATCTCCATCACCAGGTTGTCCAGTGTCTCGCTCTGAAGGTGGTCCAGGTTAAGAATCCGAACCTCCCTCATTCTATCCCTCTGCTGCCACAGCTGAAGCTGGTCATGGAAGAGCTGGTGCTCTACGGAGCTCCTGTGTTGGAGGAGGAGCAGGATCGACATCAGCTGGTGGTCTAGGTTCCGGTTCTGGAAGAAGCCCAGGATGGGAATCCACCTCTCCATCCAGTTGTCCATCGGATGCTGGTGATGGAGCTGGAGGAGGGTCTGGGCTACACTGAGCTCTGGTGTTGGAACAGGAGCAGGATTGACAGCAGCCAGTGGCCCAGGAGCTGGCTCTGAATGTGGCCCAGGATAAGACTCTGACCCTCCAGCTGACTCTTCATCTGATGCCAGTGTAGGTGCTGGTGATATAATAGCTAGTGTGGTATGGAGCTCTGCTGTTGCAGCAGGAGCAGGACTGACATCAGCCAGTGGTCCGGGAGCCAGTTCTGGAGGTGACCCTGGATGGGAATCCACCCCTCCAGCCGGCTCTCCATCTGGTGCCGGTGCTGGAGCTGCCAATGAAATAGGTGGTGTGCTCTGGAGCTCCGGTGCCAATAGAGGAGCAGAATATACCACAGGACATGGTGCAGGAGCCGGTTCTTGGGGCAAAGATAGATCCTGAGGTACTTTTACAACTGGTGCTGGCCGTGGTTCCGGAGCTGCAAGAGGAGAAATGTTCACCAATATGACTGCATTTCCTCGTGCTTTCCAATGATGGAAAACATCTCACTGCCATCAAGAGAAGCCCATTCCCAAGATTTCCACCCTGGGAAGTCTTCCCAGACTGTGGTCCACCAGAGGAGGGTCTGAGGTTACTCTGTGCTCTGGCTCAACCCAAGCCTCTGGGGGTCTTCCCATGTCCCCCTCACAAGCTCACATGCAGGCATGCCCAGTCCTCCTCACCCTCTGGCTCTGTCTCAGTGACTTTCATTTGATCCAGCTGGGCCAAGAGAAGTTGGGCATGGCGCTCCAGATGTGAGCCTGGCATGTTCACCTGCACATACTTTACCAGGAGCTTTAGGCAGGGGAAGTATGGGGGCTGATCGAAATCCTCCGAGTATTCTTTCAGCCACGTGCCCAGGATAAAAGAGATGGCACTGGGGGTGGGTGGTAAAGAGGAGGGTCAGAGGCCTTGCTTTCCCATCACACTGCCCTCCCAGGGCACCCCTGCAAAGGGCCCTTTGTCTGCCCATCCTTCCAAAGGTCAGCACCACCCTGCATCACACCCTCTGGCTATCCTGGCAGTGGCAGGCCTGGTCACTGAGCAGAGGGCTAGCACACAGCCTCCATCACAGGGAGCTCCCCATCAATGATCTGTACAACTCTCCCTGCTGGGGGAGCCTGAATTACATCTCTTTCTGTCCCCTGGCCCTCTCCCCACTGGACAGTAACCCTCTAAGGGCACAGAGATGTGTGTCTGCATGTTCACCTCACAGCCTGACACACAGTCGTGCTCCAGGATTATCTGATGCTGGGCGACACACAGAGTCCATTCCCTGACCCAGATGCCCAGGCCATAGGGCCCCTCCTCTGAAGTGTGTGCACCAGCGTGGTGCCTGGTTCTCTGCATGTGTGTGAGGGCTGCTTCTCCTATGGACACTGTTCTCCCCCAGGACAGGGGCCCTACATGCAGCTGAGCAGCCATGACTAGGGATCGGGATTTGGGAGCAATTTTCTCCACCTCCCCCCTGCCGGCCCTCCGCACCTCCTGTTTTGGCCCTCCAGTAGGGGAGGGGGCAAGCTAAAATGTGAGGGGATTGTGGGAGGATAGGTTCTCTCGGGGCCTTTCTGAGCCCCCAGCCTCCCCTCTGCTCCCCAGGACGCCCAGGTTCCACCCCCAGCTCTATGACTGCTTATGTCCTGCAGGGGGTGCTCCTAAACTCATTCCTCTAGTGGGGCCCAGGGTCTGCCCAGGCCCAATCCAGACACAGAACCCCTATAGCCTCCACCCGTCCATATAGACAAGAGCTCCTCCTTCTCCACACAAAGTCCACTCACCCTTTCAGCTGCTCCTGGGGCTCACCGTACTCAGCAGAAT
The DNA here is from genome assembly GCF_030014295.1 of Loxodonta africana. Classification (NCBI taxonomy): domain Eukaryota; kingdom Metazoa; phylum Chordata; class Mammalia; order Proboscidea; family Elephantidae; genus Loxodonta; species Loxodonta africana. The sequence goes on from NC_087368.1 coordinate 291,049, forward strand.
AGGGGTGGTTACATCCATACCTAGAGGTGGTGTGCGGGAGTCACATCGAACGCACTGTGAACACTACCTGCTTAAGATGTCTGGTGTTCCTGTGTGACTCCCTGACTAGAATGGAGGCCCAGGAGGGCAGAGCTGCCTATCTTCTTCGTCTACTGAATGATGTTAAGTGCCTAGAACAGTGTCTGCAACAGGAGGGGCTTCATGGATAATTGGTGAGTGAGTGAACCCAACCAGCACCTTCCCAAGTATCTGAGAGTCCTGGGGCCCCTCTTCGAGCCTCCAGGAAGAGGGGCTCCTGTTCTGGCTATACCAAGGACAAATTAAATTGAATCTCAATCCTGCTTCACAAATAGGAAATAGGATTGCTCAAGGGCACGTAGTCAGTGAGGGGTGAGACAGGCAGCTTCTTCATGGGGGAGAAGAAAATAATAAATGTGAACATCCCAGCCCTTCCAACACCCTTTACCAAAGAGCTAGGCTCCAGTACACACTTTCCATGGCTTGTCCCACGGGCTCCTGACAGTAATTCTAGCTGATTTGTCCTTTACCACCCCACTTCTCAATGGAGCAAAGAGGCTCTGAGTGGTGAAGTGACATTCTCCCGAATCAGAACTGGTAGGGGTCAGAGTCAAACTGGGCTGTGGAGGACGGGGCGCTCACCTTTGGAACAGCTGGTCTAGGACCTGCTGGGTGGTGGCGTAGGTTCTGTAGGTCCCAAGGAAGATTTCGATGTAGGAGAAGTCACCCTTTAGGAAGGCGGGCACCAAGTGCTCAACTAGCTTCTCCAGTGAGCCTGCCTTGAAGGTTTTCATCACCCAGTCCTCATCCAGGTCCTCGTCAGAACCACAGACACACTGGGGTGGGACAGAGGAGGGACATATTGTCAGAGGCATCCTCATGAACCACCAGGAGGATCAGGGGCATGGAGCTCAGACCAGGCACTCCCTCTCCCTCAGTGACCTGTGGCAGGAGGTGGGGCACGAGTGCCTTTATTAGAAAACAGGCCTCAGCTTTCCAAGCAGGATTGGAGGTGGGGGATGATTAAAAACATTAGGAACCTGAAGGGATTTTGTTAACTAAATAACCGTGGTAACACCATGGAGGAAGAGCAGTATCCCATTGAGTCCTCACAAAACACCCCATTCCACAGATGAGAAAAGAGAGGCTTGGTGGTATCTAGTGTCTGCTCGAAGTCACCTAGTCACAGCCCAGAACTGTCCGACACTAGGGCTCTGTGATGTTCCCTCTGTGCTACATGAGGCCTGTTCTGCTCCTGACTCAGAGGGGAATGTCTGGTGCAAGCTCACTTCTTCCCAGCTGGAGACAGTGCACAGAACAGACACACCCATGAGATAAGCAAGGCACAGATTTTTCTTTCTGTACATTAAAGGGGGTTTTGAGAACCTGAGGCTAGGGAGTACGAAGATGCAGTCAAGGGTGAGAGCCTGGAGATCCTGGGTGGGAGAAAGACCCCCATAGGACCCAGGATCTGAACAAATGACTCAGGAAGAGTGAATCCAAATGGCCAGTAAAGGAGAGGGGGCTCTGCTTCTCAGGGCCAACAAGCACCTCAAAGCCACCCTGCAGTTCCATTGGCCACCCTGACAGCAGATTGGCAAAATGGAAAAGAACCCTAATAGCCGGAACGGGCTCGATGCAGGGACACACCCATTGTCACAGACTACTGGGCCACGGGACTGTGACCGCTGTTTTGGGAAGGAGTCTGGCTCTAGTGATCCTAACTTGAACTGTGCACATCCTTCCCCCAGCATGCCACTCCTGGGAGTCTGTCCTGGGTGGGTCAGTGTATGAGGACACACATAAGTGTTCCTGCAACCCTGCTGAAAGGGCAGCAGAAGGAATCAGTCCAGGGCCAGGAGCAGCGAGAGGCTCAGACACTGTGGGAACCGGCTTCCCTTCTGGAACATTCTGCAGCGAGTCAGGATATAGCCCCTGACCTGAAGGGGTCAAGTGATATATTCCGTGAGACTGCAGGTTGTAGAAAAAGGTGTGTCATAGCCTGAGCCCTGAACTTTAGGGTAAAAGAAGCCTGGTAAGTGTGATGATATGTGAGGCTGGGAGAAGGTGTGGAAGGACAGTCCAGCCAACTGCTACCTGGGGCACTGGCATTAGAAGTTAAACATTAAAACAGCAGCAACACGCAAAAGACGCATGGGGTGATGTGAAGTGACAACAGTATAAAAAACTCGTTTCTGATATTCCTACAAATATGGGAAGAGTGACTTTGTAGCTGGCCAAGGCAGGGAGGGCACTGGGGGGGAGGGGGGAGAAAGGTTGATTCCTTTGGGAGGGGACTGGCGACCCTCGAGAGGGAAGGTCCTGTGAGGGACCTGAGTTTTACAGGGTTGTGTCTGGGCCCTGGGCCCCGCTCTGGTCATCTCGGGTCCCTAGGTGGGGATGCCACACCCCTCCCCCCATACTCACCCAGAACCTGTGCCAGCCCTTCCTGGCCCCTTTCTTGGGGTAGACCGAGTAGACGATGCCATTCTCCTTTTCCTTGGGGATCTCCTGTGGGCTGTTCTGCAGAGACAGTGCCAGCAGCGGCCAGGGAGGCATCAAGAACCCCTCCGAGCCACCTCCTTCCCTCTCTGCCCCTCAAGGCCTTGTGCCTCCGAGGAGCTCCCAGTTCCCCCATGCTGGATGGGTTGGCCTGTGGGCAGCACCATCCAGGCCTGACCAAGTCCACAGATAGAAAAATCAGGATCTGATTGCAGCAGAATCTGGCAGAAGCTGGGCTGGCACAGGGTCAGCAGTGGCCCAGGCAATGCCAGGAGCTAGGGCTGCACGTTGACTGCCACACTCAGGGTGAGCGGGATCTCAGAGAAGACCCAGGCGAGAGTGCTCACTCAGTCTGTGACCCGTACAGTCCCTCCCTAAGGCCTGGTCTGAACTGGAACCCCCGGGTAGGCTTATATCCCAGTGTTCTGTGTTATCGGGGTGGTCAGGGCAGGGAAATAAAAGAGGCCTCCACATTTGCCAGCCCAGCCCCCAGACTCCCCAAGGCACCCAATCTGATGGACTAGTACCAGTCATGGTCAGACTCAGGCCCATGAACCCAATATGGTGAGAGACCGTGGGGGTGGACCTAGGGGTTGCCCTAAATCTGTGCTAGTCCTCAAGCAGCAGCCCCATTTTCATCAACCTCATTATCACTCCTCCTCTCCCAGATCTCCCCAGGTCACATGGCACCTCCTTCCCCGACCCCCACCACCTCTCTACCAAATGGACCCTGCCTCAGCCAACAACTTTCTTCCTCATCAGTTCTGTCCACATTTCCTCCCAGCCCCCGTTACCAGGGACCCCATGAGAACAAGGGCTGGCATGGCCTGGGGGATGGTATGACCTGGGAGAGGGGTGTGGGGCTTTCTAGGTGGGATCACAGTGGTGGCCTGGCCTGGATTGGCAGCCCTGGGCCACCCTGTGTTACCTTCAGATTCTTTTTGGTAAATGGCCTGAGCGTCCGTGGTTGGGAGACGAGACCATGTCTCAGCCTTGGTGAAAGTGTCGAACTCCTGGGTCTCTCAAGCTTTGACACAAGGGAAGATGGGAGACAACAAGAAAACATATTCCTAGTTTGAGTGTCTCCACTCAAGTGAGCTGGGTAGGGGGCTGGTTACCAGGGTTCCAAGTTCTATGTACTCTGTTGTCAAGGAAGTGAGGTCACGGCCTGGCCTCCTGATGTCAGTTAAGACCTCCCCAAAGTCCCCTGTGGGCTGCTGAATGCTCACCTCTCCCCATGCAATCTCTGTAACTGTACACAGTGACATCAACACAGCCCTCCCCCTGCCCCCAGAACCCGGAGAAAGCTTGGGTGTAGCCAGGGCCCCAGCTTTGAGCAGACAGAGCTGGGTTCAAACAAAGCTCATCCCTCTCAACCAGTTTGTGACCCTGGACAAGTCTTTGTTATTCTCAGAGCCTCCCCAGTCCCCTTACCCACACAATAGGGATCATAGTAGTGTCTTCTTCCTGGGGACATTAGCAGGTATACGTGAGATAATACCTGTAGAACCCGTGGATTGGCATTATCTGAAGCTAATCAGGGGTGGATTATCTAATAGGCAAGGTAAGGACAGGCCTTACCTGCTTCCCAGATCATCTGTAATGAACATTTTCACCTTTTCATATTTTTCCACCATATCCAGTACTCTCCTTCTAGGTATGGCTGGCATCCGTCTCTCCCAACCCCACAGCACCTTCCTACAGAATCAAAGCCTCTTTTCAAATATACAGTCCCTGACGGGGGGCAGATGACCCTGTAAGCAAGGTAAGCACATGTCTACTTGTACTTACTTACTAATCTTTAGTGAGCAATTTTGCATGGGTTTTGCCACAGCAGAGATGTGGAGTTCACCGTGCTTACCTTGCCTGTTGGGTAATCTGCCCATGTAGCTAATGCACGAACTCAGAGATGGAAGATTTTCAAGCAGGGGTGGGAAGCAGCATGGAGTACATCTCCAAAGAGGTCTGGGCCCTGGTGGTGTGAGCTTGGGAAAGTCACTTCCATTCTTGGCCTCATTTCCCAATCTGCACTAGGATGGGGTTGTAATTAAATGAACGTCAGATATTGTCACCCTCTCCATGAAACCCTCCAGTAACTCCCATTATATAGAATCCGACCCAGTGCCTCATCTCAGACTAGGGGGTAGATAACCTGCACAGTGGCTCCCAACTATCCTAACTCCTAGTCTCCATATCCTGTGTGACCCCGTCCCATTGGTGTGGATTGGACTCAGGTACTCGCTTCTCAAGAATGTTGTTGTTAGGTGCCACTGAGTCGATTTCAACTCATAATGACCCCATTTGGGGCAATGTTTCTTGGCTGTCTTTTATTCTCTATCTCAGTCATTTCTCTCTCTGTCATTTATTTCTCTCCCTCCCCCCAGGAAGCAGCTGTGATATATGACCTGCCCATGGAGAGACTCATGTGACAAGCACCTGAGGGAGGGTCCTGATCAACAGACAGAGAGGAAATGAGGCCCCCCAGACCAACAGCTCATAAAGTCCTGCTCATAACATGGAAGTGAGTAGGGAGCAGATCCTCCCCAGTCAAGACTCAGTTGAGATCACAACCACAGTCTCCTGAACTTGGGGCAGTCACCAGGTAAGCCATGCCTGGATTCCTGGCCCACAGAGACTGTGTACTGTATTGTGTTGTGAGTCATTAGTTTTGGGGGTGTTTTTTTGTCACAGAGCAGGAGATAACTCCTCCAGCCTACCAGGTCATGGGTCCTGGACCTGTTCTCCTCCTCCCTGCCTCCTCTCCTCCTCCGTTCCCTCTAGCCATACTGGCTGCATTTCAACTCTCTCTCTGGAAAAACTCACGTCTGTCTCCCAGTCTCTGTACCAGCTGTGTCTTCTCCCTGGCACTCTGTCCCCAGACAAGAGCAGGGCTGGTCCCTCCTGTCATTCTGGTCACACATAAATGTCACCTTAGTCAGGCCTTTTGGACCACACACCAGCCTTATCTCACAGCACCTTACGTTATTTTCTCTATAAAATATGCTCTTTTCTTTGCATATATTTGTTTTCATTCTTTTACCCATCTTCGTGTCTCTCCTACAGATAGATTGTGAGCTCCTGGGGACAGAGACCACATGGGTCATTTTCAGAACCAGCTCCCAGACCACCTGCTGACGTCGACCCTGCTACTGCTCTACATCAAAGCTCCATAGAGCACCAGGTCCTCCATCTCCAGCTCTGCCTCAGTCACCAGAGGTTGAATCATTTGCTCTACGTCCTCCACAGCCACTCCTCATTCACAGCTAGGGAACATCAGCTCCAGAAGCACACCTTTTCTTCAACTCACCTGAGTGGAAATTTCTTTGGTTTTGTTGTAGTACTTTTCCAGGTCACTTTATACTATTTTAACAGGTAGATTTCTCATAAAATAAAATTTTTTAACAGTTTTAAAGTGTGTAGCATAGTGGCTTTATGTACTTTTACAATCTTACTCACCCATCGTCAGTATCTACTTCAGAACATTTTCATCACCACTGTGATGGTTAATGTTATGTGTCAGTTTGGTTAGGCTACGATTCTCGGGGGTTTTGCAGAAATTATGTCATCAGCCTCCATTTTATGATCTGATGTGAGCAGCCAATCAGTTGGAAGAGGAGTTTCCTTGGAGGAGTGAACTGCAAATTCACACACCTCCTGGTACCTTGTAAAATAAAAAATATATATATACTTTTTATTTATCCAGCCATTAATCTGGCCTATGCCTTTTTGTTCATCCTTGTTTTGAAGGACAGGCCCCTCTTGGTGAATCACAGCGCTGATCTGTAGGATTTTGGAGCAAAGCCCTGCCATCCTCTGCAGATAACTACTCTCCTTTTGAGAAAAAGCTTTTGGCTTGTTGCTGGGCCTTAGTAGAGACTGAACGCTTAACCATGGGCCACCGAGTCAACCTGTGGCCTGAGCTATCACTTATGAACTGGATGTTGTCTGACCCACAGAGTTGTAAAGTTGGACTTGCCCAGCAGCACTCCATCATTAATTGAAGTGATATATACAAGATCGGGTCTGAGCAAGATGTGAAGGCCCAAGTAAGTTGCATGAGGAAATGGCCCAAATGCCCATGGTCTCCACTCCTGTCACATACTCTTCATCTTCCAGTCTGCACCCATGGCCTCATGGGGAGCTCCTTATGATCAGGTGACCGAAGGTGAGAAAACTCGTGCCTTGTTTACAGATGGTTCTGCGCAATATGCAAGCACAAGTTGAAAATGGAGAGCGGCAGCACTATAGCCCCTTGCTGGGACCTCCCTGAAGGACAGTGGTGAAGGGAAATCCTCCCAATGGGCAGAACTTTGAACAGTGCACCTGGTTGTTCAGTTTGTCTGGAAGGAGAAATGGCCAGATGTGTGATTGTATGTCTACTGATGCACGGGCTGTGGCCAGTAGTTTAGCTGGATTGTCAAGAACTCGGAAGGACATGATTGGGAAACTGGAGACAAGGATTTATGGGAAAGAGGTATGTGGATAGACCTCTTTGAATGGGCCAAAGACGTGAAGATATTTGTGTCTCATATGAACGCTCATTAAAGAGTGACCTCAGCAGACTAAGACTTTAACAATGAAGTGGATAGTGACGTGTTCTGTTGGAACCACTCATCCTCTTTTCCCAGGTACTCCCATCATTGCTCATGAATAATGTGGCCACGATGGCAGGGATGGAGTCTATGCATGGGCACAGCGACATGGACTTCTAGTCATCAAGGCTGACTTGGCGACAGCTACTGTTAAGTGCCTGATCTGCCAGCAGCAGAGACGAACACTGAGTCCCCGATTTGGCCCCATCCCTTAAATTGATCGTCCAGGAACCTAATGGCAAGCTGATTACATTGGACCACTTCCATCATGGAAAGGGCAACGTTTTTCTTACGGGAATAGACATTTACTCTGAATATGGATTTGCCTTCCCTGCATTCAATGCTTCTGCCATAACTACCACCCATGCACTTACAGAATGCCTTATCCACCATCATGGAATCCCACATGCATTTCCTTGAATCGAGGGACTCCCTTCACAGCAAATGAAATGCAGCAGTGGGCCCATGCTCATGGAATTCACTGGTCTTACCATGTTCCCCATCATCCTGAAGCAGCTGGTTTGATAGAATGATGGAATGGACTCCTAAAGACACAATTACGGTGCCAGCTAGGTGGCAGTACCTTGCAGGGTTGGGGCAGTGTTCGCCTAGAGGCTGTATATGCTCTAAACCAGTGTCCAATATATGGTGTTGTATCTCCCATAGCCGGAATTCATGGGTCCAGGAATCGAGAGGTGGAAAAGGGAGTGGCACCACTCACTATTACCCCTAGTGACTCACTGACAAGATTTTTTGCCTCCTGTATCCTAGCTTCTTCGCTTGTTTTGTTTTGATATGCTCAGATGGGTTGCTTGAGTGAGCTAGCTGGATTATTTTCGCCTTTGAAGCTCTGCTGTCCTGTCACCAGATGGCTAGAGCTGTTATCAGATATATCAGTCTAGGAGTCCATTCACTTTTCTTGTATGGGTTCAGCTCAGGTGTCCAGGTAGCTCATCATCTAGTGTGTGGTACAAGCTCTGTCCTACAATCTTAGAGGGTCAGAGGTGATTGTTGTAGGTACTGGTATCTGGTTGCAGTAGGGAGTCACACTGTGAACAAGGCAGGGGGCTGAGAAACGTCCCCCAAGTGTCTGTGAGGAAAGCGTGTCCCTGTTCCCTAGAGCGTATGGGTGGGTAGGATCTGCAGATGGACCATGGGCACCCAATACTTTTGGTTGTAAGGACTGGGAGGTACCAGTTATCCTTGGACCCCTGTCACGGGTGGCTGGGTGACCTGAGTGGAGCCACTAGTCCTTTTCCCCTGATGTGGTAGGTGAGGACCCTGTTTAGTAGGCAAAGCGGTGTCAAATATCAAACATCCACCTCTCCACTGCACTGCTGAAATGGTTGCAGTCTGCCATCAAGGGCCTATTCTCCTGGAATAAGCCATCACAGGTCCATGCAGGGGGAAAAGATATTCAAAGTCAATGGACCATTTATGCCGGGACAGGAGCCCCTTCTGTCCTGAGCTCTGCTGGTTAGTTGAGCTGGCAAATTATCTTTTCCCCAACTGTGAACTTATTCTAATCTCATGTGATCCCACACAAGAAGGACTGCTTTTGCCATCAGGAGCAATCTGCTCACCAGACTGCCATTGTAGATCGAGGGCCTAGCCCAGAAGATCTGGGACAATCTCATGGATATATGGGCCTGAGTTTCTTGGGGCAGCAGGTGAACTCTACCCATGAGGTAGAGAATTAGAGAGTGCTCCAAAGGACAAAACAGGCAACAAGGTCCACGGAGACCCCAGTCTGGGCTCTGGGCACCCTGCGCCAATGGTACTGTCACACCTACAAGAGGGGGACAGAAAATCTCAAGGAAGCCCTCCAAAGCATGGGTCCCCTGAGGCATAGATCCTGAGAAGGGGAGCCCTTGGCCCATACCTAAGGGTGAAGCTTTTCTGTAGTATGTTTTACAAGCCTGTCAAATCCACAAGGACTGGAATCTCCTGATAATATGTTCCAAGTACGTGAGACAAGTCTCGCCATCCTTGCTTCTAAGGAGCATTCTGGCTATAGGCTGTGTTTTTAAGATAAATCTGGGAACTTTTGAATCTATCTTCTCTTTCTGTCTCTCAAATCTGATCACCAGAAACTTCCAAATAAAAGGTAACAACATCCCTCAGGAGTAGAATACATGTTCAAAATCTGCTCCCTTCTTTGTAGAGGCTGGGAAGAAGTGAGTAGTTCTGTATTCTGAGTTCGTAGGGAGGAGGTCTGAAAAAGGAAGGTTGATATTAGCCCTTTTCTTTGACAGTCCAAAGTCAATGATAGAATTAGACATTAGTTGTGAGAGTATTTCAGCAAAGCCCTTAATCTCACAAATAACTGGCACTGTTTTCCCAGCATCTCTGCCTGTGAGGTTTCTTTCCTTAAACTGTTCAGCTGTTTCAAAGGGTAGAGATTAGAGACCGCCAGACTCCCTCTCCAAACCCTGCCTTTGGAGGGGCAGGTTAAGAAGTTTTTCTATGATCAGGTCCTGTGGAAAAGACTTTCTCACTACTTCTCTCCCTTAAGTGTCCTGTTCATTCACAGTGCTTGACAGTGAAAACCTCCAATTACAATTCTTTGCTTCTCATTTGGGCTTCTGTCCTGTTAAAGTGAGTGCTACACAGTAGCCAGCGTGGAAAGAGTCTCATGATCTAATAATGCAAGATAGGAGACTATCCCTCACTTCAAGCTCCCTTCAGTACTCAATGCAATGGCGTGGCCTACCCTTTGAAGCATTGTGTGCTCCTAACAAGTTTTCAGGGTCCGTGTGCTCACAAATGACAGACTTATACCATGGCAAGTTGCCAGGAAAGCCTCCAGCCATGTCTGCAGGATTCACCAAGGGTCCCTGGCACACCACCATTAACTAAACCCGAGAGCAGGTTATGTCACATATAACAGGGGCATCTTGAATGAAGGGACTCTGTCTTATTTGACTTTTTTCTCTGGACCTTGTTTAGTGCCTTTAATACAGTAAGGAGCCATAAATGTTTGTTGAATGACTAAATGAAAGGATGAATGAATATAAATAAATGAAAACCACGTGAGGCCACAATTTCAGTGGATTCGGAGACCTACTTGCAGCTCATCTACATGCCCAAGGGGGTCTGTGTTCCAGGAAATAATAAAAAAAAAGTAAGTTATTAAAAAGAATGTTTCAGCTTTAGCTGTCTTGATGAGTCTCCAAACATACTGGACAGTAGTTCTCAGGCTAGATGTTTATGGGAAAGCTCCAGGGGAGGAGGTGAAGTCAGTAGTTAGAGAAGTGGGCTCAGTAGCAGTATTGAGCTCTGTGATGGTGTGGACACTATTCCTCCTGGTCAGGGTTGCCAGATAAAACACAGGGTAAACAGTTAAATTTTAGCTTCAGATAAACAATAAATAAATATTTAGTATCAGTGTGTCCCATACAATATTTGGGATACACTTATACTAAAATTATTCATTATTTATCAGAAATTTAAATCTAACTGGTCGTCCTGTATTTTTATTTGCCCAACCTGGCAACCTTTTTCCCGTCCATTCTACTTTGGCTGGATGCCCTCCCTTGGATTTGCTATACCTCTGTCCTCTGTGTACCCATTCTGCCAATGGTTCCTCTTTTATCTCCAGATGCCCTTTACTTTGATCCCACACTGACAAGGATACAGTGATGATTTTAGACTGGATGAAATGAGGGCACTTTGTTACCATCACTCTATTCTCAAAAACATGGGAAGAGTAAAACCAGGTGTATCTGTGCCTGTGTGTGAGAGAGAGAAAGTGCAAAAGAGAGAAATGATGAATCAGTAAGAAAGAAGTTTAAGGTTTACTCTTTTGAGATAATCATGACAACTAGAAAAGTAGTGCAGGGGCCACAGAAGGAAGTAGTACAACACGTGTGTGATTAAGATAGAGAAGTGGCTTCTGGGAAGAAATTAGGGAAAAATCCTTGAGGTTTACAGAGAATTGCCAACTTCTAGTCAAAGAGAGTGAACTATTTTTGAAAATCAGATGGTGTGGGAGTACTGCTAGTTGCTAATTCCAATCCCCATTTTCCACTTTTTCTTTAAAATCAAAACTCTGAATTCTGACTTTCATTGAGGCAGCAATGTGTCTGGCTAAAACATACATTTCCCATCAGCTCTTGCATCTAGAAATAGCCATGTGACAAGTTGTGGCCAGTGAGATGTAAACAGAAGACTGGTGGACATCCCTGGGGAATCATTCCTTTCTCAATATAGGTGCTACCTCTTCTTCCTTTTTGCATCCTTCTTATTTCTGCCTTGAGTGCAGAAATAAGGCAAGGGGTGGAATAGTCATCTTGAGAGCATGAAGCAACCGTGAGCGTGAAAGCCAAATGCTAAGAGTGGCAGTTCAGAAAGGCAGAAGGAGCCTAAGACAGTCCAGAGGCCTTAATCAACCCCACCCACTGATGTTGCATCATTACTAGGAGATTATTGCCGTCTCTTTCTATGCCATAAAGTTGGTACATCTAACTCTTCAGTAAAATGGTCACTGATGTGTAAATTAGAAATGTGTACTTGGTTCATACAGCTTTTGACTTCAGAGACATTTTCCTAAGTAATTTAAATCTAATGACTTCTGGGACGTTTGCTTGTCTTGAGACTGGGACAGTGACAGGAGAAGTACATCTGTCACGTCATGAAAGCCCCAGCAAAAGCAGGGATTCAGGTTTTAATTTCTTGCACCTGGTATTTCTAGCATATATTTCCTTTCTCATTTGTCTGCTTTCCCCAGACACACACTATATTGATAATGGCCACATTTAGCACAGTGAGTGCAGTCCTTTAATTGAATGCAGTTGTATAATAAAACAGTAGAAGTCACATTATACTCAGGCTAGTTGCTTGATCTAGGCACCTCCAAGGAACATTCAAGAGCAGGGAGAAAGGAGGTTGCTGAGAAGGTAGATGTTTGTGGAATTCTCTTAGACCTAGTATTTGAAAGCATGGGGCATATTCCTTCCTTTGGATGTATGGTCTCCTTGCTTAGTAGCTGAGTCCAGGTTTTACTGCAACAATGTACTCAGCTTAAAAAAAACAAAACAAAACAAAAAAACTTTATTTCCCAGTCTCCCCTGCACCTAGTGGTGGTCATATGACACAGTTCAGGGAAGGAGTTTGAGGGATTTTAGGCTGCGGAATTGACACTTTTAGCTAAGAGTTGTAGCTGTGGCTCATATCTGATTTGCAGATGTGTTTTGCTTGGTCCACAGAGATTTCTTTTTAAAAAATGGGTAATTTCTCATATAAATCCAGATTTCTAGATCTCTAAAAATATGATACGGTAGATCTTGCATTCTCATGTTGCAAAAACGGGCTGTAATTTAGTAATACCACAGTCCCCAATTCTTCTTACTTTCTTATTGCTGCCTGTTTCACTCCTTCGCTTTGATTCTCTCACCCTGTAGGTGTCTGTCTTGTAACATCTTCCCTAAACCATAGTCTGTTTCTCTCTCACTCTTTTTTCCCTTTCTCTGTTTTATGCCATGTTTTATCTGTCTGTGCCTCAGCTATGGGTGACTGCTGCATCCCAAAGCTTACACACTTATGAGGACTAAATTACCGTACCCAAAGAATGCTGCTTCAAAGCTGGGGCATGTGTGAGTGAATGAATGGGATTACTATTCATTAACCTTAATATTTTTAGGTAAGCTAACAAACAGTTGTCCTTGAGTTCACTCCAACTATGGTGACCCCGTGTGTGTTAGAGTAGAACTGTGCTCCACAGGGTTTCCAAGACTGTGTACTTTCAGATACCAATCACTAAGCCTGTCTTCTGAGACACCTCTGGACAGGTTCAAACTGCCAGCCTCTGCGGCTAGTGGTCCAGCGCTTAACTGTTTGTACCATCCAGGAACTCCCATAAATAGGTATGATAATATATAAAGACTATGCTTTTTGCACCCTTATTGGCAGGAACTTTTTGCCAGAGGGCTGTTGCTGATGCAGCTGGAGATAAAAAAAGATAGCTGATGAAATTCCAGAAGGGAGCCCAGTACAAAATGAAAGAACATTGGGGTTGGGAGGGGAGAGTGGACAGCCTGGAATCTATTGATTGGTTTTCTGAAGTTTTATTTATTTATTAAATCAATTTAAACACAGTTAACATTTATTGAATGCTTACTGTGTGCTGGGCTTTTAGTTCGTTTTAAACCTGTAACTTTAACTGGTTAACAAATTCACAAGTAATAGTAAGGTCATAAGAGATAAACAAAAATACAATATGGTGATATGTAATTCTTATCCTGCCTAGTCAAACAGCAAGGCAATGTATATGATGAGGGCATTTGAAGCATGTCAAATTTTGAAAGTAATCTACTTAGCAAACACTTAAGTATTTCTTTACTACGGAAGTTAAGAAGTAGGTGTATGTAATGGTATCCCTGAGGATTCCTACTCTTTGGACTTCATTCAGAGGCAGGCACGTTGCTGTCTATTGATTGTGCAATATTCTGTGGTCTGTACCCCTGTTGCCATCATGGAGAGCCTAATTAAAGTCACTTGGAAAGAAATATAATAACCCAGAAGATACTCATCAGTTCTCATTTGTTTAGTGACCAGTGCCTCTCTCATGAAACCAGCAAATCAAGCATGCTTTTACTTTTAAAATTCACATTGTCTTTCCTCCCAAAGATGACTTTTGTTTAAATATTCAATGATTTTTTCATTGCTGTTATAAGCTCTATGACTTTGCCTGTTATTAAAGCAAAGCTCTTCTGATCATGATTCTTCAGGTCTCCTCCAAACTCCTTCACTGAATGGGGTTACAGCTACATATTTGTACATATAAGTCAGCAGATTCTCCATCTCTCTGTCCTGACAGTTTGTCCGCATTGATTTTGTCCAGCCTAGTAAAGTATCTTCGAGTAGCGTGCAGTCAAGTAATTCCAACTAGTTCATCTTTGGGGACATCATGGGAAAGGAAGTCTCCATTTATTCTTTCAATTTGGATCAAACAATTCAACGTGTAAAATATCCCCCTTTCCATTCTCGAGCAAATCCTTTATCTACAAGGATCAAAGATCCCACTTATTCTGTGAGTGACTTCCTCCCATTTACATGTTGAAACAATCTCGTTTTATTGGTTTTTAAGACACTTTACTGGGTTAAGACACTTACAAGGTGCTTTTCAAATTCTTTCTGGTACAGTTATTATTTTCCTCATTTTTAGTTTACTGGGTGTCTTTATCCTGTTCACATGAGCTCTCTTGCCAGTTTGGGGAAAATTCCCTATTTTTTCTCTAGTAATTTATATGGCTTTACCAGTTCTTTTTTTAGCTTCTACCCCAAAATGCTTGTTACTTTTATTTCTTGGTACAAACGTTTCATGGAAAGCAGGGGAAAAAGTATATAGGATTTTCTTGTGGGTTATTGACTTTTTAAAGTACTTGCTTTCAATTATCTCCTAGGTGGGGCCTACATTTATCATATTTTCCTTTTTAAAAATCTAGAGTGCCTGAAACACGTTTTTTGGTTTTCCTCTGTCTCACGAGGATGAAGAATTTAATTGTTTTTAATTCTTACTGAGTGCTTCACCCGCACAATCTCTAGAGTCCATTTCTGATCCTGTCTGGAATGAAAGCCCGCTCTATTTTCTGTTATTACGGTTGTAGAAAACATCCTCAAATTATTAACCCCTCCCCCATCTCTCATCCTGATTGAGCAGTTGGTCACTTACGTTTGGATGACGAAAGCATTCTTTTATTAGTATCTGGACTAATATTTTAGCTTTGCCAATTCTTTTAACACTTTCTGTCTTATCATACCACTCAGGAAATCCATACTATACATATTTCTGGATATAGAAGTTTTAACATGAATTATTTTAAAAATAGAAAAGCTTTTATGTAAAAAGTTATAACACACACTGCTGCTGTGGAGTTTATTCAACAAATATTTTTTGAGTGTCTACTCTATACCAGGAAAACCCTGGTGGCATAGTGGTTAAGAGCTATGGCAGCTAAGCAAAAGGTCAGCAGTTGGAATCCACCAGGCGCTTCTTGGAAACTGTATGGGGCAGTTCTACTCTGTCCTATAGGGTCAATATGAGTTGAAATGGACTGCACTGCAGTGGATTTGTTTTTCTTACTATATACCAGTTCTGGGCATGGAGGATAAGCAGGGAACAAAATCAAGGTCCATACCCTTACATTATAGAGACAAGAAAAAATAATTCATGAAATGTTGATAAGAGCTCAGAAGAAAAATCCAGTGGGATAACCATTTACAGCAGCCCTTTCCTATCAGTTCCACGGGAGAATTAAACACTAATGTCCTAAAGCAGCTGTTATGTACAATGAATTAACTTCTATGCAACTAGAAGGATGTTAGCTATGTACCATCCTTGGGAGGTATGAAAAAGTCACTGACATTGTTTTCTCTAGGGAAATTCTCTCACAGAACCCTGGATAAGAAAGGCTTGGTTAGAGAGCACCAGTTGCTGGAGGAAATGCTTCTTTGGATCATTTGACCAGGAAAGGCCTCTCTGACAAGGACTCCTTTAAGCAAAGACTTGTTCAGTGAGGGAGAGAGGGCCCTGTGCGTACATGGGGGGCAGAAGATTCCATCCAGAGAGAGTAGTGTGTTCCTGCAACAAGTGTGGGCTTGGAGTATTTGAGGAAAAGTTAAGAAGATAGTTGTAGCTGGAGCTAAGTTATCAAGGGGCAGAGAGGTGGGGCCGAGTTATGTATGTGAGGCAAGTAGACTGAGAAACAGATAATGAGTGAGGGCCTAGATGTGCTTTATACAAATTCATATTCTCAAGTAAGCATCTCTTTGTTTCCTGTTGCCTCTCTTTATAATGATGACACCCATAAAGGGAAAAACAATTTTTTTTCTAGTTTAAAATTCACAGTATTCATGCTAGTTAAATATCAGTGAAATCTGCCCTTATTTTACCCCATAGATAGAGCTACAAGTTTACAAGGCAAAAAACATTCCTCCCATTCGGATGCTGTGAAATATATTTTTAGAAGCATCAGAGCAGGATAGAACCTAGTTTGAAGGCTCACACCTTGGGCTTCCATATTTTTGGTGTCAAAAATAAAGTCACTTTAGAAAAAGACGGCTGTTGTTAGGAGAGCATTCTGAGGGGACCTCACTAATTGAGTTAAAAACTGAGTGAAGCTCCACTGCATTACACATCATTCCATAGAAAAACTCTGTGCAACAACAGCGTCCCGATGCCTAATTAAAAATAAAAATAATAATGACAGAACTTCCTACAATCCCAGTAAAGAGAACTGAGAATCCATTGGAGTTTTTTTTTTTTTTTTAAATGGAATGGCCCTCCTTTATTTAGCCAGCATGGCAAACTAAACTAATATCATAGCTCTTTTATTTGAGGGCTTGTGTATGTGTAGATGCTCTCTATCAGGAGATCCAGTTTGGACTCGCATTTGACCAATAATGACTTCAGGACTGTTACATGAGAGAAGTAACAGGAGACTCTGGGGTGAGTCCTGGGGATCTGAATTTTAACAAGTACCCCTGGTGACTCCTTACACACTTTTGGAAAAGCCTCAGAGAATAACTGTTAATGATATTCAACCAGGAATTTGCTTTTGGTAAGAGAGGCGTAGAATAAGTGAAGATAGCACTAGAGAGCTGGTCAGCTTGGCATGGTTGACAAAGACAATAGGTTCTTTTTGAAACATTTAGCTAATCAACTGGAATGAAACTGAGTTGTGGACCTGGCTTTTCAATTTGTACCACTGAAATGTCCTTGGTGTATTTATTTCCTATGAATTATTTTTGGCCTTTCTTATCTATTCTCACATATTGTGTGGAAAATGTCCTCTGTTTTCACGGTCTTCGTCTCATTAGTGATCTGTGTTGCAGACGTGACTTTTCCTTGTGAGAGAATGACTCCATTGATCTAGCAACTTACGCAGGTGTTCTCACACATGCTGATAGCAAATCACCTGTGGGACTTTTTAAACCTATAGCTACCCAGGTTCCAGGCCTCACACCAAGCAGAATCTCTGGGCACAGGGGCCCCAAATCTACACCCTTAAAAACCTTTACTGCACAGCCACGCTTCAGAACCACTGGTTTAACGATAAACCCGAAATCAAACCCATTGCCGTGGAGTCGATTCCGACTCATAGCGACCCTATATGACAGAGTAGACCTGCCCCATACGGCTTCCAAGGTTGTAATCTTCACAGAAGCAGGTCGCCACATCTTTCTCCCATGATAAGCCTGGTGGGTTTAAACCACTGAGTTTTGGTTAACAGTCAAGCACTTTACCACTGAGCCACCAGGACTCCTCCAGTTGGTTTAATGCTAAAACCAAGTCAAACCAAATCCACTGTCATCGGGTTGATTCCGACTGATAGCGACGGTAGAAGACGGCAAAGGAAATTTTCTTTGAGACTTCAAATGTATTTTTCACCATTGGACAGCTGTTTATTCCGGCTGTAACCAGAACTTGATTTAACGTGTTCCCAGAAACTCTGAATTTTATGCTATGGCTGCTCTGATACTGAGCAATGTGATGAACAATGTCCGAGGTTACTGATTGGGCTTCACTTCTAGTCCTGATAAGACACACTGACAAGGATGAAGTTTTCTCTAAGTGGCAGTTTAGTCCCCTTGATGAGTAGTGAGTAATAACTGCTTGTAGCAATGTGGTAGAATATCACACCACCTGGTCTGAAGGTTTTGGAGGATTTAGCCCTTACACTCTTGGAGCATATCAGGGACAACACTGGGCAATAAGAGCTTGATTACGCTGAACAACAAAGCTCCTAGATGGCCAGTCTGTACACTAAGTTCAGGTCAAGTTTGAGAGATGGCGGAGGCAATGGGCTTCTTGAAGTCCTGACTCTGGAATTACAGAAGAGTATCTGGAAAATTTTTTAAGACTTCTTGCTGTGAGTCGGAATCAACTCGACAGCACTGCTTTTTTTTTAAGGCAGGTTAGTTTACAACCACTCTAGCTTAGGCTGCAAAGATCAGATACCTGCATCTTTTTCCTGTACTCCAAGCTCCCTCCCTGAACTTGCCCTTGGAGTTCTATAACAGAGTGTAAATTCCACAAAGTAGCGGGCACTTTAAGCCAGAGTCTGGCAAAGCTGCCACTCAGAAACTCATGCCCAATATTTTAGAACACAGTCCTGTTACTTCCAAGGATCATACAGTCCCCATTTCTACTTTCCACAGTCCAATCCCAAGTTGGCATAGGTTGTTGTCCCTTAGCCTAAGGGTGGCTGGTGCGGGAATTAAACACAGCACAGAGGTGGAAGGTCAGGGGTTCCGATCCACCAGCTGCTCCTGGGACAAAGCAGTCTGCTTCCCTAAAGATTTACAGCCTTGGAAACCCTATGGGGCAGTTGTACCCTGTCCTGTAGGGTCCTATGAGTCCAAATCGACACCACAGCAGTGGGTTTCCTTGGCGGGTTTTTCCCCTCAGCCGCTGCCCAAACTATGAGCGTCATCAGGACACCCAGTGCTTAGTCAGTCACTGGAATGCTCTGCATCACTGGAGGAAGAGGTCTCAAAACTTGAAAATAACATGGGTCAGGAGTAAAACCTACACTTTGTGACAGATTTACTTAAAATCTTGCTCCTCAAGGGTGGTCCTCGGACCAGGGGCATCATCACCACCACCTGGGAGCTGTTAGAAAGCTGGAATCTCAGGTCCCTACCCCAAACTTACTGGATCAGAATCTGCATTTTAACAAGACACCCAGGTAATGACTATTCATATTAGGATTTTGGAAACTAACAGATGTAGCCAATGATCAATCCAGGGCTTCTCAGTCCCCCAACAAGCATGCTTAGTCTTTCCGTGCACACCTCGCACCCTCTCCACGCTGTAGCAACAAGCTCCACAGAGACTTGGGAGCCTTTGCAGCCAAGGGCAATTTGGTGATTGGCTGCTGTGGCCACGTGACCGGCACTGGGCCTCCCGTGCGAGCGGATTGGCTGTCGCGGACGCTGATGGGCAGGGCCGGGGCGAGCCAGAGCCTGGTCGGAGGGGCGCGCGCGTGGGCCAGAGGGGCGAAGGCGCGAGAGCGCTAATGCGCGTGCGCGAGCGGCGGGGCTTTCCTCGCGCCCTCGGAGGCAGCCGGAGCGTTTCTCCTGAGGTGAGCGACGCCTTGGGGCTGCGGGCCCCATCCCTCCGCCGGGTCGGGGTGAGCGGGATGGGCAGGGCGGGCGGGGCGGGGCTAGTCCGGGGCTAACCCGCCTCGCCCAGGGAGCCCCATTTCTGAGGTGGCCGCAGACCCAGGCTCAGCCACCCCCTTGGTGCCTCGGTTTCCCTTTCGTACCCTCTTACGCGTCTCTACATCCTCCCCACCGCGGAGACGGGGCCGCCCGAGGGGAGTTGCCCGCCTGGCAGCGTCGCCTCCGCCTTTGTTTCCCGCCCAGAGGGATGCTGGCAGGTAAAGGGCGCTGGTGGTGAGGTGGGGCGTTCCAGGCGCGGACCCGGGTTGGGGCCCAGGAGAAGGTAGCATTAATGCAGCGGGAAAATGAAGGAAGAAATGGAGTGTCCCCTTAAAGTGGCCCAGGCCTTGGGACGCGAACCTCTGAAGCCTCGGGACCCGCACTGATCCCGGGGCTGTGAGCGACGCCCAATTGCAGGCGCAGCTGTGCAGAAGCGCTCTCTGCCCCGGTGCGGGCGGGGTGGGGGCGGCGTGACCCGGGACCGAGCCCGAGTGCCGCCCGGAGAAGCTTCTCTGCCCGCTGGACCTGCAGGCGAGCCCTGGTCCCAGGTTCCCCGCAGTCGGGCGCTCTGAGTGGGCTGAAGGGCCCAGGTTCCCCGCAGGTGGGCGCTCTGAGCGGGCTGCAGGGCCCAGGTTCCCCGCAGGTGGGTGCTCTGAGCGGGCTGCAGGGCCCAGGTTCCCCGCAGGTGGGCGCTCTGAGCGGGCTGCAGGGCCCAGGTTCCCCGCAGGTGGGCGCTCTGAGCGGGCTGCAGGGCCCAGGTTCCCCGCAGGTGGGCGCTCTGAGCGGGCTGAAGGGCCCAGGTTCCCCGCAGCTGGGCGCTCTGAGTGGGCTGAAGGGCCCAGGTTCCCCGCAGTTGGGCGCTCTGAGTGGGCTGAAGGAACCCAGAGATTCCTTACAAAGGTAAAAATGTTCTAAGCAGTTGGGCGCTGGCGGAGCAGGTCTAAATGAGATCCTTAATTGGTGACTGGTAAATTGTGAGGAAGGAAATGCGTGCAGTGAACTGCGGACCAGGTCAGCACACTGAGATTCTTCTTCAAGAAGACAGATTTTGTGTGCGTGTGTGTGGGGTGGGGGGTCGCTGTAAACTGAGGTTTTTCGGGGCCTGTCCAAGCGGGTAATTACTTAATAAGCATTGTTTTCTGCTTATTAATGGACTGTAGGGAGAGGAACGCAGGGTCTAAATTAAGCCTCTTCAGACCTCCTTAGTTCTTTGAAAAGTGTGTGTTTGAAGAAGACCATTTGGCTGGCAGAAGAGGGATGTGTGGGGAGGGAATCTCTCGTGTAAACCGTTCTTTGCAAAGGAGAAGTGTGTGCAGCAGTTTCAGAGCAGATTAAAACTGCAAGGTATCCCCTACCTCTCTCCTCCATTTCCGCAGACCTGCAATAGGCAGGGCATACTGTGCATTATAGTGAAACATAAAAAGTCCCTTCAGTTTTCCAGTGGTTAACTACTTTGTTAATTTTACTGTATTCTGGAGTTTCAATGTAATCTGCTTAGAATTTATTCTGGCATGAGATTGACAAAGATCTTTATTTACCTGATTGCTTGGAGACATCCTGATACCTTTTCAAAGCCCTTTTATTCCTCTTCTTGCTACAGATTTGTTTCTTTAGGGAACAGTATGATTTTCAAACATCTAAGACATACTCCAGAGATGGATTATCCAATGAGCAAGGTACACATGAAGTTACTTGTGTCTACTTACTAGCGTGTAGTCAAAATTTTACCTGTTTTTCACCACATGAAAGTGGTGATGAAACCCCCGTGAAGTTGTGCCCTACTGATTGGTAAGTAAACACAATTAAGCCTGTTGCACACCTTGCTTAATATAATCCCGTGAGTACCTTGCTTACTGCTTAATCCGCCCCTGCATCCTGACAAAATGTCTACACTTGATAGGAAACCAATTAGCTTGACAAGGCAAAAAAAAAAAAATTGAAGAGGGAGCACTTAGGTTTGTTAGGAAGCAGAGAACTCTGAGGTGCACAAAAGTAAAAGAAGTTGCTATGAAGCTCAGGGTCACTGGGAACATAACAACTGTTCCTAGTAAAGTGAAATATAGGTTGTCGGCTAATAGTTTGGAACACAAAGCAAATTCTTGGGGATAACTTAAAATTTTGCCTAGAATTTTTAAGTTGGTATTGGTGATGGTGGGGGAAGGAGTCCTGAAGGTTGAGAGAGGTAGTATAACTTGAAAACGTATATGCTTTCAGGTCTAATGAAAAAATGTCATTTTTGTCATGCAGGCAGTTCCTGGATTACGAACGAGTTCCTCTCCTAAATTTGTCTTTATAAGTTGAATTTGTACGTAAGTCGGAACAGTTAGGTACAGTTTGTATCTAATGTCAGTTAATCAAATGTTTGTTTTAGCATGTAGTGTTCCTTTTCTATACGTAAACATTAAAGAATCATTTCCAACTACACTAAAATATCTTTAACATGATAATATGGTAATAATAACAGTGTTCTAATGTGCTTCCCTAAGTAATGCCAGTTTATTATTATGAACCATTGTATATACCTCACATTTTTAATTTAAATAGGCTCCATGGGGATTGGTTTGTAACTACAGGTTGCACGTTAGTGGCACGTTTGTAACTGGGGACTGCCTGTGAAAACTACACCAAGGGCGTGCAGTTCTTATGTTGAGCCTACGGAAGGGGCTGTGAAAAGGTTGAAAAACACTGATCAGGTTAAGGAAGGAAAACCAGGAAGATTGGCAGGCTTAGTTCATCTTGAGGGACGCAGCATATATCCGTCACCTATAGCACAAGGTTTTATTTTCTGAATCAATGAAAACTCATTACTGTTACTTTCAAAACAACAAAATCATTTCCTTTCTGTTGTTTCTGCCCCTTGGTTTAGGCACCGGGAGGATGGAGAGCAAATGAAAGAGATTAGAGTCTGACCTCCATGCCCAAACAGTAGTGTCCTTTGAGAAGGATCTGTGTCACATTGTGTACATGTAAGAGCCTTCACGTTGAGAGGGGTCTGAGCACCTTCCTTAGGATGTGAGACGGAGCTAGATAGCATAGCCACAGGTCGGGGCTGGGAGTGCTATTATCTGATACTGAAGCAGTGGGGGAAAAGGAGAGCCAGGAAATGCTGAATTCAGTGCCGCTCTTGCATTTGGAACATTGAGGAGGCATTTCCAGACAGAAGTGCCTCATTGTTGGCTAGCCTGGCTTTGCTTTACATGGCTTCCAGATGACCTGCCAGTCACAATGGAGGCTCCTGTGGAGGTTACACATCTCAGGTTGTAGCTTATGCTTGTAATGTGCTCTAGAAAAGAAAGGCTCCCAAAGACAGAAATCTAGGCTATCATTCCTGTCACCCATAGGCTTCCAGAAAGCAGATTTTGCCCTCCCTACCAGCAGAAGGCACTGCTGTCTCTGGGAATTCCTGGAGGAGATGAAATAATGGAGCTGGCAAACCAGCAGTGTGTAGCCTCTAGTCTAGAAGATCTCAAGAAGCTTTGTGAGATCTCAGTCGAAGAGAAGCTCAAAGAAAATAGTTGTGAAAGCGAAACTGTTTCTATAGGAATAATGGGTGTTGTGGGGACTGAGGGATTGTTGTGGTTACTTTGCTGGCTGTGTGTGTCTGTAGTGGGGGAGAAGGCAGAACGTAACCTACCAATTAAGCATCATAATACAGGGTTTGAAAGCACTTTGCATAAATTGGTTAATTGAATGTGAAGTTGAAATCATAATTCAATCAAATTTCCCCATAACTTCATAGTTTCTACTTCTTTGCTTGTAAAGCTAGTCTACACACATGGGTGGGATTCTGGAAATATACGTTATTGGATCAGTATCAGTAATGTATATAATCACATACCTTGAAAGTAGGGGTGAGAGTATTAGTAAAAACTGTTGGTTAATTAGTCTCTATACTTCAGAGCTGACACAGAAGGCAGATCAAAGTTATTCTCAAATCAGTTTCTTCTAAAACTTGAAACTTCCTCCTAAGTATGGATTTTCTTAAATTCTGTCCTTTTGAGATTTTATTCACAACCCAAAACTTGGACATTGGTTTTATTGACCTTAGGAGCCAGAGTCATTCATCCATTCTCTCTTTGGAAATAACTAGGTGGCTGTTGTTTGAAATGGATTTTGTAGACATGATGTTTGAGGGAAATGGGTGCTGTTGCCATTGATGGGGGGGTTACAGTGTATAATGAGGCCCTCAGCTTTGACCCTTAGCCAGGTGGAGTACACTGCCTTTGGTGCCAGTACCCCAGTCACCTGCTTCCTCTTACAGTTCGTATTCTATGCCCAGCTTATTGGAGGTTTATTTCTGTCTCTCTTCAAATAAACTGATGAGCTTGTTTTTACTAGCAATGACGAATCCTAGAATTCTACTGATGCTAGCTCAACATTATTAGTCATTAGGGAGATGCAAATCAAAACCACAATGCCATACCACCTCACCCCCACTAGAATGGCTATAATTAAAAAAAAAAAAAAGCAAAATAACAGGTGTTGGAGAGGATGTGGAGAAATTGGAACCCTTGTTCGTTGCTGGTGGGAATGCAAGATGCCACAGTCGCTGTGGAAAACAGTTTGGTGGTTCCTCAAAAAAGTTAATCGTAGAACATATGACTCAGCAGTTCCAGTCCTAAGCATGTGGCCCAAGGAACTGAAAGCAGGGATGCAAACAGCAACCTGTATACCAGTGTTCATTGGAGCAGAATTCACAATAGCCAAAACCTGAAAACAAGGGAAATGTCCATCAAGAGATGAATGGATAAACAAAATGTGTAATATACATAACAATGGGCTATTATTCAGCCATGAAATCCTGATACATGCTATAAGGTGGATGAACCTGGAAAACGTTATGTTGAGCAAAATAAGTCAGTCACGGAAAGATACTGTTTGATCCTTCTTACATGAAATAGGCAGATCTTTATAGAGACCAGAGCTTATTAGTGATTGCCGAGGTGGGAGGAAAGAGTAAATGGGAAGTCAGTGCTTAGGGGCCACTGAGTTCCTGTTAATGGTGGTGGGATAATTTGGAAAAGGATAATGGTAATGGGTGTACAACATTTTCAATGTAATCAATGTCACTGAATTGTACATGTAAAAATTGTTGGAGGAAAAAATCCTGCTAGTACTAAATAGCAGTAGTCACAACAGCTTGTTAACATTTCCTCTTTATGTGACCCCAAATCTCTTTGCTTTTTGAACCTCAGTTTTCTCACCTGTTCACTGGGATTGGTGAAATGGCAGGTGTTGCTTCAGATTCCTTCCAAGTCTGAAATTGTCTGACTAGGTGATTTGTGTAGGTATTTCTGAAGCCTCTGGAAAATTCTCATTTAGAATTCATTTTCCTACTGTGAGTGTAGGGAGTCTTAGTCATGTAGTGCTGCTATAACAAATACCACAAGTGGATGGCTTTAACAAAGAGAAGTTTATTCTCTCTCTGAGTCCAGTAGGCTAGAAGTCCAAACTTGGGGCGTTGGTTTTAGGGGAATGCTTTCTTTTTCTGTCGGTATGAGGTATGGTGGTATGAGGTCCCCAACTCTCTGCTTCCTTCCCTTTCCTTTTTATTTCTTGAGACATAAAAGGTGGTGCAGGCCACATCCCAGCGAAACTCCCTTTACATTGGTTCAGGGAGGTGACCTGGTAAGGGTGTTACCATCCCACCCTACCCGTCTTTAACATAAAATTACAATCACAAAATGGAGAACAGTCACAGAACCCTGGGAATCCTGGCCTAACCAAGTTGTTACACACATTTTGGGGGGACATAATACAATCCATGACATAGGGTGAGAAGAAATTTAAAGTCTCACTAATATTTATTTTGATAGCAAAGTTTTATTGTAAAATAAGAAACAGATATAAAAAGGGGCAAGGAGAAGGGATACAGGCGAAGAACGCAAATGTGCCTTCCAGAGTGCAAAGAAATTAGACTCTGAGCATCTGGGGGCAGTAAGACGTGGTGGTGGGTACAGATCCCACGTAAAAGCTGGAATCCTCCAGGGAGTGGGATGGGGCAAGGTTTCCTTGTAGGTGCTGAGGTTTACCTGGAGGCTAGACAGGACGTGGCTAGGCCAGCAGAAAAGGGACTTGGGAACTCCCTCCCCTTAACCAGCTGCCCAGTCAATCCATCAACCAACAGGGACAGGGACCAGCACTCCCCAGAGGCCCAGTCCCAGATGCCATATGATCTAAGAAGGTTTTAAGGCCAGCAGCCTGGTGACTTCTGGCCCTCTGGGATCTTTGAGTCCTACACACATCATTTCATTAACCTCATGTCAAACCCCACGAGGTAGGTGGCGGGTGTCAGCATTTCACAGACGTGCACATTGCTGTCGGGAGGAGGGAAACACCTTGAGATAGTTTCCCTGGCTAGTCTGCTGGTGACCTAGGCTTCCAACCCAGGTATGGCCAGTTTTATGACTGGTTTTAAAATCTAATTCTTACATGCAGGAATGCTATCCTCTCTCTCCCAAGCATTTTTTATAGTAAAAACCTTAAAATCTAAGCTGGATTGTCCCAGCTGCCCTCATGCCCCCCAAAACACCAGTGTAGGCCAACATCGTTAGTGGAGGCCCAGACCAGGGTAAGTGAAAAGTTCCTGAGTGTTTTGGAGGCACACCTGTATGAAGCAGGGGTTCAAGCATGTGAATTTCAAAATGGTAGGGAAGGAAGGCAGGGGCAGGGTGTGTAAATGGGGGACAGGAAGTGAAGGACATCAGTCTGAGTCAGGCTGCTCTCTCTTGAACATAAGTTTTTTATGGCGGGAGGTAGATTGCCTTTTCTTAGACTTGGGAAGGCTGGATTGAGCCCTGCTCCCCTCTGGCTGCTTCCCAGCCTGGGCATCCTTCAGCTCCAAGGCCTCGTTGAGCTTTAGGAACATCTTGAAGCATTCATGGCCATGGATCTGAAGAGTGAAGTATTTTTCATCCAGTGGCTTCTTCTTTGGCTTGATAGAGGAGCTGGTGCTGGTGGGCAGTGTTCGCTTAGTGATCCTCCCCGAGCCTGGCTCAGGGCAAGGCTCCCACTTCTTATGGAAATTGTCTTCCTCTGTACATCTGTGTCTCCCAGGACAAGTACAAATATGCACCTCGAAACTGTTGTGTCCCAGCGGATTACCATTGGAGTCTTCCAGTGTGATGATGGTGAGGATGGCTTCCTGCCCCCCATGCAGGAGCTGTTACACATGAGGTTGAAGTGGATGGTGGTAGTCAGAACCGACCTCTGGTGGCTCATAGGGCACCCCACGCTATGTCATAGAGTGATGGTGTCCTCCAAATACTCAGCATGCAGGTTTCCTCCCACTGGATGAGGTGCTGAGGAGGGTCCAAGCAATCGCTATAGTCAGAGCGGCACTCAAGGTGGGGGCAGTGCTTCACGACCTCCATCATATGCTGACGTCTGGTAGATGGCCATGGTGTGAACACAGGTGCTTGGCGGGGGTGTTGAGGTGACCCACAGCTGCACTGGACAGGCCTTTGCCAGCTGGCAAAACAGCATGTTAAGTTCAGGGGAGTACGTCTAGGTGACGAACTTGGCTGTCCCAGAATGCAAGAAGCCCAGACAGAAACGATAGGTGCTGGGTAGGTCTTCTGAGAAGGGACAGAGGATGACAGCGTCCAGGAGGTGGCTAGTGTAGAGGCTTCTGATATTCCTTGAGCCCCAGCTTGGCTTTCTAGCCAGTCTGCAGCATCTTCTGGGAGTAGTAGATCGTCTATTGCCTCTGCTGCTGGGGACAGTGAGGGGAACAGAACCAGCTTCTCAGGAAGGAGTTTCCCCAAGTATGAAAACGTCCCTTGACTCAGAGGGAGCTCAGTGCTGAGATCTGACTGAGGCTCTTCCATTGCAGCTCCAGGGAAGGCAGTCTGGCTATGGAACCTCAGGGAAGTGTGTAACCTTCTTGGGAAGGACTCTCCAAGTCCAGAAAGAAGGTGCCCCCAGAGCCCAGCAGCTAGCTGTGCCCAGGATGGTGGCTTCTGGCTTTTGACTCGTTAACATTTCTTCCCAGATAGTTATGCATCATCTTAGTATCACAAAGTCATAGCTAGAAAGAATTCCAGAGATGGTTTAATTCAAACTTTTCTTTTTATAGCCAGGAAGTTTCAATTCAGAAACTAGGTGACCTGACCAAGCTAACAGGGCTAGTTAGTGGCAGAAAACAAGGGGACTAAGACTGAAGCTTGGATCTCATCTGGATCTTCCAGTTCCCAGTGCTGCCTCCCTTCACTTGCCATCAGGACATAAAACATGCTTTGTCTGCAGGGCTGGGGCCAAGCAAATTCTCTGGGTAATTCTTTAATGTAGGATTTTAAAGGCACGTCATGAATAGCGTTGGGTTTGGGGAGAAAGTCAAGGTTAGACTTCTCTTTGCAGCTCATTCTTTTCTTCCCTGACTGATCCCGAGCAGGATTTTTCTGTGCATCTTTGGGTTTTTAAAACTTTTCTGCACACCGTCTGTTTCCTGTAAGAAAAAACTTTGACCATCCCAGAAGAGCCCTTCCCCAATCACTTGTTCTTAAATTGAAGTTCATGAACTCCCTAAGGGCTGGTATTGTCAGGGGTCATCCATGTGGTAGCATGTATCTGAACGTCATTTTTCCTAATGGCCGAATAATAATAGTCCATCGTGTGTATATGTTTCAGGTTCTGTTTATCATCCGTTGGTGGACACTTGGGTTGTTTCTGTCTTTTGGCTGTTGTGAATAATGGTGCCTTGAAAATTTGTCTGCAAGTATCTGTTTGAGTGCCTGCTTTCAGATATTTTGGGTATATACCTAGGAGTGGAATTGCTGGGTCATATGGTAATTCTATGTTGAACGTTTTGAGAAACTGCCAAACTGTTTTCCACAGTGACTGCCGTTTTACAGTCCCACCAGCAATGCACCAGGATTCTAATTTCTCCACATGACTTCCTGTTTAATGCTATGTGTTTTATCCTGCGTTTAACACATCGTTCTGAGGAGGGAGCCCTTGGCTTCAACAGACTGCCAGAGAAGCCCACGGTACAAAGAAGACTAATAACGCTCCAGTCTGCAGTAGATTCTGGAAAACCCCCGGGATGGGAGAATTCTTGATTGAGGAGTCAAAGGCCTTCTGGTGGAAGAGGGTTGTGAGGTGGGGTATGGAAATTCCTAGTAGTATTTTAATCTTTATTAAAAATACTTAAAATTGCTTGCTAAATGAAGATACTCATATTTACTCATCTTAAATTAATAATGAATATGCAAGTATTGGAAACCCTGGTGTGTAGTGGTTAAGTGCTACAGCTGCTAACCAAGAGGTTGGCAGTTTGAATCCGCCATGCACTCCTTGGAAACTCAATGGGGCGGTTCTACTCTGTCCTGTATGATCGCTATGAGTCAGAATCGACTCGACGGCAATGAGTTTGGCTTTTTTCATGCAAGTATTGATTTTCATTTACCATTCCTTGCTCAATAAGTTGTTTTTGTTAGGTGCTGTCGAGTTAGTTCTGACTCATAGCGACCCTGTGCACAACAGAACGAAACACTGCCCGGTCCTTAGCCATCCTTACAATCGTTGTTATGCTTGAGCTCATTGTTTCAGCCACTGTGTCAGTCCACCTCGTTGAGGTTCTTCCTCTTTTCTGCTGACCCTGTACTCTTAAGCATGATGTCCTTCTCTAGGGACTGATCCCTCCTGACAACATCTCCAAAGTATGTGAGACGCAGTCTTGCCATCCTTGCTTCTAAGGTGCATTCTGGCTGTACTTCTTCTAAGACAGATTTGTTCATTCTTTTGGCGGTCCATGGTATATTCAATATTCTTTGCCAACACCACCGTTCAAAGGCGTCAGTTCTTCTTTGGTCTTATTCATTGTCCAGCTTTCACATGCAGATGATGTGATGGAAAATACCATGGCTTGGGTCAGACGCACCTTAGTCTTCAAGGGTGACATCTTTGCTCTTCAACGCTTTGAAGACGTCCTTTGCAGCAGACTTACCCAGTGCAATGCGTCTTTTGATTTCTTGACTGCTGCTTCCATGGCTGTTGATTGTGGATCCAAGTAAAATGAAATCCTTGACAACTTCAATCTTTTCTCCTTTTATCATAATGTTGCTCATTGGCCCAGTTGTACTACTACCTAATTTCACCAAGACACGTTCAAATTCACTTTGCTTTGTTGGAGATGACAACTGCGATTTGGTTTCCAGATATTCTGTGCCTTTCTGATTTATGACTTGGGAGTTTTCGACTCTTGTCTTTCACGTCAGTGATCCTACATCTCATGTTCTTCTCTAAGCACCTAGGACCCACCATCATCTCAGATGCAGGATAATTTACATGCCAGGAATACAAAAAAGAAAAAAGCTTTAGATTTTTTTGTCTTCATGGCTCTCCACAGAAACCACTGTTGTTCTTCAGGGAACTCATTTATTTCCTTTTTCTGTTTGCTACCCCAAGCTCTCCCTTTTTCTAATTATCCCTGAATAGGAATGACTAGAGTTTGTATACATTGGAAACAAAATTCTGATTTTTGCCAGAAAGTAAAAAGAAGGAAATTTGCGTTTACATGATATTTTGGATACATGGGACGTAACTTTGTTAGGGCTCACTGCATTTTGAAGATCATTTTCCTGAAAAATCCCTTGATGGGTACCATGTGACAGCTTACCTGTATTTAGTACCCTGGTGGCCTTTCTTGTTGAATTTCACCTTCTGGGACCTTTTTGGGTATGGACCAGAATCATATTTGTTCTAGCTTTAGTGAAGCATAAAAGTACCTTTTCTTTGCAAGGTTATCATTTAGTTTATTTAATGACAGAAAAAAAGTCGAATGTTTGCATTCTAATCCTACCACACCACTAAGTTACTGAGAGATTTTGGGGGCATCAGTGATTTCTCTGAATTTGATTCCTTGTCTTAAAAATAAGCAGGGGGGGCGGTGGTGGTGGATAGTAACTCTTTAAATTCTTCCTATTCTCCAAACCCTGTGACTGTCAAATTCTCTCTGATGCTCATACTAAACACATCCTAGAACTGCTGGCTAGTTGGGGATTCATTTATAATCAGTTAAAGTGAGGACCAGGAAAATTATTCTTTATTTCTGCAAATCACTTTGTGGTTTACAAAACTATTCTCTAACTATCCCTTTTTACTCTCTCTTCTGTTCCTCTGAGGCCAGCAGCATTGACATCACCTGGGAACTTCCCAGAAAAGCACAATCTCAGACCTCACCGTGTCCTCCTGAGTTAGAATCTACATTTTACCAAGATGCTGAGGTGATGTGCACGCACAGGGAGTCTGAGAACTGCTGCTTTGTCTCATTCTGAGTCTCCTAATACGGTCGCGATGAGTTGGAACCAGTTCACCAACACCTAAGAACAGTGACAACAGTGACCCTCGGAGGAAGACGGGGTATTTTACAGATGAGGAAATCAAGACTCAGAGTTGTTAAGAAACTAAGTCAAGGTTGCTGTGCTTGTGTCTTCTCCAAAATTTCTTGCTCTAAACCTTATGCAGCCAGGATGCTCGTTAGATGTGAGGATAGCAAAACTTCATGTCACATACTTTGGACGCGTGATCAGGAGGGTCCAGGTGGTGAAGAACATCATGCTCGGAAAAATAGAGGGTCACCCAAAAAGAGAAAAACCCTCAATCAGACGGATTGACACAGTGACAGAAAGAGAGGGCTTTAACATAGCAACTATTGTGAGGATGGCACAGAACCAGGCAGTGTTTCATTCTGTTGTACACAGGGTCTCTGTGAGTTAGAATTGACGGCACCTAACAACAACAACAACACACCTAATGCTCTCTTCCTGATTGGGCTGGAGTCAGCCTTGTACAACAGAGACTCCTGGCTGCTGAGCAGTCCATGTGGATAGTTCTAGCCAACTAGTGGCTGAGTTCTAGCCAGCATAATGTGAGTGGAAGTAGGAAGTACTGTGATCCATTTCTAGGGAAAAGAGACAAACTGAATAACACCCATGCAAGCTCCTCCATTGTGTTTTCCACTGCTAGCTGGCTTGAAAGGAGAGGACTCCCCAGGGCATCCTTGGTCTTCGAGGCACAGGGGAGATTGGTGTACCCACAGGCATCTGGTTGCAGCAGGGAGTCATGCCCTGAACAAGGCAGGTGGTTGTCAGCTGTCCCCTGAGTGTCTGTGAGGAAAGCATGTTCCTGTTCCCTTGAACGCAAAGGTGGTTCAGTTCTGCAGCTGGACCATGGGGACCCAGTGCTTTCAGTTGTAAGGACTGGTAGACACCAGTTGGACCCCTGTTGTGGGTGGCTAGGTGATGTGGGTGGAGCCACCAGTCCTCAGGCCCCTGATGTGGGTAGGTGAGGACCCTGTTTAATAGGCCAAGCAGTGTCAAACATCAAAAACCTACGTCCCCACCACACAGCTGAAACAGTTGAAATCACATTTCGAGCAGGTACATTTGCAGTCTACCAACAAGGGCCTAATCTGAAATGGGCCCACACAGGTCCCTGCAGGGGTTAAAGGTATTCAAAGTCTGCCTAAACAGGACCTGCTTCTGTCCTGAGCTGGCACATTATCTTTTCTCCCAAGGCCGGGGGAATGGCTCAGAGTATGCAGCAGGACCTGTCTCAGGCCCAGGGAAATCGACAGCCACCGAAGCCGGCTTGGGGGCTGGCGGTGTGGTAAAATAAGTGCAAGTACTTAGCTTTTGCCAAGAGTGCTGTTCTTCTCTGGTTGGGGAGATGTGAGTAGACTGTGCGGCCCGCTGTCTCTCCCTGAGGAACCCGCATCCCGTACATTACCACCAGCTCTGCTGTGGTTGTTCTGGGGAATTGTGCCTGAGTGGCGCTGGTTCCTGCCGAGTCAGGTCTGGCAACTCCTTGCCGCTTCTGAACCATCTCTCCCTCCCCCTGCTGCTCAGCTCAGTCCAATTTCTGAACTTTGCCTGTGATGTTCAGGGCTCCTACCTTCTCATATATATAAACCTTTCACTTGTTTTTTTGGTCTTTGTTGTAATAGGGATCGCTGGAAGCATCTAACTACTCCACCATCTTGGCCCCGCCTTACCCTAGAGCAACCTTAGAAATTGTTTAGAGATGGCAAGACTGTTGTCAGCCTGGGTACCTGGATCACTGCATTGAGAAAGCCCACCACAGTGACGGGTCTGTCATCTGTCCGGTATGTGTACAGGAGCCAGAAGTAAACTTTTATAGAGCTTGAGACACTATGTTTGGGTCTATTTCTTAAGCGCTTAGCCAACTCTAACAAATACATTCGAGCAGTGACCTAGTACTTGAAGCCGTGGGTCTTTTGGCCTAATGCATTCATTCATTTTTTTTTGTCTCTGGCAGTTGGTGATTGATCGATCGTGGTCCAGCATGCAGAAGTGAGTGTGTGGTGAAAAGCAGCAGAGCTGATGAGTTGTGAAGACGTGTGTTTGAAGGCTGCCACACTCCCTACTGCAGGGTAAGGCAGGGGCAGTGGCTGCCATTGTTACTCTGACTTTGCCAAGTCATAGGGACTATTGTGTCTCCAGCCTCTCGAAGTTACTGCAACGGGATGCCCTGCCTGTGAAAAGTTCCCAAAGCATCTGTTGATTCAACTCATAGACACCATGCTAGTCAGTAATTGTGAAGAGAAAACCATTAGGTTTTGGGTGATAGGATGGAATTCATTATGTGCATTGAAATATCTCAGGCATTATTAGGGACTTCTTTGTATGAGATGTGATTTTCCTAGGACCCGGGAAGGGTTGTTGGGCCTTCCTGAGGTGTGTTGTCCAGAATGGAACCAGGTCTGATTGCCCTTTTCCTTTACCCTATCAGGTTGTTAGCTCTGCCAGCTCACATTCCCTCAACCACCATCCTCCTTCTCCGTGGATCACTTTCCTTAACTATTCTTTCGTTAGTTACTTTTTCTAGAAAAGAAACAGCTTGCCAGAGAGTTGAGGATTCCAGGTTTGGTGGATAATAGCATTAGCAAAGCACATGGTTCTGCCAGTTCCGCTTTATCCTTCGTCAGTGGTGGTCACATGCCATTTATTCATCTCTTTACAGTTCCTAGTGATTCAGGTAGGGAGCCCTGGTGACACAATTGTTAAGCACTTGGCTGCTAACCATAATGTTGGCAATTCGAACCTTCCCAGTGGCTCCATGGGAGAAAGACCTGAGAATCTGATGGCACCTAACAACAGTGAATCAGGCATTGGCATTGGGAACATTAATTATGACCAAGGCTGGCTTTGAACTCTCATTTGTGCTGAAGATTTCTGAGTCCAGAAGGAGAAAGTCACTGTTTGGTGTCCCCTTCTGAGAGTCCAGGTGGAAGTCTGGGAAGAAGGGGTAGAAAAGATACCACATCTCTTTCTGAGCTCTCCAGCTTCTGTAGCTTGAACTCAAATCAGACTCCTTGAAGAGAAATTTACAACTAATAAAATCTAGGCAGAGCCAAGCGTGATTTGGAAAGAGGGACAGAAAGTGAAAAATTAAAAAAGAAAAGTTGTATTCAGCTTGAAAACTGTTTGGAGTGTTGTCTTAAGCTTCCTTTAGTACTTTGGAGCCCTTAGTAGATAATGTCCCATTGCCAGCCTCAGACAGAGGGCGACCAGAAAGGCTGATGTCCTTAGATGCCTCACATGGCTTGGTAATAAATGTCATTTACTGAGCAAAACACACAACTAGGGGGTGTAGATCTCTGGAGATTCCCATCAACATACATCATTACTGCTCTGGAGTGACGCATGTGTGTGGGGATGAGTAAAGCAGAAAAAACGCAGCTGCAAGAGCATGTCATCAACCGAAGACTCCAGGTGAGCAGCCAGGCACAGGCAGAGCACAGCTCAGGGGATGGAGGTTGCTAAGGAAAGGAGCTGGTCCTGCCAGGTTTTCTTAGTAAAAGAGAAAGAGTTGGGCTTTGTGAGCTCTACTCGTTTCCCTCTATGACTCTCTGTATCCTCTGTTTGAACAGTAACTAAAAAGCATAGCATGTCAGAAATAGCAGTAGACCAGCATGTGTAAATGCTGTACAATGATAAAATTGTAGAGTAAGCCATTCTTTAACTATCAGTTAGGGGCCAAAGAACGTAATCCTAGAGATACCAGTAGACCAGAGTTTCTCAGCCTCAATGCGGTTGACATTTTGGTCCAGACAGTTCTTGTAGAGGGGTGGGGTCGGTTGTTGGAGGATGTTTAGCAGCATCACTGGCCTCTGCCCACTGGATGCCAGTAGCACTGCCCCCTTCCCCAATCGTGACAATCAAAAATGTCTCCAGACATGCCAGGTGTCTACAGGAAGGGGGCAGGGGCACCAAAAGAGCCCCAGTTGAGTGACTACAGTGGGAGATACAGGAATTTAATCTTGCTCTGAGTTTCTCTGGGACTGTATTTTAATGATTTAACCTCATCATGCCTCAGTTTCCCGACCTGTAGACACAGTCTAAGGAAGTAATGTGCATAGTACTGTGTGGCAACTAGGGGTTCTCTAAGTGCTCGGAAACAATACCTGCCTGCCCCCCACATTTGCAGGACCCAAAGATCACTCTTAATCTTTGTGATGGCAGTAAGTGAGGGGCAGTGGGAATTCGGAGAAGGGTGAAGGCTCAGTGGTGTGGGAAATGGTGAAGAGTACGGGCATCTGAGTTTGCTTGAAGACATCCTGTCCTAGTTTATTGTGACAGTGTATTCTGGATGAAGGCCTTCTTTTGGAGAGGAAAGGAAGGGGAGGGTGGAGAAGGCAGGAAGGAGGCTGCTCAGAAGAGCAGCCAGGAAAGTGCACTCGATGGGGCGATCTTGTAGTGTGAAAGTGAGGCATACATAAGTAGACCAGAGGACACAGAGAAGTAACCCCCAAATCAAAATATATTTTCAAATGACTGCTGATACAAAAGAGTTTTTGCAGGTAATTGAGGAAGACCAGAGACTGTTTGGAGCAGTCTCTTTGTTCTAGAGCCTTTACATTTCTGTCTCCTCTCTTTTGGAATATGGAAAAAAGATGTCTTCACATATGCTTTTGATAAACGCTTTACTATGATATGTGTGTTCTTTTGTTATTGTTCAGAAGTATGTGTTGGAAAGGTGAAAAAGGCTGTAATCCTGATCCAGACCCGAGTGATCTGCATTATTTTGATAGAAAGCACCAACTCGACTCTAAGGCAGGGTCAGTGCGGGGATTAGACATAAACTATCCTGGCGGGCTTGCATTCACCCTTACTGTGCTTCTGGTCTCTGTAGCATTAGATACACTTACAGAGTTTCTGACAAATGTGGACAGATCTTCGATCTAATACGTGGAGAAGCCGTCTTAGACAGGTAGCCTTGTTTATTTATATTCTCTCTACGCTGCATTTATACTACTCGATGTTAAGTTTTAACTAGAAGAAAGGGCACTTCTGTGTAGCAGAAAGGGGACAGTGAGAGAAAGTATTTTGCTAGATAGGTTGGTGTCTTAGTCATCTAGTGCTGCTGTAACAGAAATGCCACAAGTGGATGGCTTTAACAAAGAGAAATTTGTTCTCTCACAGTTTAGGCGTCTAGAAGTCCAAATTCATGATACTAGCTCCAGGGGAAGGCTTTTTCTCTGTGTGAGCTCTGAGGGAAGGTCCTTGTCATCAATCTTCCCATCCTAGGAGCTTCTCAGTGCAGGGGTCTTGGATCCAAAGGAAGCGCTCCCCTTGTGGTTGTGCATTCTTGGTGGTAGGAGGTCTCTGTACTCACTTCTCTCTTTTATATCTTGAAAGAGATTGATTTAAAATACAGACTATTTTTGTAGATTGTGTCTTGCCTCATTAACATGACTGCCCCAATCCCACCTCATTAACATCCTAGAGGTAGGGTTTGCAACCCATGGGAAATTCCATCAGATGACAGAGTGTTGGATAGTCATACAATACTGGGAATCATGGCCTAGCCAGGTTGACAAACATTTTAGGGGGGACACAACTCAATCCATGAGAGTTGGTGTTTGAATAGTTGAAGTTTTCATTCTAGTGCTACTCAGAGTGTGGTCCTAGCAGCATCAGCATTACTTGGGAACTTGTTAGAGATGTAAATGTTTGGGGCTCAACCCAGACCTCCTGAATCAGAAACTTGGGGTTGGAGCTCAATAATCTGTGTTTTAACAAGCCCTCCGTGATTCTGACGTATGCTAAAATTTGAGAGTGCTGCTCTTGTGATGCGTGATATGGTGAAATCTTATGCATAGTGTCTGTGTGTGTATGGAGGGCAAGGGTTAAGGAAGTGTTTTATCAGGTAGTCAGAAGATGAGT
This sequence comes from Loxodonta africana, assembly GCF_030014295.1. Classification (NCBI taxonomy): domain Eukaryota; kingdom Metazoa; phylum Chordata; class Mammalia; order Proboscidea; family Elephantidae; genus Loxodonta; species Loxodonta africana. The sequence continues at coordinate 327,515 of NC_087368.1, forward strand.
AAGATTGTCTTCTCACAAACTTTTGGATTATTTTCCTGGTCCATGGTGTAATCCTTTAACTATGCTGTCTAGTACACTAGCCACAAGCCACATGTGGCTATTTATATTTAAACTAACACGACTAAATACAATCAAGAAAACTTATTCAGTTGAACTAGCCACCTTTCAAGTGCTCAGGAGCCACATGTGCTTGGCGCTGCCTTATTAGAGAGCAGAGATGTAGAGCATGTTCATCATCACAGCAAGTTCTATTGGACAGCACTGTTTCAGCCTGTAATGACCCCTGTTTGACTCATACAGGCTGGAAACCCCCAGTTGGAGGATGGTGTGTTCTAGTTAAGTCAAGACCTCAACTCCTTTAAAGCAGAATTGAGTATCGGACTTCTGTACCCTGGGGAGACTTTCACTTTGTAGTTGTATCTTGGTGAACTTTGTATCTTGTGCTGACATCTGCCTGGTATAGAAAGTGCTGTGTGTCTCTGTCCCACATAACTGAGTGCACTGCTTCTAAAACATTTGCTCTTTAATCTGCTAAGCTGTCTCTTTCCATTTGGTCTCCCCATGCCCTGACCAGCGGTGGTAAAGCTTGTTTGTGCAGAACGTCTCTTTGAATACTGCCTAGAGCTTTATAAAGAATCTGGAAGAGGTGGCAAGAGAATTTGACGGCTTCTGTTTCCCCAGCGTGGCTCAAAAAACTGTTTCGCAAGAGGATATTAATTTATAAACTTAATCTGTGAAGAGTTATCCTCTGAAGAATTAATCTCTAAAGTGAAATTTCAACGGATGTATTATACCACAGATTTAGTAATTAAATCCTTTAGCAACATGGAGAAATTTTCAGTTGATACTCTATTGCTATTATCAAGCAGCTCTGGTGACGTAGTGTTTAAGTGCTCAGCTGCTAACCGTAAGGTCACGGTTGGAACCCACCAGTTGCTCACACGGAGAAAGATGGGGCAGTCTGCTTCCCTAAAGATTACAGCCTTGGAAAGCCTATGTGGCAGTCTACTCTGTCCTGTCAGGTTGCTCTGAGTTGGAATCGACTCGATCGCAGTGAGTTTGGTTTTGTCATTGCTATTATCAACAATAGCAATAATTATTTAGTTGCTAAGAAATTCTCCGAATTAGAACAAATGAAAAGATGTGGAAATGCAGTGTTTAAAAGATGAAATTGAAAGCTAACTGGGCCCATGGGAGGGGGTATGAGAGTAAGAACTTTGTGTGCCTTTATCATTATTGCTGGAGGTGAGGGAAGGAGGTGCATAGGGGATCACATTGACCTTTGGACAACCTTAACTTGACTGGTTCGCTTCTGAGGGAGGATGCTGCTTATTCTCTTTCTGCTCTTCTGTCTGTAATTTGCCTTTCTTACCCTCTTTTTTCTGCTCAGAATGTTGGAGGGGGCCCAGTATTTCTCAAGGACGGTGTATTGGCGTGATTTATCATTATGTGGAACTGTCCTGCCCATTTCGGACATTTAGCATCCCTGGTCCCTTGATGCCCATGTTACTCCAACCTAACGAAGTCATTGTGTCAACCAAAGATATCCACCCCACCTGCAGTACACATTTCCAAATGCCTGTGATTGAGAATTACTGGCTGTTAAAGAGATGAGCTTGGTGTCTTTTTTGGGAGGGAGAAGTGATTAGATTTGGTGAAGGTGCAGGTGCTCCGAGGGGCTGGATCATTAATTTTTGACATGACCTGGCTCCAAAGAGCTGCTTCTCGCAGTGCTAGAAGTGATGCTGGGAGCTGATTTTGTTCTATTAGACTAGAAGAATTGCGTTCTGCTACTGCAAGACTTGGACCGAGAGGCTCAAAATCAACAGAGGCCTCTGTTACTGCCAAGGAGGGACCTAACTCATGAGCAGGGAGATAGTTCCTGGTCTGGTGCCACTCCGGGGTGTGTCTGCACTAACACTGGTTGCTCATTCGTACTCTACTTCTTAGCCATTTACATGACATGGCGTTTCCATTTAGGTGTCTCTTCTGGGGTTTTTCTGCTCATGCTCGCCATTCTTGCTCCTACTACCTACTGATGGTCTGTGTATGGACCAAAGTCCAAGAAAAGACTAGGCCTGGATAGGTTCTGTAGTAGCTATCATCCGTTTTGGCCTAAGCTCTTAAACCAGGCAATCTTATGGATGCTGATACCTTCTCCTGGTCTGTCTTAGTCATCTAGTGCTGCTACAACAGAAGTACCACAAGTGAATGGCTTTAACAAAGGGAAATTTATTTTCTGACAACCTGGTAGGCTAGAAGTCCAAATTCAGGGCGTCAGCTCCAAGGGAAGGCTTTCTTTCTCTGTCGGCTCTAGAGGAAGGCCCTTGCCCTCAATCTTCCTCTGGTGGAGGAGCTTCTCAGGTGCAGGGACCTCAGGTCCAAAGGACAGGCTTTGCTCCTAGTGTTTCTTTCTTGGTGGTATGAGGTCCCCCTCTCTGCTAGTTTCCCTTTCCTTTTATCTCGTGAAAGATGAATGTGGTGTAGGCCACACCCCAGGGAAACTCCCTTTACATTCAATCAGTGATGTGACCTTAGTAAGGGTGTTACAATCCCAGCTAATCCTCTTTAACATAAAATTACCATCATACAGTGGAGGAAACCACACAATATTGGAAATCATGGCCCAGCCAAATTGATACACACATTTTGGTGGTGGAGGGGGACATAATTCAATCCATGACGTGGTCCAAACATTTGTGGCCTAGGGCTACTTGCTTCAGTAACGGCTGTGGCCATGGCAGTTTTCCTAGAAGAGAGCAGTGGTAGGATAGACTGATAAAATAAACCGGTTGCCCTTGCATCATTTCTGACTCATGGTGACACCATGTGTGCAGAGTAGACCTGTTCCATAGGGTTTTCAATGCCGTGAGCTTTCAGAAACAGATCAGCAGGCCTTTCTTCCAGGGAGCCTCAGGGTGGCTTCGAACTACCACCCTTTGGTTAGTAGTCAAGTGCTTAACCGTTAGCACCACCCAGGGACTCCATCTTTAGTATGTTGCTGTTGTTGGTCACCGTCAAGTCGATTCTGACTCATAGCAAGAGCGTGCGTGCAGCGTAGAAATGCTCCGTAGGGTTTTCAAGGCTGTGACCTTTTAGAAGTAGATCACCAGGCCTGTCTTCCAAGGTGCCTCTGGATGGGTTCAAACTTCCAACCTATCAGCTAGTAATCAAGTGCATCAGCATTTGTGCCACTCAGGGACTTCTCTCTCTGGCATAGAGACCCTGAATTGTTAACTTCTGGAATCAATATAAATAGCATTTGTGGGTTATGTGCAGCGTAGAGAATTGGAAGATGATTCACAAAACTTACGTGCTCTCATGTTCAGTAGCAATTGGGGAAAAGCATAAGTCCTTTGTTTTAATTGAGACGATGGGCTGCATCTCAGTATAGAACAGTAGGGAAATTGCTAGACTGGATGATTGGGAAATGGGGAGTTGTATTTTCCATATGGATAGCCTGTTTTTTCCATCTGTCAAGTATGATTCTTTCGGCCACTTATGTATCCCATGAGAATAATGCCTAGGTGACTGTCTAAATGTTGAAAGATGTTTTGACACCTCTGACAAGTGTTGTTCAACAGCTGGGCTTGTAAGATTCCAGTTCTGACAAAGAAAATAACTTGGCTTATTAGTCTAAAAATAAATTCCGTATAAATGTTGTCATTTTGGGGATTACTGTCTTAGAAAGTGTAGTTTAAATTTTTTTATAGTGGGTTTTATTCATGTGGACAAATGAGTGTGACTTTACAAGGGAATGCATTATAATATCACAGAAGGCTCTGTCCTGATTCCTGATTCTGTGTCAGGGTAAGAACGACGGTCCAGGTTCCACTGGGACCAGCACAGCTGTGAGCGGGGTGATCTGTGGCAGCACAAAGAGCTCATGATGTCGACGAATTCATTTAACGCTCTAACACTGAATTTTCTCACCGAGTAGCTGGATCCCCGTGGCACTAACAGAGAATCAGTCGGCGCTTCCTTAGAGGGATGGAGCTTTGTCGATTGGGAGTCAGCAGAGAAGGGGTGCAGCAGGGCTTCTCCAGCTGGTGGGTGAGGAGAAAATGTAGTTTGTTACCCAGGGGTGGCCGGGGTCAGCTTTCTCACCCAGCTGCTGACTACCAAAGTGAAAAGAACAGAGAGGAAGCATTTGCTCCAGTTGCTCGTCTTTCTCTTCTTGAAGATTCCTACACCCTCTATGGAATTAAAAGAAAAAAAAAATGAGAAGAGAAAAAAGTACAGAATTATATATAGTTCATTTGGATTTATTCCTTTTGAATGGGAAGATTGATATATAGATGATCACGTGTTGCCAGAAGATTAAAACCTTTACTTTTAACTGAGCATTAATCTTGCAGGCTAAACTAGATAAAAATAAAGCAGCTCGAATCTGTGGATACATAATTTTTATTTTTTACAAAAATAAAACAAAATTATCATTGTTCCCGTAGGATCAGGAATTAACTTGCAGTAACCCTCAGTGAAGATTCTGTAGGAATGGTAAAGACATCTGCTCCCTCCAGGATGTAAAGAGATCCTGAGAGATTCTGAAAGATGGCTGAGAGCCTAGAATCTTGGATCCTTGAATCCTGTCCTGCCACAGGCCTCTCCCTGTGAGACCCCTGAGGGATAAATGTGCACCAGGGGAAGGACTGTGGGTGCAGATGCTTGATTGAGGACCTGTGACTGAGAACCCCCGACCTGGTGAGCCACCCCACCCTTCCTATGAGGCCTAGGAAGGGGCAGTGCCTCTTGGTGCTCTCTCTCCTGAGCCCATCACTGGCTGTTGCCTTGGACTTCCAAACAAGTAAAGCTGTGGCTGATTTAATGTTTTTAAATGTGACCCGTTCCTAGCACCCACCTCCTTCGAGGGGGCATCAGAAACAAGGAAGAAAGCAGGCAAGGGGGAGGATGATTCTCCTAGCTATCAATAGCTTTCCCTGTTCCATGAGAAAGAACATTTATTGATCACTTTTATTTTTCCCTTCTCATTTTTTTTTTTTTTTTTGTGCTTTAGGTGAAAATTTTCACCTGAAGGTAGTTTCTCGTACCAAAATTATGCACATATTGTTATGTGACCCTAGGTGCTATCCTTAAAATGTGATCATACATTCCTCTTTTCCACCCCAGATTTCATGTGTCCATTCTACCAGTTCTGTCCCTTTCTGCCTTCTCATCCCACCTGCAGACAGGAATTTCCCATTTAGTCTCGTGTATCTACTTGAACTAAGAAGCACAGTCTTCACGAGTATCATTTTATGTCTTATAGTCCAGCCTGTTCTTTGTCTGAAGACTTGGCTTTGGGAATGGTTTTAGTTCTAGGTTAACAGAGAATCTGAGGGCCATGTCTTCTGGGGTTTCTCTAGTCTCAGTCAGACCATTAAGTCTGGCCTTTTTATGAGAGTTTCAGATCTACACCCCACTTTTCTCCTCCTTCAGGGACTCTCCGTTTTGTTCTGTCAGGGCCGTCATTGGTGGCTGCAGGGCACCATTATCGATCACTTTTGAACTTTTAATTTTGGACAGTAATAAAATATTTGCCAAATATTAAAGGTCAGGACATTATTTAAAACCTGTTGCCGAGTCAGTTCCAACTCATGGCAACCCTATAGGACAGAGTAGAACTGCCCTATAGGGGTTCCAAGGAGCACCTAGTAGATTCAAACTGCCGAACTTTTGGTTAGTATCCGTAGCCTTAAACACTACACCATCAGGGTTTCCAGGAAATATTTAGAGACCCCAATTTAGAAAAGAGGCCAAAATCCCATTTTTACAGTCCTGGATTTTAACTTTTTCTCCCTTCTAGAAAAAGGTATCTCCAAATACCCCTTTATCTTTTCTCTTCTTCCATGAATGCTGTTACCTTGTTTAGGTCCTTTAATCTTTTGCATTTTCTCTTATGTCAGTCCTTTATTTCCAGAGTTTTGTGGTTCCCAGTGGGCTGTAAGACAAAGTGCTTCTTAACTGGGTATAAAGGCTGTCCCCAGGCTGACTGCAGCCTCCCTTTGTTTCTGCTCTTTGTATGCACAACATGTCCATTTATCCAAACTGGCCTGTGCCCCCCTCTCTCCTTCCTGCATAGGTATCCCCCTCCTTTTTTGTGTGTGAATATTTGATGGCCTTGATAAACCTTGGACTTAGTAGCTGGGTGAGTCTGTATTCCCATCCTGTCTCTATCAGTTTTTAGAAATGTGATTTTGAGCAAAGTATTTAATTTCACTCAGCCTTAATTTTCTTTTTTATAAAATTTATTTTGTTGTAGTTGTTAAGAATATACACAGCAAAACATATGCCAATTTAACCTTTACTACATGTACAATTCAGTGGCACAGATTACATTCTTTTAGTTGTGCACCCACTTTCACCCTCGTTTTCTGAGTTGTTCCTCCCCCATTGATGTAAACTCACTACCCTCTAAGGTTCCTATCTGTTCTTTTGAGTTGCTCTTGTCAATGTGATTCCGTATAGATAGATCTCCAAAGAGCATAATGCTTAGGCAGACCTTTTTTTACTAGTTAAGCTAAACTATTGTCTGGTCTTCAGAAGACTTCAGGGGATATCTTTGGTGTAAGTTTTAAAGATTATCTCAGGGCAATAGTTTGAGGGGTTCATCCAGCTTCTATGGCTCCAGAAATTCTGGATTCCATGAAAATTTGAAAATCTATTTTTCATTTTCCCCCTTTTGATCAGGATTCTGTTATAAAATCTTTAATCAAAATATTCAGCAATGGTAGCTGGGCACCATCCAGTTCTTCTGGTCTCATGGCAAAGGAGGCAGTTGTTCCTGGAGCCAATTAGCCACACATTCCATATCCTCCTCCTATTCCTGTCTGTCCTTCTTTGTCTGTTGCTCCAGGCGAATAGAGACCATCTGTTGTGCTTTGGATGGCCACTTGAAAGACCCCAGGCACTGCTCAACAAACCAGGTGGCAGCAGAGAGACACTGTTATTGGCCAGTTAATTGGGATATCCATGACCCTAAACCTCCAAAGCAGAGAAGCAAATCCCATGAGGTTTTTGGCTACACATGAGCAGCCTCAGCAGCTACTCATTTTTGTTTTTGTAAATATTATTTTCTTATTTGCAGGATGAGAATCATAATACCTACTTGATAGGTTGCTTGTGAACATAAAGTGAGGTGAAGAACTTAGTGTGGCCTTGGGGATACTCTCCCACCCATGTCCTCTTTTTGCCTGTCTAGCACAGAGCTCTGAATAGAAACTCATCACACGTGCTTGCTGATTAACTTATTGATGATCGGAATTTCAGGGCTGGTCGACATCTCAGTTCTTGATTAGTTATCTTCTACCTGCCACTTTCACATCTTCTCTAACCACATCTTTCTGTGACAGGATCCTAGCACCCCTACCCTATCAGTATGCACCTAAAGGTCCATTGCCCACCCCACCCCCAATGATTATGGAAATTATGTTCGTGCCCACACATGGTGTCCTGCATGGTATATCTACCCGTATCAGCAACTGACAGCAATTTCACAGCCACTCTGCATCCTCGAGCACAGATTCGTTTGCTCAGCGTTTGTTTCCTCTCAGGTGTAGTGAGATTTATCGTGAGTGTAAAATGCTAAGGTTATAGCTGTCATGACAAGGAATACTTCTTTAAAACAAAAGGTTTCTAAGGCCCAACCAATAAGCTTTTTATTCCAAACATCACTTAACAAAATGCAACGTGACATTAACGTGATAGCTTGGACAAGCCCAGAAAGTTCATTTGAGCAGACTGCCCCATATTGATTCTCAGCGATAACACGCTTAGCCTGAACAAGCCTGCCAGTGTTACCAAACAGTGATGCTCTCCTGGCAGCTCTGCCCACCTCGGACTGGCGCTGAGAGCACATCAGTGTTTCTTTTCATCCTTCTTTTTAAAACATCATTTTCTACCTCTTGCTCAAATGATTGAAGCTGTATGTTACACCTGTAAATTTTGGTTTCTCAAAGCCTACCTTATTCTGCCCCTTTTCCTTCTTTCTTACTCCTCCTCTTTCTCTTTTCCTTGTTTCTGTACCAAAATAAAACTTTTAAATTCTTTTCCATTCAAGTAACCATAACTTCGGAGTTTTGCTTGTATTGCTTCTCTAGTTTGATCTGTTGGCTTTCAGTTATTAGCTTGGCCTGGTTAGCTTATATATATGCGTGTTCTCATTGAATTAACTTCATCTCTCTGTTTTCCTCCTGAGTTTATTGCTGAGAGACACTGAACACAGCTTCTTGGACTCTTCTCCCTTCCTTGGTCATTCATGTGTATTGCTAATTGGATCCTTACCAGTTGTCAAAATATTGTAATTTCCTCTGTTTTTACCTCAGGCTCTGAGGGAAATATATAAAAGACCATAGGAATAACCGTGGTGTAAAAAGATCCAGCAGAATACATTACTCTTCCCAGATCCCTCTTTTGGAGAAGAGTTAAGATAGATTATTTTTTAGACTCATAATGACAAATATTATCCAGTGTAACTTCTTTGAATGGAGAGGTCTTATGGGCTGGCAACAGGAACCCTGATCTTTTCACTGTATAAGCACTGACAGAGGGGAGATTGCCAGTGTTTGAGTGAGTTTAGGGTTAAAGAAAAGGAAGAGTTGTAACAATAAACTATGGGCCTGAGTTGCCCTAAATTACTTGTTATTCTTTCTGAAGAAAAGGCATCAGTGCCTGAGCCCTGTATCCTTCCACACTAGAAATATTCATAGTTGGAGGGAGCAATAAATGCAGCCTTTGAGCAAGATGAATTTTTTTAAACTATTGATTTTGAATTTTTAAAAAGTTATTAATATAGTGACCGACTGGAGTCCCAGTGGAGGATCCCAGACAGATCAGGAGAAAAATATAGAACAAAAAATAAAATTCACAAAAAAAGACCAGAACTGTTCTGACAGGGACTGGAAGAACCTCTGAGATTGTGGCCCTAAGACCCCCTTCTGGCCTGGAGCTGAAGCCATTCCCAGAGACCACCTTCATCCAAACAGTAGACAAGCCCATAAAATAAACAATAACACCTAAAAGGAATGTGCTCCTTAGAACAATCAATTATATGAGATCAAAAGGACAGTATTTGCCCAAAACCAAAGATGAGAAGGCGGGAAGGGGTAGAAAACCGGAATAAAAGAAAACGGGGAACCCAGGGTGAAAATGGGGAGAGTGCTGACACACAAGGCCATGAAACACTTTATGTGCAAACTGTTGAATCGGCATCTGATTTGCTCTGTTAACTTTTCACCTAATGCACAATTAAAAAAAAAAAAAAAGCTATAAAGTATGAGAAACACCACTGCTGTCGAGTCGATTCCGACTCATAGCGACCCTATAGGACAGAGTAGAGGGGCCCCATGGAGTTTCCAAGGAGCGCCTGGCAGGTTTGAACTGCCGACCTTTTGGTTAGCAGCCATAGCACTTAACCACTACGCCACCAGGGTTTCCAAAGTATAAGAAAGAATAAGAGAAGTAAAAAAAAAAAAAAAGAATAAATGGAAAGAGAGATGTACAGGAGCTCAACTGTTACTGCTTCGCTGACTCGTGTTACAGGTTAGGTTGCCTAATCCGCCTTCATTTTTTAATAAACCTCTATTTCCTGCTGTGTGGGCTACTCAGAATCCCTCTCCCGCTCCTGGGAGCACTCTCCTGTTCTCTCCTAATTTAGGAAGAAGATCTGGCAGGACAGAACAGGACTGGCTGGTTCTCTGAGGATTTGCTCCTGAGGGAAGATCAGAACTGGCTTGCAGCTCTCCTTTAGTCTAGGGCTGGAGCTCACCCCCAGCTCAACCACAGGAATCACTGCTGCCTGGCACTCTCCCTGCCACACTTTCCTGTCTGGAGTTCCCTTCCTGGCTTCTGTTGTTTGACTGGGAGGGCAGGCCACTTTGGCACCTACAAGCCCTCTTCTCTGGGGCAGGAGGAGTGGGTGAGGAGCGCTCCAGAGGGAGGAGAGGCTGAAGGAGGAGACCAAGAGGTGCCAAGGACAAAGCCCTGATTGACAGTTCTGTTCCAGGCCTCTCTGTTTACCTCCTTTTGCTTCTTTGGGGCCACATCTTGGTTGGGAGCAGAGGCCTTTGTTACTTAATAGGGTGTTTTTTTCTCCATTACAGAGTTTGTCTCCACAGTAAGGCAATGAGGTCTCTACACGGCAGGGGCCATGCCATGCCCTTCTCTGGCATCCTTTGTGTCCCCTGCTCTGTGTGATGCACATAGCAGGAGCTCAGAATATGGGAGCTTCGTTATATTAGTAGTTTCTGTTTATAGTCTATCTTGGTCCCTTCCCCCTAACTTATCTATAATTCTTAGATTTTTTCTTCAGCTTGCCTGGCTCTCCCCAGAGTGACATTTATTTTTCTGGAAGGTTTCAAATTTTCATGCCTCCAAGGCAGCCTGGGAAACCGTGGTGGTGTAGTGGTTAAGTGCTGAGGCTGTTAACCAAAAGGTGGGGAGGTCAAATCCACCAGACACACTTTCAAAACTCTATGCGGTAGTTCCACTCTGTCCTCTAGGGTCGATATGAGTCAGAATCCACTCAATGGCAATTGGTTTTGTTTTTTTTTCCAGGAAGGCATTCTGCGTTAGTATCAGTTTGGCCATATCTGACTTTATCTGTTGAGGTGGATCTTACTTTTCCTTGTCTTGTATCCCCATGAAAAGCTTGTAATCTCAGGAGCCCCAGTTTTGACTTCAGGGGCTTCTTTTCCCCTTCACTATGAGGAGATGGGACGGGTCTAGGTTTTTCCCACCAGGTCTCACTTAAATTGGCTGTGTGGTCACCTCTCTGTGTAGTGTACTCTCACCCAAATAATTGGGAGAGTCTTCCAAACTCCTTATACTCAGATCAGTTACTCTGTTCCTTAGGTTCTCAGTCATACTCGTGAAGTCACTGTTTTCATTAAAGTTGTACTGTTCCTTCATCCTAGTTGTTCTGTGCGATTTTTCCCTTTCCAGCCAGATCCATTTCTTGGACGGGCAGGGATGAGACATAATTCTCATGTATCCTTACTCACCCTTTTTCTCCCTGTAGACCAAGTACAAGACTCTGTTCAAAATAGGTGACCCATAAATATTTTAACCTAATTAGACCCAGGCATTTATAGAGTTCAAAAAGAAGAAGAAAAAAAAAAATGGCCTTGATACATTAACATTTTAACAGACTCTGGAGATCATCTGGTATACGACCTCATTGTTTGGTCCATTAGTTTATTGATTCAGTTATCCCTTCATCCATTTGCTCATTCATTCATTCACCTTTTTGTGCTAGGTGCTGTGCAAGGAGCAGGAGATATGAGGTGAACATCTGCGTGGAGCATACCATGACATGCAGAGGACAGACACCAAAGAAATAATTAAATGTCTGATGAGAAATTGAAGTATGTAGAGCTACAGAAAGGAGCCCTGTTAGCACAATGGTTAAGTGCTGGGCTGCTAACTGAAAAGTTGGAGATTCGAACCCACCACCCACTTTGCAGGAGAGAAGACCTGATGATCTGTTCCCGTAAAGATTAGAGCTTAGGAAATCCTTGGGGTGGTTCTGCTGTGTCATATAGGGTCGCTATGAGTCGGAATTGACTCAGTGGCACACTACCACAGCATAGCTTCAGAAGTCCACGTGGGAAGCTGGCTTAGGGTCCGGGAGGACTTTAGTAAAAACGTGATATTTCAGCTGAGGATGAGCAATGTAGGCGAGGACAGTGACTTGCCCACGGCCAGTCAGTAGCTTTTGTGTAGCAAACCTTGGGCTGTGACCCAGATTTTGGGGTCATTCCTTTGAATTTCAAGGAGATGCTGTAAAAACACTCATCATTAAAGTACTGTAATTTTCTTGACTTTCGTTGGATCAGACAACTTAGCTTTTCCATGAAACCCTTACTCCTTACATCTGTCACAGTCTTCCTTCCTGGCTACTTATGAAGCAATATACAGCGTCCCTTACCTCCTTCTGGTGTGCTCACTAGTTTCACTTCTGTCATCTTTCAACAACGCAGTAGTTTATGTCCTGCATAAGTTTTAAGGTTTTCCAATTCCCGGTAACCCTTTAGGGTTTTATTTTAAAACTTGTCCTATAGCGTGGTAAATATTAAAAACCCAGGATTTATAGAAACTGAGAGTGGCCAAAAGATAAGTGATGAGCAAGTAAGAACTTTTTTTCTTTCATAATTTTTATTGTGCTTTAAGTGAAAGTTTACGAATCAAGTCAGTCTCTCACACAAAAACCCATATACCCCTTGCTACACACTCCCAATTACTCTCCCCCTAACGAGACAGCCTACTCTCTCCCTCCACTCTCTCTTTTCTCACCAGCTTCTAACCCCCTCCACCCTCCTATCTCCCCTCCAGGCAGGAGATGCCAACATAGTCTCAAGTGTCCACCTGATCCAAGAAGCTCACTCCTCACCAGCATCCCTCTCCAACCCATTGCCCAGTCCAATCCATGTCTGAAGAGTTGGCTTCGGGAATGGTTCCTGTCATGGGCCAACAGAAGATCTGAGGGCCATGACCACCGGGGTCCTTTTAGTCTCAGACCATTAAGTCTGGTCTTCTGAGGATTTGGGGTCTGCATCCCACTGCTCTCCTGCTCCCTCAGGGGTTCTCTGTTGCGTCCCCTGTCAGGCCAGTCATCGGTTGTAGCCGGGCACCATCTAGTTCTTCTGGTCTCAGGATGATGTAGTCTCTGGTTCATGTGGCCCTTTCTGTCTGTTGGGCTCGTGATCGCCTTGTGTCCTTGGTGTTCTTCATTCTCCTTTGATCCAGGTTGGTTGAGACCAGTTGATGCATCTTAGATGGCTGCTTGCTAGCGTTTAAGACCCCAGGCACCACTCTTCAAAGTGGGATGCAGAATGTTTTCTTAATAGATTTTATTATGCCAATTGACTTAGAGGTCCCCTGAAACCATGGTCCCCAGACCCCTGCCCTTGCTACGCTGGCCTTCGAAGCATTCAGTTTATTCAGGCAGCTTCTTTGCTTTTGATTTAGTCCAATTGTGCTGACCTCCCCTGTGCTGTGTGCTGTCTTTCCCTTCCCATAAAGTAGTTCTTATCTACTATCTAATTAGTGAATACCCCTCTCCCACCCTCCCTCCCTGCCCCGTCTCGTAACCACAAAAGAATGTTTTCTTCTCAGTTGAAACTATTTCTCAAGTTCTTATACTAGTGGTCTTATACAATATTTGTCCTTTTGCAACTGACGAATTTCACTCAGCATAATGCCTCCCAGGTTCCTCCATGGCATGAAATGTTTCACAGATTCCTCACTGTTCTTTATCAATGTGTAGTATTCCATTGTGTAAATATACCATAATTTATTTATCCGTTCATCCGTTGATGGGCACCTTGATTGCTTCCATCTTTTCGCTATTGTAAACAGTGCTGCAATAAACCTGGGTGTGCATATAGGCTCTTATTTCTCTAGGCTATATTCCAAGGAGTGGGATTGCTGGATCATAAGGTAGTTCTATTTGTAGCTGTTTAAGGAAGCGCCAAATGGATTTCCAAAGTGGTTGTACCATTTGACATTCCCACCAGCAGTGTGGAAATGTTCCAACCTCTCCACAGCCTCTCCAACACTTATTATTTTGTGTTTTTTGGATTAATGCCAGCCTTATTGGAGTGAGATGAAATCTTATTTTAGTTTTGATCTGCATTTCTTTAATGGCTAATGATCATGAACATTTCCTCATGTATCTGTTACCTGAATGTCTTCTTTAGTGAAGTGTCTATTCATATCTTTGCCAATTTTTTAGTTGAGTTATTTATCCTTTTGCAGTTCAGTTTTTGCAGTATCATGTAGATTTTAGAGATCAGGCTCTGATCAGAAATGTCATAGCTAAAAACTTTTTCTCAGTCTGTAGGTAGTCTTTTTACTCTTTTGGTGAAGTCTTTGGATAAGCATAGGTGTTTGATTTTTAGGAGCTCCCAGTTATCTAGTTTTTCCTCTACATTCTTTATCCTGTTTTGTATACTGATTATGCCGTGTATTAGGGCTCCTAACGTTGTCCCTATTTTTTCTTCCATGATCTTTATCGTTTTAGATTTTTATTTAGGTCTTTGATCCATTTTGAGTTAGTTTTTGTGCATGGAGTGAGGTATGGGTCTTGTTTCTTTTTTTTGTAGATGGATATCTAGTTATGCCAGCACCATTTGTTAAAAAGACTGTCTTTTGCCCATTTAACTGTTTTGGGGTCTTTGTCAAATATCAGCTGCTCATCTGTGGTTGAATTTATGCCTGGATTCTCATTTCTGTTCCATTGGTCCATGTATCTGTTGTTGTACCAGTACTAGGCTGTTTTGACTACTGTGGTGGTATAATTGGTTCTAAAATCAGGTAAACTAAGACCTCCCACTTCGTTCTTCTTTTTCAGTAATGCCTTATCTATCCGGGGCTCTTTCCCTTCTATATGAAGTTCGTGATTTGTTTCTCCATCTCCTTAGAGAATGTCGTTGGGATTTGGATCGGAATTGCATTAAATGTATAGATTGCTTTTAGTAGAATAGACATTTTTATAATGTTAAGTCTTCCTATCCATGAGCAAGGTATGTTCTTCCACTTATGTAAGTCTCTTTTGGTTTCTTGCAGAAGTGTACTGTAGTTTTCTTTGTATAAGCCTTTTACGTCTCTGGTAAGGTTTATTCCTAAGTATTTTATCTTCGTGGGGGCTACTGGAAATGGTATTGATTTGGTGATTTCCTCTTTGATGTTCTTTTTGTTGGTGTGGAGGAATCCAACTGATTTTTGTATGTTTTTCTTGTATCCCGATACTCTGCTGAACTCTTCTATTAGTTTCAGTAGTTTTCTGGAGGCTTCCTTAGGGTTTTCTGTGTGTCAGTTCATGTTATCTTCAAATAGAGATACTTTGATTTCTTCCTTGCCAGTCTGGATGCCCTTTATTTCTAGGACTTCCAGCACAATGTTGAATAAGAGTGGTGATGAAGGGCATCCTTGTCTGGTTCCTGATCTCAATGGGAATGTTTTCAGGCTCTCTCCATTTAGGGTGATGTTGACTGTTGGCTTTGTAAAAATACACTTTATTATGCTGAGGAATTTTCCTTCTGTTCCTATTTTGCTGAGAGTTTTTATCATGAATAAGTGTTGAGCTTGGCAAATGCCTTTTGTGCATCAATTGATAAAATCATGTGATTCTTGTCTTTTGTTTTATTTATGTGGTGGATTCCATTAATTGTTTTTCTAATGTTGAACCATCCCTGCATACCTGGTATGAATCCCACTTGGTCATGGTGAATTATTTTTTTGATATGTTGTTGAATTCTCTTGGCTAGAATTTTGTTGAGGATTTTTGCATCTACATTCATGAGGATATAGGTGTATAAGTTTCTTGTGGTGTCTTTCCCTGGTTTTGGTATCAGGGATATGGTGGCTTCATAGAATGAGTTTGGTAGTATTCCATCCTTTTCTATACTCTGAAATACCTTTAGTAGTGGTGGTGTTAACTCTTCTCTGAAAGTTTGGTAGAACTCTGCAGTGAAGCCACTGGAACCAGGGCTTTTTTTGTTCGGAGTTTTTTTATTACCTTTTCAATCTCTTCTTTTGTTACGGGTCTATTTAGGTGTTCTACCTCCGTTTGTGTTAGTTTAGATAGGTATTGTGTTTCTAGGAATTCATCCATTTCTTCCAGGTTTTCAAATTTGTTTGAATATAGTTTTTCATAGTAATCTGATACGATTCTTTTAATTTCAGTTGGGTCAGTTGTAATATCACCCTTCTCATTTCTTATTGGGGTTATTTGCTTCCTCTCCTGTTTTTCTTTTGTCATTTTGGCCAGTGGTTGATCAATTTTGTTGATTTTTTTCAAAAAACCAGCTTTTGGTCTTGTTAATTCTTTCAGTTGTTTTTGTGTTTTCTCTTTCATTTAGTTCAGCTCTCATTTTTATTATTTGTTTTCTTCTGGTGCCTGTGGGTTTCTTTTGTTGCTCTCTTTCTATTTGTTCAAGTTGTAGGAATAATTCTTTGATTTTGACCCTTTCTTCTTTTTGGATGTGTGCATTTATTGATATAAATTGGACTCTGAGCACCAGTTTTGCTGTGTCCCAAAGGCTCTGTTAGGAAGTGTTTTCATTCTCACTGGATTCTCTGAATTTCTTTATTCCATGCTTAATGTCTTGTATAATCCAGTCTTTTTTGAGCAAGGTATTGTTTAGTTTCCAAGTGTTTGATTTCTTTTCCCTGCTTTTCATGTTATTAATTTGCACTTTTATGGTCTTATGGTCAGAGAAGATGCTTTGTAATATTTCAGTGTTTTGGATTCTGCTTTATGACCTAATACGTGGTCTATTCTAGAGAATGTTTCATGTGCACTAGAAAAGAAAGTATACTTGGTTGCTGTTGGGTGGAGTGTTCTGTATATGTTTACGAGGTCCAGTTGGTTGATTGTGGCATTTAGATCTTCCGTGTCTTTATTGAGCTTCTTTCTGGATGTCCTGTCCTTCACCAAAAGTGGTGAGTTGAAGTCTCCTACTATTATTGTGGAGCTGTCTATCTCACTTCTCAATGCTGATAGAGTTTGTTTTATGTATCCTGCAGCCCTGTCATTGGGTGCGTAAACATTTAATATGGTTCTATCTTCTTGGTGTATTGTCCCTTTAATCGTTATATACTGTCCTTCCTTATCCCTTCTGATGGATTTTAGTTTGAAGTCTATTTTGTCAGAAATAATATTACCACTCCTACTCTTTTTTGATTATTGTTTGCTTGATATATTTTTTTCCCTCCTTTGAGTTTTAGTTTGTTTGTGTCTCTAAGTCTAAGGTGTATCTCTTGTAAGCAGCATATAGGCGGATCTTGTTTTTTAATCCATTCTGCCACTCTCTGTCTCTTTATTGGTGCATTTAGTCCATGTGCATTCGGGGTAATTATGGACAGGTTTGAATTTTGAATTTAGTGCTATCATTTTGATGTCTTATTTTGTGTGTTGACAGTTTCTTTTTCCCACTTGATTTTATGTGCTGAGTAGATTTTCTTTATATATTATCTTTTCCTCATATTTGTTGTTGTTGATTTTGTTTCTGCAGAGTCTGTATTTTTCCCTTTTATATTATTTTGATGAGTAGGGTAGTTTGTCTCCTTTGTGGTTACTTTATTATCTACCCCTATTTTTCTAAATTTAAAACTAACTTTTATTTCTTTGTATCGCCATATCTTCCTCTCCATATGGAAGGTGTATGATTACATTTCTTAGTCCCTCTTTATTATTTTAATGTTGTCTTCTTTTATCTAATAACATCGCTGTTACCCTGTTTTGGGTTTTTTTTTTAATAATCTTGCTCTTTTTTTTTTTTTTTTTTTGGATTTCCCTGTCTGGTTTGACTTCTGGTTGCTCTGCCCAGTGTTCTAGTCTTGGGCTGATAACTGATATTATGGATTTTCTAACCAAAGAACTCCCTTTAGCATTTCTTGTAGTTTTGGGTTCATTTTTACGAATTCCTTAAATTTGTGTTTATCTGGAAAGCCTTAATTTCACCTGCACATTTAAGAGACAGTTTTGCTGTATATATGATTCTTGGCAGGCAATTTTTTTTCCTTCAGTGTTTTAAATACCATTGCCTTCTTGCCTGCATGGTTTCTGCCGAGTAGTCTGAGCTTATTGTTATTGGCTCTCCTTTGTAGGTGACTTTTCGTTTATCCCTCGTTGCTCTTATAATTGTCTCTTTATCTTTGGTTTTGGCAAACTTGATTATAATATGTCTTGGTGACTTTCTTTTAATGTCTACCGTATGTGGAGTTTGATGAGCATCTTGGATAGATATCTTTTCCTCTTCGACGATATCAGGGAAGTTTTCTGCCAACAAATCTTCAACAATTCTTTCTGTATTTCTGTTATGCCTCCCTGTTCTGGTACTCCAATCACTCGTAGGTTGTTTCTCTTGCTAGAGTGCCACATGATTCTTACGGTTTCTTCATTTTTTTTAATTCTTTTATCTGATTTTTCTTCAAGTATATTAGTGCCCAGTGATTTATCCTGGAGTTCAGAAATTCTAGCTTCTACTTGCTCATTTCTGCTGCTTTGACTTTTTATTGAGTTGTCTAGTGCTGTAATTTTATTGTTAATCTTCTGAATTTCTGATTGCTGTTTGTGGATTTTTGCAGCTTATTAAACTTCTCATTATGTTCCTGAATAACCTTTCTTATTTCTTCAGCTGCTTTATCTGTGTGTTCCTTGGCTTGTTCTGCATGTTGCCTTATTTCCTTCCTGATGTCTTGAAGGGTTTTGTATATTAAACTTTTGTATTCTGCATCTGGTAATTCCAGGAATGCACTTTCATCTTGAAGATCCCTGGATTCTTTGTTTTGAGAGCCTGTTGAGGTGATCATGGTTTTTTTTTTTTTTTTTTTTTAATGTGACTTGATATTGACTGTTGTCTCCGAGCCATCTATAAGTTATTGTATTAGTTTATGGTTGCTTACTGTGTCATAGCTGCTGGCTTTGTTTCGTTATACCCCTATGGGTTGCTTGAGTGAGCTAGCTTGGTTATTTTCACCTTTGGAGCTCTGGTGTCCTGTCCCCAGCTGGCTAAAGCTGTCATCGGATATATCAGTCTAGGAGTCCATTCAGTTTTCTTGTATGAATTCAGCTCAGGTTTCCAGGTAGGTGATAATTAAGTGTGTGGTACTGGCTCTGTCCAACAGCCTTAGAGGGGCAAGGGTGATTGGCGCATATACCAGTATGTGATTGCAGCAGGGGGCCACGCTCTGAACAAGACAGGGGGCTGAGAACCGACCCCCAAGTGTTTCTGAGGAAAACACGTCTCTGTTCCCTAGAGGGTCCTGGTGTGTGGGTTCTGCAGAGGGACCATGAGCACCTAAAGTTTTTGGTTGTAAGGACTGGAAGGTACCAGTTATCTTTAGACCTGTGTTGTGGGTGGCTGGGTGACCTGAGTGGAGCTACTAGTCCTTTGGTCCCTTATGTGGGTAATAGGCAAAGCAATTTTAAACGTCAGACACCCACCTCTCCACCGCACAGCTGAAATGGTTGGAATTTGCCAACAAGGGCCCATTCTCCCAAAATAGGCCCACACAGGTCTGTGCTGAAGGGAAGGGTACTCAAGGTCTACAGACGGTTTATGCCTGGACCGGAGCTGCTTCTGCCCTGAGCTCCCCCTGGTTAATGGAGCTAGCAAATTATC
Organism: Loxodonta africana; assembly: GCF_030014295.1. Lineage (NCBI taxonomy): Eukaryota > Metazoa > Chordata > Mammalia > Proboscidea > Elephantidae > Loxodonta > Loxodonta africana. Next base: position 346,642 of record NC_087368.1, read on the forward strand.
TTTTCCCCCAATTCCAATTTTTTCCCTTCGCCACGGCTGTGAGGATGGCTCTAGGTGCTCACCAGGGTCTATCTCAGGACCAGAGATTCAGCCACTGATGCTGGTTTGGGGTGTGGGGGGGATGCAGTAAAATATACACAAATACTTGGCTTTTGCTGAGAGTGCCGTTCTCCTTAGGTTCCGGAGGTGTGAGTAGGCTATGTGGCTGGCTGCTTCTCCCTGAGGGAACTGTGGCCGAATGCTAGTACCAGCCCGCCGCCGCCGCTGTTGCTGCTCCGAGAATGGTGCCTGAGAGCTCCCCGCGATTTAGGTCCGGCAACTCCTCTCCACTTCTGAATGGTCTCTTCCTCCCCCTGCCCCTCAGTTCATTGTCTAAGCTTGCCTTTGATGATCAGGGCTCCCAGCTTGTCACAAATATACTCGTTTCACTTGTTTTTTCAGGTCTTTGTGGTGCAAGTAAGAACTTTAAAAAAAAATTTAAAAATTACAAAATAAACTTAAGAGCTCGCTGAGATGAGCCCAGAGGATAGAAAATAGAGAGGGATCCTTCTTCCATTCTTTCCTAATTCTTCCAAATGTCTTTATATGTGTGGGCTGGGCCAGAGATTCCAACTGGCAGAAATAAAAGGGAACTCTTTACACGTTTACTCACAAATCATTCGTGTATAATGGGTGGGCAGAGGAGCAAGGCAGTGGGGATGGAGTACACACGAGAGAAGACGCTAGAAGGCAACCAGCTTAACCTATGGATAGAGTGATTATGTCTGTCACATGTGTACACATAGTCCTATGGTAAATATTTTATTCTACATTAGTTGGCAGAGAAACATACAAATAGAAAACATGCGATTTGCCCAAGATGACATAGCTGGTTAATAAATGGTTGAGCTCTCTGAAATGGTCTGCAAAATTTTGGGGCATTTTTCTGGATAGTTCTTAGTTTCATCAGATTCTGAAAGGAGTGTCTGGTTTCAGAAAGGTTAAGAAAAATGGTATTAGCAGAAAATATTGATGATTAAAAAGTTTTAGAGTGATGGAATCTTTCTACCTAAATGCCATGAAACTTAGAAAATGTTAAAGGAAAATTGCTAAGTTTATTACATACTATTTAAAAGCTTGTATATGATAAAAATCACTATATACAAGATTGAGAAAATACGTCTAACTGAAATATTTATGTTAATAGCCCTAAAATGGAATTCTATAGGCAGTGATGGTAAAGTTTGATAGTAGTATTGGCGAGAGAGGGGAGCTCTTGAGCAGTGTGGTTAGTTGGGTGTACGTTGTTATAACTTTTCTGAAGGGGTGTTCAACAGCATATGTACAGATGTAAACTGTGCCTACCTTTTGGCCCAGCAATTCACCTTCTAGAATTTATCCTAAGAAGATACAGCTGTGAAGAGATACATGCACAAAAATACTCATCATAGCCTTGTTGGTAAGAAAAAACTAGAAATAACCTAAATATCCATTAGCAGGAGATTTCTTATTAAATATGATGCATATGTACCACAGAATACTATATAACTGTTTAAAATGATATGTTCTTTGTTTTTATGGGAAGACATCTATGGTATGTTAGCAAGTTAAAACAACAATTCATATCACAGGACAACATGAAAAGTATAAATTCATTTATGCAAAAATCATGTACATATGTATGTATGTGGATACAGAAGGAGTATTCAATAAAATCTTAATATTTTTTCCCGGATGATTTTTATTTTTGCTTTGGCATTTTGCCGTGTAGCCTGAATGTTTGTACAGAGAGCGTGCCTCATTCTCAAAAGTCCTAACAGTATTTAAAATGTGCTTGGCCCTTCTGATGGAGTGTTTGCCACATCATCTATTAAGTTCAGCTGCATACACACTGTGGCACTAGATGTCATACAGAGGAGCATCCTTGTTCTCTAGAAGCTTAAAGTCTACAATAATTTCAAGGCAATTTATTATCAAGTAGGTATACAGTTGTGTGGTGTGGAATACATTAAGTACTTGCCTAGGAGAGATTTTATTGACACATGTATTCAAATGTAATACTTACCTTGAGTGTTTACCCAAATAGGAAAGGAAAAATGGTAAATGTTTTCCACTGAAGGAGAGATTTGGCATACTTTTATGGACCTCCAACATCATTTAACTGAGTGTTGCTACCAGTTTTGGCACTTTGTTTTAAAAAGGAGCTGGTACTTTCATTTGTTAGCAATGCATTAGATATTCTAAAAACTTGCAATTGAAATCTGATAACATGGCCAGTGAGTCTAAAATGTAAAATAGTATTCCTGTATGGCAGTGCTGGAGGTTTAGGTTTGCAAATAAAATTAGATTTTAGTCATCCCTTAATCCAGTTTTTGCTTTCCTGATGTGAATGTTTTCCTCTAGCAGCATCAGACTAATTGTTTTTGACACTGGAAAATCATAGCCTGTTGACCTGGTACACAAGCAATAGCCTGCAATGCTTTTTAGAGTTTTTGATAATTTTACTAATTTTCCATTTACATCCCGTTATTTAGAATTGTTTTTATTTTCTCTAGGCTCAGAGAATAAAAACATTTGTCTGTAGTTAATGGGCATTCTTCTGGGTCAGTAGGGTATGAGCCCATGGTCTAAAGAATCAGAGTAGGTTTAAAGGAAGTTCGTTATTGAGCTTAAATCTTTAGTGCACTCTGCCGTCCTGTCTTTTAGTTTTATCCTAAGAATGTGTGCTAAGGGGAATCTTTGGGTACATATTCTAACTTGGGACATATATACCTCCTTAGAAACTTGCAGTCAATCTCATATAAAATTTTCTTTCACAGAACTAAATTTGTTTTAGTCTAAAATCTGGTGGCATTATTCAGTGTCCGTTCATTTCACCAAGTTCCTGTGGATTCAAGAGAAAAGGGAGGAGAAAAGTTGGAGACGACACTTTTGAGGAGTTTGCCGATTGTGCAGCAATGGTAAGGGTGTCCATGTTAGGTTTCGGGTTGTGAATTTAGAATGAGGCCATTCTTTGGGATTGGTGTTTTTTCTCTCCGTGGGCCGAGCTACAAGTAAGTGGAGTGTTGAAATTAATCATGTCGGTTTTGCCGAGGAGCAGGTCCACATGACAGTGAGGAAAAGAGTTTAGGATATATGAGAGAATGTGGTTATGACAATTGATCTTGGAATTTAAACTGGTTAAGAAATTGAAGTGGCTATTAGGAGGGCGAGAGACAGTGTTAAGTGGTAGGATCAGTGGGTTGCAGGTCTGAGTGGAGTCAGAGGTTTGCAGGAATTGGGGTACCAAAGGGTGGGAACTTGAAAGAGAGGAGTTGGTGGTGTTGGAGAGTAACATGGAAGGAATTTCAGTTAAGAACTGGTGTATGTCCTTGAAGCTAGGGTGCAGGACAAGACCGAGAGCCAGAGTATTGGAGGGATCATCTGTGTGGGTATTGATACTCCCGAGCATCGTGGTTACAGCAGTGATGGGGAAGGTCCAGGAGCCAGGAACCCAGATCTTCCCAGAGTGAGGGGGACCTGGTGCTACATCTGATTTTGTGCTATTCAAAGCTGAGGGTTTTTATGGAAGAGGACTGGAGGGAGAATAGTCCGGATGTAGTAAAGAGAAGCAATATGGACATCCATCCTTTCTCTAAACCGTGTGGTTCAAGGAATATGGGGAGAAAATCGCCAGCAATTAAGAGAGCTAGGGAAGAACCAGATGTCAGGAAGATGAGGGGAGCATTCAGAGACGAGGCCAAGGATATGGAGCATCTTGCTGATGACTGCTTTGAGTTCCAGAAAGCACAGGGGAAGGGTTTCAGGCACTGGGGAAGGATGGGAGACAGGGTCAGGAAAGGGATGAAGAGGCCATATGACAATAAAAGTTGCAGGGATGATCAGTAACCTGGAAGTCCTGGGTTTCTCATGGTGACTGTTGTAAACGTGATATCCCAAGGCTATGAGTATAGGGAATGGGATGTGGGGAGAACAGTGTGGATATTGGGGGACCTGGTTAAGGTCTCCCACCAGAGTCTTCTTGAGGGGTGGTTTTATACAGAGCATAAAAGGCTTCATTTAATCCCAGCCAGAGGAGGGGCTCTCCTAATTCCATGCACTCAGAGGTCATCCTTGTCCCTGCCTCAGGAGGGCTAAAGAACAGCAGAGGGTCATGGAGGGCTCTCCTGCTTTATTCAGTTTTGTGGATCATTTTACGTATTTCACAGCATAGTGTCTCGTTTGCATCATATTTCTGCGGGTTACTTTGTGCCTGATGAAGAGTCCTCCTTCACACCTTGCCAGTTTCCTTCCCATTTCCCCACCTGAGCAGATGAAAGCCGCAGTGTGTGCCAGTCCAAGGGCAGAGTGTCTGCCATGTGCGCGGTAGGGCTCTACTCAGTGAAGATGCAGCCTGCAGGAAAGTGTTTGGTCTAAAGCCAGGGATCACCTCTACTGACCCAAGGAGCATTCAGTTCTATCTTCGGGTCAGTCCAGAGGTGTTTCTAGAGTACAAGCCAAAACAAAGTATGAAGTGCCCGTTAAGTGATCTATTTTGGGACATCTCATTTGTGTTTAACTCTTTGCAAGTACTTGACTTTCAATTCAAAATGATTCCTTGATAAGAATGATGCCTTGATAAAGCCTTATTCTCTGCCTGTGGGCAGATGCTAGATACATTTGACAGAAGGACTTGATTTTAATTCGTCTTTCTGGAGTCTGCTTCCTTTATAAGAATATGACACAGGAATGACAGTTAATGAAACGCTTGTGTTGTTTTAACACTATACTTTTAAATGTCCCCTTTGTGTGTAAGGAGATTTCTTGGATATGAACGGTAATTTTCAAAACAAATGAAAAGAACAAATGTGAATATAAAGGTTGGTTAGACCCTATGGGGTAGTTCTGCTCTGTTCTGTAGGGTCTCTCTGAGTCAGAACTGACTGGACAGCACCTGAAAACAACAAGCCACAGACTGGCGTGAGTTTCACTGCAAGCAGAAACATGTAAAAATCATCAGTCTGCTTCCTCACGTCTGCAGTGTCATCATCATGCCTGCCCTGGGAGATCCTGAAGGTCCTGAGATATCAGAGTGAAATCAGATCCCTGCTAGACGGCAAACTTTTAGAAGTCAGGAACTTACATGTCTTACAGGGTCACTTTGGGGAAATGATCTCACTCTGAAGCGTTATAGATGCCAAACCATAATATGGTGATCCTTGAATATAGATGTATTCAATATATATTTGTTGAGTGAATTAAATTATGTTCAGTATATTTTTACTACTGTGTATTCTTCTCTATTTCTGTGGACACTGGCAACAGAAATGTGTGGGATGTCTATGAGGACATGTATGAATATACATGAATATACATAAAGACACACACATTGATGCACAGAGATCCTCACAGAAGGACACCCTGACTCCTGGCTAACATAATTTTTAATTAGCTGGAATGTTCTATTTCCCAGCTATGGTAGATAAGATTTACTGTGAATGTAGTTGTATTTTGCAAGGTTTTTCTTTTCACCTGTTGCCTTATAGAGGAGGCAACCAAATTTGTCTTAGGAAATCATAAAATCACAGTGCTCAGGAACGGAGAATGTGGCATCTTGTCTTCTGGTGATTTAAGCCTAATCTCTCTACTTCTGGCCTGGTATTGGCATTACTAGTTAGTATGGAAGAAACCCAATTTCTTTCATGTTCCTGAAACAGGTTTTTTTTTTTTTTTTCTTTTCTGAAAGAAAGAAACAACTTCAACCTAGAGTATATATGTCTTAATTAAGAACTCTTATTATGCATTTAATTGATTATTCCTTGACTTTATTTCTAACAAGTTGTTTTGTCCATAACTGGGCTAATTCTTTTTAAATGCGAGATTGTATTATGCCCATATGGCATTCATTTATACATAGCATTCTAAGAATAAAAATATCATTTTAAAATGAAAATTACAATGGCAGCATGTGCCTGTTTCTACATAGTTCAGCTGATTTCAAGGCTTAAAGTGGGTGGCGTTAAACATCTGAAGTTTTTAATACGATTGTAGGGTTATTAATGCATGGCAGTTCTGGTTTTGTAAACAAGGAAATAGACTGCTCTGTAGATTCTTCCGTGATGTGTAAATACGTTTTCTAAGTGTAAGGATTCAAAGCCACCATATTAGCCATGTGATGCTTCTCATCTTTACTTCTCTAGTGTGGCTTCTGTGAGTTTTCACTGCGATCACGATTCTTCATATGTACTCATACCCCAGTTATTTCACTATGTTTGTTGGCTCATGCGTGACATTTCTTACTGGATTCCCGTTGATTTACTTAGGCTCGTCTTTTCTGTGAAGACAGGAATTTCCCGGAGCTTGAAATTTAAGTGGTGATATACTGGGATAACCACCAAGTTCATTCCCATCACAATTCGGTATAAGCGCTTTTAGTATTTTGAGTGCCTGGTTGTAAAATGATCCCTTCGACCTGTCTGCATCAGCATATTATTATTTCTAATGTGTATCTCATTTATTTTGTACTGTAACTTTTTCAGAAACCCTGGCAGCATAGTGGTTAAGAATGATGACTGCTAACCAAAAGGTTGGTAGGTCGAATTCACCAGGTGCTCCTTGGAAACTCTATGGGGGCAGCTCTCCTCTGTCCTGTACGGTCACTACAGGGTCACTATGAATCAGAATCAACTTGCTGGCAATGGTTTTTTTTTTTTTTTTTCTATCTTGTTCTAGAAAGTATTTAGGGTGATTTACAAAGATGCATTCATCACCTGTCCATTTGTCATACTGTGGTGGCTTGCATGTTGCTGGAAGCTATGCCATCAGTATTTCAAATACTGGCAGGGTCACTCACGGTGGACAAGTTTCAGCAGAACTTCCAAGCTAAGACAGACTAGGAAGAAAGGCCTGGCAATCGACCTCCAAAAATTACCCAATGAAAACCTTGTGGATCACAACAGAACATCATCTGACTCACTTGCTTTGGACATGTCATCAGGAGGGATCAATCGCTACATGAGGACATCATGTTTGGTGAAGCAGAGGGCCAGTGGGGGTGAAGGAGACCCTCGGTGAGGGGAACTAGCACTGTAGCCACAACGATGGACTTGAACATGCCTGCAACTCTGAAGATGCAGCACCAGGCAATGTTTCATTCTGTTGTACAGAAAGTCACTATGAGTAGCAATCGACTGGATGGCAGCTCTCTAATAAAGATGTGTAAAATATAACAAATTAAAATTTAAGAGTGAAAGAAGAAAGAAAAAAAAAGGTAGACTAATAAAAATAGAACGTGGGAAAAGGCTAAGAATTAGTAACTGATATATAGTGTACTCCTATGGGCGCATAAATGGGTTTGGGCATCATAGCTGCCATTTTGAAGGGATCTCTGCTCCATTACACAGTATTCTTAGTGTACAAACAAACCATTTACCTTCCCCCCTCTAAAGAAGTGATACAAAATCCATTGCTGACTCATAGTGACCGTATAGGACAGAGTAGATCTGTCCCCGTAAAGTTTCCAAGGAGCGGCTGGTGGATTCGAACTGCTGAACTTTTGGTTAACAGCCATAGCTCTTAACCACTGTACTACTAGAAGTGATCACTCCAAAGAAGTGATCAGTGTTTGTAAATTCTTTTAAAAAATTAATTATCATAATAGAATGGTAATCATGTATATGTAAGGTACGAAGAATAAAATGTGTACCCTCTGACTAGCCTAAAACATAGAACATTGCCACTTCTTTTGAAGCCCTCAGTGTACCCTTCTCTGTTTGCATCCTGTGTCATTCCCCTTATTAGATGTAACTGCTGTTGTTAGGTGCTCTGTAGTTGATTTCCACTCCTAGTGACCCCACCTCTGACAGAGTAGAATGGCCCCATAGGGTTTTCTAGGCTGTAATCTTTATGGAAGCAGATGAGCAGGTCTTTTCTCCCTCGGAGCTCTGGGTGGGTTCAAACCTCCAACCTTTCAGTTAGCAGCTGAGTGCATAACCGTTGCACCACCAGGGCTCCTTAGATGTAAGTAGTATCCTAAATTTTGAAGTCTGTTTATTGCAGTTTTAACTTTTACCATCTATCTACATATCCTTAAGTAAAAATGAAACCACAGTTGTAAAAACAGCACGGGGACGGTGTCTGACCTCCTCTCACTTCATGAGGGAAAGGGGAATGAAGATCAACAGCCCAAGGCTGATTCCTCCGAGGCGGGCGTCAGACAGGCCTCCTCTCTCTGCCATCTTTATTAATTCTGACACCAGCTGTCCCTCGCACAGCACTCTGTACTTCTCTGCTGGGTTCGATAATTCGTTGCAAGGACCACACAGAACTCACAGACCATACTCCCGACTCTGGGGTTTGTTACAGAAGTAACAGTTACAATTCAGGTTCAGGAACACTCAGGATGCAGTTCTTCCCTGAGGATAGCCTCTTCCCAGCAGTGCTCACAGGCACGCCTCTCCTTGGCCCTCAGTGTCTGCCCAAAGGTACTCAAGTTTCTTTGTCCATGGGCTGTTGGAAGCCCACCTCACTGTCTTCTGCTGCCAGGTCTCAGCTGCTGGTCTCTCCTTCCTTGGTGGTGGTGGGCTCCTCCTCTCTGCCCTGGAATTGGTTCTCTTTTGAGGCAAAAATGACCAATCCTTTGGTAGGCCACGATTACCCTATCACATAGTTACCTGGGTGGGAGTTACAAGATCATGGCTAGAAAGGCCACACACAAAAGTAGTTAATCACACCGCAATAGTGTGTGTATTTTTGTGTGACCTTTGCTTCTGCTTTGTTGTGTGGGAGCTTCATCCATGTTGAAGTGTGTACCTCTAGTTCCCTCATGTTCACTTGCATGAATGTGCAGTATTTATCCATTCCCTTGGGAACATCAGTGCTCTATTGATGTCTCCCGGTACATGTCTTCCGTGTGTACGTCTTACATAGGTACATGCCTGTGAGACTTTCTCTGAGTTATATAGTTACGTATCACATTGTTGTCCCATGTTGATTGTGTATATTCACCTTTGCTAGATAATGCCAAGTTGTTTCCCAAAATGCTTATAACACCTTCTGCTCCCATTAGTGTAATGAGAGCTTTTGTGCCCCATGCTCTCATAATACTTGATATTGTCTGACTTTTTAATATTTGTCCATCTGGTGAGTGATTGATGCATTCTGTATAAGAGTACTAGCAGGCCAGAAGCCTGGCACCAGGGGTGGATTTCCTGCCCGTCTGGCCCACCGGACCTTTCTTGACAGTTTCTCTCTTGTCCTGAATTCTCCTTCATGCCGTCCGCCCAAAGCTTGCTCATGTCTCACAGTTTGCTACCACCTGTTTAGCTGAAGAATTTACAACAGATTTTCAAATGTTTTCAGTTACAGTTTTCTCAGTTAACTAGTTTAGTACATAAATCAAGGAATTACTTGACACTACAACTAGCCTGTGCTAAAATATGTGTTGTGCTTCCAGAGAGCTTACATGTCGTGTGAGGGTAAGGACAAAGAGAAATAAACGTTAAAGTAAACTGAGTGTGAAGAAGAAAGCTCAGGGGCTGAGATGGATAGTAATGTGGGAGATCTGCTGCAGGCTGTGGGGTCCTGGAAGGCTTCTCAGCAGGTGAGTTAGCTGAGATGTGAGAAATGGGAAGGGGTCAGCCATGCCCTGTGACTACTATGTGAGGGGTAGGCTGGGGTGAGGGGAGGTGTTAGAGGCAGCACTTCAGGCCAAGAGGGAACAGTGTGTGCAAGGAACTTGAGGCAGTTTAGGAGCCGTAAGAAGGCGGGTGTGGGTAGATGATGCTAGTTTGGAGGATTGTGGCAAGAGAGAAGGTTAGAGATTAAGAAACAGCCAGATCGTATAGAATGTCCTAGGCAAGGTAAGGAGTGTGTAGTCATGCTTAAGTACAGTGGAAAGCGGGTGAAGAATCTGAAATGCGGGGAGTGGACATGGCCTGCTTAAAATATTGAGATAAATGTTGCTGATATGTGAAGACTGGATCGAAGGACAGGAAGCATATTCAAAGAATCACAAAATTGTAAATATTTAGTGGCATCTACTGTCTTGGAGGCACTGTACTAGGCTTGAGGATACAAGGTAGGGTCCTTAACCCTTAAGAAGCCCTTCACAGTCATTTGGAGGTGGTCAGGCACATTAGAAATCTGATAGTAGTAACTGCCAAGCTATATAAAGAAGGAACGATTTGTTGTTCTTCAGTGCTGTCGAGTTGAATTCAACTCCTAGTGACCATCTGTGACAGTAGAACTTGCCCCATAGGATTTTCTTGGCTGTAATGTGTACAGAAGGAGATCACCAGCTGTTTCTCTTGAGGAGCCACTGGTGGGTTCAAACTGCCAATCTTTCAGTTAGCAGCTTAGGGCTCATCCTTTGTGTTACTAAGGCTCTTTTGTCATGCTTTAGGGGCTCAGAAAAAGGAGAAATCACTGTGGACAGCAGCAAAAAGGAAAGCCTTCTTGGGAAGCTGTCAGATTCAGTCTGGACCTGGATGAATAGAAGTTAAATAGTGGGGAATAGGAAAGACATTCTAAGCAAGACAAAATGGTGAAGACTCCTGTGTGGACAGAACATAGGACAAGTGGGAGGTGAATTTAGAGAGAGGGAAAGCTGTTGCCAGATTGTGAGAGACCTGGAATGGCCTCTCTTTCCTAAGATGGCATTACTGTGGAGTAGTAAACTGACAGACTTTTCACACCTTCATGATGATTCAGCTGACAACTCTGGTTTAGAAGACTTCACTGGGGTTTCAGTTTCTGTATCAACCTTCACATTCAGAATTGCACTTATTGCGTTGGTCCTGGATTAATTTCTTATGGGTCTTTACCCAGTTACATGGTTGATTTTAGTTTGACGTTGGATATTTACATAGAAGAACCAATTCCTTTTTAAATAACCTAAGAAGTAATTTCACAAATGCATGTCTAGCAAATAAAATAAGGGCTCTGACCTTGCTCCCTCAAGACTTTTCTTAATTTCGGTAATGGTGTGAGGAAAACTGGTTGAGGCAATGTGCATCCACAGGATTTATTTAGATTGACTAGGATCAAGTCAGCTGTTTTGTAGGAGACTAAGCTCCTGCTCAGTACTTTTATTTACAATCCAAGCCCTTCCCCTTCATATCTCATCCTTTATTTAATGCTCAAACCTCTACCTAGACCCACCCTTAAGGTGGAACCAACAAGACCACCTCATACTCCATCCTGGATTCTGGCTCACTTCATTCCCTAAGGCTTTCCCTTTATTCCGTCATGCCCATAGCCAGGAGAGGCGCATAGTCTGTCCAGTCTTAGTTTACCCAGCTGTCTGTTTGATCAGAGTCCAACTGTATAACTGACTCACCTGACTTTCATGCTCCCAATAATACATACGGTCTTCAATCTCCTTATCTTGTCTGCTTCTCCAGTGTCTTGCAAACTTGTATATATTCTCGTGAATTCGTCAGTTTAATGTATTCTATTTTTAGTCACAAAACTTGATAAATTTCCTTCTCCAGGATAACAGATTTAATCTTTACTGAGCTACCCAGCACCCCCACCTTTAACATGTCTTTCTAAATTTCTTATCTCCATGTAAAAGCCCTCTGCAATGTTTTTGCCCACCCTCCTGTGGACTGGTCACCCGTTAGACCTCATGAAGTGGTGAGGGAATGCCAGTGAAGACCCTAAACCACGCAGAGCACTTGACACTCCTCCTGCTGCTCCGTGGGGACGGGGTGACACACCTGTGTAATAGCTGTCGTCAGTCGTTGCCTGCCTTCCCACATCTCTTTTCAGGAGACTCAGACCACTCTGAGAGCCTGCCAGAGTCACAGGTTTCAGAGAACCTCTTTCAGAAATGCTTCTTAAGTGTCCATTGTGACATTGGGCGTGTCCTCCGGGAAGCCTGCGGTCTTGTTGGGGGACGAGAGCTTACACCAAGTGAGCGGTGGACGAACAGCGCAAGGCAGCAGTCGACGACTCGCCTGACCAGGATGCCATCACCCCTGCTCAGGGCGCTGCCTGTGAGGGTGACGGTTGCACAACATGGTTACTGCGATTGTGACCACTCACTTGTACACCTGAAATATGGTGCATTGGCAAGTGTTGTTTTCAAAAATAAATGAATAGCGGTGCAGCCTGCTCAGTTGCAGGGCCGTGGGTCTCCTGCTCCTACTGCTCCCTCTGTCCCCTCAGCTTGTGGTTCATGAGCTGTAGAAGTGGAGGAAATCTAAAGGTGAACTCGCCCCTGAAAAAGCTGACTACTCTGTGCCACCTATGAGGAAGTGCTGGACATGCAGATACAAAGGAAAAGCAGATGATAAACCCTGAAGAATGTTTATTATGAAGAAGAAGACAGTTTATTATGAAGAGAGTATGATTTCAGTCTCATTATAGCAGTTCATCACAAGGATTCATTCTTGATAACAAAGCAATGTCCCTGTTCTGGTAAGTGGCCTAAAGAAAAAGCATTTTGTTGATCAGTGTACGATAATTCTATGCAATGAATACTCTCTCTGCTGCTTGTTCACTTAACAGCCATTTGTCATTAGAAAGGAATTGTCTTCTGAACTGGAGATGCACACAGGGATGCCAGGCTACTGTAGCAACTCTGAATGTTCTGCCCCCTCCCCAACTCCCTCTTCTTTAAACTTCCACACTTCCGCCCTCAGGGAGCTCACACTGAAGAGGTGGACCACTAGACAGCTGACTAACGCAGGCTGAGCCCCCTGAAGGCAGAGCTCAGGAAGTCTTGTTCATCCTCTCTCTGTGTTACCAGCACCTCACACAGTACCTGGTGCGCAAAAGCTGTTCAGTAGAAATTCTTTTTTTTCTTTTTTAATTTGGAAATAATTTCAAACTTTCCGAAAAGTTGCCGTGTAATACAGAGTGGACCCGTATACCCTTTAGCCAGATTCATTTATTGTTAACATTTTCCCTCTTTTTGTGGCTGCCCTCCTCTCTCTCTCTTTGTGTGTGTGTGTGTGTGTAGACACTTTTTTTCTTCTGGGACCGTTTGGAAGTAAGTTGCATACCTCATGTTTCTTCTAAACACTTAAGTGTGTATTTCCTATGAATAAGGATATTCTCTGATGTAGCCATGGTACTATTACCTACCTAGTTGAATTTAACTTTGCTGCGGTACTTTTATCTATTTTACATGCTGCCCATAGGTCAGTTTTGTCACTTAACCCAACAATGCCCTTTCTAGCATTTTTCTTTTCCTCCAGTACAGGATCCAGTCTAGGATCACTTATTCCATGAATTGTCATGTCTTTAGTTTCTTTTACTCTGGAGCAGTTCCATGGCCTCTTTGTATTTTATGACACTGAATTTTTTCACACAAAGCTTTATTGATGTATAATTTACAGATGATAAAATTCACTGGCTTGAGCATGCAGCTGGATGATTTTTAGTGAATTTAGAGAATTGTGCAAACATGACCACAGTCCAGTTTTAGAACATTTCAGTTACCCTAGAAAAATCCATCCTGCCCTTTGCAGTCAATCCTCCACCCTCAAGCAACCACTACTCTGCTTTTTCTCGTTAGAGATTTGCCTTTTCTGGATGTTTCTATAAATGGAATCATACGACATGTAGTCTCTCACATCGGGCTTCTTTCACAAAGTATAATGTTTCCAAGATTTGTCCGTGTTCCCGCATACATCAGTATTTCATTCCTTTTAATTGCTGAATAGTAGTCCATTGTGTAGATACACCGTATTGTGTTCATCTGTTCACCATTTGATGCGTGTTTGGATTGGTTCTACTTTTTGACCCTTATGAATAATGCTGCTGTGTACATTATTATAAACAAGTCCTTGTGTGTATATACTTTTAATTTCTCTAGGATAGATACTTAAGAGTAGAATTGCAGAGTTGCATGATAATTTGTATTTTAATTTAAAAAATTTTATTTTGCTTTAGGTGAAAGTTTGCAGCGCAAATTAGTTCCTCATTCAAAAATTTATACACAAATTATTTTGTGACAGTGATTGTAATCTGCACAATGTGTCAGCACTCTCCCCTTCTCCACCCCAGATTCCCTGCACCCATTTGTCCATTTTTCCTGTCCCATCCTGCCTTCTCGTCTTTGCTGTTTAGTCAAGTGTTGCCCATTGGTGTCATAGACTTGATTGAACTAAGAAGCACATTTCTCATGTGTGTTGTTATGTGTTTTATACACCTGTCTAATCTTTGGCTGAGAGGTAGACTTTGGGAGTGGCTTCAATTCTGAGTTAGCAGGATATCTGGGGGCCATAGTCTCAGGGGTTCCTTCAGTCTCTGTCAGACCAGTAAATCTAGTCTTTTTGTGTGAATTTGTATTCTGTTTTACATTTTTTTCCCACCCTGTCCAGTACCCTCTATTGTGATCCCTGTCAGAGTGGTCAGTGGTGGTAGCCAGGCACTATCTAGTTCTTCAGGGCTTAGGCTGGTGGAGGCTGTGGTTCATGTGGTCTTTTAGCCCTTTGGACCAATATTTTCCTTTTGTCTTTTTTTTTTTTTTTTCTTTGCTCCGAATGGAACGGGACCAATAGATACATCTTAGGTCGCCATTCATAAGCTTTTAAGATCCCAGATGCTATTCACAAAAGTAGCACATAGAACATTTTCTTTATGAGCCGTGTTATGCCAATCAACCATGATATTCCCTGAGACCATGGTACCCAGCTCTCAGCCCCAGTAACATGGTCCCTCAAGTGTTTGGATTTGTCTAGGAAACTTTTATGACTCTGCCTTTGTCGAGGTGTTCTGAGGTCCCTGTATTGTGTGTCGTCTTTCCCTTAACCAAAGTTAACACTTGTCTACTATCTAGTTAGTGATATCCCTTCCCCACCCCTCCCCTTCTTGTAAGATTGTTTTTTCTGTGTGTAAACCTTTTCTTGAGTTTTTTTAATAGTGGTCTTGTACATTATTTGTCCTTTTGTGATTGACTTATTTCACTCAGCGTAATGCTCTCCAGATTCATCCGTGTTATTAGGTGTTTTGTGGATTCCTCATTGTTCTTTATTATTGCATAGTATTCCATTGTGTGTATGTCGCATAACTTGTTTATCCATTTTTCTGTTGTGGCACTTAGATTGTCACCATCTTTTTGCTGTTGTGAATAATGCTTCGGTGAACATGAGTGTGCCTATGTCTATTCATGTGATGGCTTTTATTCTCTAGGATATATTCCCAAGAGTGGGATTGCTGAATCATATGGTATTTGTATTCCTAGCTTTTTAAGGAGGTATCATATCGTTTTCTATAGTTGTTGTACCATTTTACATTCCTATACCAGTAGTGCATAAGAGTTCCAACCTCCTCGCAATCTCTCCAACATTTGTTATTTTCTGTTTTTTGATTGGTGCCAGTAATGCTGGGGTGAGATGGTATTTCACTGTAGTTTTGATTTGCATTTCTCTAATAGCCAATAACTGCCAGCATTTCCTCATGTGTCTGTTAGCTGCCCGAATGTTTTCTTTGGTGAAGTATCTGTTCATATCCTTTGCTGATTTTTTAATTGGGTTATTTGTCTTTTTGTTGCTGAGGTGTTGAAGTATTTTATAGATTTTATAGATTAGACCCTTGTGGGATATATCATAGGCCAAAATTTTTTTCCTGATCTATAGGTTCTTGTTTTACACTTTTGGTACAGTCTGTTGATGAGCATAAGTGTTTAATTTTTAGGAGCCTCCAGTTATCTAATTTATCTTCTGGTGTTTGTGCATTTTTATAGTTTGTATTCTGTTTATACCATATATTAAGGCCCATAGTGTCCCCATTTTTCCTTCCCAGCTGCTATGGGGCAGTTCTGCTGTGTCGTGTAGGGTCACTGTGAGTCGGAACCCATTCCCCGGCACACAACAACAAGAACATGCACATGAAATAATTAAGAAACACTCCCAAACCGCACAGTGTTTTCATGAGCATCACAAGGTAGCGCTTACATTCATTATTATGAACCGTTGTACTTTACTCAATTTTTTATCGTAATGGGCTTTATGGCAGTCCGTTCTTAATTGTGAGTTGTCCATAAATTGGATGTTCATACCCTGGGGACTGTCTGTACTTAATCTGACTAGGTGGTATTGATTGCCCTCCAGAAGGACCACCGTCCACCAGTAGTTCTTGGAGGGCCCCTGTTTCCCTAAATCCTCGCTCACAATTGGCATTCTCCAGTTCTCTAATGTTTGCTAGGTTAAGATGCATGATGTGAAATCTCATTGTTTTTTTTTTGCATGTCTTTCCTCACCAGTGATTGTTTGCAATTTTGCTGTGATTACCAGCAAATTGATGGAGTTTTACTGAATAGTAATCCTAGTCCTCATGGAGTCTTTCTGATGTCATCCCTCCCGTCATCATCGCTTCTCAGATCTATCATCACTTCTCAGATCTAGCACAGCCCAAGGGTTTTCCTTCCTCCTTGGTCATAATATTCCCTCCCTTGCACCTCATTTTTGTAAGGTGATAGGAAAGAGGGGAGACCATTTAGTTCGCCCTGTGTTTTGTTCCTGTGGGAAATAAGATTTCTACTGCTTTGTACCAACAGTGAGTTCCAGAGGAAGTAACAGATGGCTTGAAAGGTGAGAACAAAGGCATGAAGTCCCATGCAAGTGATGTCCCTTTGAAAATCAGCATTCAAGGGAAAGCAAGTAAAGAAGGCTGAAAGTGTGAGATGTGAGATGGGTTGCTAGGAATGGGGTCAGGGGATATCTGGAGACCTCAAGGTCCAAGGAAGGAGATGATCCGGAAAGGAGTATAGCCCTGGGTGATGTGGGGTCTGGAGAAAGAGGAAGACTCCTTGAGATTTGGAGAGGGAGGAAGGCAAGAGGAGAATTTAAGGGTCTAAATTTTTAAATGTATGTATCTTTTAATAAAATAAAATACATGTAATAAAATACTTTGTTTATTATTTTATTGTGCTTAAGGTGAAAGTTTACAAAGGAAATCAGTTTTTCATTCAAAGATTTCTACATAAATTGTTTTGTGACACTGGTTGCAATCCCCGCAATGTGTCAGCTCTCTCCCCCTTGCCACCCTGGGTTTCCCATTCCCTTTTCATCCAGTTTTTCTGTCCCTTCCTGTCTTCGCTTTTGGACAGGTGTTGCCCACTTGGTCTCATATACTTAATTGATGTAAGGAGCACATTTTTCACGTGTGTTACTGTTTGTTTTATAGGCTTGTCTAATCTGGCTGAAAGGTGACCTTCAGGAGTAGCTGCAGTTCTGAGTGTTCTGGGACCCTTGTCTCAGGGGTTTTTCTAGTCTCTGTCAGACCAGTAAGTCTGGTCTTTTTTGTGAATTTGAATCTTGTTCTCCATTTTTCTCCCACTGTGTCCTGGACCCTCTATTGTGATACCAGTTGGTGAAAAATACATGTGTTCTAAAAAATGTATTCTACAAAATTAAGCTGAAAGTCATAGTGTCAATTCGCAGAGGATTTACAGTCTATTAGCAGGGCTTTTTGGACATGTTGTCAGGAGGGATGAGTCCCTGGAGAAGGACATCATGCTTGGCAGAGTACAGGGTCAGCGGAAAAGAGGAAGACCCTCACTTAACGAGATGGATTAACACTGTGGCTGCAACAATCAGCTCAAGCATAGCGGTGATTGTGAGGATGGCTCAGGTCCCGGGCAGTGTTTCATTCTGTTGTGCGTTGGGTCGCTATGAGTCGGAACCGACTCGACGGCACCTAACAGCGACAACAAAGCAGGGCTCTTACTTTCTTTGGAAGATGTGAGTTGGAAGAGGCTAATGACAACACTTTTAAAACATGTGCTAGAGTTGTATGACTAATTCCATAGCTTTCAACTTTTATTCTACCTGCTTCTCCAGAAGAATGGGCAAATAGATAAAAGATGATTAATAAGAAAGCAATTGAAGAGAGAAACAGCTCAGAGCAGTGGTTGTCCACTTGCCATTTCAGACATTGCCATTGTCATATCAGTGCCTATCCCTCACTTATTTTGCCCTCACTACAATAAGCACATTTTAAAGAGACCTGGTCCATTTTATCTTGCAGGCAGGGCCCTCTGCAGACAGTTGCTTACTGAACTGCTCCCACATGGTCTTTGAGCTCAGCCATGGCAGACCTAAGGAGCTGAGGGGAAATGCTGTTGAGGAACAGGGTGTAAGGCCCTGAAAGCCTGCAGCTCTGGTCTTGGCTAGCATCCCTGAGTTTCCCTTACTCTGCACCTTTCCTCCCTGGGGTTCCCGGTCCTTGAGTCTAGAAAACTCAGGTAGTCATTTAACAGCTAAACTAAGAGGCCAGAGTGAAAGGTTAAGATGGAGAACAGATAATAAATCAGTGAAAGGATGAAAATAATTCCTGTGGCTAGGTGGCAGAAGACGGCTCAATCGAGGCATTCATAGAGCCATAAGGGTTAAAAGGAAATAGAACTTTCCTGTAAAGGCAGGTGAAGGTGCTAATAGTAATAATAATCCCTTACGTAAATGTGTCTGTTGTTTTACAGTTCTGAGTTCTTTTCACGTTTCAGCAATCAGGGTTGTGACCACCATCCTTCTGACACATAGAGGAGGCTGAGGTACATATGGGCAGAGGGACTTCCTCAAGGTCTCTTGGAAGCTGACACTGGAGTAGCTTGATGATATTTCAGTGACAAAATGGTGCAGATTGAGGTGGCAGTGCCTGGGCACAAGCAGCTGACATTAAACAGGAGGACAGGAAGGAAAAGGATGTTAAAGGAGCAGAAAAATTGCAGAAGCAGAATGTGTAATGAAAAAATGAGCTGTCTTTGTAGCGATCAGTCTCTACTAAGGTCCAGTAACAAGCCAAGCTATTTCTCAAAAGGAGAGTAGTTATCTTCAGAGGATGCCAGGGCTTTGCTCCAAAATCCTAAGGGTCTGTGGGGTGGTTCACCAATAGGGGCCTGCCAGAGACTCCATACAGAATCTCCATCTGCCACCGACACTTCAAGCACCATTGAATCAGCTGGATCATACGGTCCAAGAGGCAGAGCAGCTTGCACAGCAGCCTGAACCTGTTGCAGAGCCTTCTCTTTTTCTGGGCCCCATTCAAAAGTAGCAGCTTTTCCAGTCACTTGGTAAATCGGCTGGAGTATGAGAAATATGTTGCCTCCCAAATCCAAAGAGGCCCTTAGCCATTGTGCCTCCTTTTTAGTTGCGCGAACAGCCAGATGCAATAACTTATCCTTCACTTTGGAAGGAATATCTCCACATGCCCCTTACCACTGGATCCCTAAAATTTTCACTGAGGTGGTAGAAGCCTGAATTTTTGTGGGATTAATTTACCACGCTCTAGCAGGCAAATGTTTTACCAGTAAGTCCAGAGTCACTGATACTTCTTCCTTACTACGTCCAACCAGAGTAATGTTATCAAGGTAAGGGACCAGTGTGACATCTTATGGAAGGGAAAGGCAATCAAGGGCCCCTGCTGACTAAATTGTGACACAGGGCTGGAGAGCTCATGGAGCCCTAAGGCAAGCAAGTGAAGGGGTATTGCTGGCCTTGCCAGCTGAAGGCAAACTTCTGATGGTCTTTCCAAACAGGCATGGAGAAAAAGGCATTAGCCCACTCAATAGCTGCACACGAGTTACCAGGACATGTATTAATTTGCTCAAGCTATGAAACCACATCTGGAACACATCTGCAATTGGAGTCACAACCTGGTTAGGTTTTTGATAATCTACTGTCATCCTCGAAGATCCATCTGTTTTTTGGATAGGCCAAATAGGCAAGTTGAATTGGGGATGTGGTGAGAATCACCACGCCTCCATCCTTCAAGTCTTTGATGGTGGCAGTAATGTCTGCAATTCCTCGGGGAATGCAGTATTGCTTTTGGTTTACTATTTTCCTTGTTGAGGGGAGATGTGATGGCTTCCGCTTGGCTTTTCTTACCAAAATAGCCCTTTCTCCATTTGTTGGGGATTCAGTGTGGGGCTTCTGCAGGTTGTTGAGTATGTCTATTCCAATAATGCATTCTGGAACTGGGAAAATCACTACAGGGGGATTCCTGGACCCACTGGACCTACTGTGAAACAAACATGAGCCAAGACTCTATTCATAACTCAACCTATATATGTCCCCACCCTGAGTGGTGGGCTACAGTTCCATTTTGGGTCTCCTGGAATTAGTGTCAGTTCAGAGCTAGTATCCAGTAATCCCCAAAAAGTCTGATTATTTTCTTTTCTCCAGTGAAAAGTCACTCTCATAAAAGGTCATACATCCCTTTGAGGAAGGCTAGGAGAGGGAATAACAATATAAATTTTTGGCAGTGTATTTGAGCCCTTTGTCATGGGGACCTGGCCTTCCCTTCATTCAAGGGGTTGTGGGTCTTTAAATTCTCTCAGGTATGGGAGTTGACTGAGGGCGATTCGAGTTAGACTGCTCTTCACCTGACCTAGAATTCATCTGCTTGTACAGATCGAGTAAATAGTAGATTTCCTATCTATTTCACTCCTAGGAACACCATGACTAAGGAGTCATAAGTCCATATGAGTCAGACTATTCTGATTACTGCTGTGACTCTGCTGTCCATTACTGTGACCATGCCTACCTTGTCCTTCTTGATTGAGTGCCACCACTTGGCCCCTGCTATCACAGCATCCGATCAGCCCCATTGAATGTAGCTGTCTTAATTCAGTTAGGGCAGTTCCCACTGTCAAATCTGATTTACATAAAATAGGAATCACAGCAGTCTTCAAGGATGCTGGATTTCCCTTCATAAATTTGTTCTTCACAGTTGTGGTAAAAGTGTGTTCTCTGGGCATTCCATGTGTGGGTCTGTGGGTTTAACCTGATAAATCCACCTTAGCATGCCAGTTTTCCTAAGTCTTTGAATACCTTCTTCTACAGTATACCAAGGCAGGTCTGGGACTTCAACTTGATTTAGTGTAGGCCACTGGGTAATGCATGCTTGGGCAACCCAACCAAAGGAACTATTAGATCTTCCCCTAACTTCTTGAGCTGAAACACTGAATGAAGAATGTGTGCTTAGTGGACCCATATCAATAAACTCAGACTGATCCAGCTTTATGTTCCTTGCAGCATTATCCTACACTATTAATAACCATTCCCACACCTGTTCCCCAGGTTCCTGTTTGTACATATTAGAAAAGTCAAGCAGTTCTCTTGGAGTGTAGCGTACCTCCTCCTGGGTCACACTTTGTACTTCACCTTTTGGGGCTCACTGGGACTTAAGTCTGGTTATAGGTCTAGAAGCCAGACACAGTAGTGTGGAATTGTTTTGAGAACATTCAGCATTGCATTGTAAAGCATCTGCCTCAGATGATGCCCCGGGCAATGACTCAGGCAAGGGCTCTTTAGAGGCAGCTGGGCTAGGGCTAATCTCATGAGATGGAAGTGGAGGGGCTAATGCTTTTACTGGGCAGGGTGGTGTGGCAGACAGACATGACGTCATCTCTTTCAAATGGTGCTTGCATATCATGCAGAGAAACATCTGCAAACCAGACACCAGTTTTCTCTTCCTCAGTCAACTGATCATGAGGCCATAGATGAAGACTAGGAAAGGGCAGGTAATGTAACAGGAGTGGAGACTGTGGGCATTTGGGCCATTTCCTCATGCGACTTACTTGGGCCTTCAGGTCCTGCTCAGGCCCGATATCCTGTATACCACTTCCGTTTAATGATGGAGTGCTGCTGAGCACATCCAGCTTTATGGCTCTGTAATAAGACAACACCCAGTTCATGATGGGCAGCTCAGGCACATGGTGACTTGATGTCCCATGGTTAAATGTTCAGTCTCTACTAAGGCCCCGTAACAAGCCAAAAGCTGTTTGTCTAAGAGTAGTTAAATGCAGAGGATGGCAGGGCTTTGCTCTAAAATCCTAATGATCTGCCCTGTGATTCACCAATAGCAGCCTGCCAAAGACTCCAAACAGCATCTCTATCTGCGACTGACACTTCCAGAACCATTGGCTCTGCCATATCATATGGCCCAATTGGCAGAGCAGCTTGGATACCAGCCTGAACCTGTTGCAAAGCTTTCTCTTGTGGGCACTGCTCAATACTAGCAGCTTTTCAAGTCAATTGATAAATAGGCTGGAGTAGCATACCCAAATGAGGGATATGATACCTCCAAAATCCGAAGTGGCCCAACAAGTGTTGTGGCTCCTTTTTAGTTGTAGGAAGGGCCAGATACATCAACTTATCTTAACTTTAGGAGGAATATCTCAACATGCCCCACACCACTGAAGCTCTAGAAATTTCACTGAGATGTAAGCACCTAGATTTTTGTCAGAATGATTTTCCACCCGCAAAGATCTTACCAACAAGTCTAGAGTATTGATACTTCTTTCTTAACTAGGTTCAGTCAGCATAATGCCATTAATGTAATGGACCAGTATGACGTCTTTTGGAAGGGAAAAGCGATCAAGTTCCCTGTGGAACTTGAGAGTTGACGTATCCCTGAGATAAAATAATGAAGGAGTATTGCTGGCCTTACCAGCTGAAGGAAGACTGCTTCTGGTGGTCTTTTAAAACATGGATAGAGAAAAAAGCATTGGCTAGATTAATGTTTGCACACCCCCAAAGATATATTAATTTTCAGGCCACATCCCCAAGAAAACTTCTCTTCCAACTGATTGGCTGCTCACATCAGATCACAAAATGGAGGAGGATTACGTAATTTTTGCCAAATCCCTGAGCATCATGGCCTCCCCAAGTTGACAGATAACACTAACCATCACAGTGGTGATGAAAGTGTTCTAGAGTAGATACTTGTGATGGTTGAATAGGATTGTGAAAGTAGGTAAAGCCACTCTATTACACACTTTCAAGGTATTTAAACAAAACTTTATTTAATGAGAAATCTACCAGTTAATATAGTATAAACTCTAAAGCATAAATTGAGCTGGAAAAATATTACAACAAAAGCAAAAAAATACCTACTGAGGTGAGAAGAAGAAAATGTCTGGTTCTGAGGCTAATGTTTCCTAGCCATGAATGAGGAGCTCCCGTTGAGAAGGTATGGCAATTGGCTCAGCCTCTGGTGCCTGAGGCTGAGCTAGAGGTGGAGAACCTAATAGCCTATGGGGCTCCATTGTTGGAGTAGGATTGGGATTGATATCAGCTGTTTGTCCATGAGCCAGTTGTAGGTGGCCCAGGATGGAAATCCACCCCTCCAGCTGACTCTTTGTCTAGTGCCACTACTGGACCTGGTGATGAAAGAGCTGGTGCTCTAAGGACTTCCAGTTTTGGTGCCAGAGCAGTTGGCTGAGGAACCATTTCTGTAGGTGGCCCAGGATGGGAATCGGGCCCTCCAGCAGGCTCTTCTCCTGGTGCCCGGCCAGAGATCGAGATGGAGGGCTCTGGTCTACAGTGAGCTCTGGTGTTGCTGCAGGTACAGGAGCAGGATTGACATCAGCCAGTGGTCCACAAGCCAGAATAAGAGTCTGATCTTCCAGCTGACTCTCCATTTGGTACCAGTTTTGGAGTTGGTGATGGTGATCTTTGGAGCTCCAGTGTTAGTCCAGGCTTGTGATGGACCTCAGCAGGTGGTCCAGGAGCTCATTATGGTCTTGGCCCAGGGAGATAATCCAATCTTTCAGCAGGCTGTCTGTCAGGTGGCAGTGCTGAACTTGGTGATGTTGGACCTGTTGTTGTACCCAGCTCCAGTGTTGCTGCAAGAGCAGGATCTGACTGAGGAAGTGGTCCTTGAGTCTGTTCTGGAAGTTGCCCAGGGTAAAAACCCAGCTCTCTTGAGGCCTCTCCATCTGTTGATGGGATGGGTGGTGCTCTACTGAGCTTCGGTGTCTGTACAGGATCAGGATGGACATCACCAGGTGGTCCAGGATCCGGCTAAGGCGGTGGCCCCGCTTAAGAATGTGAACCTCCAGCGGGTTACCCATCTTCTGCCAGAGCTGAAGCTCATGACGGAATAGCTGCTGCTCTGTTGACCTCCTGTCTTGGAGCAGGAGCAGGATCGATGTCAGCTGGCAGTCCAGGATCCCGTTCTGGAGGTGGCTCCGGATGGGAATCCACCTCTCCATCTGACTCTCCATCTGATGCTGGTGGTGGAGCTGGGGGAAGACCTGGGCTCCATCAGACTCCAGTGTTGGAACAGGAGCAGGAGCAGGATTGACATCAGCCAGTGGTTTGGGAGCCAGTTCTGGAGTTGGCCCAGGAGAGGGATCCACCCGTTCAGCCAGCTCTCTATCTGGTGCCAGTGCTGGAGCTGATGACATAATAGGTGGTGTGCTGTGGAGCTCTGGTGCTGCTACAGAAGCAGAATGTACCCCAGGAGATAGTCCAGGAGTCGGTTCTTGGGGCAAAGTTAGCCCTTGAGCTCCTTTTGCAGTTGGCGCTGGCCCCGGCTCTAGAGCTGCAAGAGGAGAAAGGTTCACCAACATGACTGCCTTTCCTCATGCTTTCCCAGTGATGGGAAACAGCCCACTGCCACGAAGAGAAGCCGGTTCCCAAGATTTCCACCCCAGGAAGTCTTCCCAGACTGTAGTCCCCCAGAGGAGGTTCTGAAGTTACTCTGAACTCTGGCTCAACCCCAGCCTCTGGGGGTCTTCCCCCTGCCCCTCAGAAGCTCACAGGCAGTCATGCCCAGTCTTCCTCACCCTCTGGCTCTGCCTCAGTGACCTCCATTTGATCCAGCTGTGCCAAGAGAAGTTGGGTATCATGCTCCAGATGTGAGCCTGGCATGTTCACGTGCACATACTCCACCACGAGCTTTAGACAGGGGAAGTCCGGGGGCTGATTGAAATCCTCCAAGTATTCCTTCAGCCATGTGCCCAGGATAAAGGAGATGGCGCTAGGGATGGGTGGTGAAGAGCAGGGTCAGAGGTCTGGCTTTTCCCACCATACTGCCCTCCCAGGACACCCCTGCAAGGGTCCAATCCCTCTGTCTGCCCCTGACTTGCCAAAGGTCAGCAGCACCCTGCATCATGCCCTCTGGCTGCCCAGACAGTGGCAGGTCTGGTCAGTGACAGGAGGCTAGCACAGAGCCTTGTCCCAGGGAGCTCCCCATCAGTGTTCTGACCGACTCTTACTCCTCGGGGAGCCTGAATTACATTCCTTTCTGTCCCCTGGCCCTCTCCCCACTGGACAGTAACCCTCTAAGGGCACGGAGATGCGTGTCTGCATGTTCACCTCACAGCCTGGCACACAGTAGTGGTCCAGGATTATCTAATGCTGGGCGACACATGGAGTTTGTCCCCTGACCCAGATGCGCAGGCCCTTAGGCCCTCCTCTGAGCTTGTGCACCAGCGTGCTGCCTAGTTCTCTGCATGTGTGTGAGGGTCTCTTCTCCCACAGACACTGTTCTCCCCGGGACAGGGGTCCCACATGCAGCTGAGCACCCGTGACTGGTGATTGGGATTTGGGAGCAATTTTCTCCACCCTCTGTCCCCCCAGACCTCCTGTTTTGGGCCCCAAACAGAGGACGGGGCAACCGGTGACATGAGGGAATCGTGGGAGGATGAATTGTCTCAGGGACCTCTCTGTGCCTTGAGCCTCCCCTCTGCTCCCCAGGATGCCCAGGTTCCACTCCCAGTTCTCTCTGACTGTTTACATCCTTTAGAGGGCACCCCTAAACTCATGCCTATACTAGAATCCAGATGCGTGGGGCCCCGGGTCTGCCAACGCTAATCCAGATACCAAAATCCAAAACCGAACCCAGTGCCATCGAGTCGATTCCAACTCATAGCGACCCTATAGGACGGAGTAGAACTGCCCCGTAGAGCTTCCAGGGAGCGCCTAGTGAATTCGAACTGCAGAATCTTTGGTTAGCAGCCATAGCAGTAAACCACTACGCCACCAGTGTTTCCCCCAATCCAGACACAGCCCCCCTAAAACCTCCACCCTTCTGTAGTGATAGGAGTCCCTCCTTCATCCAAAGTCCACTCACCCTTTCGGCTGCTCCTGGGGCTCACCATACTCAGCAGAATAGGGGTGGTTACATCCATACCTAGAGGTGGTGTGAGAGTGTCACATCTAATGCACTGTGGGCACTACTTGCTTAAGATGTCTAGTGTTCCTGTTTGACTCTTGGACTGGAGGCCCAAGAGGGCAGGGCTTCCTATCTGCTTTGTTCACTGAAGAGTGCTAAATACCGAGAGCAGCATCTGCAACGGTAGGGGCTTGATGGATGATTGGTGAATAAGTGAACCAAACCAGCACCTTCCCAGGTATCTGAGAGTCTTGGGGCCCCTCTATAAGCATCCAGGGATCCCTGTCCTGGTTATATCAAGCACCCACTAAATGGAATCTCCACCTCCCCTTTACAAACGGGAAGTAGGTTTGCTAAAGGGCATGTAGTCAATAAGGGGTGAGGTAGACAGCTTCTTCATGGGAGAAAGGAAAATAATAAACATGAACATAACAGCCCTTCCAGCACCCTTTACCATAGAGCTGGGCTCCGGGTACGTACTTTCCATGGCTTATCCCATGTGGTCCTGACAGTAATTCTAGTTGATTGGACATTTACCACCCTACTTCTCAGGGGAGAAAACTGAGGCTCTGAGTGGTGAAGTGACATTCTCCAGACTCAAAATTGGTAGGAGGTAGAGTCCCCGTTGGGTTGTGGAAGGCGGGGTGCTCACCTTTGGAGCAGCTGGTCTAGGACCTGCTGGGTGGTGGCGTAGGTTCTGTAGGCTCCCAGAAAGGTTTTGATGTAGGAGATGTCACCCTTTAGGTAGGCGGGCACCAGGTACTCCACCAGCTTCTCCAGCAAGCCTGCCTTGAAGGTTTTCATCACTCAGGCCTCATCCAGGTCCTCATCTGAACTACAGACACACTGGAGTGGGACAGAGTGGGGACATATTGTCAGAGGCAGCCCCATGAACCACCAGGAGGGTTGGGGGCCTGGAGCTGGACCAGGAATTCCCTGTCCCTCGGTGACCTGTCTCAGGAGGTGGGGCTCAGCTTTCCAGGCAGAATTGGAGCTGGGAGATGATTAAAAGCATTAGAAACCTGAAATGATTTTATTAACTAAGTAACCATGGTATCTCCCTGTAGAAAGAACAGTATCCCAGTGCGTCCTCACAAAACAGCCCATTCCAGAGATGTGAAAACAGAGGCTTGGTGATATCCAGTGTCTGCTCGAAGTCACCTGGTCAGAACCCGGAACTGTGTGACACTAGGTTTCCCTGATGTTTCTTCTCTGCTAACTGAGGGTTGCTCTGCTCCTGACTCAGAGGGGAACATCTGGTGGAAGCTCACTCCCTCCCAGTTGCAGACAATGCACAGAGCGGACACACCCATGAGATAAGCAAGACAGGGATTTTTCTTTCTGTGCATTAAAGGGGTTTTTGAGAACCCGAAGCTGTGGAACACCGAGATCCAGCCAAGGGTGAGAGGCTGGAGATCCTGGAGAACTGAGGATCTGACCAGATGGCTCAAGGAGGACAAATGTGAATGGTTGGTAAAGGATTGAGAGGTGGCTCAGTTTCTCAAGGACAACAAACGCCTCAAAACCACCCTGCAGTTCTATAGGCCACCCTGACAGCCGACTGGCAAAATGGAGAAGAACCATAACACCTGAAACAGGCTTGATGCAGAGACGCAGCCAGCATCACAAGCTGCTCGGCCCCGGGACTGCGACCACTGTTTTGGCAAAGAGTCTGGCTCTAGCGATCCTAACTTGAAATGTGCACATCCTTCCCCCAGCATGCCACTCTTGGGGGTCTGTCCTGGGTGGGTCACTGTATGAGGACACACGTAAGCGTTCCTGCAGCCCTGCTGAAAGGGCAGCAGAAGGAATCAGTGCACGGCCAGTAGCAGTGAGAGGCTCAGTCCCTGTGGGGATAGGCCTCCCTTCTGGAATATTCTGCAGCAAGTCAGGATATAGCCCCTGATCTGAAGGGGTCATGTGATGTGTTCCGGAGACTGCAGGTTGTAGAAAACGGTGTGTCATAGTCTGAACCCCGCACTTTATGGTAAAAGAAGCCTGCTAAGTGTGATGATGTGTGAAGCTGGGAGAAGGTGTGGAAGGACAGTCCAGCCTACTGCTGCCTGGGCCCTGGGGTTGGAAGTTAAACACTCAAACAGCAGTAACATGCAAAAGACACATGGACTTAAGTGAGGACAGTAAAAAAACTGGTTCCTGATATTCCTACAAATATGGGAAGAGTGACTTTGTAGCTGGCCAGGGCAGGGGGAGCAGCGGGGAGCGGAGGAAGATGGATTCCTTTGGGAGGGGACTGGGGGCCCTCGAGACGGAAAGTCCTGGGAAGGACCTGAGGCCTACAGGGTGGTTTCTGGGGCCCGGGCCCCTCTGGTCGTCTCAGGTCCCTGGGTGGGGATGCCACTCCCCTTCCCCCGCACTCACCCAGAACCTGTGCCAGCCCTTCCTGGCCCCTTTCCTGGGGTAGACCGAGTAGATGACGCCATTCTCCTTCTCCTTGGGGATCTCCTGCGGGCAGTTCTGCAGAGACAGTGCCAGCAGTGGCCAGGGAGACATCAAGACCCCCTCCGAGCTGCCTGCTTCCCTCTCTGCCCCTCAACCCTGTGCCTCCGAGGAGCTCCCAGTTCCCACATGCTGGATGGGTCAGCCTGTGGGCTGCACCATCCAGCCCTGACCAAGTCCATGGATAGAAAAATCAACCTCTGACTATTGCAGCAGGATCTGGCAGAAGCTGGGCTGGCACAGGGTCAGCAGTAGCCCTGGCAATGCCTGCAGCTGGGGCTGCACGTTGACTGCCACACTCAGGGTTAGCTGGATCTCTGCGAAGGCCCAGGCGAGAGTGCTCACTCAGCCTGTGACCCCGAGAGTCCCTCCCGAAGGCCTGGTCTGAACTGGAACCCCTGGGTAGACTTATATCCCAGTGTTCTGTGTTATCGGGGTGGTCAGGGCAGGAAAGTGAAAGAGGCCTCCACATTTGCCAGCCCAGCCCCCAGCCTCCCCAAGGCACTGAACCTGATGGACTAGTCCCAGCCACGGTCAGACTCAGCCCCATGAAGCCAGTATGGTGAGAGACCGTGGGGGTGGACCTAGGGGTTGCCCTCCAGGTGTGCTAGTCCTGAAGCAGCAGCCCCATTTTCATCATCCTCATTATCACTCCTCCTCTCCCACATCTCCCCAGATCACATGGCGCCTCCTTCCCTGACCCCCCCATCTCTCTCCCAAATGGACCCTGCCTCAGCCAACAACTTTCTGCCTCATCAGTTCTGTCCGCATTTCCTCCCAGCCCCCATTACCAGGAACCCCATGAGGACAAGGGCTGGCATGGCCTGGGGGATGGTATGACCTTGGGGATGGGTGTGGATCTGCCCAGGTGGGATCACAGTGGTGGCCTTGCCTGTATTGGCAGCCCTGGACCATCCTGTGTTACCTTTGGATTCTTTTTGGTGAATGGCCTGAGCTTCCGTGGTTGGGGGACGAGACCATGTCTCAGCCTTGGCGAAAGTGTCGAACTCCTGCGTCTCTCAAGCTTTGATACAAGGGAAGATGAGAGACAATAAGAAAACATGTTCCTAGTTTGAGTGTCCCCACTCAAGTGAGCTGGATAGGGGGCTGATCACCAGGGTTACAAGTTCTATGTAGTCTGTTGTCAAGGAAGTGAGGTCACGTCCTGGCCTCCTGACTTGGACCTGATGTCAGTTAAGACCTCCCCAAAGTCCTCTCTGTGTTGCTGAATGCTCGCCTGTCCCCATGCCATCTCCATAACTGTACACAGTGACACCAACACAGCCGTCGCCTGCCCCCAGAACCTGGGGAAGGCCTGGGCGTATCCAGGGCCCCAGCTTTGAGCAGACAGAGCTGGATTCAGACAAAGCTCATCCCTCTCAACCAGTTTGTGACTCTGGACAAGTCTTTGTAGTTTTCAGAGCCTCGCCAGTGCCCCTACCCACACAATAGGGATCATTCTAGCGTCTTCTTCCTAGGAACCTCAGCAGGGATATGTGAGGTAACACCTACTGATCCTGCGGGCTGTCGTTACCTGTAGCTAATCAGGGGTGGATTATCTATTAGGCAAGGTAAGCACACGGCTTACCTGCTTACCAGATCATCTGTAATGAACATTTTCACCTTTTTATATTTCTTCATTGCATCTAGTACTCTGCTTCTAGGTATGACTGGCACCTGCCTCTCCCAACCCCACAGCACCTTCCTATAGAATCAAAGCCTCTTTTCAAATATACAGTCCCTGATGGGGGTCAGATGACCCTGTAAGCAAGGTGAGCACAGGTCTACTTGTGCTTACTTTCTAATCTTTAGTGAACAATTTCACATTGGTTTTGCCACATCAAAGATGTGGTGTTCACCACCATGCTTACCTTGCCTATTGGATAATCTGCCCCTGTACCTAATGCACAAACTTAGAGATGGAAGAATTTCAAGCAGGCATGGGAAGCAGCATGGAGTACATCTCCAAACAGGGCTGGGGTCTGGTGCTGTGAGCTTGGGAAAGTCACTTCCACTCTTGGTCTCATTTCCCAATCTGCACTAGGATGGGGTTGGAATTAAATGAACGTCAGATATTGTCACCCTGTGCATAAAACCCTTCAGTAACTCCAATTATATAGAATCTGACCCAGTGTCTCATCTCAGAGTAGGGGGTGAACAGCCTGCACATTGTCTTCCAACAATCCTACCTCCTGGTCTCCACATCCTCCCCCACTTTGGATTGGACTCAGGGACTTGCTTCTCAAGATTGTTGTTGTTAGGTGCCACTGAGTTGATTTCAACTCATAATGGCCCCGTTTGTGGCAATGTTTCTTGGTTCTCTTTTATTCTCTCTCCTTCTTTCTCATTTATCTCTCTCTCTTTGCCCAGGAAGGAGCTGTGATGTATGACCTGCCCATGGAGAGACTTATGTGACAAAGACCTGAGGGAGGGTCCTGATCAACAGACAGAGAGGGAGTGAGGCCCCCCAGACCAACAGCTCACAGAGTCCTGCTCATAACATGGAAGTGACTAAGGAGCAGATCTCCCCAATCAAGACTCAGTT
Organism: Loxodonta africana; assembly: GCF_030014295.1. NCBI lineage: Eukaryota > Metazoa > Chordata > Mammalia > Proboscidea > Elephantidae > Loxodonta > Loxodonta africana. Next base: position 377,459 of record NC_087368.1, read on the forward strand.
GAGACCACAACCACAGGGTCCTGAGAACTTGGGGCAGGCACCAGGTAAGCCACACCTGGATTCCTGGCACACGGAGACTGTGTGCTGTGTTGTGTTGTGAGTCATTAATTTTGGGGGTGTTGTTATCACAGAGCAGGAGATAACTCCTCCAGCACACCAGGTCATGAGTCCTGGACCTGTCCTCCTCCTTCCTGCCTCCTCTCCTCCTCAGTTCCCTCTAGCCATACTGGCTGCATTTCAACCGCCACTCTGGACAAACTCACATCTGCCTCCCAGTCTCTGCACCAGCTTTGTCTTCTCCCTGGTACACTGTCCCCAGACTCATGCAGGGCTGGTCCCTCCTGTCATTCTGGTCACACATAAATGTCACTGTAATGAGGTCTTTTGGACCACACACCAGCCTTATCTCACAGCACCTTATTTTCTCTATAAAATATGCTTTTCTCTTTGCATGTATTTGTTTCCATTCTTTCATCCATCTTCGTGTCTCCCCTACAGATTGTGACCTCCTGGGGACAGGGACCTCATGGATCCTTTTCAGGACCAGCTCCCAGACCACCTGCTGATATTGATCCTGCCCTTGCACTAACACTGGAGCTCCATAGTGCACCAACTATTCCGTCACCAACATCAGATGGACAGACAGCTGGAGGGGTAGGTTTGAATCCTGGGCCACCTCCAGAAATGGCTCCCAGGCCACTTCCTGAAGTCGATCCTGCTTCTGCTCAACATCAGAGCTCTACAGAGCGCCAGGTCCCCCATCTCCAGCTGTGCCTCGGTCACCAGAGGTTGAGTCATTTGCTGCACCTCCTCCACAGCCACGCCTCATTCACAGCTAGGGAACTTCACCTCCAGAGCCACACCTTTTTTTCAACTCACCTGAGTCGGAATTTTTTTGGTTTTCTCGTAGTATTTTTCCAGATCCCTTTATACTTCATATTTTATACCATTTTAACAGGTACATTTCTCATAGAATAAAATGTTATAGTAGTTTTAAAGTATGTAGCATAGTGGCTTTATGTACTTTTACAATCTTATTCAACCATCATCAGTATCTACTTCAGAACATTTTCATCACCACTGTGATGATTAATGTTATGTGTCAATTTGGTTAGGCGATGATTCTCAGGGGTTTGGCAGAAATTATGTAATCAGCCTCCATTTTGTGATCGGATGTGAGCAGCCAATCAGTTGGAAGAGGAGTTTCCTTGGAGGAGTGAACTGCAAATTCACACACCTCCTGGTACCTGGTACCCAGCCATTAATCTGGCCAATGCCTTTTTCTTCATCCTCGTTTTGAAGAACAGGCCCCCCGCGGTGAATCACAGCACTGATCTGTAGGATTTTGGAGCAGAGCCCTACCATCCTCTGCAGATAACTACTCTCTTTTTGAGAAACAGCTTTTGGCTTGTTACTGGGCCTTAGTAGAGACTTAAACGTGGGCCACCGAGTCACCACGTGGCCTGAGCTTCTCATTATGAACTGGATGTTGTTTGACCCACAGAGTCATAAAGTTGGACTTGCCCAGCAGCACTCCATCATTAATTGAAGCAGTATATACAAGATTGGGCCTGAGCAGGACCTGAAGGCACAAGTAAGTAGCATGAGGAAATGGCCCAAATCCCATGGTCTCCACTCCTCTCACATTACCTTTCATCTCCCAGTCTGCACCTGTGGCCTCATGGGGTGTTCCTTATGATCAGGTGACTGAAGATGGGAAAACTCGTGCCTGGTTTACAGATGGCTCTGTGCAATATGCAGGCACTAGTTGAAAATGGAGAGAGGCAGCACTACAGCCCCTTGCTGGGACCTCCCTGAAGGACAGTGGTGAAGGGAAATCCTCCCAATGGGCAGAGCTTCGAGCAGTGCACCTGGGTGTTCACTTTGCTTGGAAGGAGAAATATCCATTTGAGCGATTGTATGTATACTGATTCATGGGCTGTGGCCAGTGGTTTAGCTGGATTGTCAAGTTCTTGGAAGGAACATGATTGGGAAACTGGAGATAAGGATCTGTGGGGAAGAGGTATGTGGATAGACCACTTTGAATGGGCCAAAGAAGTGAAGATATTTGTGTCTTATGTGAATGCTCACTAAAGAGTGACCTCAGCAGATGAAGACTTTAACAATCAAGTGGATAGGATGACGTGTTTTATGGAAACCACTCATCCTCCTTTCCCAGGTACTTCCATCATTGCTCATGAACAAAGTGGCCATGATGGCAGGGATGGAGGTTATGCATGGGTCCAGCAACATAAACTTCTACTCATCAAGGCAGACTTGGCGACAACCACTGCCAAGTGCCCAATCTGGCAGCAGCGGAGACCAACACTGAGTCCCCTATTCGGCCCCATCCCTCAAAGTGATTATCTAGAAACCTGGTGGCAGGCTGATTACATTGGCCCACTTCCATCATGGAAAGCGCAGCATTTGGTGCTCAGGGGAATAGACACTTACTCTGCATATGGATTTGCTTCCTCTGCATGCAATGCTTCTGCCAAAACTGTCACCGATGCGCTCAGAGAACGCCTTATCCACCATCATAGTATCCCGCATGCATTTCCTTGAATCAAGGGACTTACTTCACAGCAAATGAAATACAACAGTGGGCCCATGCTCGTGGAATTCACTGGTCTTACCATGTTCCCCATCATCCTGAAGTAGCTGGCTTGATAGAATGATGGAATGGACTCCTAAAGACACAATTACAGTGCCAGCTAGGTGGCAATACCTTGCAGGGTTGGGGCAGTGTTCACCTAGTGGCTGTATATGCTCTAAATCAACATCCAGTATACAGTGTTGTATCTCCCATAGCCAGGATTCATGGGTCCAAGAATCAAGGGGAGAAATGGGAGTAGCACCACTCACTATTACCCCTAGTGACCCACTCACAAGATTTTTTGCTTTCCGTGTTCTAGCTTCTTGGTTTGTTTTGTTTTGATATGCCCAAATGGGTTGCTTGAGTGAGCTAGCTGGATTATTTTCGCCTTTGAAGCTCAGATGTCCTGTCACCAGATGGCTAGAGCTGTTATGAGATATATCAGTCTAGGAGTCCATTCACTTTTCTTGTGTGGATTCAGCTCATGTATCCAGGTAGCTCATCATGTAGTGTGTGGTACAAGCTCTGTCCTACAATCTTAGAGGGTCAGAGGTGATTGTTGTAGGTACTGGTATCTGGTTCCAGTAGGGAGTCATGCTGTGAACAAGGCAGGGGGCTGAGAAAGTTTCCCCAAGTGTCTGTGAGGAAAGCGTGTCCCTGTTGCCTAGAGCGTACATGTGGGTGGGTTCTGTAGATGGACCATGGGCCCCGAATGCTTTTGGTTGTAAGGACTGGGAGGTACCCGTTATCCTTGGACCCGTCACGGGTGGCTGGATGACCTGAGTGGAGCCACCAGTCCTTTTGCCCTTGATGTGGTAGGTGAGGACCCTGTTTAGTAGGCAAAGCGGTATCAAATATCAAACACCCACCTCTCTACTGCACTGCCGAAATGGTTGCAGTCTGCCATCAAGGGCCTATTCTCCTGGAATAAGCCATCACAGGTCCCTGCAGGGGGAAAAGATATTCAAAGTCAATGGCCCATTTATGCCAGGACAGGAGCCACTTCTGTCCTGAGCTCTGCTGGCTAGTGGAGCTGACTAATTACCTTTTCCCCCAACTGTGAATTTATTCCAATCTCATGTGATCCCCCACAAGAAGTACTGCTTATGCCATCAGAAGTAATCTGCTCACCAGACTGCTATTGTAGATCCAGGGCCTAGCCCAGAAGCTCTGGGACAACCCCATGGATATATTGGCCAGAGTTTCTTGGGGCATCTGGTGAACCCTATCCATGAGGCAGAAAATTAGAGAGTGCTCCAAAGGACAGAACAGGCAACAAGGTCCGTGTGGATCCCAGTCTGGGCTCTGGGCATCCCGCGCCAATGGTACTGCCACACCTACAAGAGGGGGACAGAAAATTTCAAGGAAGCCCTCCAAAGCATGGGTCCCCTGAGGCACAGATCCTGAAAAGAGGAGCCCTTGGCCTATACCTAAGGGTAGAGATTTTCTGTAGTATGTTTTACAAGTCCTGTCGAATCCAGAAGGACTGGAACCTCCTGATAATATGTTCAATGTACGTGAGACAAGTCTCGCCATCCTTGATTCTGAGGAGCATTCTAGCTATGGGGTGTGTTTTTAAGATAAATCTGGGATCTTTGAATCTGTCTTCTCTTTCTCTCTCTCAACTCTAATCACCAGAAACTTCAAAATAAAAGAAAACAGCATCCCTCAGGAGTAGAATACATGTCTAAGATGTGTTCCTTTCTTTCTAGAGGCTGGGGAGAAGTGGTTAGTTCTTCATTCTGAGTTCTTAGGGGAGAGGTATAAAAAAGGAAGGTTGATATTAGCTGTTTTCTTTGCTGGTCCAAGGTCAACGATAGAGTAAGACATTAGTTGTGAGAGTACTTCAGCAAAGCCCTTCATCTCACGAATAATTGGCACTGTTTTCGCAGCATCTCTGTGAGGTTTTTTCCTTAAACTGTTCAGCTGTTTCAAAGGGTAGAGACTAGAGACCATCGTACTCCCTCCCCAATCCCTGTCTTTGGAGAGGCAGGTTAAGAAGTTTCTCTGTGATCAAGTCCTGTGGAAAAGACCTTCTAACTACTTCTCTCCCTTTCTTGTTCATTCACAGTGCTTGACAGTGAAAACCTCCAATTACAATTCTTTGCTTCTCATTTGGGCTTCTGTCCTCTTAGAGTGCTTGGTACACAGTAGCAAGCATGGAAAAGTCTCATGATCTAATAATGCAAGATAGCAGAATACCCCTCATTTCATGCTCCCTTCAGTACTCAATGCAATGGTGTGGCCTAACCTTTGAAGCATTGCATTCTCCTATCAAGTTTTCTGAATCCATATCCTCAGAAAGGACAGACTTATACCCTGGCAAATTGGCAGCAAAGTCTCCATCCGTGTCTGTAGGATTGACCGAGGGTCCCTGGCACACCACCATTAACTACACCCGAGAGTAGGTTATGTCAAATATAACATGGGCGTCTTGAATGAAGGGACTCTTATTTGACTTTTTTCTCTGGACCTTGTTTAGTGCCTTTAATACAGTAAGGAGCCGTAAATGTTTGTCAGATGACTAAATGAAAGGATGAATGAATGAATGAATAGAAATAAATGAAAACAATATAAGGCCACAATTTCAGTGGATTCAGAGACCCACTTGAAGCTCATCTACATGCACAAGGGGGTCTGCGTTCTAGGAAATAATAAAAAATGTAAGTTTTTGCAAAGAATGCTTCAGCTTTAGCTGTCTTGATGAGTCTCCAAACATACTGGACAGTAGTTCTCAGGCTAGACATTTATGGGAAAGCTCCAGGGGAGTAGGTGAAGTCAGTAGTTAGAGAAGTGGGTACAGTAGGAGTATCGAGCTCTGTGAGGACACTATTCCTCCTGGTCAGGGTTGCCAGATAAAACACAGGGTAATTAGTTAAATTTTAGTTTCAGATAAACAACAAATAAATATTTAGTATCAGTGTGTCCCATACAATATTTGGGAAATACTTATACTAAAATTATTTGTTAGTTATGTGAAATTAAAATTTAACTAGGTGTCCTGTATTTTTATTTGCCAAACCTGGCAACCTTTCTCCTAGTCCATTCTACTTTGGCTGGATTCCCTCCCTTGGATTTGCTATACCTCTATCCTCTGTGTACCCATTTTGCCAATGGTTCCTCTTTTATCTCTAGATGCACTTTAGTTTGATCCCACACTGACAAGGATACAATGATGATTTTAGACTGGATAAAATGAGGGCACTTAGTTACTATCACTCTATTCTCAAAAACATGGGAAGAGTAAAACCAGGTGTTCCTGTGCCTGTGTCAGAGAGAAAAAGGGCAAAAGAGAGAAATGATGAATCAGTAAGAAAGAAGTTTAAGGTTTACTCTTTTGGGATAATCATGACAACTAGAAAAGGAATCCTAACCTGCCGTGGCTACAGAAGGAAGTAGTACAACTAATGTGTGATTAAGATAGCGAAGTGGCTTCTGGGAAGAAATTAGGGAAAAAAATCCTTGAGGTTTATAGGAAATTGCCAACTTCTTGTCAAAGAGAGTGAACTATTTTTGAAAATCAGATGGTGTGGGAGTACTGCTAGTTGCTAATTCCAATCTCCATTCTCTTCTTTTTCTTGAAAATCAAAACTCTGAATTCTGACTTTCATCGAGGCAGCAATGTGTCTGCCTAAAACATACATTTCCCGTCAGCTCTTGCATCTAGAAATAGCCATGTGACAAGTTGTGGCCAGTGAAATGTGAACAGAAGATTGGTGGACATCTCTGGGAGATCATTCCTTTCTTAATATAGGTGCTACCTCCTCTTCCTTTTTACATCCTTCTTATTTCTGCCTCGAGTGCAGAAATAAGGCAAGGGGTGAAATAGTCATCTTGAGAGCATGAAGCAACTGTGAGCGTGAAAGCCAAATGCTAAGAGTGGCAGCTCAGAAAGGTAGAAGGAGCCTAGGACATGACGACTGTGGTGGGCACTGACCTTCTCTACTGAGATCCCCTTCAGGACTGGAGTCTGTTACCCCCCACTGCTGGGAGGGTGGCCAGTTGATAGCCTTCAGCTGTGAGCCTTCTCTGGGGATTACGCTCAGCTGAAGATGGCACCCCTCCCAAGGTCATGCCTCCTTCCTGGTGGGCAACCCATGTCCAGTGACTGGCTTTTGAGGAAATATAAAGGCCTGTTCCCTTGCCCCAACTCAGAAAAATTCTGAAAAACCATCACAGCTTCAGATCTCATGTGATTGGCTGAGGTCCTCTTGTGACGGCACCACAGCCCAACTTGTTCTCTGTCCAATCCTGCTTCCTTCCATTATCCCATAGGGATTGATCCCAAGAGCGCTCATTAGTAAACTCCCTGTGTGCATTCTCCATCCCAGAGTTGCTTTCTGGGCAAGCAAACTTTCAGCAATGACTTTGCACAGCTGCTGCACCAGCCTACCTCTGGACTTGTTGAGAAGATTTTTTAAAATTTTGGATAAGCCACTGCAACAGAATTTTCCACATGTATATTCCAAAGCAAGCCCTGTCTAATACAGCAGGGTATTTTATATTTTGAACCGTGGCTTTCAAAATCTAAATTAAGATTTGACTCACGAGACTTAGCATGGGTTGCTGAAGGCTAATGTAATAGAAGTGAAACTGCTAGATTGACATGGAAACAGTAAGTCCCATTTGATTCCTTCTTTGGAATAGGAGGATGAGGACATGACATTCCCTAAAACTACAGGAAAGGGCAGGGTCTTGATATTTCTCACTGGAAGAGTAAAGAAGGATGAACTCCAAAGAGACTTGGCTTGATTGAAACACAAATATTGACTCTACAAAAGCTGGCAGCCCACATTGATTCAGATAGATGAAGGAACACGAAGAGCTGGCCAGCAAGGCCCAGAGTAAACAACTCCAGTACCAGGGATTTAATGTTCGTATGTGGATTTGTGTTGCTATTGACAGGCTCCTCAGGCATCATTAAGCCCGAAACCGAAACAAACCCATTGCCATCGCATCCATTCTGACTCATAGTGAGCCTAAAGGACAGAGTAGAACTTCCCCTTAGGATTTTCAGGGATCGGTTGGTGGCTGCAAACTGCCGACATTTTGGTTAGCAGCTGAGCTCTTAACCACTGCACCACCAGGGCTCCCAGGCATCATTAGCGCTAGAAAATCCTGATGACTAAAAAAATGTTAATTAAAGATTTCATCATTGGTGGGGGAGTGTGGGGGAGAGCTCCACAAAAATGCTGAGAAATGAGTAAAAAGTAAAAATGGAAGCAAAAGATTTGTCTTGCTTCCCAGTAAATGGAAAATAAGGTTAAGTACAAACGATCTTCAAAAAAGAATTGAAGAAAGTAAATTCTAGGTAGAAATCAAGAGCAAATCCAGGTCTGTTAAGACTACAGAAAAAGCAACCTAAGTGCCCATCATTGGCCGAATGGATAATCAAACTATGATACATACACACAATGGAATACTAGGCAACATTAAAGAATAACAGTGACTCCGCAAAATATCTCACAACATGGATAAACCTAGAGGACATTATGCTAAGTGAAATAAGTCAATCACAAAAAGACAAATATTATGTGAGATCAGTATTATAAAAAGTCAAGAAAAGGTTTACACACAGAAAGAAATATTCTTTGATGGTTACCAGGGATGGGAACAGGAGGGAGGGAAAATCTCTTACTAAATAGTAGACACATATTAACTTGGGTAAAGGGAAAGGCATTACACAATAAGGGGAGGTCAGCAACATGTGACCAAGGCAAAGGAAGGCACTGGCAGGTAAATACACAATTCCGCAATAACGTAACAACAAACAATAGTTGAACAGTGGATATATAGGTAGATATGTAAGCTGAACAAGTGTGGGAGTACACCCACGAGCATATACATACATGTATGTGCTGCCAACATATCAATGTCTACAGTAGAGCACACAGGAGGCAAAGTTATGGAAACTTTTTAGCCATAACCAAACTCCTTGAGGGACTGAGTCATGGGGCTTGAGGGCTTAGGACCATAGTTTCAGGGGACATCTAGGTCAATTGGTATAACAGTCCATAAAGACAAGGTCCTACATCCTACTTTGGTGAGTAGCAACTGGGGTCTTAAAAGCTTCTGAACAGCCATCTAAGATACAACTATTGATCTCTTTCTGTCTGGAGCAAAGAAGAGTGAAGAAAATCAAAGATTCAAGGAAACAGTCAAAAGGACTAATGGACCACACGAACCAAAGCTTCCACTAGCCTGAGACCAGAACTAGATGGCATCTGGCTACCACTACCAACCACTCTGATTGGGACCATAATAGAAGGTCCTGGACAGAGTCGGAGACAACTCTAAAACAAAATTCAAATTCATAAAAAAGACCAGATTTACTGGTCTGATAGAGACTGCTGGAACCCCTGAAACTATGGCCCTTAGATACTCTTCAAACCTGGAACTGAACCCACTCCTGGAGATCACCTTTCCGCCAAACAATAGACCGGCCCCTAAAGTGAATAACACTCTTGAGGAACCTGCTCCTCAGAACAATCAACCACACAAGACCAAAAGGGCAGCATTTTCCCCAGAACAAAATTCAGAAGGCAAGAAGGGGAGGGGAAGACGGGCTAATGGGAACCCAGGAAGGAACTGGGGTTTGAGGGGATTGCAGCTTCTGTCACGAAACAAAACATGCATAAATTGTTGAATGAGAAAGTAATAAGCTCTGTAAAATTTTACTCAAACCACAAGAAAATGTTCAAAAAAAAAAAGACTACAGAAAACCTGAAACTGATACTCTGCTCAGTGTCTTAACTAGATGTATTGCTCCTATGTTGCTTAAGGCAAAGCCCAGAGAATCTAAAGTCAGAAAAATAATATGGCAGTACCTAGGGCTTGATCAACCCCACCCACTGATGTTGCATCATTACTAGGAGATTATTGCTGTCTCTTTCACATTTTAAAGTTGTTACATCTAACTCTTGGATAAGACGGTCACTGATGTGAAAACAAGAAATGTGTACTTGGTTCATACAGCTTTTGACTTCAGAGACATTTTCCTAAGTAATTTAAATCTAATGACTCCTCAAGACATTTGCTTGTCTTGAGGCTGGGACAGTGACAGGAGAAGTACATCTGTCACGTCATGAAAGCCCCAGCAAAAGCAGGGATTCAGGTTTTAATTTCTTGCACCTGGTATTTCTAGCATATATTTCCTTTTTCATTTGTCTACTTTCCCCAGACACACCCTATATTGATAATGGCCCCATTTAGCACAGTGATTGCAGTCCTTTAATTGAATACAGTTGTGTAATAAAACAGTAACCCAGTACCCAGTGCCCGCGAGTCGATTCCAACTCATGGCGACCCTATACGACGGAGTAGAACTGCCCCATAGAGTTTCCAAGGAGCGCCTGGCGGAATACAACAGTACAAGTCACATTATACTCAGGCTAGTTGCTTGATTTAGGGAACTCCAGGGAACATTGAAGAGCAGGGAGAAAGGAGGTTGCTGAGAAGGTAAATGTTTGTGGAGTTCTCTTAGACCTAGTATTTCAAAGCATGGGGCGTATTCCCTCCTTTGGATGTGTGGTCTCCTTCTTGCTTAGTTGCTGAATCCAGGTTTTACTACAACAATTTAACCCAGGTTTTACTACAATGATGTACTCAGGTTAAAACAAACGAACAAAAACCACCTTAATTTCCCAGCCTCCCCTGCATCTAGCAGTGGTCATATGACACAGTCCTGGAAAGGGGTTTGAGAGATTTTAGGCTGGGGAATTGACCCTTTTAGCTAAGGGTTGTAGCTGTGGCTCGTATCTGATTTGCAGGTGTGTTTTGCTTGGTCCACAGAGATTTTTTTTTTTTAAATGGGTAAGTTCTCATACAAATCCAGATTTCTAGATCTCTAAAAATGTGAGATATGGTAGATCTTGCATTCTCATGTTGCAAAAATGGGCTGTAATTTAGTAATACCACAGTCCCCAACTTTTCTTACTGTCTTATCGCTGCCTGTTTCATTCGTTCTCTTCGCCTGTCTCACCCTATAGGCATCTGTCTTGTAACATGTGCCTTAAACCACAGTCTCTGTCTCTCTCACTCTTTTTTCCCTTTCTCTGTTTTATGCCATGTTTTATCTGTCTGTGCCTCAGCTATGGGTGACTGCTGCATCCGAAACCTTACACACTTATCAGGACTAAATTACCATACCCAAGGAGTGCTTCCTCAAAGCTGGGGCATGTGTGAGTGAATGAATGGGATTACTATTCATTAACCTTAATATTTTTAGGTAAGCTAACAAACAGTTGTCCCCGAGTTGACTCCAACTATGGCAACCCATGTGTGTTAGAGTAGAGCTGTCCTCCACAGGGTTTCCAGGGCTGTGAACTTTCAGATACAGATCACTAAGCCTGTCTTCTTAGACACCTCTGGGTGGATTCAAACTGCCAACCTCTGCAGCTAGTAGTCCAGTGCTTAAGTGTTTGTACCACCCAGGAACTCCCATAAATAGGTGTAAGAATATGTAAAGACTACATTTTTTGCCCCCTTATTAGCAGGAACTTTTTTCCAGAGGGCTGTTGCTGATATAGCTGGAGATAGCTGATGAAATTCCAGAAGGGAGCCCAGTAGAAAATAAGGGAAAGTTGGGGTTGGAAGGGGAGAGTGGACAGCCTGGAATCTATTGATTGATTTTCTGAAGTTTCATTTATTTACGTAAATCAATTTAAATGCAGTTAACATTTATTGAATGCTTACTGTGTGCTGGGCTTTTAGTTCGTTTTAAACCTGTAACTTTAACTGGTTAATAAATTCATAAGTAATAGTAAGGTCGTAAGAGATAAGCAAAAATACAATATGGTGATATGTAATTGTTATCACGCCTAGTCAAACAGCAAGACAATGTATATGATAAGGGCATTTGAAGTATGTCAAATTTTGAAAGTAACCTACTTAGCAAACACTTAAGTATTTCTTTACTACAGGAGTTAAGAAGTAGGTGTATGTTTAATGGTAGACCTGAGGATTCCTACTCTTTGGACTTCATTCAGAGGAGGGCACGTTGCTGTCTATTGATTGTGCAATATTCTGTGGTCTGCACCCTTTTGCCATCATGTAGAGCCTAATTAAAGTCAATTGGAAAGAAATATACTAGCCCAGAAGATACTCATCAGTTCTCATTTGTTTATTGACCAGCGCAACTCTCCTGAAACCAGGAAATTAAGCATACTTTTACTTTTAAAAATCACATTGTCTTTCTTCCCAAAGATGGTATTCATTTAAATACTCAATGATTTTTTTAATCCCTATTGTAGGCTCTGAGAAACCCTGGTGGCGTAGTGATTAAGTGCTACAGCTGCTAATCAAGAGGTCGACAGTTCGAATCCAACAGGAGTTCTTTGGAAACTCTATGGGGAAGTTCTGGTCTGTCCCATAGGGTCGCTATGAGTCGGAATCAACTCAACAGCAGTCGGTTTTGGGGTACTGTAGGCTTTTTGACTTTGCCTGTTATTAAAGCAAAGCTCTTCTGGTCATGATTCTTCAGGTCTCCTCTGAACTCCTTCATTGAATGGGGTTACAGCCACACATTTGTAGATATAAGCCACCCATCTGAGTCAGCAGATTCTCCATCTCTCTGTCCTGACAGTTTGTCCACATTGATTTTGTCCAGCCTGGAATACTATCTTTGAGTAGCATACAGTCAAGTAATTCCAACTAGTTCATCTTTGGGGACATCATGGGAAAGGAAGCCTCCATTTATTCTTTCCATTTGGCTCAAACAATTCAGCGTGTAAAATGTCCCCTTTTCCATTCTCGAGCAAATCCTTTATCTACAAGGATCAAAGATCCCACCTATTCTTTGAGTGACTTCCTCCCATTCACATGTTGAAACAATCTCCTTTTATTGGTTTCTAAGACACTTGCAAGGTGCTTTATCAGAGTCTTTCTGGTGTAGTTATTATTCTCCTCATTTATAATTGATTGGGTGTCTTTATCCTGTTCACATGAGCTCTCTTGTGAGTTTGGGGAAAATGCCCTATTTTTTCTCTAGTAATTTGTATGACTTTACCAGTTCTCTTTTTAGCTTCTATCTCAAAATGCTTGTTATTTTTTTTTCTTGGTACAAACTTTTCACGGACAGCAAGGGAAAAAGTGTATATGATTTTCTTGTGGGTTATTGACTTTTTCAATCACTTCCTTTCAGTTATCTCCTAAATGGGGCCTACATTGCACATGTTTTCCTTTTTAAAAATCTAGAGTGCATGAAATGGGTTTCTTGGTTTTCCTCTGTCTCATGAGGATGCAGAATTTAATTATGTTATTAATTCTTCCTGAGGCTCACCCACAGCAATCCCTAGAGTCCATTTCTGATCCTGTTTGGAATGAAAGCCCACTCTACTTTCCATTGGTAAGGGTTGTAGAAAACATCCTCAAATTATTAACCCCTCCTCCATCTCTCATCCTGATTGAGCAGTTGGTCATTTCTGATTGGATGAGTAAAGCCTTCTGTTATTATTATCTGGACTAATAGTTTTAGCTTTTCCAATTCTTTTAACATTTTCTGTCGTATCATATGACTCAGGAAATCTATAATATACATGTTTCTGGATATAGAAGTTTTAACATGAATTGTTTTAACAATGGAAAAGCTTTTACATAAAAAGTTGTAACAAATTGCTGCTGTGCAATTTATTCAACAAATATCTTTTGAGTGTCTACTATATACCAGGAAAACCCTGGTGGCATAGTGGTTAAGAGCTATGGCAGCTAAGCAAAAGGTCAGCAGTTGGAATCCACCAGGCGCTCCTTGGAGACCATATGGGGCAGTTCTGCTCTGTCCTATAGGGTCACTATGAGTTGAAATCAACTTGATGGCAGTGGATTTTTTTTTTTTTTACTATATACCATTTCTAGGCATGGAGGATAAGCAGGGAGCAAAATCAAGGTCCATATGCTTACATTCTAGGACAATAAAGAGATAATTCATGAAATGTTGATAAGAGCTCAGAAGAATAGTCAAGTAGGATAACCATTTACAGCAGACGTTTTCCAAGAGTTCCACAGGAGAATTAAACACTAATGCCCTAAAGCACCTGTTATATACAATGAATTAACTTCTTCTGTGCAACTAGAAGGATGTTAGCTATGTACCATCCTTGGGAGGCATGAGAAAAGTCACTGACGTGATTCTCTCTAGGGAAATTCTCTCACGGAACCCTGGTTGAGAAGGGCTTGGTTAGAGAGCACCAGTTGCCGGAGGAAATGCTTTTGTTGGATCATTTGACCAGGGAAGGCCTCTCTGACAAGGACTCCTTTAAGCAAAGACCTGTTCAATGAGGGAGAGAGGGCCCTGTGCGTACATGGGGGCAGAAGATTCCATCCAGAGAGAGTAGTTTCTTCCTGCGACAAGAGTGGGCTTGGAGTATTTGAGGAAAATTTAAGAAGATAGTTGTAGCTGGAGCTAAGTTATCAAGGGGCAGAGAGGTGGGGCCGAGTTATGTATGTGAGGCAAGTAGACTGAGAAACACAAAATGAATAAGGGCCTAGATGTCCTGTATACAAATTCATATTCTCAAGTAAGCATCTCTTTGTTTCCTGTTGCCTCTGTTTATAATGATGACACCCATAAAGAGAAAAACAATTTTTTTCTAGTTTAAGATTCACAGTATTCATGCTAGTTAAATATCAGTGAAATGTGTCCTTATTTTACCCAATAGATAGAGCTACAAGTTTACAAGGCGAAAAACATTCCTCCCATTTGGATGGTGTGAAATATATTTTTTGAAGCATCAGAGCAGGACAGAAGCTAGTTTGAAGGCTCACACCTTGGGCTTCCATATTTTTGGTGTCACAAATAAAGTCACTTTAGAAAAAGATGGCTGTTGTTAGGAGAGCGTTCTGAGGGGACCTCACAAATTGAGTTAAAAACTGAGTGAAGCTCCACAGCATTACAGATCATTCCATAGAAAAACTCTGTGCAACAACAGCATCCCGATGCCTTATTAATAATAATAATAATAATGACAGAGCTTCATAAAATCCCAGTAAACAGAACGGAGAATCTCTTGGAGTTTTTTAAAATGGAATGGCCCTCCTATATTTAGCCAGCATGGGAAACTAAACTAATAGCATAGCTCTTTTACTTGAGGGCTTGCCTATGTATAGATGCTCTCTATCAGGAGGTCCAGTCTTGACTCCCATTTAACCGATACTGACTTCAGGATTGTTACATGAGAGAGGTGACAGGAGACTCTGGGGTGAGTCCTGGGGATCTGCATTTTAACAAGTACCCCTGGTGACTCGTTACACACTTTGGCAAAAGCCTCAGAGAATAACCGTTAGTGATATTCAACCAGAAATTTGCTTTTGGTAAGTGGGGCGTAGAATAAGTGAAGATATCACTAGAGAGCTGGTCCGCTTGGCATGGCTAACAAAGACAATAGGTTCTTTTTGAAATATTTAGCTAATCAACTAGAATGAATCTGAGTTCTGGACCTGGATTTTCAATTTATACCGCTGAATTATCCTTGGTGCATTTATTTCCTATGAATTGTTTTTGGCCTTTCTTATCTATTCGCACATATTGTGTGGACAACGCTCTCTGTTTTCACAGTCTTCGTGTCATTAGTGATCTGTGTTGCAGAGGTGACTTTTCCTTGTGAGAGATTGACTCCATTGATCTAGCAACTTATGCAGGTGTTCTCACACATGCTGGATAGCAAATCACCTGTGGAACCTTTTAAACCTATAGGTACCCAGGTTCCACGCCTGACACCAATCAGAACCTCTGGGCACAGGGGCCCAAAATCTACACCCTTAAAAAACTTTACAGCACGCGTAAGAACCACTGGTTTAATGATATACTCGAAATCAAACCCATTGCCGTGGAGTCGATTCCGAGACAGAGTAGAACTGCCCCATAGGATTTCCAAGGTTGTAATCTTCAGAGAAGCAGGTCACCACATCTTTCTCCCATGAAATGGCTGGTGGGTTTAAACCACTAAGTTTTGGTTAACAGTCAAGCACTTTACCACTGAGCCACCAGGACTCCTCCAGTTTAATGCTAAAACCAAGTCAAACCAAACCCATCGCCATTGAGTTGATGCCGACTCATAGCGACCTTAGAAGACAGCAAAGGAATTTTTCTTTGAGGCTTCAAATGTATTTTTCTTGGTCGGACATCTGTTTATTCCTGCTGTAACCAGAACCAGTGCTATACTTGATTTAATGTGTTCCAGAAGCTCTGAATTTTGTGCTATGCCTGCTCCGATACTGAGCAATGTGATGAACAATGTCCAAGGTTACTAATTCCAATGTGATGAACAATGTCCAAGGTTACTAATTCCAGAACAATGTCCAGTCCTGATAAAACACACTCACAAGGGTGAAGTTCTGTGTGGCAGTTTAGTCCCCTTGATGAATAGTGAGAGATAACTACTTGAAGCAGTGTGGTGGAATATCACAACACCTGGTCTGAAAGTTTTAGAGAATTTAGCACTTAGACTCTTGAACCACATCAGGACAATGCTGGGTAATAAGAGCTTGGCTATGCTGAACTACAAAGCTTCTGGTTGGCCAGTCTGTACGCTAAGTTCAGGTCAAGTTTGAGAGATGGTGCAGGCAATGGGCTTCTTGACGTCCTGACTCTGGGATTACAGAAAAGCATGTGGAAAATTTTTAAGACTTCTAAGGCAGGTTTCCCCCACGTGTCTGTCAGTTTGTCATACTGTAGGGGCTTGTGTGTTGCTGTGATGCTAGAAGCTATGCCACCAGTATTCAGATACCAGCATGGTCACCCATGGAGGACAGGTTTCAGCTGAGCTTCCAGACTAAGACAGACTAGGAAGAAGGACCCGGCAGTCTACTTATGAAAAGCATTAGCCAGGGAAAACCTTATGAATAGCAGCAGAACATTGTCTCATATCCATTAATAATCGGAACCTGAATGTACGAAGTATGAATCTAGGAAAAGTGGAAATCGTCAAAAATGAAATGGAACTCATAAACATCGATATCCTAGGCATTAGTGAGCTGAAATGCACTGGTATTGACCATTTTGGATTGGACAATCATATAGTCTACTATGCTGAGAATGACAACTCGAAGAGGAGTGGTGTTGCATTCATCGTCAAAAGGAACGTTTCAATAGCTATCCTGAAGCACAACGCTGTCAGTGATAGGATAATATCCGTGCGCCTACAAGGAAGACCAGTTAATATGACTATTATTCAAATTTACGCACCAACCACTAGGGCCAAAGATGAAGAAATAGAAGATTTTTATCAGCTGCTGCAGTCTGAAATTGATCAAACATGCAATCAAGATGCAATGATAATTACTGGCGATTGGAACATGAAAGTTGGAAACAAAGAAGAAAGACCAGTAGTTGGAAAATATGGCCTTGGTGATAGAAACAATGCCAGAGATTGAATTATAGAATTCTGTAAGACCAACGACTTCTTCATTGCAAATACCTTCTTTCACCAACATAAACGGCAACTATACACATGGACCTGGCCAGATGGAACACAGAGAAATCAAATTGACTACATCTTTGGAAAGAGAC
Organism: Loxodonta africana; assembly: GCF_030014295.1. Classification (NCBI taxonomy): domain Eukaryota; kingdom Metazoa; phylum Chordata; class Mammalia; order Proboscidea; family Elephantidae; genus Loxodonta; species Loxodonta africana. The sequence goes on from NC_087368.1 coordinate 394,558, forward strand.
GATGGAAAAGCTCAATATCATCAGTCAGAACAAGGCCAGGGGCCGATTGTGGAACAGGCCATCAATTGCTCATATGCAAGTTCAAGCTGAAACTGAAGAAAATCAGAGCAAGTCCACGAGAGCCAAAATATGACCTTGAGTATATCCCACCTGAATTTAGAGACCAACTGAAGACTAGATTTGACACATTGAACACTAGTGACCAAAGACCAGGCGAGTTGTGGAATGACATCAAGGACATCATCCATGAAGAAAGCAAGAGGTCACTGAAAAGAAAGAAAAGACCAAGGTGGATGTCAGAGGAGACTCTGAAACTTGCTCTTGAGCGTCGAGCAGCTAAAGCAAAAGGAAGAATTGATGAAGTAAAAGAACTGAACAGAAGATTTCACAGGGCCTCGGGAGAAGACAAAGTAAAGTATTATAATGACATGTGCAAAGAGCTGGAGATGGAAAACCAAAAGGGAAAAACACGCGGTGTTTCTCAAGCTGAAAGAACTGAAGAAAAACTTCAAGCCTCGAGTTGTAATAGTGAAGGATTCCATGAGGGAAATATTAAATGATGCAGGAAGCATGAAAAGAAGATGGAAGGACTACACAGAGTCATTATACCAAAAAGAATTAGTCGATATTCACCCATTTCAAGAGGTGGCATATGATCAGGCACCGTTGGTACTGAAGGAAGAACTGCAAGCTGCTCTGAAGGCATTGGTGAAAAACAAGGCTCCAGGCACTGATGGAGTATCAATTGAGATGTTTCAACGAACAGGTGCAGCGCTGGAGGTGCTCATTCGTCTATGCCAAGAAATACGGAATACAGCTTCCTGGCCAACTGATTGGAAGAGATCCATATTTATGTCTGTTCCCAAGAAAGGTGATCCAACTGAATGTGCAAAGTATAGAACAATATCATTAATATCACACACAAGGAAAATTCTGCTGAATGTCATTCAAAAAACAGCTTCAGCAGTGTATCGACAGGGAAGTGCCAGAAATTCAGGCTGGTTTCAGAAGAGGACATGGAACCAGGGATATCACTGCTGATGTCAGATGGATCCTGGCTGAATGCGGAGAATACCAGAAGGATGTTTACCTGTGTTTTATTGACTATGCAAAGGCATTCGACTGTGTGGATCATAACAAACCATGGATAACACTGAAAAGAATGGGAATTCCAGAACACTTAATTGTGCTCATGAGGAACCTTTACATAGATCAAGAGGCAGTTTGGACAGAACAAGGGGATACTGATTGGTTTAAAGTCAAGAAAGGTGTGCGTCAGGGTTGTATTCTTTCACCATACCTATTTAATCTGTATGCTGAACAAATAATCCGAGAAGCTGGACTCTGTGAAGAAGAATGGGGCATCAAGATTGGAGGAAGACTCATTGACAACCCTCGTTATGCAGATGACACGACCTTGGTTGCTGAAAGTGAAGAGGACTTCGAGCACTTACACAGCCTTCAGTATGGATTATACCTCAACATAAAGAAAACAAAAATCCTCACAACTGGGCCAATGAGCAACATCATGATAAAAGGAGAAAAGATTGAAGTTGCCAAGGATTTCATTTTACTAGGATCCACAATCAACAGCCATGGAAGCAGCAGTCAAGAAATCAAAAGATGCATTGCATTGGGCAACTCTGCTGCAAAGGACGTCTTCAAAGTGTTGAAGAGCAAAGATGTCACCCTGAAGACTAAGGTGTGCCTGACCCAAGCTGTGGTATTTTCAATCACATCATATGCATGTGAAAGCTGGATAATGAATAAGGAAGACCGAAGAAGAGTTGACACCTTTGAATTGTGGTGTTGGCGAAGAATATTGAATATACCATGGACTGCCAAAAGAACGAAGAAATCTGTCTTGGAAGAAGTGCGGCCAGAATGCTCCTTAGAGGGAAGGATGGCGAGACCGCGTCTTATGTACTTTGGACATGTTGTCAGGAGGGATGAGTCCCTGGAGAAGAACATCATGCTTGGCAGAGTACGGGGTCAGCGGAAAAGAGGAAGACCCTCAACGAGGTGGATTGACACAGTGGCTGCAACAATGAGCTCAAGCATAACAAGGATTATAAGGATGGCGCAGGAGCACGCAGTGTTTTGTTCTGTTGTTCATAGGGTCGCTATGAGTTGAAACCGACTGGACGGCACCTAACACCAACAACAACAACGCAGGTTTACAACCACTCTAGCTTATGGTGCAACCATTAGGTCCCTGCATGTTTTTCCTATACTCCAGGCTCCGTTCCTGAACTTGCCCTTGGAGTTCTATGACAGACTGTAAATTCCATAAAGTAGGGGAGACCGTATGCCAGAGTCTGGTAGAGCTACCACTCAGAAACACATGCCTACTATTTTAGAAGAAACAGTCCTGTCATTTCCAAGGATCATACAGTCTCCATTTCTACTTTCCACACTCCAACCCCAAGTTGGCATAGGTTGTTGTCCCTTAGCCCAAGGTGGGTGGTGTGGAAATTAAACACAGCAGTGAAAAGTCAGGGGTTGCAATCCACCAGCTGCTCCTGGGACAAAGCAGTCTGCTTCCCTAAAGATTTACAGCCTTGGAAACCCTGTGGGGCAGTTCTACCCTCTCCTGTAGGGTCATATGAGTCCAAATCGACACCACAGCAGTGGGTTTAGTTAGCGGGTTTTTTCCCTCAGCAGGTGCCCAAACTATGAGCCTCAGCAGGACACCCCGTGCTTAGTCAGTCACTGGAATGCTCTGCATCACTGGAGGAAGAGGTCTCAAAACTTGAAAATAACATGGGGAGGTGCAAAACCGACGCTTTCTGACAGATTTCCTTAAAATCTTGCTTCTCATGGGTGGTCCTTGGAGCAGGAGTATCATCACCAGCACCTGGGAGCGAGTTAGAAAGGTGGAGTCTCAGGTCCCTACCCCAAACTTACTGGATCAGAATCCGCAGTTTAACAAGATACCCCGGTGATGACTATTCATATTAGGATTTTAGAAACTAACAGATGTAGCAAATGATCAATCGAGCGCTTCTCAGTCCCCGAACATGCAGGCTCAGTGTTTCGTGCAGTCCTCGCACCTACCCCACGCTGTAGCGACAGACTCCCCTGGGAGTTTGGAGCCTGCGCAGCCCAGGGCCATTTAGTGATTGGCTGCTGTGGCCACGTGACCAGCGCTGGGCCTCCCGTGCGAGCTGATTGGCTCTCGCGGAAGCTGACGGACAGGGCAGGGGCGGGGCAGGGCCTGGTCCAAGGGTCTGGCGAGTGGACCAGAGGGGCAAAGGGCCGAAGGCACGAGAGCGCTAGTGCGCGTGCGCGAGCGGCGGGGCTTTCTCTCTCGCCATCAGAGGGAGCCCGCGCGCTTGTCCTGAGGTGAGCGACGCGGTGGGGCTGCTGGTCCTATCGCACCTTCGCAGGGTCCGGACGAGCGGGATGGCAGGGCGGGGCGTGGCAGGGGTAGTCTGGGGTTAACCAACCCCAGGGAGCCCTGCTTCTGAGGTGGACGCAGACCCTCTGCCCTGGTGCGGGGAGGGGGTGGGTGTTTCTTTAGGAAACAGTGTGATTTTCACACATCTAATTTTTTTTTTAAGACATACTCCAGAGATGGATTATCCAATCAGTAAGGTACACACGGGTTTACTTGGGCGGCGTGACCCGGGGACCGAGCCCAAGTGCCGCCCTGAGAAGCTTCTCTGCCCGCTGGACCTGCAGGCGAGCCTGGGCCCAGGTTCCCCGCAGTTGGGCGCTCTGAGCGGGCTGAAGGAACCCAGAGATTCGTTACAGGGCAAAAAATGTTCTAAGCAGTTGGGCACTGGCGGAGCAGGTCTAAATGAGACGCTTAACTGATGACTGGTAAATTGTGAGGAAGGAAATGCCTGCAGTGAACTACAGACCAGATCAGCACTCTGAGATTCTTGTTCAAGAAGACAGATTTTTTTGGGGTGGTGGGTGCAGGCTGGGGATCGCTGTAAATTGAGGTTTTTTCTGGGGCTGTTCCAGGTGTTATTTTCTGCATGTAAATAGGCCGTAGGGAGAGGAAAAACCAAACCAAAAAACGAAACCCGCTGCCCTCGAGTCATTCGTACTCATAGCGACCCTATACGGAGGGGAAGGCAGGGTCTAAATTAAGCCTCTTTAGACTTCCTCAGTTCTTTGAAAAGTGTGTGTTTGAAGAAGACCATTTGGCTGGTAAAAGAGGGATGTGTGGGGACGGAATATCTCTTGTAAACCATGGTTTGAAAAGGGGAGGTGTGTACAGGAGTTTAAGAGTACATTAATACTGCAAGGTATCCCCTACCTCTGTTCTTCATTTCCCCAGACCTGCAATAGCAAGGGCATACGGTACGTCCTTATGGAAACCCAAGACCAAACCCAGTGCCGAGTCGATTCCCACTCATAGCGACCCTGTAGGACTGGGTAGAACTGCCTTCATAGAGTTTCCAAGGAGTGCCTGGTGGATTCGAACTGCTGACCCTTTTGTTAGCAGCTGTAGCACTTAACCACTATGCCACCAGGGTTTCCCATCCTTGTAGTGAAACATAAAAAATCCCTTCAGTTTTCCAGTGGTTAACTAGTGTGCAAATTTTACTGTATTCTGGAGTTTCAGTGTAATCCATTTAGAACTTATTCTGGCATGAGATTGACAAAGATCTATCTACCTGATTCCTTGGAGACATCCAGATACCTTTTCAAAGCCCTTTTATTACTCTTCTCCCTACAAATTTGTTTCTTTACGGAACTGTGATTTTCACACATAATTTTAAGACATACTCCAGAGATGGATTATCCAAGAAGCAAGGTACACTTAGACTTCGGTTTACTTGTGTCTACTTACTTATCTGTAGTCACAATTTACCTGTTTTTCACCACATCTTTGATGTGTTGAAATGCCTGTGAAACTGTGCTCTACTGATTAGTAAGTAAACACAATTAAGCCTGTTGCACACCTTGCTTAGTATAACTCCATGAGTACTTTGCTTACTGGTTAATCTGCCCCTGCATACTTGCAAAATGTCTACACTTGATAGGAAATCAATTAGCTTGGCAAGTTAAAAAAAAATGGAATAGAGAGCACTTAACAGTTGTTGTTACGGAGATGAGAACTCTGAGGTGAATGAAAGTAAAAGGAGAAGTTGCTGTGAAGCTTAAGCTCTCTGGGACTGTAAGAGCTGTCTCTAGTACAGTAACATATAGGTTGACAGGTAATAGTTTGGAACACAAAGCAAATTACTGGGAATAACTTAAAATTTTGTCTAAAGTTTTTAAGTTGGTGTTGGTGATGGTGGGGGAATGAATTCTGAAGGTTGAGGGAGGTAGTATAACTTGAAAAAGGATATGCTTTTAAGACTAAAGAAAAAATGTCATTTTTGTCATGCAGGCAGTCCCCGGATTACGAACGAGTTCTATTCCTAAATCTGTCTTTAAGTTGAATTTGTACATTAGTCTGAACAGTTAGGTACAGTGTTTATCTAATGTCAGTTAATCATATGTTTGTCTTAGCATGTAGTGTTCCTTTTCTATACATAAACAGTAACGAATCATTTCCAGATACACTAAGATATCTTTAACATGATAATACAGTAATAATAACAGTGTTTTAATGCGCTTCCCAAAGTAGTGCCAATTTATTTTTATGAACCATTGTATATACCTCAAATTTTTAATCTAAATAGGCTCTACGGGGGTTGGTTTGTAACTACAGGTTGCACGTTATTTGGACGTAACTGAGGACTGCCTGTGAAAACTACACAAAGGGCGTGCAGTTCTTACATTCAGCCTGTGGAAGGGGCTGTGAAAAGGTTGAAAAACACTGATCAGGTTAAGGAAGGGAAACCAAGAAGATCGGCAGGCTGAGTGCATCTTGAGGGACGTGACATGTATCAGTGACCTATAGCACAAGGGTTTACTCTCTGAATCAATGAAAGCTCACTAGTGTTACTTTCAAAGCAACAAGAAAATCATTTGCTTTCTGTTGTTTCTGCTCCTTGGGTTAGGTGCTGGGAGGATGGAGAGCAAATGAAAGAGATTAGAGTCTGACCTGCATGCCTAAGGAGTAGTGTCCTTTGAGAACGATCCATGTCACATTGTGTACATGTAAGAGCCTTCACATTGAGAGGGGTCTGAGCACCTTCCTTAGGATGTGAGATAGAGCTAGATAGCATAGCCACAGGTAGGGGCCGGGAGTGCTCTTATCAGGTACTGAAGCAGTGGGGGAAAAGGAGAGCCAGGAAATGTTGAATTCAGTGAGGCTCTTCCATTTGGGACATTGAGGAGGCATTTTCAGGCAGAAGTGCCTCATTGTTGGCTAGCCTGGCTTTGCTTTACATGGCTTCTGGACAACCTGCCAGTCACAGTGGAGGCTCCTGTGGAGGTTACATATCTCAGGTGTAGCTTATGCTTATAATGTGCTCTAGAAAAGAAAAGCTCACAAAGACAGAAATCTAGGCTGCCATTCCTGTCACCCACAGGCTTCCAGAAAGCAGATTGCGCCCTCCCTACTAGCAGGTGGCACTGCTGTCTCTGGGAATTCCTGGAGGAGGTGAAATAATGGAGCTGGCAAACCAGTAGCATGTAGCCTCGAGTCTAGAAGATCTTGAGAGGCTCTGTGAGATCTCAGTTAAAGAGAAGCTCAAAGAAAATAGTTGTGAAAGCCAAACTGTTCCTATAAGGTTGGAATAATGGGTATTGTAGAGACTGAGGGATGGTTGTGGTTACTTTGCTGGTTCTGTATGTGTGTTTGTGTGTAGCGGACAAGAAGGCGGAATGTAACGTAACGATTAAGCATCATAATACAGGGTTTGAAAGCACTTTACGTAAATTGGTTAATTGAATGTGAAGTTGAAATCATGATTCAATTAAAATTCCCAATAACTTCATACTTCTGATTCTTTGCTTGTGAAGCTAGTCTACACACATGGGTGGGATTTTGGAAGTATACATGTGACTTTTAAACCTGATCAATATCCAATAATTACATACTTTGAAGGTAGGGGTGAGAGTATTAGTAAAAATAATGTTGGTTAATTATTCAGTATACTTTAGGGTTGGCACAACAGTCAGGTCAAAGTTATTCTCAAGTCAGTCTCTTCTAAAACTTGAATCTTCTTAATAAGTATGGGTTTTCTTAAATTCTGTCCTTTTGAGATTGTATTCACAATCCAAAACGTGAACACTGGTTTTATTGACCTTACGAGCCAGGGTTCATTCATCCATTCTCTCTTTTGAAATAACTAGGTGTCTGTTCTTAGAAATGAACTTTGTAAATGTGATGTTTGAGGGAGATGGGTGTTATTGCCAGTGATGGGAAGGTTACAGTGTATACTGAGGACATCAGCTTTGACCCTGACCCGGGTATAGTACGGGTACCTCCCAGGCTTTACAACCAAAAACATTGGGTGCCCATGGTCCATCTGCAGAACCCACCCACCTGTACACTGTAGGGAACAGGGACATGCTTTCCTCAGAAATTTGGGGGACAATTCTCAGCCCCCTGCCATGTTCACAGCATGACACCCTGCTGCAAGCAGATACTTGCCCGTCTAAGATTGTAGTAGAGAGCCTGCACCACACACTTGATGATCAGCTTCCTGGACACCTGACTTGAATTCATACAAGAAAAGTGAATGGACCCCTAAACCGATATACCTGATAACAGCTCTGGCCATCCAGAGACAGGATGCCAGAGCTCCAAATGTGAAAATAATCAAGCTTGCTTACTCAGGCCGCCCATTTGGGCATATCAAAACAAAACAAAGCAAGAAGCTACGACACAGTAAACAAATGTAAAAAAAACAAATACAATAACTTATAGATGGCTTAGAGACAACAGTGCATATCATGTCACATAAACAAACAGACCACGATTGCCTGAACAAGCTCTCAAAACAAAGAATCAAGGGTTCTTCTAGATGAACGTGTCTTCCTGCAATTATCAGAGGCAGAATACAAAAGATTAATAAACAGAACCCTTTAAGACATTAAGAAGGAAATGAGGCAATGCGCAGAACAACCCAAGGAAGACACAGATAAAGCAGTTGAAAAATCAAAAAGATTATTCAGGAACATAATGAAAAATTTAATAAGCTGGAAAAATCCATAGACAGATAGCAATGAGAAATTCAGAAGATTAACAATAAAATTACAGAATTAGACAACTCAGTAGAAAGTCAGAGGAGCAGAATTGAGCAAGTGGAAGGCAGAATTTCTGAAATTGAAGAAATTGGCACCAATATAGTTGAAGAAAACCCAGATAAAAGAATTTTAAAAAAATGAAGAAAATTTAAGAATCATGTGGGTCTTTATCAAGAGAAATAACTTACGAGTAATTGGAGTACCAGAACAGGGAGGGATAACAGAAAATACAGAGAGAATTACGGAGGATTTGCTGGCAGAAAACTTCCCTGGTATCGTGAAAGGTGAGAAGATATCTATCCAAGATGCTCATCGAACTCCACATAAGGTAGATTTTAAAAGAAAGTCATGAACACATAATCAAACTTGCCAAAACCAAAGATAAAGGGAGAATTTTAAGAGCAACTAGGGATAAACGAAGTCACCTACAAAGGAGAGTCGAAAAGAATAAGTTCAGACTACTCGTCCGAAACTATGCAGGTAAGAAGGCAGTGGGATGACTTATCTAAGAAATTGAAGGGAAAAAATTGCCAGCCAAGAATCACATATCCAGCAAAACTGTCTCTCAAATGTAAAGGTGAAATTAGGATATTTCCAGATAAACAGAAGTTCAGGGAAGTCGTAAAAACCAAACCAAAACTGCAAGAAATACTAAAGGGAGTCCTTTGGTTAGAAAATCAGTAATATCGGGTATCAACCCAAGACTAGAATACTGGATATAGCAATCAGAAGTCAACCCAGATAGGGAAATCACAAAAATAAATCAAGATAAAAACAAAACGCTTAAAACAGGGAGACAGCGATGTTACTATGTAATAGAGGACAACATTAAAACAATAAAGAGGGACTACGAAGTGTAGTCATGGGTCTTTCATATAGAGAAAAGACAAGGTGATACGAAGAAATAAAAGTTAGGTTTAAATTTATAAATATAGGGGTAAATAATAAGGTAACCACAAAGGAGACAAACTGTCCTACACATCAAAATAAAATACAAGAAAAAAATAGAGACTCCTTGGAAACAAAATCAACAACAACGAATAGGAGAAAAGGACAATATGTAAAGATACTCAGGGCATAAAATTAAGCGGGAAAAAGAAACTGACAACAACACTGAAAAAAAGACATCAAAATGATAGCACTAAATTCATACCTCTCCATAATTACGCTGAATGTAAATGGCCTAAATGCACGTATAAAGAGACAGAGAGTGGCAGAATGGATTAGAAAACACGATCTGTGTATCTGCTGCCTATAAGAGTCTTACAGTCTTACCTTAGACTTAGAGACACAAACAAAAACTCAAAGGATGGAAAAAAAGTATATCATGCGAACAACAATTAAAAAACAGCAGGCGTGTCAGTATTAATTTCTGACAAAATAGACTTTAAAGTTAAATCCATCGTAAACGATAAGGAAGGATACTATATAACGATAAAGGGGACAATATACCAAGAGGATATAACCATACAATTTGTGCACCCAGTGATTGGGCTGCAAGATACATAAAACAAACGCTACCAGCATTGAAAAGTGAGATAGACAGCTCCACAATAATAGTAGGAAACCTCAACACACCACTTTCAGTGAAGGACAGGACATCCAGAAAAAAGCTCAGTAAAGACACGGAAGATCTAAATGCCACAATAAACAAACTTGACCTCATAGACATGTACAGAACACCCAACAGCAGCCAAGTGTACTTTCTTTTCTAGTGCACGTGGAATATTCTCTAGGATAGACCACATATTTGGTCATACAGCAAGCCTTAGCAGAATCCAAAACATTGAAATATTACAAAGCACCTTCTCTGACCATAAGGCCATAAAAGTAGAAATCAATAACAGAAAAAGCAGGGAAAGGAAATCAAACACTTGGAAATTGAACAATACCCTTCTCAAAAAAGACTGGAGTATGGAAAACATTAAGGATGGAATAAAGAAATTCATAGAATCCAATGAGAATGAAAACACTTCCTATCAGAAACTTTGGGACACAGCAAAAGCAGTGCTCAGAGGTCAACTTATATCAATAAATGCACACAAAGAAAAAGAAGAAAGGGTCAAAATCAAAGAATTATCCCTAAAACTTGAACAAATAGAGGAGAACAAACAAACCAACAAAAAAACCTCAGGCAGCAGAAGAAAACAAATAATAAAAATTAGAGCAGAATCGAAATAGAAAATAGAAAAACAGTTGAAAGAATTAACAAGACCAAAAGCTGGTTCTTTGAAAAAATCAACAAAATTGAAAAACAACTGGCGAAACTCACAACAGAAAAATAGAAGAGGAAGCAATTAGCCCAAATAAGAAATGAGATGGGCCATATCACAACAGATCCAACTGAAATTAAAAGAATCATATCAGATTACTGTGAAAAATTGTACTCTAAGAAATTTGAAAACCTAGAAGAAATGGATGAATTCTAGAAACACATTACCTACCTAAAGTAACACAGAGGTCAAACAACTATATAGACTCATAACGAAAGAAGAGATTGAGTTCTACCATACTTTCGGAGAAGAGTTTACACCACTACTGCTAAAGGTATTTCAGAGCATAGAAAACCACGTAATTCTCCCAAACTCATTCTATAAAGCCAGCGTATTCTGGTTACCAAAACAAGGAAAAGACACCGCACAAAAAGAAAACTCCAGACCTATATCCCTAATGAACTTAGATGCAAACATCCTCAACAAAATTCAAGCCAATAGAATTCAACAACATGTGAAAAAAATAATTCACCATGACCAAGTGGGATTCATACCAGGTATCCAGGGATGGCTCAACATTAGAAAAACAATTAATGGAATCCATGATATAAATAAAAGACAAGAATCACATGATTTTATCAATTGATGCAGAAAAGGCATTTGACAAAGTTCAACACTCATTCATGATAAAAACTCTCAGCAAAATAGGAATAGAACGCAAATTCCTCAACATAATAAAGGGTATTTATACAAAGCCAACAGCCAACATCACCCTAAATGAAGAGAGCCTGAAAGCATTCCCATTGAGATCGGGAACCAGACAAGGATGCCCTTTATGACCACTGTTACTCAACATTGTGCTGGATGTCCTAACCAGAGCAATTAGGCTAGATAAAGAAATAAAGAGCATCCAGGTTGGCAAAGAAGTCAGAGTATCTCTATTTGCAGATGACATGATCCTTATACACAGAAAAGGCTAAGAAATCCTCCAGAAAACTACTGAAACTAATAGAAGAGTTCAGCAGAGTATCAGGATAGAAGATAAACATACAAAACTCAGTTGGGTTCCTTTACATCAACAAAAAGAACCTTGAGGAGGAAATCACCAAAGCAATACCATTTATGCTAGCCCCCAAAAAGATAAAATACTTAGGAATAAATCTTAGCAGAGATGTAAAAGACTTGTACAAAGAAAACTACAAAACACTTCTGCAAGAAACCAAAAAAGACCTACGTAAGTGGAAAAACATACCTTACTCATGGATAGAAAGACTTAACATTGTAAAAATGTCTTTTCTACCAAAAGCGATTTGCAGATTTAATGCAATTCCGATCCAAACTCCAAAGACATTTTCTAATGAGATGGAGAAACAAATCACCAACTTCATATGGAAGGGAAAGAGACCTCGGATATGTAAAGCATCACTGAAAAAGAAGAACATAGTGGGAGGCCTCACTCTACCTGATTTTGGAACCTGTTATACCACCACAGTAGTCAAAAAAAACAGCCTGGTACTGGTACAACAACAGATACATAGACCAATGGAACAGAATTGAGAATCCAGACATAATTCCATCTACAGATGAGCAGTAGATATTTGACTAAGACCCAAAGTCAGTTAATTGGGGCAAAGACAGTCTTTTTAACAAATGGTGCTGGTATGACTGGATATCCATCTCCAAAAAAAGGAAAGAAGACCCATACCTCACACCATGCACAAAAATGAACTCAAAATAGATCAAAGACCTAAATAGAAAATTTAAAATGATAAAGATCATTTTAAACAGTACTAGCATCTGAGTTTATTTGAAGGCATCCTGTCCTAGTTTGTTGTTACAGTGTATTTTGGATGTAGGCTTTCTTTTGGAGAGGAAAGAAAGGTGAAGGTGGAGGAGGCAGGAAGGAGGCTGTTCAGAAGAGCAGTCAGGAAAGTGCTCTTCATGGAGGGATCTTGTAATGTGAAAGTCACGCATTCATAAGTAGACCAGAGGACATAGAGAAGTAACCCCCCAAATCAAAATATCTTTTCAAATGACTGCTGATCCAGAAGAGTTGTTGCAGGTGATTAATGAAGACCAGAGACTGTTTGCACAAGTCTCTTTGTTCTAGAGCCTTTCCTTTTCTGTCTCCTCTCTTTTGGAATATGGAAAAAAGTTGTCTTCAACATAATGCCTTTGATAAATGCTTTACTTTAATACGTGTGTTCTTTTGTTACTCTTCAGAACTGTATGTCGGAAAGGTGAAAAAGGCTGTAATCCTGATCCAGACCCGAGTGATGTACGTTATTTTAATAGAAAGCACCAACTTGACTCTAAGGCAGGGTCAGTGCAGGTATTAGATGTAAACCATCCTGGCAGGCTTGCGTTCACCCTTGCGGTGTTTTCTGGCCTCTGTAGTGTTAGATACACTTGCAAAGCTTATAACAAATGTGGACAGATCTTGGATCTAATATGTGGAGAAGCCATCTTAGACAGGTAGCCTTGTTTATTTATATCCTCTCTACCCTGTGTTTATAGTACTAAGTGTTAAGTTTTTACTAGAAGGAAAGGGGCACTTCTGTGTAGCAGAAAGGGGACAGTGAGAGAAGCTGTTTTAGTAGATAGGTTGGTGTCTTAGTCATCTAGTGCCACTGTAACAGAAATGCCACAAGTGGATGGCTTTAACAAAGAGAAATTTGTTCTCTCACACTTTAGGCGTCCAGAAGTCGAAATTCATGATGCTAGCTCCAGGGGACGGCTTTTTGTCTGTGTGAGCTCCGAGGGAAGGTCCTTGTCATCAATCTTCCCATCCTAGGAGCGTCTCAGTGCAGGGGCCTTGTGTCCAAAGGAAGCGCTCCCCTCCTGGTTCTGCATTCTTGGTGGTAGGAGGTCCCCATGTCTCTGTACTCACTTCTCCCTTTTATATCTTGAAAGAGATCGATTTAAAATACAAACTAATTTTGTAGATTGAGTTTTGCCTCATTAACATGACTACCCCTAATCCCACCTCATTACCATCATAGAGGTAGGATTTACAATGCATAGGAAATTACATCATATGACTGACTGGTGGACAGTCATACAATACTGGGAATCATGGTCTAGCCAAGTTGACAAACATTTTAGGGGGGACACAATTCAATCCATGAGAGCTGGTGTTTGAATAGTTGAAATTTTCATTCCAGTGCTGCTCAAAGTGTGGTCCTAGCAGCATCAGCATTATCTGGGAACTTGTTAAAGATGTAAATGATTGGAGCTCAACCCAGACCTCCTGAATCAGAAACTTGGGGTTGGAGCTCGATAATCTGTGTTTTAACAAGCCCTCCATGATTCTGATGTATGTTAAAATTCGGGAGTACTGCTCTAGTGATGCGTGATATGGTGAAATCTTATGCATAGTGTCTGTGTGTGTATGGAGGGCAAGGGTTAAGGAAGTGTTTTATCAGGTAGTCGGAGGATGAGTAAGACTGTCTTGTGATATACTTTTGGATTATTTTCCCAGTCCATGGTGTAAGCCTTTAACTATGCTGTCCAGTACAGTAGCCACCAGCCACATGTGGCTATTTATTTTTAAATTAATATAATTAAATACAATTAAAAAACTTATTCAGTCGAAGTAGCTACCTTTCAAGTGCTTAGAAGCCGCATGTGCTTAGTGTTGCCTTATTGGAGAGCACAGATGTAGAGCATGTTCACCATCACAGAAAGTTCTATTGGACAGCACTGTTTCAGCCTGTAATGACCCCTGTTTGACTCATACAGGCTGGAAACCCCCACTTGTAGTGATAGTGTGTTCTAGTTAAGTCAAGACCTCAACTCCTTTAAAGCAGAATTGAGTTTTGGACTTCTGTCCCCAAACCCCCGCCCTTGCTCCGCTGACCTTTGAAGTATTTAGTTTATCCTGGAAACTTCTTTGCTTTTGGTCCAGCCCAGTTGAGCTGACCTTCCGTGTATTGAGTATTGACCTTCCCTTCACCTAAAGTAGTTCTTATCTACTAACTAATCACTAAATAACCATCTCCCTCCCTCCCTCCTTCCCCCCCGTAACCACAACAGTATGTGTTCTTCTCAGTTTATACTATTTCTCAAGATCTTATAGTAATGGTCTTATACAATATTTGTCCTTTTGCCTGTGACTAATTTCACTCAGCATAATGCCTTCGAGGTTCCTCCATGTTATGAAATGTTTCACAGATTTGTCACTTCTTTATCGATGCGTAGTATTCCATTGTGTGAATGTACCACAATTTATTTAACCATTCATCCGTTGATGGACACCTTGGTTGCTTCCAGCTTTTTGCTATTGTAAATAAACATGGGAGTGCATATATCTGTTCATGTGAAGGCTCTTATTTCTTTAGGGTATATTCCGAGGAGTGGGATTTCTGGGTTGTATGGTAGTTCTATTTTTAACTGTTTAAGAAAACGCCAGATAGATTTCCAAAGTGGTTGTACCATTTTACATTCCCAACAGCAGTGTATAAGAGTTCCAATCTCTCTGCAGCCTCTCCAACATTTATTATTTTGTTTTTTTTGGCTTAATGCCAGCCTTGTTGGAGTGAGATGGAATCTCATCGTAGTATGAATTTGCATTTCTCTAATGCCTAATGATCGAGAGCATTTTCTCATGTATCTGTTAGCTGCCTGAATATCTTCTTTAGTGAAGTGTGTGTTCATATACTTTGCCTACTTCTTGATTGGGTTGTTTGTCTTTTTGTGGTTGAGTTTTAACAGAATCATACAGATTTTAGAGATCAGGCACTGGTCGGAGATGTCATAGCTGAAAATTCTTTCCCAATCTGTAGGTGGTCTTTTTACTCTTTTGGTGAACTCTTTAGATGAGCATAGGTGCTTGATTTTTAGGAGCTCCCAGTTATTTAGTTTCTCTTCATCATTTTTGGTAATATTTCGTATTCTGTTTATGCCTTGTATTAGGGCTTCTAACATTGTCCCTATTTTTTCTTCCATGATCTTTATCGTTTTAGTCTTTATGTTTAGGTCTTTGATCCACTTGGAGTTAGTTTTTGTGCGTGGTGTGAGGTATGGGTCCTGTTTCATTTTTTTGCAAATGAATATCCAGTTATGCCAGCACCATTTGTTAAAAAGACTATCTTTTCCCCAATTAACTGACACTGGGCCTTTGTCAAATATCAGCTGCTGATATGTGGATGGATTTATATCTGGGTTCTCAATTCTGTTCCATTGGTCTATGTGTCTGTTGTTGTACCAGTACCAGGCTGTTTTGACTACTGTGGCTGTATAATAGGTTCTAAAATCAGGTAGAGTGAGGCCTCCCACTTTCTTCTTCTTTTTCGGTAATGCTTTACTTATCCGGGGCTTCTTTCCCTTCCATATGAAGTTGGAGATCTGTTTCTCCATCGCATTAAAAAATGTCGTTGCAATTTAGATTGGAACTGCATTGTATGTATAGATGGTTTTTGGTAGAATAGACATTTTTACTATGTTAAGTCTTCCTATCCATGAGCAAGGTATGTTTTTCCACCTATGTAGGTCCTTTTTAGTTTCTTGCTGTAGTACTTTGTAGTTTTGTTTGTATAAGTCTTTTACATCTTTGGTAAGATTTATTCCTAAGTATTTTACCTTCTTGGGGCCTACTGTGAATGGTATTGATTTGGTTATTTCCTCTTTGATGTTCTTTTTGTTGATGTAGAAGAATCCAAGTGATTTTTGTATGTTTATCCTATAACCTGAGACTCTTCTAAACTCTTCTATTAGTTTCAGTATTTTTCTGGAGGATTCCTTAGGGTTTTCTGTGTATAAGATCACGCCATCTGCAAATAGAGATAATTTTACTTCCTCCTGGCCAATCCGGATGCCCTTTATTTCTTTGTCTAGCGTAGTTGCTCTGCCTAGGACATCTAGCACAATGTTGAATAAGAGCGGTGATAAAGGGCATCCTTGTCTGGTTCCCTTTCTTAAGGGAAATGCTTTCATGCTCTCTCCATTTAGAGTGATTTTGGCTGTTGGCTTTGTATAGATGCTCTTTATTATGTTGAGGATTTTTGTTAAATACCTATTTCCCTGAGAGTTTTTATCATAAATGGGTGTTGGACTTTGTCAAATACCTTTTCTGTATCAATTGATGAGATCATGTGGTTTTTGTCTTTTGTTTTATTTATATGGTGGATTACATTAATGGTTTTTCTAATATTAAACCAGCCTTGCATACCTGGTATAAATCCCACTTGGTCATGGTGGATTATTTTTTTTTTTTTTTGATATGTTGTTGAATTCTATTGTCTAGGATTTTGTTGAGGATTTTTGCATCTATGTTCATGATGGATATAGGTTTGTCATTTTCTTTTTTCATGATGTCTTTACCTGGTTTTGGTATCAGGGATATGGTGGCTTCATAGAATGAGTTAGGTAGTATTCCGTCATCTTCTATGCTTTGAAATACCTTTAGTAGTGGTGGTGTTAACTCTTCTCTGAAAGTTTCGTAGAACTCTGCAGTAAAGCCATCTGGGCCAGGGCTTTTTTTTTGTTGGGAGTTTTTTGATTACCGTTTCAATCTCTTTTTTTGTTATGGGTGTATTTAGTTGTTCTACTTCTGATTGTGTTAGTTTAGGTAGGTAGTGTTTTCCTAGGAATTCATCTATCAAATTTGTTAGAGTACAATTTTTCATAATAATCTGATATGATTCTTTTAATTTCAGTTGGGTCTGTTGAGATGTGGCCCATCTCGTTTCTTATTCGGGTTATTTGTTTCCTTTCCTGTATTTCTTTAGTCAGTCTGGCCAATGGTTTATCAATTTTGTTAATTTTTTCAAAGAAGCAGCTTTCGGCTTTGCTAATTCTTTCAGTTGTTTTTCTGTTCTCTAATTCATTTAGTTCAGCTCTAATTTTTATTATTTGTTTTCTTCTGGTGCCCGATGGATTCTTTTATTGCTCACTTTCTATTTGTTCAAGTTGTAGGGACAGTTCTCTGATTTTGGCTCTTTCTTCTTTTTGTATGTGTGCATTTATTGATATAAATTGACCTCTGAGCCCTGCTTTTGCTGTGTCCCAGAGGTTTCGATAGGAAGTGTTTTCATTCTCGTTGCATTCTATGAATTTCTTTATTCCGTCCTTAATGTCTTCTATAACCCAGTCTTTTTTCAGCAGGGTGTTGTTCAGTTTCCAAGTATTTGATTTCTTTTCCCTAATTTTTCTGTTATTGATTTCCACTTTTATGGCCTTATGGTCTGAGAAGATGCTTTGTAGTATTTCGATGTTTTGGATTCTGCAAAGGTTTGTTTTATGACCTAATATGTGGTCTATTCTAGAGACTATTCCATGTGCACTAGAAAAAAAGGTATACTTTGCAGCAGTTGGGTGGAGAGTTCTATATGTCAATGAGGTCAAGTTGGTTGATTGTAGCAATTAGGTCTTCCGTGTCTCTATTGAGCTTCTTATTGGATGTCCTGTCCTTCTCCGAAAGTGGTGTGTTGAAGTCTCCTACTATAATTGTGGAGGTGTCTATCTCACTTTTCAGTTCTGTTAAAATTTGATTTATGTATCTTGCAGCGCTGTCATTGGGTGCATAAATTTTTAATATGGTTATATCTTCCTGGTCAATTGTCCCTTTTATCATTATGTAGTGTCCTTCTTTATCCTTTGTGGTGGATTTAACTTTAAAGTCTATTTTGTAAGAAATTAATATTGCTACTCCTGCTCTTTTTTGCTTATTGTTTGCTTAATATATTTTTTTCCATCGTTTGAGTTTTAGTTTGTTTGTGTCTCTAAGTCTAAGGTGTGTCTCTTGTAGGCAGCATATAGATGCATCGTGTTTCTTTATCCAGTCTGAGACTCTCTGTCTCTTTATTGGTGCATTTAGTTCATTTACATTCAGTGTAATTATAGATATGTGTTTAGTGCTGTCATTTTGATGCCTTTTTATGTGTGTTGTTGACAATTTCATTTTTCCACTTACTTTTTTGTGCTGAGACGTTTTTCTTTGTAAATTGTGTGTTCCTCATTTTCATAGTAGTTGACTTCATGTTTGCTGAGTCGTTAGTTTTTCTTGGTTTTTATTTTGAATTATAGAATTGTTAGACCTCTTTGTGGTTACCTTAATATTTACCCCTATTTTTCTAAGTAAAACCCTAACTTGTATTGTCCTATATCGCCTTGTATCCCTCTCCATATGGGAGTTCTATGCCACCTGTATTTAGTCCCTCTTTTTGATTACTGTGATCTTTTACATATTGACTTCAATGAGTCCCTGTTTTGAGTGTTTTTGTCTTTTTAAAATTAATCTTAATTTGTTTTTGTGATTTCCCTATTTGAGTTGATATGAGGATGTTCTGCTCTGTGACCTTGTGTTGTGTTGTTATCTGACGTTATTGATTTTCTGACCAATTTCCTTTAGTATTTCTTGGAGCTTTGGTTTGGTTTTTGCAAATTCTCTAAGCTTGTGTTTATCTGTGAATGTTTTAATTTCGCCTTCATATTTGAGAGAGAGTTTTGCTGGATATATGATCCTTGGCTGGCAGTTGTTCTCCTTCAGTGCCCTATATATGTCATCCCGTTGCCTTCTTGACTGCATGGTTTCTACTGAGTAGTCTGAACTTATTGATTCTCCTTTGTAGGAGACCTTTCTTTTATCCCTGGCTGCTTCTAAAATTTTCTCTTTATCTTTAGTTTTGGCAAGTTTGATGATAATATATCTTGGTGATTTTCTTTTTGGATCAGTCTTATATGGGGTTCAGTGAGCATCTTGGATAGATATCATTTTGTCTGTCATGATGTCAGGGAAGTTTTCTGCCAACAGATCTTCAACAATTCTCTCTCCATTTTCTGTTATCCCTCCCTGTTCTTGGACTCCAATCACATGCAAGTTATTCTTCTTGATAGAGTACCACATGATTCTTAGTGTTTCTCCGTTTTTTTTAATTCTTTTATCTGATTTTTTTTCAGCTATGTGGGTGTCCATTCCCTTGTCCTCCAGAACCCCCACCCTGCATTCCAGTTGTTCAAGTCTGCTCCTCTGACTTCCTATTGAGTTGTCTAATTCTATAATTTTACTGCTAATCTTTTGGATTTCTGAATGCTGCCTCTCTATCGATTCTTGAAGCTTATTAATTTTTCCACTATGCTCTTGAATAATCTTTTTGAGTTCTTCAAATGCTTTATCAGTGTGTTCTTTGGCTTTTTCTGTAGATTCCCTTATTTCATTTCTGAGGTCATCCCTGATGTCTTGAAGCATTCTGTAAATTAGTCTTTTATATTCTGCATCTGGCAATTCCAGGATTGTATCTTCATTTGGGAAAGGTTTTGATTCTTTAGTTTGGGGAGTTGTAGAAGCATTCATGGTCTGCTTCTTTATGTGGTTTGATATCGACTGCTGTCTCCGAGCCATCTCTAAGATATTGTAGTGATTTATTCTATATTTGCTCACTGAGTCTTATCTTGTTTTGTTTTGTTTCAATATATGTAGATGGGCTACTAGATTGTGCTGTCTTGATTGTTGTAGCCCTTGACTTACTTATGACCTATTACCAGCTGGTTTGGGCTGTTACCAAATACATAAGTCTAAGAATCCATTCACTACTCTTGAGTAGAATCTGATTTTAGGTCATCAAGTGTGTGGTGCATACTGTCACGTATCCACCTGAAAGGTAATGGTGATAGTTGTGTGCACCAAATTCTAGTAGCAGCAGGGGCTCACACTCCGGGGGGTGGGGGGGGCAGGGTGCTGACAGGCTTCTCCCAAGTGCCGGTGAGGTAGGTGTGTCTCTATTCCTAAAGCACTTTGGTGGGTGGGCTCTGCAGCTGTACCTTAGACCCCCAATGCAAGTACCTGTACAGATTGGTAGGTGTCACCATCGTCAGACCCCTAAGGCAGGAGGCTAGGTGGTCTGGGGGGAGCTTTAGCCCTCAGTTCCCTGTTGTGGGTCAGTGAGGGCTCTGTTGAATACGCAGAGATATCAGACCTGGGAAACTTGTCTTTCCAGTAAGCTGCTAAAACAATTACAGTCAGATCCCTATCAGAATTGCCCTTGCATTATAATAGCCGCCTTGTTCCCTGTATGGATGAAAGCCCCAAACTGTGGATCACATATGCTTGGCTGGAGCTGATTCTGTGTTTTTACTCCAATTAGGGAAGGATTTTTGGTCCCTGGGTTTTTTGTAGCTGATTCTCTCAGGCCAGGAGAATGGGTTAGGAAAAGACCAAAAAAGAAAAGAAAGAAAAACCGCAGTGCAATTCGCTCTCTGGCTCAGGAAATTCCAATGTTAATGAAGCCGCTTGGGAAGGGGAGGGGAGGGTTCGGATAAATAGGAGAGAGTAGCACCCCAGAATATAGACAAAGTTACTTATCCTGCTTGGGATGACTGTTTTATCTGAGATTCCTGAGGGGCGCTTCGACTGTGTGCACTGGCTGCATAGAGATTGCCCCTGAGGGTCAGGCCCGCGTCCCGTGCTTACGCTGTCCCAGAAGCCGTGGTTAGTTCCTCTGCTCCCAGTCCAAAGCCCAGGGCCAAGTTTCCCTGGCTGGGACGCCGCACTCCCAGCTCCAAAACCAGTCACTGCCTCCCGGTGTCTTCTCCTCCTGTCAGCCGTGTTGCTGCGTTGTATGCACTGGCTGGGCTTCTCTCGAGGTCACTTCTTGGGGGTAGGGCCATGTGCCACGTTTGTGCTGTCTCAGGATGCCGTGCTTAGCTCCGCTGCGCCCGGTCCAAAGCCCGGCGCAAAGGTTTCCTGACTGGGACGCTGGCTCCAGGCTCCAAAAACAGTCGCTGCTTCCCCGTGGTTGTTCATTCTCAGTCTCTGTCACTGAGGTCAGTTCTTTAGGTCTGTGTTTGATGGGAATCATGGCCTAACCAAGTTGTTACACATAATACAATTTTGGGGTGACAATACAATCCATGACATAGGGTGAGAAGAAATTTAAAGTCTCATTAGTATTTTTTTTTAATACCAAAGTTTTATTGTGAAATAAGAAACAGATATAAAAAGGGGAGGGGAGAAGGGATGTAGGCAAAGAATGCAAATGTGCTTTCCAAAGTGCAAAAGAAATTAGGCTCTGAGTGTCTGGTTGCAGTTAGACGTGGTGGTAGATACGGATTCCATGTAAAAGCTGGAATCCTTCAGGGAGTGGGATGGGGTGAGGTTTCCTTTTAGGTGCTGAGGTTTACCTAGAGGCTAGACAGGACGTGGCTAGGCCAGCAGAAAAGGAAGTAGGAAATTCCTTCCCCTTAACCAGCTGCCTAGTCAATCCATCAACCAACAGGGACAGGGGACCAGCACTCCCCAGAGGCCAAGTCCCAGATGCCATGTAATCTGAGAAGGTTTTAAGGCCAGGCAGCCTGGTGACTTCCAGCCCTACGGGATCTTTGAGTCATACATATATCATTTCATTAACCTCACAGCAAACCCCACGAGGTAGGTGGTAGGTATCAGCATTTTATAGACATACACATTGCTGTCAGGAGAAATAAAACCCCTTGAGATAGTTCCCCTGGCTAGTCTGTTACTGGTCTAGGCTTCCAACCCAGGTATGGTAAGTTCTATGACTGCTTTTAAAATCTAATTCTTACGTGCAGGAACGCCATCCTATCTCTTCCAAGTATTCCTTATAGTAAAAACCTTACAATCTAAGCTGGATTGTCCCAGCTCCCTCATGCCCCCCAGAACACCAGTGTAGGCCAGCTTCTTTAGTGGAGGCCCATGCCAAGGTAAGTGAAGAGTTCTTGAGTGTTTTCGAGACACACCTGTATCAAGTAGGCGGTCAAGCATATGAATTTCAAAATGGTAGGAAAGGAGGGCAGGGACAGGGTGTGTAAATGGGGGACAGGAAGTGAAGGACGTCAGTCTGAGTCAGGCCCCTCTCTCTTGAACATTAGTTTTTTACAGTGGGTGGTAGATTCCCCTTTCCTAGAGTTTGGAAGGCTGCATTGATCCCTGCTCCCCTCTGACTGCTTCCCAGCCTGGGCATCCTTCAGCTCCAATGCCTCGTTCAACTCTAGGAACATCTTGAAGCATTCATGCCCATGGATCTTAAGGGTGAAATATTTTTCGTCCACTGGCTTCTTCTTTGGCTCGGTAGAGGAGCTGGTGCTGGTGGGCAGTGCTTACTCAGTGATCCTCTCAGAGGCTGGCTCCCACTTGTTGTGGAAATTTTCTTCCTCTGTACGTCTGTCTCTCCCAGAACAGTACAAATATGCACCTCGAAACTGTTGTGTCCTAGCAGATTACCATCGGAGTCTTCCAGTGTGATGATGGTGAGGATGGGTTCCCCCCCCCCATGCAGGAGCTGCTACACATGAAGTTGAAGTGGATGGTGGTAGTCAGAACCGACCTGAGGTAGCTCATAGGGTACCCCACACTATGTCGAAGAGTAATGGTGTCCTACAAATATCAGCACGCAGGATTCCTCCCACCTGGATAAGATGCTGAGGAGCGGCCAGGCCATCGCTATAGTCGGAGTAGCACTCAAGATGGGGGCAGTGCTGCACGACCTCTGTCATGTGCTGACATCTGGTAGATGGCCATGGTGTGAACACAGGTGCTGGGGTGGAGTGGGGTGGTGAGCTGAGCTACGGCTGCACTGGACAGGTCTTTGCCAGCTGGCAGAACAGCTTGTTAAGGTCAGGGGAGTACGTGCAGGTGACAGACTTGGCTGTCCCAGAATGCAGGAAGCCAAGATGGAAACCACAGTTGCTGCAGTAGGTCTTCTGGGAAGGGACAGAGGATGAAAGTGTCTAGGAGGTGGCTGGTGTAAGGGTGGCTGGTGCAGGGGCTGCTGATATTCCTTGAGCCCCAGCTTGGCTTTCTAGCCAGTCTGCAGCATCTTCTGGGAGTAGCAGATCGTCTACTGCCTCCGCTGCTGGGGACAGTGAGGGGGACAGAACCAGCTTCTCAGGAAGGAGTTTCCCCAAGTACGAAAAAGTCTCTTGACTCAGAAGGAGCTCAGTACTGAGATCTGACTCGGGCTCCTCCATTGCAGCTCCAGGGAAGTCAGTCTGTCCATGGAACCTCAGGGAAGTATGTAACAGTCCTGGGAAGGAAACTCCAAGCCCAGAAAGCAGGTGCCCCCAGAGCCCAGCAGCTAGCTGTGCCCCGGGTGGTGGCTTTGCGCTTTTGACACATTAAGATTACTTCCCAGATAGTTATGCATTATCTTAGAATCACAAAGTCATAGCTAGAAAGAATCCCAGAGATGGTATAATTCAAACTTTTCATTTTATAGACAGGAGGTTTCAATTCAGAAACTAGGTGACCTGACCAAGCTAACAGAGCTAGTTAGTGGCAGAAAACAAGGGGTCTGAGACTGAAGCTTGGATCTCATCTGGGTCTTCCATTTCTCAGTGCTGCCTCCCTTCACCTGCCATCAGGACATAGAGGCTGGGGCCAAGAAAATCTCTTGGGAATTCCTTAATATAGGATTTTGAAGGCACGGCATGAATAGTGTTGGGTTTGGGGAGAAAGTCAAGGTTAGACTTCTCTTTGCAGCTCATTCTTTTCTTCCCTGACTGATCCGGAGCAGGATTTTTTTACTGTGCATCTTCGGGTTTTTAAAAACTTTTCTGCACACCATTTCCTGTAAGAAAAAAACCTTCACCATCCTAGAAGAGTCCTTCCCCAATCACTTGTTCTTAAACTGAGGTTCCCGAACTCCCAAAGGGCTGTTTTCAGGGTTCATCCATGTGGTAGCATGTATCTGAACTTCATTTTTCCTAGTGGCTGAATAATAGGCCATTGTGTGCATATTCCATGTTTTGTTTATTATCTGTTGATGGACTCTTGGGTAATTTCTACATTTTGGCTGTTGTGAATAATGCTGCCATGAAAATTTGTGTAGAAGTATCTGTTTGAGTGCCTACTTTCAGATAGTTTAGGTATATACCTGGGAGTGGAATTGCTGGGTCATATGGTACTTCTGTGTTCAATGTTTTGAGAAACTGCTAAACAGTTTTCCACAGTGACTGCCATTTTACAATCCCACCAGCAATGCACAGGGTTCTAATTTTTCGACATGGCTTCCTTTTTAATAACAGTATTAACATTATTCTGAGGATGGAGTTCTTGGCTTCAATAGGCTGTCAAAGAAGCCCGTGCTACTAAGAATACTAATAACGCTCTAATCTACAGAAGATCCTGGAAAATCCCCAGGATGGGAGAATTCTTGATTGAGGAGTTAAAGGCCTTAAGGTGGAAGAGAGCTGTGAGGTGGAATATGGAAGTTTCAAGTAGTAGTTGAATCTTTATTAAAAATACTTAAAATTGCTCATTAAATGAAGATGCTGATATTGGCTCATCTTAAATTAATAATGAGTATGTAAAAAATTTTTTTTTTTTTTATGTAAGTATTCATTTCCATTTACCATTCCTTGCTCGATAAGTACTCCTTCCTAATTTCGCCAAGACACTTTCAAATTCCCTTTGCTTTGTTGGAGATGACATGCGTGCTAAGTGGCTCCCCTCTTTTCCTCTCCGATTTGGTTTCCAGATACTCTGTGCCTTTCTGATTTATCACTTGGGAGTTTTTGACTCCTGTCTTTCACATCAGTGATCCTACATCTCATGTTCTTCTGTAAGCTCCTAGAACCCACCATCATCTCAGAGATGCAAAATAATTTACATGCCTGGATAAAAAAAACAAACTTTACATTCTTTTGTCTTCAGGGTTCGCCACCAAAACCTGTGTTCCTCTTCTGCGAATTCATTGGTTTCCCTTTTCTATTTGCTACCCCAAATTCTCTCTTTTTGTGGTTATCCCCAAATAGGAATGACTCAGAATTTGTACGCATTGGAAACAAGACTCTCGTTTTTGCCAGAAAGTAAAAGGAAGGTAATTTGTGTTTAAGTGACATTTTGGATATGGGGGACATAGCTTTGTTAGGGCTCACTGTATTTTGAAGATCATATGCCTAAAAAATCCCTGTTGCGTACCCTGTGACAGTTTGCCTGTATTTAGTACCCCGGTGGCCTTTCTTGGTGAATTTCACCTTCTGGGACCTTTCTGGGTATGGGCCAGAATCATACTTGTTCTAGCTTTAGTGAAGAGTAAAAATTCCTTTTCTTTAGAAGGCTATCATTGAGTTTATTTAATGACAGGAAAAAAAAAGCCAAATGTTTGCCTTCTAATCCTATCACACTACTAAGTTATTGAGAGATTTTTGGGGGGCATCAGTGATTTCTCAGAATTTCTTTCCTTGTTTTCAAAATAAGGGGGGTGGTAGTAGGTAGTAACTCCTTAAATTCTTCCTGTTCTCCAAACCCTGTGACTGTCAGATTCTATCTGATGCTCATACTAAACACATCCTAGAACTGCTGGCTAGTTGGGGATTCATTTATAATCAATTAAAGTCAGGACCAGGAAAATAATACTTTATTTCTACAGATCACTTTGTGGTTTACAAAACTATTCTCTAACTATCTCTTTTTACTCTCTTTTCTGTTCCTCTGAGGCCAGCAGCATTGACATCACCTGGGAACTTCCCAGAAAAGCACAATCTCAGACCTCGCCCTGTCCTCTTGAGTTAGAATTTACATTTTACCAAGATGCTCAGGTGATGTGCACTCACAAGGAGTCTGAGAACTGCTGCTTTGTTTCATTCTGAGCCTCCTAATGTGGTCGCGATGAGTTGGAACCAGTTCACCAGCACCTAACAACAGTGACAACAGTGACCCTCAGAGGAAGGCAGGGTATTTTACAGATGAGGAAATCAAGACTCAGAGTTGTTAAGTAACTAAGTCAAGGTTACTGTGCTTGTATCTTCTCCAAAATTTCTTGCTCTAAACCTAATGCAGCCAGAATGCTTATTAGAAGGGAGGATAGCAAAGCTTCATCTCACATGCTTTGGACATGTGATCAGGAGGGTCTAGCTGCAGAAGTAGAACATCATGTTTGGAAAAACAGAGGGTCACCAAAAAAGAGGAAAGCCCTCAGTGAGATGGATTGACACAGGGACTGAAACAATGGGCTCAAACATAGCAACAATTGTGAAGATGGCACAGGATCAGGCAGTGTTTCATTCTTTTGTACACAGGGTCTTTGGGAGTCAGAATTACTCGACGGCACCTAACAACAACAAACCTAATGCTGTCTTCTTGGTTGGCCTGGAGTCAGCCTTGTACAACACAGACTCCTGGCAGCAGTCTGTGTGGTTAGTTCTAGGCAACTGGTGACTGAGTTCTAGCCAGCATAATGTGAGTGAAAGTAGGAAGTACTGTGATCCCTTTCTAGGGAAAAGACACAAACTCAAAAAGATAACTTCCATGTAGCTCCTCCATTGTGGTTTCCACTCCTAGCTGGCTTGAAAAGAGAGAACTCCCCAGAGCAACCTTGGTTTTCAGGGGGCAGGGGAGACTGGTGTAGGCACAGGTGTCTGTGTGTTGCAGGGGGTGATGCTCTGAACAGCGTAAGGGCCTGCCAACCATCCCCTGAGTGTCTATGAGGAAAGTGTATCCCTGTTACCTGGAATGCACAGGTGGGTGGGTCCTACAGCTGGATCATGGGCACCCAATGCTTTTGGTTGTAAGGACTGGTAGGCACCGCTTATCCTTGGACCCCTGTCGTGGGTGGCTAAGTGACGTGGGTGGAGCCACCAGTCCTCAGGCCCCTGATGTGGGTAGGTTAGGACCCTGTTTAATAGGCAAATTGGTGTTAAACATCAAAAACCCACCTCTCCACCGTACAGCTGAGACAGTTGAAGTCAGATCTCATGCAGACATACCGTCGCAGTCTACCAAGAAGGGCCTAATGTCCTGAAATGAGCCCACACAGGTCCGTGCAGGGGTTAAAGGTATTCAAAGTCCACGGACCATTTGTGCTTGGACAGGAGCCGCTTCTGTCCTGAGCTCCCCAGCTTAGTGGATCTGGCAGATTATTTTTTATTCCAAGGCCAGGAGGATGGCTCAGGGCACACAGCAGAACCTATCTCAGGCCCAGGAAATTGACAGCCACTGAAGCCGTCTTGGGGGCTGGGGGTGCGGTAAAATAAATGCAAGTACTTAGCTTTTGCCGAGAGCGCCGTTCTTCTCTGGTTTGTGAGACGTGAGTGGACTGTGCAGCTGGCTGTCTCTCCCTGAGGAAACCAGGTCCCTAACACTACCTCCAGCCCTGCTGCGGTTGCTCCAGGGGATTGTGCCTGAGGGGAACTGGTTCCTGTCGAATCATGTCCAGCAACTCCTTGCTGCTTCCGAACCATCTCTCCCTTGCCCTGTCGCTCAGTCCGATTTCCGAACTTTGTCCTTGATGTTCAGGGATTCTACTTTGTCATATATGTAACCATTTCACTTGTTTTCTCAGGTCTTTGGTGTAAGTGGGACCTCCGGAAGCATCTGAATACTCTGCGATCTTGGCCCCGCCTCACCCCAGAGCAACCTTAGAAATGTTTTAGAGATGACAAGGCTGTTGTCAGCGTGGGTCCCTGGATGACTGCATTGAGGAGGCCCACTGCAGTGACGGATCTTTCACCTGTCCAGTATCTGTACAGGAGCCACAAGTAAACTTTTATTGAGCTTGAGCCGTTATATGTGTTTGGGTCTATTTCTTAAGTGCTTAGCCAACTGTAACAAAACAAATACATTCGAGCAGTGACTTAGTACTTGAAGTCATAGGTCTTTTGGCCTAATGCATTCATTCATTTCTTTTGTCTCTGGCAGTTGGTGATCAATGGATCGTGGTCTA
This sequence comes from Loxodonta africana, assembly GCF_030014295.1. Lineage (NCBI taxonomy): Eukaryota > Metazoa > Chordata > Mammalia > Proboscidea > Elephantidae > Loxodonta > Loxodonta africana. The sequence goes on from NC_087368.1 coordinate 422,492, forward strand.
GCATGCAGAAGTGAGTGAGTGGTGAAAAGCAGCAGAGCTGGTGGGTTGTGAAGACATGTGTTTGAAGGCTGCCACACTCTGTACTCCAGGGTAAGGCAAAGGCAGTGGCTGCCATTGTTACTCTGACTTTGCCAAGTCACAGGGACTCTTGTCTCTCCAGCCTCTCGGAGTCAGTGCAATGGGATGCCCTGCCTGTTAAAGGTTCCCAAAGTCTCCATTGATTCAAGTGATTGACACTATGCCAATCAATAATTGTGAACAGGAAGCCATTAGGTTTTGGGTGATAGGATGGAATTCATTATGTGCATGGAAATACCTCAGGCATTATTAGGGATTTATTTACATGAGACGTGATTTTCCTCGAATCAGGGAAGGGTTATTGGGCCTTCCTGAGGTGTGTTGTCGAGAATGGGACCAGGTCTGATTGCCCTTTTCCTGTATCATATCAGGTTGTTAGTTCTGCCAGCTCACATTCCCTCAACCACTGTCCTCCTTCTCCATGGATCACTTTCCTTAACTGTTGTTTTGTTAATTACTTTTTCTAGAAAGGAAACAGCTTACCAGAGTTGAAGATTCCAGGTTTGGTAGATAATAGCATTAGTAAAGCACATGGTTTTTGCCAGTTCCACTTTATCCTTTGTCACTGGCAGTCACATGTCAGGTAAGGAGCCCTGGTGGCACAATTGTTAAGCACTCAGCTGCTAACCATAAGGTTGGCAGTTCGAACCCACCCACCGGCTCCATGGGAGAAAGACCTGGGAATCTGAAGGCACCTAACAACAGTGAATCGGGTATTGGCATTGGGAGCATTATGACCAAGGCTGGGTTTGAGCTCTCATTTGTGCTGATGATTGTTGAGGCCAGAAGGAGAAAGTCACTGTTTGGTGTCCCCTTCTCAGAGTCCAGGTGGAAGTCTGGGAAGAAGGGGTAGAAAAGATACCACGTCTCTTTCTGAACTCTCCAGCTTCTACAGCTTGAAGTAAAATCAGACTCCTTGAAAAGAAAATGACAACTAATGGAAATCTAGGCAGAACCAAGGATGGCTGGGAAAGAGGGGCAGGAAGTGAAAGATTAAAAAAGAAAAATTGTATTCAGCTTATAAACTGGTTGGAGTGTTGTTTTAAGCTTGCTTTAGTGCTTTGGAAACCCTGGTGGCATAATGGTTAAGTCCTATGGCTGCTAACCAAAGGGTCAGCAGTTCAAATCTGACAGGTGCTCCTTGGAAATGCTATAGGGCAGCAGTACTCTGTCTTATAGGGTCACTATGAGTCGGAATCGACTCGACGTCACTAGGTTTGGTTTTCTTTTTGGTAGTACTTTGGAGCCCTTATTAGATAATGTCCCATTGCCCAGCCTCGGACAGGGAAGCCAGAAAGGCTGATGTCCTTAGATGCCTGACATGGCTCGGTAATGAGTGCAATTTAATGAACAAATCAGACAATTTGGGGCTGTAGATCTCTGGAGATTCCCATCAACATACATCATAACTGCTCTGGAGTGACGCGTGTGCGTGGAGATGAGCAAAGCAGAGAAAAGGCAGCTGCAGAAGCATGTCAGCAACTGAAGACTCCAGGTGGGCAGCAAGGCACAGGCAGACCTCAGCTCAGGGGATGGAGGTCACTAAGGAGCTGGTCTTTGCCAGGTTTTCTCAATAAAGGAAAAGAGTTGGGCTTTGTGAGCTCTACTCATTTTCCTCTATGGCTCCCTATATCCTCTGTTTGAACAGTAATTAAAAAGCATAGCATGTCGGAAATAGCACTTGACTGGCATATGTAAATGCTGTAAAATGATAAATTTGTAGAGTAAGCCATTCTTTAACTGTCAGTTAGGGGCCTAAATAAGTAATCCTAGAGATACCAGTAGACCAGAGTTTCTCAACCTCAATGCAGTTGACATTTTTGTCCAGATAGCTCTTGGTGTGGGGGGTGTGGGCGGTTGTTGTAGGATGTTTACCAGGATTACAGGTCTCTGCTCACTGGATGCTAGTAGCTCTGCCCCCCTGCCAAATTGTGACAATCAAAAATGTCCCCAGACATGCCAGATGTCTGTGGGAGGGGGGAGGGGCACCAAAATGACCCCAGTTGAGAGTAACTACCGTGGGAGATACATGAATTTAATCTTGCGCTGAGTTTCTCTGGGACTGTATTTTAGTGAGTTAACCTCATCATGCCTCAGTTTCCCTACCTGTAAAGTAGCCACAGTCTAAGGAAGTAATGTGCATAGTACCGCGTGGCAACTAGGGGGTTCTCTAAGTGCTTGGAAACAATACCTGTCTGCCCACATTTCCAGGACCCAAAGATCACTCTTAATCTTTGTGATGGCAGTGAGTGAGGGGCAGTGGGAATTTGGAGAAGGGTAAAGGCTTAGGGGTGTGGGAAACGGTGAACCCTGCTGGAATCTGAGTTTATTTGAAGGCATCCTGTCCTAGCTTATTGTGACAGTGTATTCTGGATGAAGGCTTTCTTTTAGAGAGGAAAGAAAGGGGAGGGTGGAGGAGGCAGGAAGGAGGCTGCTCAGAAGAACAGTCAGGAAAGTGCACTTGATGGGGCGATCTCGATAATGTGAAAGGGACTCATATATAATTAGACCAGAGGACAGAGAGAAAAAGCAACCCCCAAAATCAAAGTATCTTTTTAAATGACTGCCGATCCAGAAGAGTTGTTGCAGGTAATTAATGTAGACCAGAGACTGTTCGGAGAAGTCTCTTTGTTCTAGAGCCTTTACATTTCTGTCTCCTCTCTTTTGGAATATGGAAAAAAAATGTCTTCATATACGCTTTTCATAAATGCTTTACTATGATACGTGTGTTCTTTTATTACTCTTTAGAACTTTGTGTCGGAAAGGTGAAAAAGGCTGTAATCCTCATATAGACCCAAGTGATCCACATTATTTTGATAGAAAGCACCAGCTTGACTCTAGGGATTAGACATAAACTATCCTGGCAGGGTTGCATTCACCCTTTCTGTGTTTCTGGTCTCTGTACCATTATAACACACTTACAAAGTTGATGACAAATGTGGACAGATCTTGGATGTAATACGTGGAGAAGCCGTCTTAGGTAGCCTTGTTTATACTAGGTGTTAAGTATTTAATAGAAGAAAGGGCACTTCCGTGTAGCAGAAAGGGGACAGTGAGAGAAGCTGTTTTGGTAGATAGGTTGGTGTCTTAGTCATCTAGTGCTGCTGTAACAGAAATGCCACAAGTGGATGGCTTTAACAAAGAGAAATTTGTTCTCTCACAGTTTAGGCGTCTAAAAGTCCAAATTCATGATGCTAACTCCAGGGGAAGGCTTTTTATCTGTGCCAGCTCTTGGGGAAGGTCCTTGTCATCAATCTTACCATCCTAGGAGCTCTCAATGCAGGGGCCTTGGGTCGAAAGGAAGTACTCTCCTCCTGGTTCTGCATTCTTAGTGGTAGGACGTCCCCATGTCTCTGTACTCACTTCTCTCTTTTATATCTTGAAAGAGATTGATTTAAAATAGAAACAAATTTTGTAGATTGAGTTTTGCCTCACTAACATGACTGCCCTAATCCCACCTCATTACCATCATAGAGGTAGGATTTATAATGCATAGGAAATTACATCAGATGACAGATTGGTGGACAGTCATACAATACTGGGAATCAAGGCCTAGCCAAGCTGACAAACATTTTAGGGGGGACACAATTCAATCCATGACAATTGGTGTTTGAATAGTTGAAGTTTTCATTCTAGTGCTGCTCAGACTGTGGTCCTAGCATCATCAGCATTACCTGGGAACTTGTTAGAGATGTAAATGATTGGGGCTCAACCCAGACCTCCTGAATCAGAACCTTGGGGATGGAGCTCAATAATCTGTGTTTCAGCAAGCCCTCTGTGATTCTGATGTGTGCTAAAATTTGAGAAGTACTGCTCTAGTGATGCGTGATATGGTGAAATCTTATGCGTGGTGTCCATGTGTGTATGGAGGGGCAAGGGTTAAGGAAGTGTTTTATCAGGTAGTCAGAAGATGAGTAAGGTTGTCTTGTGATATACTGTTGGATTATTCTCCTAGTCCATGGTGTAAGCCTTTAACTATGCTGTCCAATACAATAGCCACAAGCCACATGTGGCTATTTATATTTAAACTAATACAACTCAATACAATTAAAAGAAATGTAGCTATTCAGTTGAACTGGCCACATTTGAAGTGCTTATTAGCCACATGTGCTTAGTGCTGCCTTATTAGGGAGCACAGATGTAGAGTATGTTCATCATCACAGAAAGTTCTATTGGACAGCACTGTTTCAGCCTGTAATTACCCCTGTTTGACTCATACAGGCCAGAAACCCCCACCTGTAGTGATGGTGTGTTCTAGTTAAGTCAAGACCTCAACTCCTTTAAAGCAGAATTGAGTTTTGGACTTCTCTACCCTGGGGACACTTTCAGACTGTAGTTGTATCCTGGTGAACTTTTTACCTTGTGGCGGTATCTGCCTGGTATAGAAAGTGCCGTGGGTCTGTCTCCCACATAATTAAGTGCACTGCCTCTGACATCTTTGCTCTTTAATCTGCTAAGCTGTCTCTTTCCATTTGGTCTGCCCATGCCCTGACCATGGGTGCTAAAGCTTGTTTGTGCAGGGTGTCTCTTTGAATACTGCCTAGAGCTTTATAAAGAGTCTGGAAGAGGTGGCAAGAGAGTTTCACTTCTTTTCCCCAGCATGGCTCAAAAAAGTGTTTCATAAAGAGGATATTAATTCACAGAATCTGAGAAGAGTTATCCTCTGAAGAATTAATTGCTAACGTGAAATTTCAACAGACATATTACACCACAGATTTAGTAATTAAGCCCTTTATCAACGTGGAAAAATTTTCCATTGGTACTCTATTGGTATTATCAAGGAGCTCTGGTGATGAAGTGGTTAAGTGCTCAGCTGCTAACTGAAAGGTCACAGTTGGAACCCACCAGTTGCTCAGAGGGAGAAAGATGGGGCAGTCTGCTTCCCTAAAGATCACAACCTTGGAAAGCCTGTGGGGCAGTCTACTCTGTCCTGTCAGGTTGCTCTGAGTTGGAATCGACTTGATCGCAGTGAGTTTGGTTTTGTCTTTGCTATTATCAACAATAGCAATAATTATTTAGTTGCTAAGAAATTCTCCGAATTAGAACAAATAAAAAGATGTGGAGATGCACGGTGTTTAAAAGATAAAATGGAAAGCTAACTGGGCCCATGGGAGGGGGTATGAAAGTAAGAATTTTGTGTGTCTTTAGCATTATTGCTGGAGGTGAGGGAAGGAGTTGCATAGGGGATCACGTTGACCTTTGGACAGCCTTATCTTTACTGGCTCACTTCTGAGGGAGGATGTTGCTTATTCTCTTACTGCCCTCCTATCTTTAATTTGCCTTTCTTACCCTCTTTTGTCTGCCCAGAATGTTGGAGGGGGCCCAGTGTTTCTCAAGGAGGGTGTATTGGCGTGATTTATCATTATATGGAACTGCCCTGCCCATTTCGGACATTTAGCATCCCTGGTCCTTGATGCCCATGTTACTCCAACCTAACCAAGTCATTGTGTCAACCAGAGATATCCACCCCACCCACAGTACACATATCCAAATGCCTGTGATTGAGAATTACTGGCTCCTAAAGAGATGAGCTTGGTGTCTTTTTTGGGAGGGAGAAGTGATTAGAGTTGGTGAAGGTGCAGGTGCTCTGAGGGGCTCGCTCATTAATTTCTGACACAACCTGGCCCCAAACAGCCAGTTCTCGCAGTGCTAGAAGTGGTGCTGGGAGCTGATTTTGTTCTATTAGACTAGAAGAATTGCATTCTGCTACTGCAAGACTGAATATACCATGGACCGCCAAAAGAACAAATAAATGTGTCTTGGAAGAAGTACAACCAGGCTGCTTCTTAGAAGCAAGGATGGCGAGACTGCGTCTTACATACTTTGGACATGTCAGGAGGGATCAGTCTCTGGAGAAGGACATCATGCTTGGCAGAGTACAGGGTCAGCGGAAAAGAGGAAGACCCTCAACGAGGTGGATTGACACAGTGGCTGCAACAATGAGCTCAAGCATAACAAGGATTGTAAGGATGGCGCAGGACCAGGCAGTGTTTCGTTCTGTTGTGCATAGGGTCGCTATGAGTCGGAACTGACTCAACGGCACCTAACAACAACAACAACTGCAAGACTTGGACCCAGAGGCTCAAAATCAACAGAGGCCTCTGTTACTGCCAGGGAGGGACCTAACTCATGAGCAGGAAGATAGTTCCCGGTCTGGTGCCACTCCAGGGTGTGTCTGCACCAACATTGGTTGCTCATTCGTACTCTACTTCTTTGCCATTAACATTTCACGGCGTTTCCATTTAGGCTTCTCTTCTGGCGTCTTTGTGCTCGTGCTCGCCCTTCTTGCTCCTACAACCAACTAATGGTCTGTGTATGGACCAAAGTCCAAGAAAAGAATAGGCTATGATAGGTTCTGTAGTAGCTATCATACCTTTTTGCCTAAGCTCTTAAACCAGGCAATCTTATGGATGCTCATAGCTTCTCCTGGACTGTCTTAGTCATCTAGTGCTGCTGTAACAGAAGTACCACAAGTGGATGGCTTTAACAAAGAGAAATTTATTTCCTCACAATGTAGTAGGCTAGAAGTCCAAATTCAGGGCGTCAGCTCCAAGGGAAGGCTTTCTTTCTTTGTGGGCTTTAGAGGAAGGCCCTGCCCTCAATCTTCCCCTGGTGGAGGAGCTTCCGGCGCAGGGACCCCGGGTCCAAAGGACACTCTCTACTCCTAGTGTTTCTTTCTTGGTATGAGGTTTCCCTCTCTGCTAGCTTCCCTTTCCTTTTATCTCGTGAAAGATGAATGTGGTGCAGGCCATACCCCAGGGAAACTCCCTTTACATCGAATCACTGATGTGACCTTAGTAAGGGTGTTACGATCCCACCTAATCCTCTTTGACATAAAATTACCATCATACAATGGAGGAAACCAAACAATATTGGAAATCATGGTCCAGGCAAATTGATACACACATTTTTTGGGGGGGAACATAATTGAATCCATGACATGGTCCAAATATTTGTGGCCTAAGGCTACTTGCTTCAGTAAGGACTGTGGTCCTGGAAGTTTCCCTAGAAGAGAGCAGTGGTAGGATAGACTGATAGAGCATGAGACTCCTCTCCAGTGTAAACCAAAAAAGAGTTGCCGTTGCATCATTTCTGACTCATGGTGATACCATGTGTGCAGAGTAGGCCTGTTCCATAGGGTTTTCAATGCCGTGAGCTTTCAGAAACAGATCAGCAGGCCTTTCTACCAAGGAGCCTCAGCGTGGCTTCGAACTACCACCCTTTTGGTTAGTAGGCAAGTGCTTAACCATTTGCACCACCCAAGGACTCTGTCTCTAGTATGTTGCTGTTGTTGGTCGCCGTCAAGTCGATTCTGACTCATAGCAACAGCATGCGTATAGAGTAGAGCTGCTCTGTAGGGTTTTCTAGGCCGTGAGCTTTTAGAAGTATATCACCAGGCCTGTCTTCTAAGGCGCCTCTGGATGGGTTCAAACTTCCAACCTTTCAGCTAGTAATCGAGCACGTCAGCATTTGCGCCAGTCAGGGACATCTCTCTCTGGCATACCCAGGCATAGGGACCTTGAATTGTTAACTTCCGGGATCAATACAAATAGCATTTGTGGGTTATATGCAGCATAGAGAAATGAAAGATTATTCACAAAACTTACGTGTTCTCATGTTCAGTAGCAGTTGGGGAAAAGCATGAACCCTTTCTTTTAATTGAGACGATGGGCTGCATCTCAGTATAGAATAGTAGGGAAATTGCTAGACTGGATGATTGGGAAATGGGGAGTTGTATTTACCATATGGATAGACTGTTTTTTCCATCTGTCAAGTATGATTCTTTCGGCCACTCATGTATCCCACGAGAATAATGGCTAGGTGACTGTCTCAATGGTGAAAGACGATTTGACACCTCTGACAAGTGTTGTTCAACAGCTGTGCTTGTAAGATTCCAGTTCTGACAAAGAAAATATCTTGGCTTCTTAGTCTATAAATAAGTTCCATATTAATGTTGTCATTTCAGCGATTACTGTCCTAGAAAGTGTACTTAAAATTTTTTTATACTGGGTTTTGATCATGTGAACCAACGATTGAGTGTGACTTTACAAGGCAATGCGTTATAATATCATAGAAGGCTCTGTCCTGATTCCTGATTCTGTGTCAGGGTAAGAACGACGGTCCCGGTTCCATTGGGACCGGCACAGCTGTGAGCGGGGTGATCTGTGGCAGCACAAAGAGCTCATGATGTCGATGAATTCATTTAAGGCTCTAATACTGAATTCTTCTCACCGAGGAGCTGGATCCCGGTGGCACTGCATACAGAGAATCAGTCAGCGCTTCCTTAGAGGGATGGAGCTTTGTCGATTGGGAGTCAGCAGAGAAGGGGTGCAGCAGAGCTTCTCCAGCTGGTGGGTGAGGAGAAAGTGTGGTTTGTTACCCAGGGGTGGCTGGGGTCAGCTTTCTCACCCAGCTGCTGACTACCAAAGTGAAAAGAACAGAGAGGAATCATTTGCTCCAGTTGCTCTTCTTTCTCTTCTTGAAGATTCCTGCACCCTCTATGGAATTAAAAAAAAAAAAATGAGAAGAGAAAGAAGTACAGAATTATATATAGTTAATTTTTCTTTTATTTCTTTTGAATGAGAAGATTTATACATAGATAACCAGATACTGCCAGAAGATTAAAACCTTAATTTTAATTTTAAATGAGCATTAGTCTTCCAGGCTAAACTAGATAAAGATAAAGCAACTCAAATCTGCGCATACATAACTTTTTTTTTCCCAAAAATATAATTGTTCCCATAGGATCAGGAATTAACCTGCAGTAACCCTCAATGAAGATCCTGTAGGAATGGTAAAGACATCTGTTCCCTGCAGGATATAAAGAGATCCTGAGAGATTCTGAAAGATGGCTGAGAGCCTAGAATCCTGTGTCCTTGAATTCTGTCCTGCCACAGGCCTCTCCCCGTGAGACCCCTGAGGGATAAATGTGCACCAGGGGAAGGACTGTGGGTGCAGATGCTTGACTGAGAACCTGTGACTGAGAGCCCCCCACCTGCTGAGCCGCCTCACCCTTCCTGTGAGGCCCAGGAAGGGGCAGTGCCTCTTGGTGCTCTCTCTCCTGAGCCCATCATTGGCTGTTGCCTTGGACTTCCAAACAAATAAAGCTGTGACTGACTTAATGTTTTTAAATGTGACCCGTTCCTAGCACCCACCTCCTTCGAGGGGGCATCAGAAACAAGGAACAAAGCAGGCAAGGGGGAGCATTATTCTCCTAGCTATCAATAGCTTTCCCTGTTCCACGAGAAAGAACACTTATTTTATTTATTTATTTTTTTTAGCTTTAATAAAGAGAAATTTATTCTCTCCCTGTCTAAGAGGTAAAAGTCCAATTTCAGTGTTCCGGCTCCAGGGGAATGCTTTTTCTGTAGGCTTTGGGAGATGGTCCTTGTCATCAATCTTCCCCTGGTCTAGGAGCTTCTCAGCGCAGGGATCCTGGGTCCAAAGGATGCACTCCCCTCCTAGCTCTTAATTCTTTTTTTTTTTTTTTAACTTTTATTGAGCTTCAAGTGAATGTTTACAAATCAAGTCAGACTGTCACATATAAGTTTATATACACCTTACTCCATACTCCCACTTGCTCTCCCCCTAATGAGTCAGCCCTTCCAGTCTCTCCTTTCATGACAATTTTGCCAGCTTCTGATTCTCTCTATCCTCCCATCCCCCTCCAGACAGGCGATGCCAACACAGTCTCAAGCGTCCACCTGATACAAGTAGCTCACTCTTCATCAGCATCTCTCTCCTACCCACTGTCCAGTCCCTTCCATGTCTGATGAGTTGTCTTCGGAAATGGTTCCTGTCCTGGGCCAACAGAAGGTTTGGGGACCATGACCGCCGGGATTCCTCTAGTCTCAGTCAGACCATTAAGTATGGTCTTTTTGTGAGAATTTGGGGTCTGCATCCCACAGATCTCCTGCTCCCTCAGGGGTTCTCTTTTGTGCTCCCTGTCAGGGCAGTCCTCGGTTGTGGCCTGGCACCAACTAGTTCTTCTGGTCTCAGGATGATGTAAGTCTCTGGTTCATGTGGCCCTTTCTGTCTCTTGGGCTCATAGTTATCGTGTGGCCTTGGTGTTCTTTATTCTCCTTTGATCCAGGTGGGTTGAAACCAATTGATGCATCTTAGATGGCCGCTTGTTAGCATTTAAGACCCCAGACGCCACATTTCAAAGTGGGATGCAGAATGTTTTCATAATAGAATTATTTTGCCAATTGACTTAGAAGTCCCCTTAAACCGTGGTCCCCAAACCCCTGCCCTTGCTCCTCTGCCCTTTGAAGCATTCAGTTTATCCTGGAAAATTCTTTGCTTTTGGTCCAGTCCAGTTGAGCTGACCTTCCCTGTATTGAGTATTGTCCTTCCCTTCACCTAAAGCAGTTCTTATCTACTAACTAATCAGTAAAAACCCCTCTCCCACCCTCCCTCCCTCCCTCCCCCCCTCGTAACCACAAAAGTATGTGTTCTTCTCAGTTGATACTATTTCTCAAGATCTTACAATAGTGGTCTTATACAATATTTGTCCTTTTGCCTCTGACTAATTTCGCTCAGCATAATGCCTTTCAGGTTCCTCCGTGTTATGAAATGTTTCACAGATTCGTCACTGTTCTTTATTGATGCATAGTATTCCATTGTGTGAATATACCACAATTTATTTATCCATTCATCCATAGATGGACACCTTGGTTGCTTCCAGCTTTTTGCTATTGTAAACAGAGCTGCAATAAACATGGGTGTGCATATATCTGTTTGTGTGAAGGCTCTTGTATCTCTAGGGTATATTCCTAGGAGTGGGATTTCTGGGTTATATGGTAGTTCTATTTCTAACTGTTTAAGATAACACCAGATAGATTTCCAAAGTGGTTGTACCGTTTTACATTCCCACCAGCAGTGTATAAGAGTTCCAATCTCTGCGCAGCCTCTCCAACATTTATTATTTTGTGTTTTTTGGATTAATGCCAGCCTTGTTGGACTGAGATAGAATCTCATCGTAGTTTTAATTTGCATTTCTCTAATGGATAGTGATCGAGAGCATTTTCTCATGTATCTGTTAGCTGCCTGAATATCTTCTTTAGTGAAGTATGTGTTCATATAATTTGCCCACTTCTTCATTGGGTTGTTTGTCTTTTTGTGGTTGAGTTTTCACAGAATCATACGGATTTTAGAGATCAGGCGCTGGTCGCGATGTCATAGCTGAAAATTCCTTCCTAGTCTGTAGGTGGTCTTTTTACTCTTTTGGTGAAGTCTTTAGATGAGCATAGGTGTTTGATTTTTAGGAGCTCCCAGTTATCTGGTTTCTCTTCGTCATTTTTGAAAATGTTTTGTATTCTGTTTATGCCTTGTATTAGGGCTCCTAAGGTTGTCCCTATTTTTTCTTCCATGATCTTTATCGTTTTTGTCTTTATGTTTAGGTCTTTGATCCACTTGGAGTTAGTTTTTGTACATGGTGTGAGGTATGGGTCCTGTTTCATTTTTTTGCAAATGGATATCCAGTTATGCCAGCACCATTTGTTAAAAAGACTATCTTTTCCCCAATTAACTGACACTGGGCCTTTGTCAAATATCAGCTGCTGATATGTGGATGGATTTATATCTGGGTTTTCAATTCTGTTCCATTGGTCTATGTGTCTGTTGTTGTACCAGTACCAGGCTGTTTTGACTACTGTGGCTGTATAATATGTTCTAAAATCAGGTAGAGTGAGGCCTCCCACTTTCTTCTTCTTTTTCAGTAATGTTTACTTATCCGAGGCTTCTTTCCCTTCCATATGAGGTTGATGATTTGTTTCTCCATCACATTAAAAAATGACATTGGAATTTGGATTGGAAGTGCATTGTATATATAGATGGCTTTTGGTAGAATAGACATTTTTACTATGTTAAGTCTTCCTACCCATGACCAAGGCATGTTTTTCCACTTAAGTAGGCCCTTTTTAGTTTCTTGTAGTAGTACTTTGTAGTTTTCTCTGTATAGGTCTTTTACATCTTTGGTAAGATTTATTCCTAAGTATTTTATCTTCTTGGGGGCTACTGTGAATGGTATTGATTTGGTTATTTCCTCTTCGATGTTCTTTTTGTTGATGTAGAGGAATCCAAGTGATTTTTGTATGTTTATCTTATAACCTGAGACTCTGCCAAACTCTTCTATTAGTTTCAGTAGTTTTCTGGAAGATTCCTTAGGGTTTTCCATGTATAAGATCATGTCATCTGCAAATAGAGATAATTTGACTTCCTCCTTGCCAATCCGGATGCCCGTTATTTCTTTGTCTAGCCTAATTTCTCTGGCTAGGACCTCTAGCACAATGTTGAATAAGAGCAGTGATAAAGGGCATCCTTGTCTGGTTCCCGTTCTCAAGGGAAATGCTTTCAGGCTGTCTCCATTTAGAGTGATGTTGGCTGTTGGCTTTGTATAAAAAAAAATTTATAGATGCCCTTTATTTTGTTGAGGAATTTTCCTTCAATTCCTATTCTGGTGAGAGTTTTTATCATAAATGGATGTTGGACTTTGTCAAATGCCTTTTCTGCATCAATTGATAAGATCACATGGTTTTTGTCTTTTGTTTTATTTATGTGGTGGATTACATTAATGGTTTTTCTAATATTAAACCAGCCTTGCATACCTGGTATAAATCCCTCTTGGTCATGGTGGATTATTTTTTTGATATTTTGTTGAATTGTATTGGCTAGAATTTTGTTGAGGATTTTTGCATCTCTGTTCATGAGGGATATAGGTCTGTAATTTTCTTTTTTTGTGATGTCTTTACCTGCTTTTGGTATCAGGGAAATGGTGGCTTCATAGAATGAGTTAGGTAGTATTCTGTCATTTTCTATGCTTTGAAATACCTTTAGTAGTAGTGGTGTTAACTCTTCTCTGAAAGTTTGGTAGAACTCTGCAGTAAAGCCGTCCGGGCCAGGGCGTTTTTTTGTTGGGAGTTTTTTGATTACCTTTTCAATCTCTTTTTTTGTTATGGGTCTATTTAGTTGTTCTACTTCTGATTGTGTTAGTTTAGGTAGGTAGTGTTTTTCTAGGAATTCATCCATTTCTTCTAGGTTTACAAATCTGTTAGAGTACAATTTTTCATAATAATCTGATATGATTCTTTTAATTTCAGTTGGGTCTGTTGTGATGTGGCCCATCTCGTTTCTTATTCGCGTTATTTGTTTCCTTTCCTGTATTTCTTTAGTCAGTCTGGCCAATAGTTTATCAATTTTGTTAATTTTTTCAAAGAACCAGCTTTTGGCTTTGTTAATTCTTTCAATTGTTTTTCTGTTCTCTAATTCATTTAGTTCAGCTCTAATTTTTATTATTTGTTTTCTTCTGGTGCCTGATGGATTCTTTTGTTGCTCACTTTCTATTTGTTCAAGTTGTAGGGACAGTTCTCTGATTTGGGCTCTTTCTTCTTTATGTATGTGTGCATTTATCGATATAAATTGGCCTCTGAGCCCTGCTTTCGTTGTGTCCCAGAGGTTTTGATAGGAAGTATTTTCATTCTCATTGCATTCTATGAATTTCTTTATTCCGTCCTTAATGTATTCTATAACCCAGTCTTTTTTTTCAGGAGGGTATTATTCAGTTTCCAAGTATTTGATTTCTTTTCCGTAATTTTTCTCTTATTGATTTCCACTTTTATGGCCTTGTGGTCTGAGAAGATGCTTTGTAATATTTTGATGTTTTGGATTCTACAAAGGTTTGTTTTATGACCTAATATGTGGTCTATTCTAGAGAATGTTCTATGTGCACTAGAAAAAAAAGTATATTTTGCAGCTGTTGGGTGGAGTGTTCTGTATAGGTCTATGAGGTCAAGTTGGTTGACTGTAGCAATTAGGTCTTCCCTGTCTCTATTGAGCTTCTTACTGGAAGTCCTATCCTTCTCTGAAAGTGGTGTGTTGAAGTCTCCTGCTGTAATTGTGGAGATGTCTATCTCACTTTTCAGTTCTGTTAAAGTTTGTTTTATGTATCTTGCAGCCCTGTCATTGGGTGCATAAAGATTTAATATGCTTATATCTTCCTGGTCAATTGTCCCTTTAATCATTATGTAGTGTCCTTCTTTATCGTTTGTGGTGGATTTAACTTTGAAGTCTATTTTGTCAGAAATTAATATTGCTACTCCTGTTCTTTTTTGCTTGATATATTTTTTTTCCATTCTATGAGGTTTAGTTTGTGTCTCTAAGTCTAAGGTGTGTCTCTTGTAGGCAGCATATAGACGGATCGTGTTTCTTTATCCAGTCTGAGACTCTCTGTCTCTTTGTTAGTGCATTTAGTCCATTTACATGCAGCGTAATTATAGATAAGTATGTGTTTAGTGCTGTCATTTTGATGCCTTTTTGTGTGTGTTGTTGACAATTTCATTTTTCCACTTACTTTTTTGTGCTGAGACGTTTTTCTTTGTAAATTGTGTGTTTCTCATTTTCATAGTAGTTGACTTTATGTTTGCTGAGTTGTTATGTTTTTCTTGGTTTTTATTTTGAGTTATGGAGTTGTTAGACCTCTTTGTGGTTACCTTAATATTTACTCCTTTTTTTCTAAGTAAAAACCTAACTTGTATTGTCCTATATCGCCTTGTATCCCTCTCCATATGGCAGTTCTATGCCACCTGTATTTAGTCCCTCTTTTTGACTATTGTGATCTTTTACATAATGACTTCAATGATTCCCTGTTTTGAGCGTTTTTTTGTTTTTAAAATTAATCTTAATTTGTTTTGTGATTTCCCTATTTGTGTTGATATCCAGATGTTCTGTTCTTTGACCTTGTGTTGTGTTGTTATCTGACGTTATTGATTTTCTGACCAAACAATTTCCTTTAGTGTTTCTTGGAGCTTTGGTTTGGTTTTTGCAAATTCTCTAAGCTTGTGTTTATCTGTGAATGTTTTAATTTTGCCTTCATATTAGAGAGAGAGTTTTCCTGGATAAAGGATCCTTGGCTGGCAGTTTTTCTCCTTCAGTGCTCTATATATGTCATCCCATTGCCTTCTTGACTGCATGGTTTCTGCTGAGTAGTCTGAACTTATTCTTATTGATTCTCCTTTGTAGGAGACCTTTCTTTTCTCCCTGGCTGCTTTTAAAATTTTCTCTTTATCTTTGGTTTTTGCAAGTTTCATGATAATATGTCTTGGTGATTTTCTTTTCGGATCAATCTTATATGGGGTTCGATAAGCATCTTGGATAGATATCCTTTCATCTTTCATGATGTCAGGGAAGTTTTCTGCCAACAGATCTTCAACTATTCTCTCTGTGTTTTCTGTTATCCCTCCTTGTTCTGGAACTCGAAGCACATGCAGGTTATTCTTCTTGATAGAGTACCACATGATTCTTAGGGTTTCTTCATTTTTTTTTAATTCTTTTATCTGATTTTTCTTCAGCTATATTGGTCAATTGCTTTATCCTCCAACTCCCCCACTCTGTATTCCAGTTGCTCGATTCTGCTCAACTGACTTCCTATTGAGTTGTCTAATTCTGTAATTTTACTGTTAATCTTTTGGATTTCTGAATGCTGTCTCTCTATGGATTCTTGTAGCTTATTAATTTTTCCACTATGTTCTTGAATAATCTTTTTGATTTCTTGAACAGCTTTACCTGTGTGTTCCTTGGCTTTTTCTGTTGATTGACTTATTTCATTTCTGAGGTCATCCCTGATGTCTTGAAACATTCTGTAAATTAATGTTTTATATTCTGCATCTGGCAATTCCAGGATTGTATCTTCATTTGGGAAAGATTTTGATTCATTAATTTGGGGAGTTGTAGAAGCAATCAAGGTCTGCTGCTTTATGTGGTTTGATATTGACTGTTGTCTCCAAGCCATCTATAAGATATTGTAATGATTTATTTTATATTTGCTCACTGAGTCTTATCGTGTTTTGTTTTCTTTCAATATACGTGGATGGGCTACTAGATTGCGCTGTCTTGATTGTTGTAGGCTTTGAATCACTTATGTCCTCTTACCAGCTCGTTTGGGCCATTACCAGAAATATAAGCCTAAGAGTCCATTCACTATTCTTGAGTAGAATCTGATTTTGGGTCACCAAGTGTGTGGGGTAGACTGTCGCGTATTCTCTTAGAGGAGTAGTGGTGTTAGTTGTGTGCACCAGATTCTAGTAGCAGCAGGGGTTCACATTCTGGGGGGAGCAAGATGCTGAGAGGCTTCCCCCAAGTGCCAGTGAGGTAGGTGTGTCTCTATTCCTAAAGCACTTTGGTGGGTGGGCTCTGCAGCTGTACTTTCGACACCCAATGCATGTATCTCTACAGGTAGGTAGATGTCACTATCCTCAGACCCCTATGGCATAAGCTTAGTTGGTTTGGGTGGAGCTTCAGCCCTCAGTTCCTCAGTTCCCCGTTGTGGGCCAGTGAGCGCTCTGTTTAATAGGTAGAGATATCAGTCCTGGTAAACTTGTCTTTCCAGTAATCCGCTAAAACAATTACAGTCAGATCACTATTAGAATTGCGTTTGCAGTATAATAGCCACCTTGTTCCCTGTAGGGATGAAAGCCCAAGACTGTGGATCAGAAATGCTTGGCTGGAGCTTGTTCTGTATTTTTAGTCCAATTTCAGGAAGTCAGGGAAGGATTCTTGGTCCCTGGGTTTTTTGTAGCTGCTTCTCTTCTCTCAGGCCAGGAGAATGGGTTAGGAAAAGACAAAACAAACAAACAAAGAAGAAAAAACCTCAGAGCACTTCACTCTCTGTCCCAGGAAATTCCAATGTTGTTAATGAAGCCGCCTGGGAAGGGAAGGGGAGGGATCAGATAGATAGGAGAGAGTAGCACCCAGGAATATAGACAAAGTAACTTGTCTTGCTTGGCATGACTTTTATCTGAGATTCCTGAGGGGCGTGTCGACTGTGTGCACTGGCTGGGTTGAGATTGCCCCTGAGGGTCAGGCCCACGTCCTGTGCTTGTGCTGTCTCAGAAGCTGTGGTTAGTTCCTCTGCTCCCAGTCCAAAGCCCAGCACCAAGGTTCCCTGGCTGGGATGCCGCACTCCCGGCTCGAAAACCAGTCGCTGCCTCCCGGTGACTTCTCCTCCTCTCAGCCGCATCACTGCACTGCCTGCGTACACTGGCTGGGCTGCCCCCGAGGTCAGTTCAGGGGGCTAGGGCTGCGCCCCGTGTTAGCCCCGTCTCAGGATGCTGTGCTCAGCTCCCCTGCGTCCCGGCCAAAGGCCGGGACCAACGTTTTCTGACAGGGACACTGGCTCCAGGCTCCGAAAACAGTCGCTGCTTCCCCGTGGTTTTTCGTTCTCTCGTTAGCCCCGTCGGTGTGCAGCCTGATTGCACTGGCTGAGTCTCTACGGAGGTTACCCCAGGGGACTAGGGGTTAGGGCTGTGTCCCATGCCTGCCCCGCCTCAGCAAGCTGCAATCAGCAGCGCCCCTCAGCACCAGGGAACTGCAGGGGCTCAAGGCCGTGGGGTGGGTCGCGGGTTCCAGAAGTGGTCGCTGGTTCAGGGCGCAACTTTTCGCTCACCTGTCACTCAGGTCAACTCTTTACATCTGTGTTTGATGGCCAGGGTTCGTAGATTGTCATGTATGTGATCGATTCACTTGTTTTTCTGAGTCTTTGTTGCAAGAGGGATCCGAGGTAGTGTCTGCCTAGTCAGCCATCTTCGCCCCCTCCACTATAGTTATTTTTAATGCATCTGTCTTCTATATCATGTGGGACATGACAAGTTTCTTAGCCAAAAATACAATATAACTGGCCTTTATAATTACCCATGGACTAATTTCTTCTTGGAACCTTTGATTTATTCATTCTCTTTTGCTCCATACGAGTAGAGACCAAGAGTTGTATCTTAGATAGCTTTGCAAGCTTTTAAGACCCCAGATACTACTCACCAAACTAGGATGTAGAACATAATCTTTGTGAATGCCAGTTGACTGAGTTGTCCCTGGAAGCTATGATTCCAAGCCTTCTAATCCAGTAAACCAATTCTGTGAGTTGTTCGGATATGTCTAGGAAGCCTCTGTAATAGTGCCTCCCATATGGTTTGTTATACATGTGGATATACATAACAACACACAAAGGTGTATATACAGATGCCCACAGATACACCTATACAAGCGCATGCATTTACTCGCATGTGCCTTCCTATACAGGTACGTGCACCTGTATTTACCTACTTAACCACACACATATCCTTTGGTTGTTTTTACTGTTGTTGCAAAATTGTATGTGTTATAGTTTTTACCAAAATTGGCTCTTTTTCTCTAAGTGTGCTTCTTAGTGTCTTTATTTACCTTGGGCAAGTTGTGCTGACTGCACCAGTATTTGGGATTGTCTTTCCCATCACCGAAAGTAACAAGTGTCTACTATGTAGAAAGTGATTCCCCTTCTCTCTCCCTCCAGTCCCTGGTGAGCAGCATCAATTTTGTTTTCTGTGTTTATATCTATTCTTGATTTTTTATAATAGTGGGAGCATACAATATTTGTCTTTTTGTGATTGACTTATTTCACTCAGTATAACATCCTCCAGATTCATCCACATTATAAAATGTTATGCAGGCTCCTTATGATTCTTTATAAACCAAAAAAAAAAAAACCAAACCCAGTGCCGTCGAGTCGATTCTGACTCATGGTGACCCTATAGGATAGAGTAGAACTGCTCCATAGAGTTTCCAAGGAGTACCTGGCGGATTCGATGACTCTTCATACTTGTGCAGTATTCCATTGCATGTATGTACCGCAATACATTTATCCATTTCTTTGTTGATGGGCACTTAGGTGTTTCCACCTTTTTGCTATTGTGAATAATGCTGCAACGAACATGGATGTGCATATATGTATTTGTGTCACTGCTCTTATATCTCTAGGATATATACCTAGGAGTGGGATTGCTGGATTATAAGGTATTTCTATTTCTAGCTTTTTGAGGAAGCACCGTATTGTTTTCCACAGTGCTTTTACCATTTTGAAATCCTACCAGCAGTGTATAAGAGTTCCAATCCCCCACAACCTCATCAGCATTTGTCATTCCTGTTTTTTTGTTCATTGCCATTTTTGCAGGGGTTTGATGGTATCTCATTGTAGTTTTGATTGATGTCCCTTTAATGGCTAACGATCATGAACATCTTTTCGTGTATTTGTTGGCTGCCTAATATGCTCTTTGGAAGTATCTGTTCATGTCCTTTGCCCATTTTCTGAATGGATTATTTGTCTTTTTGTTCTTGAGTTGTTGAAGTTTTCTATATATTTTAGAGATTAGACTGTTATCAGATATGTCATTGCCAAAGATTTTTTTCTCAGTCAATCAGCTTTCTCTTTACTCTCTTAGTAAAGTCTTTTGATGGGTATAAATATTTAATATTTATATGGTCCCAGTTATCTAATTTATGTTCTGTCATTTGTGCATTTGTAGTTTTGTTTGATGGGCTATTTATGCCAAAATTTAGGTCCCCTAGTGTCTTAGGCTGGGTTCTCTGGAGAAGCAAAACCAGTAAAGCAGAGAAGTAGAGAGAGAGAGAGATTTATATCAAGGAAATGGCTCACAGCATTATAGAGGCTGGAACATCCCACATCCGTGGATCAGGATAGAGGCTTCTCCTGATTCATGTAGCTGCTGGGGCCGGCAAACCCAAGACTGGCAGGTTGTAGAGCAGGGCTCTTGTTCATGGAGTGTGAAGATTGATGAAGCCCAAGATCAGCAGGTAAGCTGCTAGCTCAAGTCCTAAGAAACGGAGGTCAGATGAACAGGAGGCAGCTGCAGGATCCAGAGCAGGCAATAGCGTTCGGTGTGTCAAATCTATTCTTGGGATGGTCTCTAAATTCAGGTGGAATATACTCAAGGTCATATTTTGACTCTCGTGGACTTGCTCTGATTTTCTCCAGTTTCAGCTTGAACTTGCATATGAGCAATTGATGGTCTGTTCCACAGTCGGCCCCTGGCCTTGTTCTGACTGATGATACTGAGCTTTTCCATTCTCTCTTTCCACAGATGTAGTCAATTTGATTTCTGTGTGTTCCATCTGGTGAGGTCCATGTGTATACTCACCATTTCTGTTGGTGAAAGAAGATATTTGCAATGAAGAAGTCATCGGTCTTGCAAAATTCTAACATTTGATCTCCGGCATTGTTTCTATCACCAAGGCCATATTTTCCAACTACTGAGCCTTCTTCTTTGTCTCCAACTTGCACATTCCAATCGCCAGTAATTATCAATGCATCTTGATTGCATGTTTGATCAATTTTAGACTGCAGCAGCTCATAAAAATCTTCTATTTCTTCATCTTTGGTCCTAGTGGTTGGTGCATAAATTTGAATAAAAGTCATAGTAACTGATCTTCCTTGTAGGCGTATGGACATTACCCTATCACTGACAGCGTTATACTTCAGGACAGATCTCGAAACATTCTTTTTGACGATGAATGCAACACCATTCCTCTTCAAGTTATCATTCTCAGCAAATTTTGCTGAAGATCATTCAAAAATGGCTCCAGCAGAATATCGACAGGGAACTACCAGAAATTCAGGCTGGTTTTAGAAGAGGAAGAGGAAACAGGGATATCATTGCTTATGTCAGATGCATTGTGGCTGAAAGCAGAGAATACCAGAAGAATATTTATCTGTGTATTATTGACTATGGAAAGCATTCGACTGTGTGGATCATAACAAATTGTGGATAACATTTCAAAGAATGGGAATTCCAGAACACTTAATTGTTATCATGAGGAACCTTTACATAGATTAAGACGCTGTTGTTTGGACAGAACAAGGGGATACTGATTAGTTTTAAGTCAGGAAAGGTGTGCGTCAGTGTTGTATCCTTTCACCATACCTATTCAGTCTGTATTCTGAGCAAATAATCTGAGAAGCTGGACTATATGAAGAAGAACGGGGCATCAGGATTGGAGGAAGACTCATTAACAACCTGCGTTATGCAGATGACACAACCTTGCTTGCTGAAAGTGAAGAGGACTTGAAGCACTTACTAACGAGGATCAAAGACCGCAGCCTTCAGTATGGATTGCACCTCGACATAAAGAAAACAAAAATGCTCACAACTGGACCAATGAGAAACATCATGATAAACGGAGAAAAGATTGAAGTTGTCAAGGATTTCATTTTACTTGGATCCACAATACCCAGGCATGGAAGCAGCAGTCAAGAAATCAAAAGACTCATTGCCTTGGGCAAATCTGCTGCAAAGGACCTCTTTAAAGCGTTTGAAGAGCAAAGATGTCACCTTGAAGACTAAGGTGCGCCTGTCCCAAGCCATGGTATCTTCAATCGCATCATGTGCATGCAAAAGCTGGACAATGAATAAGGAAGACTGAAGAAGAATTGATGCCTTTGAATTGTGGTGTTGGCAAAGGATATTGAATATACCATGGACTGCCAAAAGAACAAACAAATCTGTCTTAGAAGAAATACAGCCAGAATGCTCCTTGGAGGCAAGGATGGTGAGACTGCGTCTTACATACTTTGGACATGTTGTTAGGAAGGATCAGTCCCTTGAGAAGGACATCATGCTAGGTAAAATACAGGATCAGTGGAAAAGAGGAAGACCTTCAACGAGGTGGATTGACACAGTGACTGCAACAGTGAGCTCAAGCATATCAACGATTGTAACAATGGCTCCGGACCAGGCACTGTTTCGTTCTGTTGTGCATAGGGTTGCTATGGGACAGAACTGACTTGGCGGCACCTAATAACAACAACAACTTCTACTCCTTCAATTAATAAAGTGGGTTGCCCTTACCCATTGCATATTGTCTGGGGGCAATTTTAGCAGGAACTAAAAACCCCAAAACAGGTTGAATGGGACAGGTATGGAAGCTGGTGAGCTACAGACCTACAAGTTAGAGTTGCCAGATGAAATACAGGACTTTCAGATATATTTGAATTTCAGATAAACTACAAATAATTTTTTAGTGTAAGTATATTCCATGCAATATTTAGGCTGTACTAAAATATTATTTGTTGTTTATCTGAAATTCAAGTTGAAGTAAGACTCCTGTATTTTTAGTTGTTAAGTATGGCAATCCTCCTACAAGATCAAGCTCTCATACTCCTGTTACTGGGTGGAAACCCCAGGTTCTTACTGGTCATGACTCATATTAGCCAATAAACGAGAGACCAAGGTGGGAGAACAGGAAAGGCACATTTATTCTGTTGTGCAAGGGAATGGAGTCAGCCAGAGCTGCTGCCACCAAGACTGCTCACCAGGGGCGGGCAGGCAAGTTACTTTTAAAGGGGTTTACAAGCAGGGAGTTCATACAAGTTAAGTCAGCATCAGTCTTAATCGTACTACGCAGGTACAGTGAGGTTTATGTATAACCTCTAAGCAAAAGCAAGATTCAAATGCAAAGCTGTGGGGTGGGGAGAGCCCAGCAAAGGAAAAGATTTTTCAGTACAGCCCTGTAGGGGAGGAAGCTAGGGAAAGAACACAGCACTGTGGGGGCTCTGTCTCAATTCCATTCACCCTGGAACTTGTTATCATCTGTGATGGTCACCATGCTGTGAGACCAAGGAGCTTCATGCCCTTCCTGATGGTCATGCTCCTGCCATTAACCCTGCCCTTCCTGCTGCTCTTTGCCTCCACCCCAGGCCCAAAGCCTCTATGCCATCAGCCCTAGGCAGCCACGTGGGCAGCGTTTTGCCAGATAAGATGCCACACACTCACCTGCGGACTCCTCTTCTTTCTCCCCAATGTGCTCAGTAGAACTTTGTCCCAATACTGGCCTCCTGGAGTGTGTGTCTCCAGGTCTTTAAGCATCATTGGTGTGGGAGTGTGTATAAGACTAGAGTGATAGACTGGTTTTGAGACTAAAGGGGGACTCTAGGTATGGGCTTAAATAAAAACAAACAAAAACAAGAAAATCCAGTACTCTGGGCAAAACATTTTTTCCTGAGCAGCCCATGTTAAAGGGATTTAGTTTGCCCCTTGGTGAGCAGCATGGGCAGGCAGATGCGAATCTACCCCCGTAGGAGTGAGTGCTGGGTGGTGCAAATGGTTAACAAGCTCTGCTGCTAAACTCAAAAGTTGGAGGTTAGAGTCCACCCAGAGGCACCTTGGAAGAAAGGCCTGGAGATCTACATCTGAAAAATAAGTGATTGAAAACCCTGTGAAGAACATTTCTGCTTTAACACACATGGAGTCATCACGAGTTGGGGTAGATTCCATGGCAACCGGTACTAATACAGGCAGAACTTCTCCCAAAATTAACTTTTTGAGTATTAGGGATCCTATTTTTTGATTAACAAAGCAGATGAAGTCACAAGAAATAGTTCACTTGTTCATTGTGGAGCAGGAAAACAAAACTTGGGTCTCCAAGGTTTCTCATAAACCAGAAAAAAACAGGTTCCATTACATCTTAATCTCTTCCTCTAATTTGCTCTTTATCCTGCTGTCTAACCACAGTATGGGTGAAACTGTTGCCTGCTGCTGGGAGAAAACTACTGTCTTTGCCAGTTGTCTAAGTAGCGGAAATTTCCTGGATTCTTTGCCGAAGTTTCTCAGAGTGAGTGGACACACGCTGACTTTTTAAAAGCTAGCTGCTACTAGGGGCCACAAGAAGTGTAAGAGAAAAATACTTATCTTCTGGGCCTCCAAGGCAGGCAAAAAAATTCTTCTTAAGAAAATGAACGACAATGGCCAAAATGTCCATGTTGCTCTTCATAAATCTGCATCCTGGTTCTGAAACTGCAGGTTCCTAGGGCCCAGGTGGGTTGATAAGACAGGGAGGATAGAAGGAACGAGACAGGATCTGGTCATCAGAACTGGGACCCAGTGTTGGACCAAGTGGTTCCTGCTGCCCAGCTAACCTCATCCCCCAGCTCTTCTCCTTTCCTCTCTGCTCATTGTTCCCACTCAAGCTGTTTCATCCCTCCCCTCTGTGCCCATAGCCTTGCTGGCCCTTCTGCCCACTCCATTCTCCTGGCTACTGCTTCCCATCATTTAACACTCAACAAGAGCAGTGCTTCTTCCAGGCAGCCCTCCACCCCAACCCTCCCAGGTTGTGTTAGGTGCCTTTCCAGTGTGTTTGCCCAGCAGTCTCTGCCTAGCTCCAACATTGCAGGAATCACAACATATAATATTTGTCTGTTTTGGTCTCAGGCTCCTCTACAGTATCTGAACACCTTGAGGCCAGGGACCATGTCTTGTTCAACTCTGTACACCGGAGCATAGCACAGTGTCTGGTCTGCATGAGGCAGGTGTGTGTTCAGTGTACAGCTGGATGGGAAATAACTTTGATAGACTTGATAATGAACTCTAACGTGGTGGCTGGAGAGCTGCATATCACTCATGTCCACCGGGAGCCTCTGAGGATAGTAACGAGGGCCCATGTGCTATTTCCAAGATTTCTAAATTCCCCTTAAATATCACACATTTATCCAGGGTAAGAAAACTCCCTGATGAAAATGTCCATTTGCATTGTTTCTGGCTGAAATTCTGTAAGCCCTCTCAGATTACCCCAGTTTTTTCATGAGGAACAAAGAATGTAATCAGCTGTTAATATATGTATATCCTTTTAAAGAAGTGTACAAATTATTGCATAAGTGCAGTTTTTGGAGACAGAAAGGTACGTAAAATCACCAGTAAACTGTACACGATAAAAAATAAAATGTTTTCCTTAGTAGTGAAAAGGTTGAGAGCCAAATTTATGTCATCATTTATTCAAATACTTATTGATTGAGCACCACTTACATGCCGGGCACTGTTTTAGGAGCTTGAGATACAGTAGTGAACACGACAGACAAGATCCTCTCCTCCCGGAGACAAGATCCTCTCCTCCCGGAGTTTACCTTCTATGGGGAGAAAGACATCGTAAACAAGTAAACCAATAAACATATAAGGAACTGTCTGATAATAGGAAATGCTACCCATAGAATGGAGTCTCTGGGTGGTGCAAATGGTTAAGGTGCTTAGCTCCTAACTGAAAGGTTGATGGTTTGAGTTCAAGGCCTGGTGATCCACTTCCAAAACATCAGCCACTGAAAACCCCGTGGAGCACAGTTCTACTCTGACAGACACGGGGTTGCTGTGAATCGGCATTGACTCAATGGCAACTGGTTGTACTCAGAGAATGAAAATTGAGGGATGTTCTAAAGGGTGACTGGGTGGCAGGAAAGACCTCTATGAGAAAGTGACATTTAAGCTGGGTCATAAGTGACAAAAACTATTAGAAGAAAGAGCACTTGAAGAAGAGGGAATCATGCAAAGTGCCCCCGGGGCAGAACCAAATGAGGCATTTTCATTGCGTGTTTATTGACTTGTGACAGTCTGCACCACACACTTGATGACCTAAAATCAGATTCTACTCAAGAATAGTGAATGGACTCTTAGGCTTATATATCTGGTAACAGCCTAAACCAGCTGGTAATAGGACATAAGTGATTCAAAGTCTACAGCAATCAAGACAGTGCAATCTAGTAGCCCATCTACGTATATTGAAAGAAAACAAAACACAATAAGACTCGGTGAGCAAATATAAAATAAATCACTACAATATCTTAGAGATGGCTCGGAGACAGCATTCGATATCAAATCACATAAAGCAGCAGACCATGATTGCTTCTAAAACTCCCCAAACTAAAGAATCAAAATCTTCCCCAAATGAAGATACAATACTGGAATTGCCAGATGCAGAATATAAAAAAAAACTAATTTGCAGAATGCTTCAAGATATCAGGGATGATGTCAGAAATGAAATAAGGCAATCTACAGAAAAAGCCAAGAAACACACTGATAAAGCTGTTGAAGAAATCAAAAAGATTATTCAAGAGCATAGTGGAAAAATTAATAAGCTTCAAGAATCGATAGAGAGGCAGCATTCAGAAATCCAAAAGATTAGCAGTAAAATTATAGAATTAGACA
The DNA here is from genome assembly GCF_030014295.1 of Loxodonta africana. Taxonomy (NCBI): domain Eukaryota; kingdom Metazoa; phylum Chordata; class Mammalia; order Proboscidea; family Elephantidae; genus Loxodonta; species Loxodonta africana. Next base: position 448,357 of record NC_087368.1, read on the forward strand.
ACTCAATAGGAAGTCAGAGGAGAAGACTCAAGCAATTGGAATGCAGAGTGGGGGTTCTGGAGGACAAGGGAATTGACACCAATATAGCTGAAAAAAAATTCAATAAAAGAATTAAAAAAAAATGAAGAAACCCTAAGAATCATGTGGTACTCTATCAAGAAGAATAACTTGCATATGATTGGAGTTCCAGAACAGGGAGGGATAACAGAATATACAGAGAGAATAGTTGAAGATCTGTTCGTGGAAAAATTCCCTGACATCATGAAAGATGAAAGGATATCTATCCAAGATGCTCATCGAACCCCATATAAGATTGATCCGAAAAGAAAATCACCAAGACATATTATCATGAAACTTGCAAAAACCAAAGATAAAGAGAAAATTTTAAAAGCAGCCAGGGAGAAAAGAAAGGTCTCCTACAAAGGAGAATCAATAAGAATAAGTTCAGACTACTCAGCAGAAACCATGCAGTCAAGAAGGCAATGGGATGACATATATAGAGCACTGAAGGAGAAAAACTGCCAGCCAAGGATCCTTTATCCAGGAAAACTCTCTCTCTAATATGAAGGCAAAATTAAAACATTCACAGATAAACACAAGCTTAGAGAATTTGCAAAAACCAAACCAAAGCTCCAAGAAACACTAAAGGAAATTGTTTGGTCAGAAAATCAATAACGTCAGATAACAACACAACACAAGGTCAAAGAACAGAACATCTGGATATCAACACAAATAGGGAAATCACAAAACAAATTAAGATTAATTTTAAAAACAAAAAAACGCTCAAAACAGGGAATCATTGAAGTCATTATGTAAAAGATCACAATAGTCAAAAAGAGGGACTAAATACAGGTGGCATAGAACTGCCATATGGAGAGGGATACAAGGCGATATAGGACAATACAAGTTAGGTTTTTACTTAGAAAAAAAGGGGTAAATATTAAGGTAACCACAAAGAGGTCTAACAACTCCATAACTCAAAATAAAAACCAAGAAAAACATAACAACTCAGCAAACATAAAGTCAACTACTATGAAAATGAGGAACACACAATTTACAAAGAAAAACGTCTCAGCACAAAAAAGTAAGTGGAAAAATGAAATTGTCAACAACACACACAAAAAGGCATCAAAATGACAGCACTAAACACATACTTATCTATAATTACGCTGCATGTAAACGGACTAAATGCACTAACAAAGAGACAGAGAGTCTCAGACTGGATAAAGAAACACGATCCGTCTATATGCTGCCTACAAGAGACACACCTTAGACTCAGAGACACAAACTAAACCTCATAGAATGGAAAAAAAATATATCAAGCAAAAAAGAGCAGGAGTAGCAATATTAATTTCTGACAAAATAGACTTTAAAGTTAAATCCACAACGAAGGATAAAGAGGGACACTACATAATGATAAAAGGGACAATAGACCAGGAAGATATAACCATATTAAATCTTTATGCACCCAATGACAGAGCTGCAAGATACATAAAACAAACTTTAACAGAACTGAAAAGTGAGATAGGCACCTCCACAATTATAATAGGAGACTTCAACACACCATTTTCGGAGGACAGGACTTCCAGTAAGAAGCTCAATAGAGACACGAAAGACCTAGTTGCTACAATCAACCAACTTGACCTCATAGACTTACACAGAACACTCCACCCAATAGCTGCAAAGTATCCTTTTTTTTGTAGTGCACATGGAACATTCTCTAGAATAGACCACATATTAGGTCATAAAACAAACCTTTGCAAAATCCAAAACATCGAGATATTACAAAGCATCTTCTCAGACCACAAGGCCATAAAAGTGGAAATCAATAACAGAAAAATCAGGGAAAAGAAATCAAATACTTCGAAACTGAACAATACCCTGCTGAAAAAAGACTGGCTTATAGAAGACATTAAGGACGGAATAGAGAAATTCATAGAATGCAACGAGAATGAAAACACTTCCTATCAAAACCTCTGGGACACAGCAAAAGCTGTGCTCAGAGGTGAATTTATATCGATAAATGCACACATACATAAAGAATAAAGAGCCAAAATCAGAGAACTGTCCCTACAACTTGAACAAATAAAAAGTGAGCAACAAAAGAATCCATCAGGCACCAGAAGAAAACAAATAATAAAAATTAGAGCTGAACTAAATGAATTAAAAAAAAGAAAAACAACTGAGAGAATTAACAAAGCCAAAAGCTGGTTGTTTGAGAAAAATAACAAAACTGATAAACCATTGGCCAGACTGAGTAAAGAAATACAGGAAAGGAAACAAATAACCCGAATAAGAAACAAGATGGGCCACATCACAACAGACCCAAATGAAATTAAACGAATCATATCAGATTATTATGAAAAATTGTACTCTAACAAATTTGCAAACCTAGAAGAAATGAATGACTTTCTAGAAACACACTACGTACCTAAACTAACACAATCAGAAGTAGAACAACTAAATAGACCCATAACAAAAAGAGATTGAAACGGTAGTCCAAAAACTCCCCAACAAAAAAAAAGCCCTGCCCCGGACGGCTTCACTGCAGAGTTCTACCACATTTTCAGAGAAGAGTTAACACCACTACTGCTAAAGGTATTTCAAAGCATAGAAAATGATGGAATACTACCTAACTCATTCTATGAAGCCACCATATCCCTGATACCAAAACCAGGTAAAGACATCACAAAAAAAGAAAATTACAGAACTCTCTCTCTCATGAGCATAGATGCAAAAATCTTCAACAAAATTCTAGCCAATACAATTCAACAACATATCAAAAAAATAATCCACCACGACCGAGTGGGATGTATACCAGGTATGCAAGGCTGGTTTAATATTAGAAAAACCATTAATGTAATCTACCATATAAATAAAAGAAAAGACAAAAACCACATGGTCTTACCAATTTATGCAGAAAAGGCATTTGACAAAGTCCAACACCCACTTATGATAAAAACTCTTAGCAAAATAGGAATAGAAGGAAAATTCCTCAACATAATAAAGGGCATCTATACAAAGCCAACAGCCAACATCACCCTAAATAGAGAGAGCCTGAAAGCATTTCCCTTGAGAACAGGAACCAGACAAGGATGCCCTTTATCACCGCTCTTATTCAACATTGTGCTAGAGGTCCTAGCCAGAACAATTAGGCTAGACAACGAAATAAAGGGCATCCGGATTGGCAAGGAGGAAGTCAAATTATCTCTATCTGCAGATGACATGATCTTATACACAGAAAACCCTAAGGAATCCTCCAGAAAACTACTGAAACTAATAGAAGAGTTTGGCAGAGTCTCAGGTTATAAGATAAACATACAAAAATCACTTGGATTCCTCTACATCAACAAAAAGTACATCGAACAGGAAATCACGAAATCAGTACCATTCACAGTAGCCCCCAAGAAGATAAAATACTTAGGAATAAATCTTACCAAAGATGTAAAAGACTTATACAAACAAAACTACAAAGTACTACAGCAAGAAACTAAAAAGGACCTACATAAGTGGAAAAACATACCTTGCTCATGGGTAGGAAGACTTAACATAGTAAAAATGTCTATTCTACCAAAAGCCATCTATACATACAATGCACTTCCAATCCAAATTCCAATGACATTTCTTAATGTGATGTAGAAACAAATCACCAACTTCATATGGAAGGGAAAGAAGCCCCGGATAAGTAAAGCATTACTGAAAAAGAAGAAGAAAGTGGGAGGCCTCACTCTACCTAATTTTAGAATGTTTTTTTTTTTTTTTATTATACAGCCACAGTAGTCAAAACAGCCTGGTACTGGTACAAGAACAGGCACATAGACCAATGGGACAGAATTGAGAACCCAGATATAAATCCATCTACATATGAGCAGCTGATATTTGACAAAGGCCCAGTGTCAGTTAATTGGGGAAAAGATAGTCTTTTTAACAAATGGTGCTGGCATAACTGGATGTCCATTGGCAAAAAAATGAAACAGGACCCATACCTCATGCCATGCACAAAAACTAACTCCAAGTGGATCAAAGACTTAAACATAAAGACTAAAATGATAAAGATCATGGAAGAAAAAATAGGGATAACGTTAGGAGCCCTAATACAAGGCATAAACAGAATACAAAACATTACCAAAAATGACGAAGAGAAACCAGATAACTGGGAGCTCCTAAAAATCAAACACCTATGCTCATCTAAAGACTTCACCAAAAGAGTAAAAAGACCACCTACAGACTGGGAAAGAATTTTCAGCTATGACATCTCTGACCAGCGCCTGATCTCTGAAATCTATATGATTCTGTCAAAACTCAACCACAAAAAGACAAACAAGCCAATCAAGAAGTGGGCAAAGGATATGAACACACACTTCACTAAAGAAGATATTCAGGCAGCTAACAGATACATGAGAAAATGCTCTCGATCATTATCCATTAGAAAAATGCAAATTAAAACTACGATGAGATTCCATCTCACTCTAACAAGGCTGGCATTAATCCAAAAAACACAAAATAATAAATGTTGGAGAGGCTGCGCAGAGATTGGAACTCTTATACACTGCTGGTGGGAATGTAAAATGGTACAACCACTTTAGAAATCTATCTGGTGTTATCTTAAAAAGTTAGAAATAGAACTACCATAGAATCCAGAAATCCCACTCCTCGGAATATACCCTAGAGAAATAAGAGCCTTTACACGAACAGATATATGCATACCCCTGTTTATTGCAGCTCTGTTTACAACAGCAAAAAGCTGGAAGCAACCAAGGTGTCCATCGATGGATGAATGGATAAATAAATTATGCTATATTCACACAATGGAATACTACGTATCAATAAAGAACAGTGATGAATCTGTTAAACTTTTCATAACATTGAGGAACCCGGAAGGCATTATGCTGAGCGAAATTAGTCAGAGGCAAAAGGACAGATATTGTATAAGACCACTATTATAAGATCTTGAGAAATAATATAAACTGAGGACACATACTTTTGTGGTTATGGCGGGGGAGGGAGGGAGGATGGGAGAGGGTTATTTACTGATTAGTTAGTAGTTAAGAACTACTTTAAGTGAAGGGAAGGACCATACTCAATACAGAGAAGGTCAGCTCAACTGGACTGGACCAAAAGCAAAGACGTGTCCAGGATAAACTGAATGCTTCGAAGGTCAGCAGAGCAAGGGCGGGGGTTTGGGGACTATGGCTTAAGGGGAGTTCTAAGTCAATTGGCAAAACAATTCTATTATGAAAACATTCTGCATCCCACTTTGAAATGTGGCGTCTGGGGTCTTAAATGCTAACAAGCGGCCATCTAACCAAAAAAAAAATCAATTCTTCTCAACCCACCTGGATCAAAAGAGAATGAAGAACCCCAAGGTCACAGGATAACTATGAGCCCAAGAGACTGAAAGGGCCACATGAACCAGAGACTTATATCATCCTGAGACCAGAAGAACTAGATGGTGCCAGGCCACAACCATTGACTGCCCTGACAGGGAGCACAACAGAGAACCCCTGAGGGAGCAGGAGAACAGTGGGATGCAGACCCCAAATTCTCATAAAAAGACCATACTTAATGGTCTGACTGAGACTAGAGGAATCCCAGCGGTCATGGTCGCGAAACCTTCTGTTGGACCAGGATAGGAACCATTCCCGAAGACAACTCATCAGACATGGAAGGGACTGGACAATGGGTTGGAGAGAGATGCTGACGAAGAGTGAGCTACTTGTATCAGGTGAACACTTGAGACTGTGTTGGCATCTGTCTGGAGGGGAGACAGGAGGGTAGGGAGGGTTAGAAACTGGCAAAATCGTCACGAAAGGAGAGACTGGAAGGAGGGAGTGGGCTGACTCATTAGGGGGAGAGTAAGTGGGAGCATGGAGTAAGGTGTATATAAGCTTATATGTGACAGACTGACTTGATTTGTAAACTTTCACTTAAAGCACAATAAAAATTATTAAAAAAAATAGAATGATCTCACATATTCTCTTTTATGTGTAGCCTCTTTCGCTCAACTTTACATGTATGAGATTCACCCACATTGTTGCATGTAATTGTGGTTTGTATTGTCATTGCTGTATAGTGTTCCATTTTCTGAATTCACCAAACTTTTTTATTCATTGTATTGTTGGTGGACATTCAGGCTGTTTCTAGTTTGGAGTTATTATAAGCAATGCAGCTGGAAACATCTCTGTACATTTTGGGGGGATGCAGTTCACATGTCTGTGGGAATAATGTAGGCATGGAATTGCTGGGTCACATAGTGTGTGTCTGGGAGCCCTGGTGGCACAATGGTTAAGAGCTTGGCTGCTAGCCAAAGGGTCAGCAGTTTGAATCCACCAGCTGCTCCTTGGAAACCCTATGGGGCAGTTGTACTCTGTCCTGTAGGATCACTATGAGTTGGAATTGACTCCATGGCAATGGGTTTGGTTAGTTTAGTGTGTGTCTTTGTTTAGCTGTAGTAGATATTGACAAACAATTTTCCAAAACAGAAGGCCCATTCTTAACCTAACAGTAAACGTCCCTACTCCCATTCTGGAGTCCTGGTGGCATAGTGGTAAAGAACACAGGCTGCTAACCAAAACGGCGGCGGTTCAAATCTGCCAGCTGCTCCTTGGAAACCCTACGGGGCAGTTCTACTCTGTCACATAGATTCACTATGAGTTGGAGTTGACTCGATGACACACAAGAGCAACAAAACTCCATCGTATCCTTTCTTTGAGTTGTGAGGAATCTCAAACATGACATTATTTCTCACGTGCAAGATTTACAAATCTCTACCAAAATATCAGTGATAAGATTTCAAAATAAATAAATGTTTCTAGGAAATCCTCAGGAGTGGCTGACTGAAAAGCAAAGAATCTGAATGGCAGCTAGAAAGCCAAGATGCTAAGACATTTTTCTTTGTGGCAGAGAGGGCTGGGGGTGTTTTGCAAACACCCCTGCCAACGAGGCTTGGTGATCATCGCAGGGCTAATTAAAAACCCTTGGGCAACCAAGGGGGGCGGGCCCTGCACCGTGATTCGAATTGGGCCATCCCAGGGCTTTTGACTAATTATAAACACAAAGAGCATTTAAAGGCTATGATTTAAAAAAAAAAAAAAGAAAAACACTTCAGGGTGCTTGTGAGTGCCCAGCTGGGAGGCAGGGGTACCAGCGAAAATCTCCTGCCACTGACTAAATCACATGGAGCCCCCCTTCATGTACCCATCCTCCCCTGCATGCACTGAGGAAGGGCTTCGTCTGTGTCCTGCAGAAGTTGCGGGGGACGGGGTCAGTCATTTCCATTGTGGGGGCCCTCGTGTGATAAACCTCCTATTCTCCTGCTCTCACAAAGCATGGATGCGCAGACTGGGGTGATCCAGGCTTCTGGAGGGAGGCTGTTGTATGTTCAAGCTTTGATCCCCATTAGCTACAAACTGCAAATAATCCATAAGGTCTGCAAATGAGGCTCTAATTAATAGCACTTATATATATATATTTTTTATTAACATGTCTTGTCCTGGAACCTGCCAGGAGGAGCTGCGAATGTTTGCCAGGGAGGAAAGGCACACTTGTGCACCTCACTGCAAAAGCTTGTCTGCTCAGGTGAAAAATCCTGGGCTCACTGATAGGTAAGAAAGAAGCTGAAACTGAAAGGCTGCTTTGGTGCCCCCAGGTCATCTGGAAAAGTGTCCACACAGTTCAGGTTTGAGGGATGATTTGCTGTGAGGTGGAGAAATGGGACAGGAATGCATTTCCCTGCCTCCCCTGCCTTGGGGCCCTGCCTGGCCTGGGCCCTAATGAGTTCTCAGTGCACAGCCTCTGAGAAGAGACAGGCAACCTAAGGCCGGAAAAAACTGGCAGAGGCTGGGCTCTGAGGGGAGGACTGATGGTGAAAAGTTGATTGCATTAATAGCCTTGCTTACTCCCTAGAGCTATAACCCAACCTAAGCTGTAATCCCACCCATTGCTGTTGAGTCAATTCCAACTGATAGCGACCCTGTAGCACAGAGTAGAGCTGCCTCATAGTGTTTCCAAGGAGTGACTGGTGCATTTGAACTGCAGAACTTTTAATTAGCAGCTGATCTGTTAACTGCTTTGCCACCAAGGCTCCACTCCCTAGAGCTGGGGCAGGGGGAGGGCAGTTAATTTTACTTGATTCACGGACCCCTCTGGCATTCTAGTGGAGCCCGTGGACCCCTTTTCAAATTAAAATTTTTAAGTACATAAAACATAATGTATAATATTATATTAAAATACAGCTTTCAAAATATTTAAAGTATTACAATATGGTAGTAAATGTGGTTGCAATATGAAGATCTAGTAACAGATTGATGACTGCAATAATTTTGAAATAATGATGATCATAAGCAGTACTTCCAGATATCTGCAATAACTGTAACCTTGTATGAGAATATCTGTGATTTCAGTGGGTGACAGTTACAATTCCTGCTAACACTCCTGTGATGTGTTACCTACATTCATTACGGAAGGTAATACAAAATTTCAGTTAGAGGTTAGTGCGAATACAATTTTTGTCTTCCAAGTTTATAAACCTTGGAAACCCTATGGGGCAGTTCTACTCTGTCCTATACGGCTGTTACGAGTCATAATCAACTCGACTGCATACAACAACAAGAAGCCCTTGTTTAGTGTCATTTACCAATGGCATAAACTGGATTTAAAAATATACGTCCAAGGTTATTAATAAACATTTCCCTAGCTTCAAAAGACTTATACAACGACTAAAAATGATTCTTATGAAAAATTATTCTTAAGGGCATTGACATAAAAATATTTTAATGGCTCTTTACAATAGTTGAGTTGAGATATGAAGAGATATTCATCCTTCTAGTCATTCTTCTATTTATTAAGAGCGTTCTGAGTTGGAACCAGCTTGATGGCAGCGGGTTTGGTTTGTTTGTTTGTTTGTTTTAATGCAGCAATTAGGGACGAAACCTTCCACCGTAATTATAACAACTTTAGCTGGTGGCAGACAGCTAGCAGCTCCCCAAAGATTTGTTCTGTCCTTCCATAGAGTAGAGTTGTCCCTGGGAAGTTGCTGCCAAGCCAAGGACTGTATGTCCTACCCCTGCATTTAGGTGGAGGTGATAAGATGAGCTCTCAGGAGTGGCATGTGAGCATAAATGATGGATGCCTCTTTCAGGCCAAGGCTTTGAAGAAGCAGACGTGCCTTCCTCACCCTCTTTTCATCTGTCTGCCAGTTGAATATTGAAGAAGTCAGCCTGGGTGCCAGAATGACTCACGGAACAAAGTGCCCCCCAGTCCCCTTCCACAGTTTTTAAGACCCATTTTGGACACCACAGGATTGCGTGATAAACTTCTGTTGTGCTAAACTCTTGAGATTTTGGGGTTTGTCTGTTACAGCGTGTTTTTTTCCTTAACTAATACGAGAGGCATCAGTTAGGGATTTTGCATGGGGGCCCTTCTTTCCCTACCCATCATGGATGGTATGGCAGGTATTGCAAACTGACTCACTCAACTCCATTCCAACCCCTTTGTAGTGGGAAAGCTAAAGGGGAGGAAGTCAAAGATATTTCCTCATTTCCCAGACACCCATTTATAGTTCAGGCTTCACATGAGATATACATTGTTCCATGGGTGTACTTGTGTGTGATTTAGGAGGCAGAAATGAACATAATGAGGTAGAGGTCATGCTCCTACTATTTCTACTGTTTCTTCTATCAACCATGTTTGTGAGGCTACAGATATAGGAACTTATTTTTTCACCTAACAATAAGTTTGAAGGAAGTCAGATACTGGTGTTGCTTCATGAGTTCAACAGTGTCAGGGTCAGCATCTGTGCGGTTCTTTTGGATGTTCCCTCATGGTTGCAAGGCCATTGCTGCAGCTCCACCCACCACATCTGTATTTCAGGCAGGGGAAAAAAAAAAAGAAGTAGAAAAGGGGAACAGCAATGCCAACTGCTTCTTTTTATCAAAAAGGCAAAAGCTTTCCCAGAAGCCTTCACAACAACTTACCTGTAGGTCTCACTGTCCAAAACTGGGTACATTGCCACCTGAACAAAATTAGGGTTCTGTTGGCATGCAAGAGGGAAGGATACCTATAGGGTACCCTAAAACGTAGAAGTCATGGTCACTGTTCTCAAGGACCTGGTAATGGCTTTGTAGAAACAAAATATATGCATGTACATTTGAATAATAATACCAGCGTTAAGAAAAGCTATAAGACAATAACGTAAGTTACAGGGCAGACATTTTAGAGGACATGGGAATTGTAGGGGCCTTAATCTATGCCACCTCATTTTCAGGAGGGCTGGTGTGAAGAACCATGCATCTCAGCTGAACTCTGTGGGTAGCCTCTTGCTTGCCCATGGTGCCATGCTAGCATCACCTGCCAGAGAAAACCAGTGTTCTGAGCGAGCGTCCAAATGAAGTGCCCTTGGCAGGATTGATGAGCAGGAAGTGGTGACCTTTACCTGGCCCTGGGAGGATGAGAAGATACTACAGGGACCGAGGAAAGGGTCCTGAACACAACTCCAGAAGTTTTGTGAGTAGAGCGTTTCCCTGGATGCCAGAAACACTAAGGCTGGCCACCTGCCTGTAATTAACCCAAATCTCCTTAGTCACCCAGAGAGTAAGGGGCTTTCACCCTGGAATTACTGGCAATTGCTTTTTTTTTTTTTTAAATAATTTCTATTGTGCTTTAAGTGAAAGTTTAAAAATCAAGTCACTCTCTCACACAAAAACCCATATACACCTTGCTACACACTCCCAATTACTCTCCCCCTAATGAGAGAGCCTGCTCTCTCCCTCCACTCCTTCTTTTCGTGTCTTTTTCGCCAGCTTCTAACCCCCTCCACCCTCTTATCTCCCCTCCAGGCAAGAGGTGCCAACAGTCTCAAGTGTCCACCTGATCCAAGAAGCTCACTCCTCACCAGCATCCCTCTCCAAACCATTGTCCAGTCCAATCCATGTCTGACAAGTTGGCTTCGGGAATGGTTCCTGTCATGGGCCAACTGAAGATCTGGGGGCCATAACCACCGGGATCCTTCCAGTCTCAGTCAGACCATTAAGTCTGGTCTTATGAGAATTTGGGGTCTGCATCCCACTGCTCTCCTGCTCCCTCAGGGGTTCTTTGTTGTGTTCCCTGTTAGGGCAGTCATCGGTTGTAGCCGGGTACCATCTAGTTCTTCTCATCTTAGTATGATGTAGTCGCTGGTTCATGTAGCCCTTTTTATCTTTTGGGCTCGTAATCACCTTGTGTCCTTGGTATTCTTCGTTCTCCTTTGATCCAGGTGGGTTGAGACCAATGGATGCATCTTAGATAGCTGCTTGCTGGTGTTTAAGACCCCAGACGCCACTCTTCAAATTGGGATGCAGAATGTTTTCTTAATAGATTTTATTATGCCAGTTGACTTAGATGTCCCCTGAAGCCATGGTCCCCAGACACCTGCTCCTGTTACGCTGGCCTTCAAAGCATTCAGTTTATTCAGGAAACTTCTTTCCTTTTGGTTTAGTCCAATTGTGCTGACCTCCCCTGTATTGTGTGCTGTCTTTCCCTTCACCTAAAGTAGTTCTTATCTACTATTTTTTTTTTTAATTAGTGAATACCCCTCACCTACCCTTCCTTCCTCCTCCCTCTCATAACCACAAAAGAATGTTCTCTTCTCAGTTTAGACTATTTCTCAAGTTCTTTTAATAGTGGTCTTATACAATATTTGTCCTTTTGCAACTGACTACTTTCACTCAGCATAATGCCTTCCGGGGTTACTCGGGTGGGAATGCTTTCCAGCTTCCTCCACATTATGAAATGTTTCACAGATTCTTCACTGTTCTTTATCGATGCGTAGTATTCCGTTGTGTGAATATACCATAATTTATTTATCCATTCATCTGTTGATGGGCACCTTGGTTGCTTCCATGTTTTTGCTATTGTAAACAGTGCTGCAATAAACGTGGATGTCCGTATATCTGTTTGTGTAAAGGCTCTTATTTCTCTAGGATATATTCTGAGGAGTGGGATTTCCAGGTTGTATGGTAGTTCTATTTCTAACTTTTTAAGGAAACGCCAGATAGATTTCCAAAGTGGTTGTACCATTTTACATTCCCACCATCAGTGTATAGGTGTTCGGATCTCTCCACAACCACTCCAACATTTATTATTTTGTGTTTTTTGGATTAATGCCAGCCTTGTTGGAGTGAGATGGAATCTCATCGTAGTTTTAATTTGCATTTCTCTAATGGATAATGATCAGAGCATTTTCTCATGTATCTGTTAGCTGCCTGAATATCTTCTTTAGTGAAGTGTGTGCTCATACCCTTTTCCAAATTTTTAATTGGGTTGCCTTTTTGTGGTTGAGTTTTAGCAGAATTGTATAGATTTTAGAGATCAGGCGCTGGTCGGATATGTCATAGCTGAAAATTTTTCCCAATCTGTCAGTGGTCTTTTTACTCTTTTGGTGAAGTCTTTAGATGAGCATAGGTGTTTGATTTTTAGGAGCTCCCAGTTATCTGGTTTCTCTTCGTCATTTTTGGTAATGTTTTGTATTCTGTTGATGCCTTGTATTAGGGCTCCTAAGGTTGTCCCTATTTTTTCTTCCATGATCTTTATCGTTTTAGTCTTTATGTTTAGGTCTTTGATCCACTTGGAGTTAGTTTTTGTGCATGGCATGAGGTATGGGTCCTGTTTCATTTTTTTGCAAATGGATATCCAGTTATGCCAGCACCATTTGTTAAAAAGACTATCTTTTCCCCAATTAACTGACACTGGGCCTTTGTCAAATATCAGCTGCTCATACGTAGATGGATTTATATCTGGGTTCTCAATTCTGTCCCATTGGTCTATGTGCCTGTTCTTGTACCAGTACCAGGCTGTTTCGACTACTGTAGCTGTATAATACATTCTAAAATCAGGTAGAGTGAGGCCTCCCACTTTCTTCTTCTTTTTCAGTATGCTTTACTTATCCGGGGCTTCTTTCCCTTCCATATGAAGTTGGTGTTTTGTTTCTCCATCACATTAAGAAATGTCATTGGAATTTGGATCAGAAGTGCATTGTATTTATAGAACACTTTTGGTAGAAGAGACATTTTTACTATGTTGAATCTTCCTATCCATGAACAAGGTATGTTTTTCCACTTATGTAGGTCCCTTTTAGTTTCTTGCACTAGTACTTTCTAGTTTTCCTTGTATAGGTCTCTTACATCTTTGGTAAGATTTATTCCTAAGTATTTTATCTTCTTGGTGGCTAGTGTGAATGGTACTGATTTGGTGATTTCCTCTTTGATGTTCTTTTTGTTGATGTAGAAGAATCCAAGTGATTTTTGTATGCTTTTTTTTTTTTTATCTTGTAATTTGAAATTCTGCCGAACTCTCTATTAGTTTCAGTAGTTTTCTGGAGGATTCCTTAGGGTTTTCTCTGTATAAGATAATGTCATCTGCAAGTAGAGGTAATTTTACTTTTTCCTTGCCAATCCGGATGCCCTTTATTTCTTTGTCTAGCCTAATTGCTCTGGCTAGGACCTCCAGCACAATGTTGAATAAGAGCGGTGATAAAGGGCATCCTTGTCTGGTTCCTGTTCTCAAGGGAAATGCTTTCAGGCTCTCTCTATTTAGGATGATGTTGGCTGTTGGCTTTGTATAAATGCCCTTAATTTTATTGAGAAATTTTCCTTCAATTCTTATTTTGCTGAGATTTTTTATCATGAATGGGTGTTGGAATTTGTCAAATGCCTTCTCTGCATCAATTGATAAGATCATGTGGTTTTTGTCTTTTGTTTTATTTATATGGTGGATTACATTAATGGTTTTCCTAATATTGAACCAACCTTACATACCTGGTATAAATCGCACTGGGTCATGGTGGATTATTTTTTTGATATGTTGTTGAATTGTGTTGGCTAGAATTTTGTTGAAGATTTTTGCATCTATGTTCATGAGGGATATAGGTCTGTAATTTTCTTTTTTTGTGGTGTCTTTACCTGGTTTTGGTATCAGGGATATGGTGCCTTCATAGACTGAGTTTGGTAGTATTCCATCCTTTTCTCTGCTCTGAAATACCATTAGTAGTAGTGGTGTTAACTCTTCTCTGAAAGTTTGGTAGAACTCTGCAGTGAAGCCGTCGGGGCCAGGGATTTTTTTGTTGTTGTTGTTCGGAGTTTTTCGATTACAGTTTCAATCTCTTTTTGTTATGGGTCTATTTAGTTGTTCTACTTCTGATTGTGTTAGTTTAGGTACGTAGTGTGTTTCTAGGAAGTCATTCATTTCTTCTAGGTTTGCAAATTTGTTAGAGTACAATTTTTCTTAATAATCTGATATAATCCTTTTAATTTCAGTTGGGTCTGTTGTGATATGCCCCATCTTATTTCTTATTCAGATTATTTTTTTCCTTTCCTGTATTTCTTTATTCAGTCTGGCCAATGGTTTATCAATTTTGTTAATTTTTTCAAAGAACCAGCTTTTGGCTTTGTTAATTCTTTCAGTTGTTTTTCTGTTCTGTAATTCATTTAGTTCAGCTCTACTTTTATTATTTGTTCTCTTCTGGTGCCTGATGGGTTCTTTTGTTGCTCGCTTTTTGTTTGTTTAAGTTGTAGGGACAGTTCTCTGATTTTGGCTCTTTCTTCTTTATGTGTGCATTTATTGATATAAATTGACCTCTGAGCACTGCTTTTGCTGTGTCCCAGAGGTTTTGATAGGAAGTGTTTTCATTCTCATTGCACTCTATGAATTTCTTTATTCTCTCCTTAATGTCTTCTGCAACTCAGTCTTTTCTGAGCAGGGTATTGTTCAGTTTCCAAGTATTTGATTTCTTTTCCCTGATTTTTCTGTTGATTTCTACTTTTATGGCCTTGTGGTCTGAGAAGATGCTTTGTAATATTTCGATGTTTTGGGTTCTGCAAAGGTTTGTTTTACGACCTAATATGTGATCTATTCTAGAGAATGTTCCATGTGCACTAGAAAAAGAAGTATACTTTGCAGCTATTGGGTGGAGTGTTCTGTATAAGTCTATGAGTTCAAGTTGGTTGATTGTAGCAGTTAGATCTTCCATGTCTCTATTGAGCTTCTTACTGGAGGTCCTGTCCTTCTCTGAAAGTGCTGTGTTGAAGTCTCCTACTATAATTGTGGAGATGTCTATCTCACTTTTCAGTTCTGTTAAAGTTTGTTTTATGTATCTTGCAGCCCTGTCATTAGGTGCATACAGATTTAATATGGTTATATCTTCCTGGTCAATTGTCCCTTTTATCATTATGTAGTGTCCTTCTTTATCCATTGTGGTGGATTTAACTTTAAAGTCTATTTTGTCAGATATTTATAGTGCCATTCCTGCTCTTTTTTGCTTGTTGTTTGCTTGATATATTTTTTTCCATCGTTTGAGTTTTAGTTTGTTTGTGTCTCTAAGTCTAAGATGTGTCTCTTGTAGGCAGTATAAAGACAGATCATGTTTCTTTATCCAGTCTGAGACTCTCTGTCTCTTTATTGGGGCATTTAGTCCATTTACATTCAGTGTAATTACAGATAAGTATGAGTTTAGTGCTGTCATTTTGATGCCTTTCTGTGTATGTTTTTGCCAATTTCATTTTTCCACTTACTTTTTTGTGCTGAGACATTTTTCTTTGTAAATTTTGTGTTCTTCATTTTCAGAGTAGTTGAGTTTATGTTTGCTGAGTCGTTATGTTTTTCTTGGTTTTTATTTTGAGTTATGGAATTGTTAGACCTCTTTGTGGTTACCTTAATATTTACCCCTATTTTTCTAAGTAAAAACCTAACTTGTATCATCCTATGTCATCTTTTTTTCCTCTCCATATGGAAGGTGTATGCCTCCTGTGTTTAGTCCCTCTTTTTGGTTATTGTAATCTTTTACATAATGACTTCAGTGGTTTCTGTTTTGAGCATTTTTTTCTTTTTAAGATTAATCATTTTGTTTTTGTGATTTCCCTATTTGAGTTGATATCAGGATGTTCTGTTCTGTGACCTTGTGTCGTGTTGGTATCTGATATTATAGATTTTCTGACCAAGGAATTTCCTTTAGTAATTCTTGTAGCTTTGGTTTGGTTTTTGCAAATTCTCTAAGCTTGTGTGTATCTGTAAATGTTTTAATTTCGCCTTCATATTTGAGAGAGAGTTTTGCTGGATATATGATCCTTGGCTGGCAGTTTTTCTCCTTCAGTGCTCTATATATGTCATCCCATTGCCTTCTTGACTGCATGGTTTCTGCTGAGTAGTCTGAACTTATTCTTATTGATTCTCCTTTGTAAGTGACTTTTCTTTTATCCCTGACTACTTTTAAAATTTTCTCTTTATCTTTGGTTTTCGCAAGTTTGATGATAATATGCCCTGGTGGTTTTTTTTTTTTTTTTTTTTTGGATCTGTCTTAAATGGGGTTCTATGAGCATCTTGGATAGATACCCTTTCGTCTTTCATGATGCCATGTAAGTTTTCTGCCGACAGATCTTCAGCTATTCTCTCTGTATTTTCTGTAATCGCTCCTTGTTCTGGAACTTCAATCACATGCAAGGTATTCTTCTTGATAGAGTCCCACATGATTCTTAGGGTTTCTTCATTTTTTTTTTAATTCTTTTATCTAATTTTTCTTCAACTATATTTGTTTAAATTGCCTTATCCTCCACCTCTCCGACTCTGCATTCCAATTCCTCGATTCTGCTCCTCTTCTTATCGAGTTGTCTAATTCTGTAATTTTATTGTTAATCTTTTGGATTTCAGAAAGCTGTGTCTCTATGGATTCTTGCAGCTTGTTGATTTTTCCACTATGTTCTTGAATAATGTTTTTGATTTCTTCAACTGCTTTATCAGTGTGTTCCTTGGCTTTTTCTGTAGATTGCCTTATTTCATTTCTGAGATCATCCCTGATATCTTGAAGCATTCTGTAAATTAGTTTTTTATATTCTGCATCTGGTAATTCCAGGATTATATCTTCGTTTGGGAAAGATTTTGATTCTTTAATTTGGGGATTTGTAGAAGCATTCATGGTCTGCTTCTTTATGTGATTTGATATCGAATGCTGTCTCCGAGCCATCTGTAAGATATTGTAATGATTTATTTTATATTTGCTTACTGAGCCTTAGCTTGTTTTTCTTCATTTCAGCATACCCAGATGGGCTACTAGATTGCGCTGTCTTGATTGTTGTAGCCTTTGAATCACTTATGTCCTATTACTAGCTGGTTTGGTCTGTTACCAGATATATAAGCCTAAGACTCCATTCACTATTCTTGAATAGAATCAGCTTAGGTGTTCTGATTTTGGGTCACCAAATGTGTGGTGTAGACTGTCACCTATTAACTTAGAGGAGTAGTGGTGATAGTTCTGTGCACCAGATTCTAGTAGCGGCAGGGGGTCACGCTTCAAGGAGGACAGGATGCTGACGGCCTTCCCCCAAGTGCCAGTGAGGTAGGTGCATCTCTATTCCTAAAGCACTTTGGTGGGTGGGCTCTGGAGCTGTACCTTAGGCATCCAATGCTTGTACCTCTCAAGATTGGTAGGCGTCAGTATCCTCAGATCCCTTTGGCAGGTGGCTAGGTGGTTTGGGTGGAGCTTCAGCCCTCAGCTCCCTGCTTTGGATCAGTGTGGGCTCTGTTTGATAGGTGAGATATCAGACCTGGAAAACTTGTCTTTCCAGTGCTCTGCTAAAACAATTACAGTCAGATCTCTATAAGAATTGCCTTTGCATTATAATAGCCACCTTATTCCCTACAGGGATGAAAGCCCAAGACTGTGGATCTTATATGCTTGGCTGGAGCTGGTTCTGTATTTTCATTCCAGTATAGGGAAGTCCGGAAAGAATTTTTCCTCCCTGGATTGTTAGTATCTGCTTCTCTCAGGCCAGGAGAATGGGTTAGAGGAAAAAAAAACCTGGATGAGCAGGAGCATTTCACTCCCTGGCCCAGGAAGTTCCAATGTTAATGAAGCCACCTGGGGCAGGGAGGGGAGGGATCAGATAGATAGGAGAGTATAGCACCCAGCAATATAAAGTTACTTATCTTGCTTGGTGGTGACTGTTTTATCTGAGAGGCGTGTAGCCTGTGTGCACTGGCTGGGTCAAGATTGCCCCCGAGGGTCCGGCCTGCGTTCCATTCTGTGCTTGTGCCCCCTCAGAAGCCATGGTCAGCTCCTCTGCTCCTAGTCCAAAGCCCAGCGCCAAGGTTTCCTGGCTGGGACACTGCACTCCAGGCTCCAAAACCAGTCATTGCTTCCCAGTGATTTATCCTCCTATAAGCCACGTCATTGTGCAGCCTGCGTGCGCTGGCTGGGTTTCCCCCAAGGTTACTTCAGGGGGCTAGGGCTGCGTCCTGTGCTTGCACTGTCTCAGGAAGCTGTGCTCAGCTCCTCTGCACTTAATGCAAAGCCCGGCACCAAGGTTTTCTGACTGGGACGCTGGCTCCAGGCTCCAAAAACAGTTGCTGCTTCCCTGTGGTTGCTTGTTCTCTTTTCAGCTGTGTCAGTGTGCAGCCTGCTTGCACTGGCTGAGTCTCTACTGAGGTTACCCCAGGGGGTTAGGGATTAGGGCTGTGTCCCGTGCTTGCCCCGTCTCAGTAAGCTGCAATCAGCCCCACCACTCGGCACCAGGGATCCACAAGGGCTCGAGGCTGTGGCACGGGACGCGGGTTCCAGAAGCAGTCGCTGCTTCAGGGTGTGGGTTGTCACTCAGGTCAACTCTTTAGATCTGTGTTTGATGGTCAGGGATCCTAGATTGTCATGTATGTGATCGATTCACTTGTTTTTCCAAGTCTTTGTTGCAAGAGGGATCCGCGGTAGCTCCTACCTAGTTAGCCATGTTGGTCCTGACTCCGACCTTTCTTTTTTTTAATTTTTATTGTGCTTTAAGTGAAAGTTTACAAATCAAGTTAGTCTCTCACAGAAAAACATGTATACATCTTGCTACATACTCCCGGTTGCTCTCTGCCTAATGAGACAGCCCGCTCCCTCCCTCCAATCTCTCTTTTCGTGTTAATTTTGTCAGCTTTGAACTCCCTCTACCCTCTCATCTCCCCTCCTGGCAGGAGATGCCAATATAGTCTCAAGTGTCCACCTGATCCAAGAAGCTCACTCCTCACAAGCATCCTTCTCCAACCCATTGTCCAGTCCAATCCCTGTCTGAAGAGTTGGCTTTGGGAATAGTCCTGTCCAGGGCCAACAGAAGGTCTGGGGGCCATGACCACTGGGGTCCTTCTACTCTCAGTCAGACCATTAAGTCCGGTCTTTTTATGAGAATTTGGGGTCTGGATCCCACTGCTTTCCTACTCCCTCAGAGGTTCTTTGTTGCATTCTGTGTTTATGACCTGATTTTGAGGGTTTCATCATCCTGTTTACTCCCTCTAAATACACTCATTTTTCTCTCTCCCTCCTGAAACATAACCATGAATTGAACACTATGCTGTGCGGGGAGGGGATGAGGGGGAAGAAGAGGGCATCTAAACAACACAGACAAAACAGGACTGTCACTTTTCTCTTTCTAGACTCTACATTGCCATTCATGCAGACCAACATCAAATTTGCCTCACTGCCTAGGTTGTTTTCAACTCACACTATCTTGCTATCCATGAAAATCTTCATGTGTTTTTAAACTACTTTTTTCAAAGTGTAAGTGGAGTCTTCTAAGTGTTCATTAAGATCTATTTTCTCTTTCTTCTATAGTAGTTAGGTGCTTGGCTACTCAACTAGAGATGACATTTTTCAGCCTCCCTTGCAGGTAGATATTGTCACGGAGTATAAGAGGATAAGCAGAAACATATATCTGCTAGTGAATACTCGTTGCTGTCAAGTTGATTCCAACTCACACCGACCCTATAGGACAAAGTAGAGCTTCCTACACGGTTTCCAAGGAGGTGCTCGTGGATTCAGTCTGCCAACTTTTTGCTTACCAGCCAATTTCTTAATAACTATGGTTTAGCAGTCTCATTTTCTAGTCATCTCAGGAGTTTAGATATATTTCTGAACTCATTTTAGACTATCTAGGAAATTTTCTACAATCTCTTTACCAGTTTGGATCTTAGTCTCTCAGTATTCCCATTCCAAAGTCTTAAGAGAAAGTCCAATTGGGCCAGCTCAGCCAACAGAGTCATAGGTCAGGTGTCCACTCTGGTTCAGTCATCTGTGGTCGAGACGACAGAGTCTTGAGATAAAACTATGAGAGCCTAAATTCATGTCTTCGAGTGACGATGAGAGGCAATTTCAGATAAAAGCATGGGGCTAAGCATGAACTCCTAATCACACAGAGTTTCTGGAACTGCAAAGTCAAGGACCAGATTTTAGGTTACGCATCCATACCTAAGCACTGACAACTGAGGAGACCCAGTGTGCAAAATTGCCCTGCTCACTTGTGCTAAATTGTTATAGTGGTGGCCTCCAGTGCACAAAACCTCCTGGTGTTTGCACCCTTCTGTAGCCCCCTCCCACACTGACTCTTGATCGTGTGACTTGCTTGGCCAATGAGACATTAGCAAAATGATGCCAGCAGAGGCTTGATAAGCGCTTGCATACCGGGGCTTGTCCTTCTTGGAAGGTAATGCCATGATGTGAAGAAACGTGGGCTAGATTACCAAATGGTGAGAGGAACTAGAGGATGAGAGGCCATCTTGGATGTCCTAGTCCCAGTCAGGCTTCCAGCTAAATGTAACCCATGAGTGAACTTAGCTATACCATGTGGAACAAAACCACTCAGTTGATTCTAGTAAGTCCACAAAATCATGAAAAGTAATAAATTCCTGTCGTTTTAAGTCACAAAGCTTTGCGGTATTTTAAAAAAAAAACAACTTCTTTAGATAATTGAACTTTTCTACATAACTGAAATACCTCCCCTCTCTAAAATCTCCTTGACTATAAAACCCATCTGGAAATCCAGGTGTCTGGCCCAGGACTCTTGGAGAAAATTTTCTGACAGTGGTGGCCAAAGGACCCTCAGAATGGGATCCTGAGATGTCTTCCTTTCCTCCTGTCTTCCTGAAAATAAAAAAGAAATCCTTAAACAACGAGGCATAAGAATGTTCCATTAACTAGCCAGATAAGACCAAGTTCTCAAACAGTGCCCCATACTTCCCTGTTACATAATTTCTTTCCTCCTCAATAAATACATCAACATTAAGGAAAGGGTGTGACTCTTTCTAGTTCTCCTGAGGCACCAGGAAAGAGAACTCTCATTGAATGTCTCCTGTTCTACTGATCAGTTTCCTGTGAGGTGGCCCAATGTATGATGGGTTGTATGCCCTTAAAGACTAAAGAAAAAAAAAATTCTGGTTAATGCCAGAGAGATTACCCAGAGAGGTGAAAATCACCATCTCCTGAGGTCATTCAAAACAGTACTAGGTATGATGTCTCAAGGGCCCCTGGGTGATGCAGACGGTTAAGTGCTTGACTACTAGCCGAAAGACTGGCAGTTCTAACCCACTTAGAGATGCCTCAAATGATAGGCCTGGTGATCTGCTTCAGAAAGGTCACAGCCTTGAAAACCCTGTGGAGAACAGTTTTACTCTGCACACATTGGGTCATCATGAGTCACGGTTTCACACGACATCCCAGTTAATTGGCCTAATATGTTCAGTGCTTCTGTTCTACCTCCTGGTTCCTTGCATAGTGCCTGGGTTCTTAAAACCTTACAAGTGGCCATCCAAGGCACAACAATTGGTCTCTATGGGCCTGGAGCAACAGTGGAAGAAGAAGAGTAAGGAACAGGAGGAGAATATGGAATGTGTTTCTAATTTCCTCTATGAATAACTGGTGGGGCAGTGGTTAAGAGCTCAGCTGCTAACCAAAAAGGTTGGCAGTTGAAATCTACCAGCCACTCCTTGGAAACCGTATGAGGCAGTTCTACTCTGTCCTACAGGGTTGCTATGAGTCAGAATAGACTTGAGGGCAACAGGGTTTTTTTTTTTTTCCGTTGCCATGAGACTGTAAGAACTGGATGGTGCCCAGCTACTATGACCGAATGTTTTGAGCAAAGAGCCTAGACAATCCTGATCAAAACAGGGTAAATGCAGAAAAGAATTTAAAATTCTCATGGAATCCAGACTTTCTGGAACCATGGAGGCTGAATGAATCCCTGAAACTAATGCTCTGAAATAATCTTTAAACCTTAAACCAAAAAAAATCTCCTGAAGTCTTCCTAAGGGTAAACAATAGCCTAGCTTAACTAGTAAAAATGTCTGCTTTGAGCATTGTGCTCTTTGAAGGACTATATAGGATCAAAGTAACAACAACTCAAAAGATTAGATAGGAACTTCAGGGGGCAGTGAGTTTATGTTAATGTGGGAGGAACAACTCAGAAACAGAGAGTGAGAATAGCTACACAACTCAAAGAACGTAATCAGTGTTACTGAATTGTGGTGAATTGGTGTATGTTTTGCTGTACATATTCTCAACAACAATATAAAATTTTAAAAATGATATTGTGGTCCCAGGAAATATGGATGGAGCACACTGACCACCTCAGCTGTGGTAGATCAGCTGTTCCCTGAGTTCATGGTCCCCACAGCCCTCAGCCCAGCAATTCAGTCCCTCAGGTAGTTTGGATGTATCTATGGAGCTTCCATGACCTTGTCTTGTACAAGCTGTTCTGGCTTCCCAGTATTGTGTACTGTCTTACGCTTCACCAAAGTTACCACTTATCTGTTGTCTGTTTAGTGTTTTTCCGTTTCCACGCTTCCCCCACCCCTTGTAACCATCAAAGATTGTTTCTTTTTGTGTGCAAACCTTTTTATGAGTTTTTACAGTAGTGGTTTCATACAATATTTGTCGTTTTGTGGTTGACTTATTTCGCTCAGCATAATGCCCTCCAGATTCATCCATGTTATGAGATGCTTCACAGATACATCATTGTTCTTTATCATTATGTAATACTCCGTTGTGTTGACACACAATATTAACCATCAGAGTCCACTGCTTGTCAACTTAGCACCTGTACACATCTCCCCAAACCATACATAATCTCTAAATAAAGACAATTACAAAGTCATACTTAGTCTTAACATGATGTAACTAACACGTGATTAATTGAAAATGCACTAGCCCCATTTACATCTTATATTTTGTAAGTGAAAAAGCAAAAATATTTGATGCACACATACAAAGCAGAAATACTCATAACAATTACAGTCCTCGTTTCTGCAACTGGTCACGTGGACGTAAGTGGTATTTAGAACTACCTTCTTCCAACACCCATTCCATAGTCCCTTTGCCCTCAGCAAGCACCTCACCAGATCATGGTTTTTTGCCCGGTGGGATCACCCAAATCTTCATTCCTGAAGGTTCTGGGCCATTAGTAGCCCTGTCAGAATTGAGTTACTATAGTTTTCCATTGACTTTAATCACAGGACATGCTAGTACTAAGAGATGCCCTAAGGGATCTCCTGCGTTCCAGGCATACTCGTCTTTATCTCCATTATGTAATATCAATCTGATTTCCTCTTGGTAATCAGGATCAATCACAGCAGCCAGTATGGTAACTCCCTTCTTTGCCTGTTGATCCAGTTGCTAGGTGGCATTCTTAGCTTCCAGTTCAATGGAATCAGTGATGTGTCTCCAGGTGGGCGCATTCCTCCCTTTGGAACTAAGACCTCCAGACTGAAGAGCATAAGATCATGGGAACAGGAAGTGAAAATCTTGTGAGTGGGTCACTAGGGGTAATAGTGAGTGGTGCCACTCCCATTTCCACTTCTTGATTTTTGGACCCATGAATCCTGGCTATGGAAGAAACAGCACCATATATTGGATGCTAGTTTAAAGCATATGCAGCCTGCTGGAGAGTGTTACCCCAACTCTGCAAGGTATTGTCACCTAGCTGGTGCATAGTGGTGTCTTTAGGAGTCCATTCCATCATCCTATCAAGCCAGCTGCTTCAGGATGATGAGGAACATGGTAAGACCAGTGAATTCTATGAACATGGGCCCACTGCCATACTTTATTTGCTGTGAAATGAGTCTCTTGATCAGAGGCAATACTGTGTGGGATAACAATGATGGTGAATAAGGCATTCTGTAAGCCCACAGATGGTGGTTTTGGCAACATTGCTCAGGGAAGGCAAATCCGTATCAGAGTAAGTATCTATTCCAGTAAGAACAAATGCTGCTCTTTCCATGATGGAAGTGGTCCAATGTAGTCAACTTGCCACCAGGTTGCTTGCTAAGCACCTTGAGGTATGGTGCCATATTAAGGACCCAGTGTTGACCTCTGCTGCTGGCAGATGGGGCACTTAGCAGTGGCTGTTGCCAAGTCTGCCTTGGTGAGTGGAACTCCATGTTGCTGGACCCATGCATAACCTCCATCTCTGCCACCATGGCCACTTTGTTCATGAGCTCATTGAGCAATGATGTGACTGGCTGGGGAAAGAGAATGACTGGTTTTCACAGAATGTATCATCCTATCCACTTGATTGCTAAAATCACCCTCTGCTGAGATCATGCTTTGGTCAGCATTCACAAGGGGCACATATATATTTACTTCTTTGGCTCATTCAGAGAGGTATGTCCCCATACCTCTTCCCCATAAATCCTGGGCTGCAATTTTCCAATCATATTCCTTCCAAGAACCTGACCATCCAGCCAAACTATTGACCACAACCCTTGAATCCGTATACAATTGCACATCTGGACATTTCTCCTTCCAGACAAAGTGAACAACCAGGTGCACTGCTAGAATTTCTTCCTTTTGGGAGGATTTTCCTTCACACTGTCCTTCAGGGAGGTCCCAAAAAGGGGTGTAGTGCCGCCACTGTCCATTTTTGAGTGGTGCCTGCATATTGCACAGAGCCATCTGTAAACCAGGCACAAGTTTTCTCTTCTCTAGTCAACCGATCGTAAGGAACTCCCCATGAGGCCATAGGTGCATAGTGGGAGATGGAAGGTAGTGTGACAGGAGTGGAGGCCAAGGGCATTTGGGACATTTCCTCATGCAACTTGTGCCTTCAGGTCCTGCTCAGGCCCAATCTTGTATATACCACTTCCATTTAATGATGGAGTGCTCCTGTGCATACTCTGTGGGTCAGACAACATCCAGTTCATAATGGGCAGCTCAGGCCACATGGTGACTTGGTGGCCTGTGGTTAAGCATTCAGTCTCTACTAAGGCCCCATAACAAGCCAAAAGCTATTCTCAAAAGGAGAGTAGTTATCTGCAGAGGATAGCAAGGCTTTGCTCCAAAATCCTAAGGGTCTGTGTTGCAATTCACCAGTAGGGGTCTGCCAAGGATTCCTGACAGCATCGCTATCTGCCATTGACACTTCAAGCACCATTGAATCAGCAGAGTGGGAGAGTGGCTTCTCTTGTTCTCAGCCCCACTCAAAACTAGCAGCTTTTAGAGTCACTTGATAAATAGGCTAGAGTAGCAAACCTAAATGAAGAACATGTTGCCTCCAAAATCCAAAGAGGCCTCCTAGGTGTTGTGCCTCCTTTTTCGTTGTGGGAACAGCCAGGTGCAATAAATAACTTGTCCTTCATTTTAGATGGAATATCTCGACATGCCCCATACCACTGGACCCCTAAAAATATTACTGAGGTGGAAGGTGCCTGAATTTTTGTGGGATTAATTTCCCACTCTTTGGGAGCAGGCAAATGCTTTACCAATAAGTCCAGAGTCATTGATACTTCTTCCTTACTAGATTCAATCAGCATAATATCATCAATGTAGCGGGCCAGTGTGACATCATATAGAAGGGAAGGACGATCGAGGTCCCTGCTGACTAAATTATGACATAGGGCTGGAGAGCTCATGGAGCGCTGAGGTAGGCAAGTGGAGGTGTATTGCTGGCCTTGTCAGCTGAAGGCAGACTTCTGATGGTCCTTCCAAAGAGGTATGGAGAAAAAGGCATTAGCCAGTTCAGCAGCTGCACACGAGTTACCAGGACATGTATTAATTTGCTCAAGCAATGAAACTACATCTGGAACAGCATCTGCAATTGGAGTCACAATCTGGTTAGGTTTTTGATAATCTACTGTTCTCCAAGGTCCATCTGATTTTTTCACAGGCGAAATAGACGAGATGAATGGGGGATGTGGTGGGATGCACCACCCCTATATCCTTCAAGTCCTTGCTGGTGGCAGTAATGTCTGCAATTTCTCCAGGAATGCAGTATTGCTTTTGGTTTACTGTTTTCCTAGGTAGGGGTAGTTCTAATGGCTTCCACTTGGCTTTTCCTACCAAAATGACTCTTTCTCCATTTGTTAGGGATTCAGTGTGGGGTTTCTGCCGGTTATTGAGTATATCTATTCCAATAAAGTATTCTGGAACTGGAAAAAGTCACTATGAGGGGACTTGGGGACCCATTGGACCTACTATGAAACAAACATGAGCCAAGACTCCATTAATAACCTAACCTCTGTGTGTGTCCCACTCTGACTGGTGGGCTACAGTGCTGTTTTGGGTCTCCTGGCATTTGTGTCAGCTCAGAGCTAGGATCCAGTAACCCCCCAAAAAGTCTGATTATTTTCTCCAATGAAAAGTCACTCTCATAAAAGGTTGTAGACCCCTTTGGGGAAGGGTAGGAGAGAGATTAACTGTATAAATTTTTGGCAGTGTATTTGTGTCCTTCCTCATGAGGACTTGGCCTTCCCTTCATTCAAGGGGTTGTGGGTCTTTAAATTCACTCTAGTATGGAAGTTGACTGAGGACCATTCAAGTTAGACTGCTGCTCACCTAACCAAGAATTCTCCTATTTCTACAGATCAAGTAAATATTTAGTAGGTTTCCTATCTATTTGACTCCTAGGGACACCGTGACTAAGTAGTCATAAGTCCATATGAGTCAGACTATTCTGATTACTGCTTTGACTCTGCTGTCCATTGCTGTAACCATGCCCACCTTTTCTTTCTCGATTGAGTGCCGCCACTTGGCCCCTACTATCACAGGGTCCAATCAACCCAATTGTATTGAGGTGTCTAAATTCAGTTAGGGCAGTTCCCACTCTCAGATCTGATTTACATAAAATAGCAATCACAGCAGCCTTCAAGGATGCTGGATTTCCCTTCCCAAATTTGTTCCTCACATTTGTGGTAAAAGGTGTGTTCTTTGGGCATTCCATGTGTGGGTCTGTGGGTTTAACCTAATAAATCCACCTCAGCATGCCTTTGAATACCTTCTTCTACAGTATACCAGGGCAGGTCTAGTACTTCAACTTGGTTTAGTGTAGGCCACTGTGTAATCCGTGCTTCAGCAACCCAAACAAATGAACTATTAGATCTTTCCTTAATATCTTGAGGTGAAACATTGAATGAAGAATGTGTGCTTAGTGGACCCATATCAATAAACTCAGACTGATCCATCTTTATGTTCCTTGCAGCATTATCCTGCACCCTGAATAACCATTCCCACACCTATTCCCCAGGTTCCTGTTTGTACATATTAGAAAAGTCAAGCAGTTCTCTTGGAGTGTAGCGTACCTCCTCCTGGGTCACACTTTCTACTACATCTCTTTGGGGCTCGGTGGGACTTAATCTAGTTATAGGTCTAGAAGCCAGAATCAGTAGTCTGGAATTGTTTTGAGAACATTCAGCATTGTGTTGTAAAGCATCTGCCTGAGATGATGCCCCAGGCAATGGCTCAGGCAAGGGCTCTTTAGAGGCAGCTGGGCAAGGGCTAATTTCATTAGATGGAAGTGGAGGGGCTAATGCCTTTACTGGGCAGGGTGGTGTAGCAGACACACATGAGTAATCTCTGCAGATGGAAGTGGTTCTATTGGCAGGAGTGATTAAATGGATTTTAGGGGCTCAGTGTCTCCAGCTTTCTAACTATCTGCCCATATGTCCCCATCCTAAGTTTCAGGATCTCATTTCTTCCCAATCAATGCCCTTACTTTAACTTCAGACACCTCTCTAAGTTGGCAATTGAAGTGGAATTGTAATTCAGCCACTCTTACAATAAGACTCGGGTTTGGTTTTTGGCAATATCAGCAGTGTTGCCACAAGAAATAAGGCTTTCCTTCAAAGCACAAGTGGACACTTTGAGGTCGTTTATGCGGCACTTGAGCTTTGACACTGAAGCCCCGAGAACGTCTCTTTCTTTCACCAGTTTGTCAAGTGCAAGTAGGACCAACCATCCAGCTTGTTTATACTTCTCATTATGAGAAAATTATTGAAAGGTATCATATATGCCATCACCCAGAGCCTCGCCTTTCACCAATACCCGATCTATTGGTGGTGATAATTTGCATATTTGAATTGCCACCTCATGCCATGAATTAGCAGTGCCTTCTTTACTACTGAAAGCAGAGTCATCAACATCTTTGAGACTAACCAGACTTGAAAACTAATTTAGAAAACTCATCCTTACAATTTTGTTTCTCTAGAACCACTCTGGGTACCAAATGTCTTAGGCTGGGTTCTCTAAAAAAAAAGCAGCTATAGCACTTAATCACTACGCCACCAGGGCTCCCATTTGCCCATAAAAAAAAAAAATTGCTATAGTATTTATGCGTATGTGTAGGGGTGGAGGATGGAGAACAGGTTTTGATATCATTGATTTTATTAACCAAAATACTCTGCTTATAATTTATCTTAAAGGTTGTTCAGTGAGATCTCACATTAAAAGATATGGCGTTTGCTGTCTACCTAACCAACACATGTTCTCATTCAAAATTCTGTTATCCGTCTTCTAATATGGCAACTTTTCAGATATTGTGATCTTTAATCTCAATTTTGCAGAGAGCTATTTTATAGTCAGGGAAGCCCTTTAATCCATTTAACTTTATGTAATGAGGTAAATGTTCAGGGGAAGTGTTTTAATCCTCCATAACTGTAAACCAAAGAGAACATTTGTAGCCCATGCAAGAAGAAAATAACCAGGCATCTTAGTGTAGGTTCAAGTTCTGGTCACTTCTAACTATAGCAGCTTTGTGCCGAATTACTCAGGTCTGGCCTAGTTCGAGCTCAAGAGTCTGACCCTGGATTCTATGCAACTCAGAAACAGAAAGTCTTCTACTTCCTTTGCTGGTTTATATGGCTGAGGTTGAGAAGGTAGATGAGGGGTGTGCTAGCAGAATCCAAAACTAGAGGCATTTAGGATGGGCTCACAACATGGAGTTAACACACTACTTTCTGGTAAGCAAAGCAGGGGATGAGGGGCATTTAGCTGACTAACATAATAGTTTTCAGAAAATGTTAAACAAAAATGTTCCAGGAACAGTATGTTAGAATCATTCGTAGAAAAAAAAAAGTTTGTATAGACCATTCTCAGGAAGTATGTGGTTGATCAGATATGAAGAAAGAACTGCTTTATTTGGCTATAAAATGTGCATAAAAACCACTCTTTGCTTAGCCCCTGTGGAGCACTTTGTACTTTCACTTACTCTGGCCCAGCTTGAGCTGTACTATCCCTCAATCAAATTCTTTGCTTTTTTAATCTGTACAGAGTAAGAATTTTGGTTTGAGAACTACAACATTTCTGGTGTCAGAAGTTCTCTAGAGAAGCAAAACTAGTCAAGTTTATAAATATGTATATGGAGAGATTTACATCAAGGAAACAGCTTACGTGATTGTAGAGTTGCAAGTCGGTGGATCAGCATAGAGGCTTCTCCTGATTCATGGAGCCACAGGGGCTGGCAAACCCAAGATTAGCAGGCTGGAGAGCAGGGCTCCTGCTCACAGGCTGTGAAGGTTGATGAATCCCAAGATAGCAGGTAAGCTGCTAGCTCCAGTCCCAAGAACTGGAGGTCAGATGAACAAGAGACATGTGCAGGATCCAGAATAGGCCAAGAGCCTTGGCAAGATGAGCAGAAGGAATTAGGTGGCAGAGGGTGAAGAGATAAAGGCTGAGCGGAGAGTGAGCCACCACAGGCTCTACCTGCACTGAAACCACTCAGAAGATTCCATTATGAGGGTGATCACATACCAAATTTCAACAGGGAAGTGATCAAACATCATACAACTGGCAAAACACAGAGAATCATGGCCCAGCCACGTTGAGACATGCAATCTTAACCATCACACATGCCCTTTGATTAAAATCAGTGGAAAATGACAGCAACTGAGTTCCAACATGACTACTAATGGCCCAGACCCTTTAGGAATGATAGGTTCGGCCACCCCACCAGGCAAAGAGCCACGACCAACTGAGATGCTTGCTTAGGCCAAAGGGAATGTGGAATGGGTGGTGGAAGAAGGTAGTTCTAAATACCACTTACGCTCATGCGACCAGTTGAGGAAACGAGAACTGTAACTGTTATGAGTATTTCTGCTTTTTATGTGTGCATCAAATATTTTTGTTTTCTCAAGTTATAAAATATAAGATGTAAATAGAGCTAGTGCATTTTTAGCTGTATGTGTGTTTATTGTATCATGTTAGGCAAAAGAATGACTTTATAATTGTCTTTATTCAGAGATTATATATGGTTTAAGGAGATGTGTACCGGTACCAAGTTGACAGAGGGTGAACTGTGATAGTTAAGAGTGTGTGTTAACTTGGCTGTACCATGATTCTCAGAGTTTTGGCAGTCATGTCATGTTGTGGTCACTTGCCTGTTGAGATTTCATATGTGATTGCCCACATGGTGCCATACGATGTGAGTAGGCAATTGGTTGAAGAGGAGTTTCCTTGGGCATGTGTCCTGCATCCAATGTGCGCAGACGTTCTGGCAGGGCTCGGAGGGGTTTGCTCATTCTGGATTCTGCAGCTGGGTCCTGTTCACCTGACCTCCAGATTTTGGGACTTGAGCTAGCAGTTTACCTGTGGTCTTGTCTGCCAGTCTTGGGATTCATTGACCTTCACAGCCTGTGAGCAACAGCCCTGCTCTCCAGCCTGCCGAACTTGGGTTCACCAGCACCTGAGGCTACGTGAATCAGGAGAGGCCTCTATCCTGACCCACAGACTTGTGGTGTTATGGCCTCTAAAACCGTGTGAGCCCTTTCCTAGATATAAATCTCTCTCTATATATACATATTTATACACTTAACTGGTTTTGCTTCTTTAGAGAACGCTGCCTAAGGCAGAGCATTCACATGGGATACAAACACCTTCATTTATTTGGCCTGTTCAGAGAGGTCTGTCACATGCCGTTTCTTCATACTTCCTTGACTTCAAATTTCCAATCATGTTCCTTCCACGTCCGTGTCTATCCAGTCAAACTATCGGCCACAACCTGTGAATCCGTGCACAATTGCATATCTGGCCATTTTTCCGTCCACGTAAAGCGAATACTCATGTGCACTGATTGAAGTCCTGCCCATTGAGAGGCTATTCCCTTACCAGTGTCCTTCAGGGAGGTCCCAGAAAGGGGCTGTAGTGCTTTGCTGCCACTGTCCACATTCAGATGGTGCCTGCATATCATGCAGAGGAACACCTGTAAACCAGACACCAGCTTTCTCTTCCTCAGTCAACTGATCATGAGGCCATAGATGAAGACTAGGAAAGGGCAGGTAATGTAACAGGAGTGGAGACCATGGGCATTGGGGCCATTTCCTCATGCGACTTACTTGAGCCTTCAGATCCTGCTCAGGCCCGATATCGTAGATACGACTTACACTTACTGATGGAGTGCTGCTGAGCACATCCGATTTTATGGCTCTGTGAGTCAGACAACACCCAGTTCATGATGGGCAGCTCAGGCCGCGTGGTAACTTGGTGTCCCGTGGTTAAGTGTTCAGTCTCTACTAAGGCCCTGTAACAAGCCAAAAGCTGTTTCTCAAAAGGAGAGTAGTTAAATGCAGATGATGGCAGTGCTTTGTTCCAAAATCCTAAGGGTCTGCACTGTCATTCACCAGTAGGGGCCTGCAAAGACTCCAGACAGGACTCCAAACAGCATCTCTGTCTGCCACTGACACTTCCAGAACCATTGGATCTCCCAGATCGTATGGCCCAAGTGGGAGAGCAGCTTGGACATCAGCCTGAATCTGTTGCGGAGCTTTCTCTTCTTGTGGGCCCTAGTCAAAACTGGCAGCTTTTCAAGTCATTTGATAAATAGGCTGGAGTAGCACACCCAAATGAGGGATATGATGCCTCCAAAATCCAAAGAGGCCCAACAAGTGTTGTGCCTTCTTTTTAGTTGTAGGAAGGGCCAGATAGATCAACTTATCGCTCAGTTTACAAGGAATATCTCGACATCCCCCACACGCTGGAGCCCTAGATTTTTCGCTGAGATGTAGGCACCTGGGTTTTTGTCAGAATAATTTTCCACCCTCTAGCATGCAAATATGTTACCAATAAGTCTAGAGTACTGATACTTCTTTCTTACTAGGTTCAGTCAGCATAATGCTGTTTATGTAATGGACCAGTGTGACGTCTTATGGAAGGGAAAAGTGATCAAGTTCCCTGTGAACTAAATTATCACATAGGGTTTGAGAGTTGATATACCTCTGAGATAAAATAGTGAAAGTGTATTGCTGGCCTGACCAGCTGAAGGCAAACTGCTTCTGGTGGCCCTTTAAAACAGGGATAGAGAAAAGTGCATTGGCCAGATTAATGGCTGCATACTGCAGAAAATGTATTTTTTTCAGGCCATATCCCCAAGGAAATTTCTCTTCCAGCAGATCGGCTGCTCACATCAGATCACAAAATGGAGGATGATTACATAATTTCTGCCAAATCCCTGAGAATCATGGCCTGCCCAGGTTGACATATAACATTAACCATCCCAGTGGTAATGAAAGTGTTCTAGAGTAGATAGTGCTGATGGTTGAATAGGATTGTGATAGTAGGTAACCCACTGCTGTTACATACTTTCAAGCTATTAAAACAAAACTTTATTTAATGAGAAAACTACCAGTTAATATAGTATAACCTCTAAAGTATAAATTGAGCTGGAAAAATACAACAAAGCACAAAAAAAAAAAAAAAAATACCCACTGATGTGAGAAAAAGAAAATGTCTGGTTCTGAGGCTGATGTTCCCTGGCAGTGAATGAGGAGCTGCTGTGGAGGAGGCATGGCAAGTGGCTTCGCCTCTGGTGCCCAAGGCAGAGCTAGCAGTGGAGGACTTAATATTCTATGGGGCTCGAGTCTTGGAGTAGGAGCAGGATAGCTATCAGCTGTTTGTCCATGAGCCAGTTGGAGGTGGCCCAGGATGGAAGTCCGCCCCTCCAGCGGACTCTTTGTCCAGTGCCACTGCTGGACCTGGTGATGAAATAGCTGGTGCTCTAAGGACTTCCGGTGTTTGTGCAGGAGCAGGTGGTTGAGCAAGGAGTTCTGTAGGTGGCCCAGAATGGGAATCGAGCCCTCCATCAGGCTCTTCTCCTGGTACCCGGGCTAGAGATCGAGATGGAGGGCTGTGGGCTGCATTGAGCTCTGGTGTTGGTCGAGGAACAGGAGCAGGAGTGACATCAGCCAGTGGTCCAGGAGCCAGTTCTGGATGTAGCCCAGAATCTGATCTTCCAGGTGGCTCTCCATTTGCTGCCAGTCCTGGAGCTAGTGATGGTGTTCTATGGAGCTCCAGTGTTAGTTCAGGCGCATGATGGATCTCAGCAGGCTTTCCAGGAGCTCGTTATGGTCTTGGCCCAGGGAGAGAATCTGATCTTTCAGTAGGCTCTCTGTCGGGTGCCAGTGCTCGACTTGGTGATGGAGGACCTGTTGTTGTACCCAGCTCCAATGTTGTTGCAAGAGCAGGATCTGACTGAGGAAGTGGTCCTTGAGTCTGTTCTGGAAGTTGCCTAGGGTAAAAATCCAGCTCTCCTGCTGGCTCTGCGTCTGGAGATGGGATAGGTGCTGCTCTGTTGAGCTTCGGTGTTGGTACAGGATCAGGATCGACAACACAAGGTGGTCCAGGATCTGGCTCAGGCGGTGGCCCAGCTTAAGAATCTGAACGTCCAGTGGCCTATCCATCTGCTGCCAGAGCCAAAGCTTGTGACGGAATAGCTGGAGCTCTGTTGACCTCCTGTGGTGGAGCAGGAGCAGGATCCATGTCAGCTGGTGGTCCAGTATCCGGTTCTGGAGGTGGCTCAGGATGGAAATCCACCTCTCCATCTCAGTCTCCATCTGATGCTGGTGATGGAGCTGGGGGAAGACCTGGGTTACATCAAGCTCCAGTGTTGGAGCAGCAGCAGGAGCAGGATCAACATCAGCTGGTGGTCCGGGAGCCATTTCTGGAGGTGGCCCAGGATAGGGATCCACCCCTCCAGGCAGCTCTCCATCTGGTACCAGTGCTGGAGCTGATGACATAATAGGTGGTGCGCTGTGGAGCTCTGGTGCTGATACAGGAGCAGAATTTTCCCCAGGAGATTGTCCAGGAGCCGGTTCTTGGGGCTGAGTTAGCTCTTGAGCTTCTTTTACAATTGGCGCTGGCCCCGGCTCTGGAGCTGCAAGAGGAGAAAAGTTCACCAACATGACTGCCTTTCCTCATGCCTTGCCAATGATGGAAAACACCCACTGCCATGAAGAGAAGCCCATTCCCAAGAATTTCCACCCCAGGAAGTCTTCCCAGACTGTGGTCTACCACAGGAGGGTCTGAAGTTACTCAGATCCCTGGCTCAACCCCAGCCTCTGGGGGCCTTCCCATGTCCCCTTCACAAGCTCACATGCAGTCATGCCCAGTCTTCCTCACCCTCTGGCTCTGCCTCAGTGACCTCCATTTGATCCAGCCGTGCCAAGAGAAGTTGGGCATCGTGCTCTAGATGTGAGCCTGGCATGTTCACGTGCACATACTCCACCACGAGCTTTAGGCAGGGGAAGTCCGGGGGCTGATTGAAATCCTCCGAGTATTCCTTTAGCCATGTGCCCAGGATAAAAGAGATGGCGCTGGGGGTGGGTGGTGAAGAGCAGGGTCAGAAGCCTGGCTTTTCCCACCACACTGCCCTCCCAGGGCACCCCTGCAAGGGGCGAGTCCCTCTGTCTACCCCTGTACCGTTGACCTCCCAAAGGTCAGCACCACCCTGTATCATGCCCTCTGGCTGCCCTGATGGTGGCAGGCCTGGTCACTGATGGGGCTAGCACAGAGCCTTGTCCCTGGGAGCTCCCCATCAATGGTCTGTCCAACTCTCCCTCCTCGGGGAGCCTGAATTACATCCCTTTCTGTCCCCTAGCCCTCTCCGCACTGGATAGTAACACTCTAAGGGAACGGAGATGTGTGTCTGCATGTTCACCTCAGTAGTGCTCCAGGATTATCTGATGCCGGACGACACACGGAGACAGTACCCTGATCCAGATGCCCAGGCCATAGAACCCCTCCTCTGGAGCGTGTGCACCAACGTGCTGCCTGGCTCTCTGCATGCGTGTGAAGGCCTCTTCTCCCATGGAGACTGTTCTCCCCTGGGACAGGGGCCCCTCATGCAGCTGAGCACCCATGACTGGTGATCAGGATTTGGGAGCAATTTTCTCCACCCCCCGCTCCTCCTCCCCCAGCACC
Organism: Loxodonta africana; assembly: GCF_030014295.1. Classification (NCBI taxonomy): domain Eukaryota; kingdom Metazoa; phylum Chordata; class Mammalia; order Proboscidea; family Elephantidae; genus Loxodonta; species Loxodonta africana. The sequence continues at coordinate 483,575 of NC_087368.1, forward strand.
TCCTGTTTTGGGCCCCAAATAGGGGAGGGGGCAACAGGTGATGTGAGGGGATTGTGGGAAGATGAATTCTCTCAGGGGCATCTCTGAGCCCGCAGCCTCCCCTCTACTGTCCAGGATGCCCAGGTTCCACTCCTAGCTCTCAATGACTGCTTACGCCCTGCAGGGGGTGTCTCTAAACTCATCCCTCTAGTGGAATCTAGATGTGTGGGGCCCAGGGTCTGCCAGCCCCAATCCAGACACAGGCCCCCTAAAACCTCAGCCCCTCCTTCTCCACCCAAAGTCCACTCACCATTTCAGCTGCTCCTGGGGCTCACCGTACTCAGCAGAATAGGGGTGGTTACATCCATACCTAGAGGTGGTATGAGGGTGTCACATCTAATGCACTGTGGACACTACTTGCTTAAGATGTCTAGTGTTCCTGTCTGATTCTCGGACTGGAGGCCCAGGAGGACAGGGCTTCTTATCTGCTTTGTTCACTGAATAGTGCTAAATACCGAGAACTGTGTCTGCAACAGTAGGGGCTTCATGGATGACTGGTGAATGAGTGAACCCAACCAGCACCCTCCCAGGTATCTAAGTGTCCTGGTGCCCCTCTATCAGCCTACAGGGATCCCTGTTCTGGCTATACCAAGGACCCACTAAATGGAATCTCAAACTCCCCTTTACGAATGGGAAGTAGGTTTGCTCAAGAGTGCGTAGTCAGTGAGGGGTGAGGCAGAAAGCTTCTTAATGGGGGAGAGGCAAATAATAAATGTGAACATCCTAGGCCCTCCAGCACCCTTCATCTTAGAGCTGGGCTCCAGGTACACACTTCCTGTGGCTTATCCCATGTGGTCCTGACAGTAATTCTAGCTGATTGGACCTTTACCACCCCTCTTCTCAGGGAAGAAAACTGAGGCTCTGAGTAGTGAAGTGACATTCTCCAGACTCACAGCTGGTAGCAGGTAGAGTCCCCATTGGGCTATGGAGGGTGGGGCGCTCACCTTCGGAGAAGCTGGTCTAGGACCTGCTGGGTGGTGGCGTAGGTTCTGTAGGCTCCCAGAAAGATTTTGATGTAGGAGATGTCACCCTTTATGTAGGCGGGCACCAGGAGCTCCACCAGCTTCTGCAGTGAGCCTGCCTTGAAGGTTTTCATCACCCAGGCCTCATTCAGGTCTTCGTCAGAACCACAGACACACTGGGGTGGGACAGAGGAGGGACACACTGTCAGAGGCAGCCCCATGAACCACCAGGAGTGTTGTGGGCCCAGAGGTCAGACTAGGTACTCCGTCTCCCTCAGTGATCTGTGGCAGGAGGTGGGACACAAGTGCCTTTAGCAGCAAAGAGAACTCAGCTTTCCAAGCAGGATTGGAGGTGGGGGATGATTACAAACATTAGGAACCTGAAGTGATTTTGTTAACGAAGTAACCATGGTATCTCCCTGAAGGAAGAGCAGTATCCCAGTGAGTCCTCACAAAACACCCCATTCCAGAGGTGTGAAAACAGAAGCTTGGTGACATCCATTGTCAACTCAAAGTCACCTGATCAGAGCCCAGAACTGTCTGAAACTAGGGCTCCGTGAGGTTTCCTCTGTGCTAGGTGAGGCCTGCTCTGTTCCTGACTCGGAGGGGAAGGTCTGGTGCAAGCTCACTTCCTCCCAGATGAAGACAGTGCACAGAGCAGGCACCCATGAGGTAAGCAAGACACGGACTTTTCTTTCTGTACATTAAAGGGGGTTTTGAGCACCCAGATCCAGCCAAGGGTGTTAGCCTAGAGATCCTGGAGTGGCAAAAAGACCCCCACAGAACTAAGGATCTGAACAGATGGCTCAGGGAGGGCAAATGTGAATGGTTGGTAAAGGACTGAGAGGTGGCTCAGCTTCTCAGGGCCAACAAGTGCCTCAAAGCCACCCTGCAGTTCTGTTGGCCACCCTGACAGCAGATAGGGAAAATGGAAAAGAACCATAACACCTGGAACCGGCTCAATGCAGAGACACAGCCAGCATCACAATCTGCTGGGCATGGGACTGCGACAGCTGTTTTGGGAAGGAGTCTGGCTGTAGTGATCCTAACTTGAAATGTGCACATCCTTCCCCCAGCATGCCACTCCTGGGAGTCTGTCCTTGGTGGGTCAGGATATGACCGCACATGTAAGCGTTTCTGCAGCCCTGCTGAAAGGGCAGCAGAAGGAATCAGTCCAGGGCCAGCAGCAGTGAGAGACTCAGTCACTGTGGGAGCAGGCCTCTCTTCTAGAACATTCTACAGCAAGTCAGCATATAGCCTCTGACCTGAAAGGGTCACGTGTTGTGTTCCCCCAGACTGCAGATTGTAGAAAAAGGTGTGTCATAGCCTGAGCCTTGTGCTCTAGGGTAAAAGAGGCCTACTAAGTGTGATGCTGTGTGAAGCTGGAAGAAGGTGTGGAGGGACAGTCCGGCCAACTGCTGCCTGGGGCCCTGGGGTTGAAAGTTAAACACTAAAACAGCAGCAACGGGCAAAATATGCATGGGCTTACGTGAACAGTAACTTTGTAGCTGGACAGGACAGGGAGGGCAGTGGGGGTTGGGGGGGAAGGTTAATTCATTTGTGAGGGGTCTGGGGACTCTCAAGAGGGAAAGTCCTGGGAGGGACCTGAGGTCTACAGGGAGGTGTCTGGGCCGTAGGGCCCCCCCTGGTCATCTTGGGTCCCTGGGTGGGGATGCCACTCCCCTCCCCCCACACTCACCCAGAACCTGTGCCAGCCCTTCCTGGTCCCTTTCTTGGGGTAGACCGAGTAGGTGATGCCATTCTCCTTTTCCTTGGGGATCTCCTGCTGGGAGTTCTGCAGAGACAGTGCCGGCAGCGGCCAGGGAGGCATCAAGAGTCCGTCCGTGCTGCCTCCTTCTCTCTCTGCCCCTCAAGCCCTTGTGCCTCCGAGGAGCTCCCAGTTCCCCCATGCTGGGCGGGCTGGACTGTGGGCAGCACCATCCAGCCGTGACCAAGTCCACGGATAGAAAAATCAAGCTCTGAGTATTGCAGCAGGATCTGGCAGAAGCTGGGCTGGTACAGGGTCAGCAGTGGCCCAGGCAGGCCAGCAGCTAGGGCTGCACGTTGACTACCACACTCAGGGTGAGCTGGATCTCAGAGAAGGTCCAGGTGAGAGTGCTGAATCAGCCTGTGACCCTGACAGTCCCTCCCTAAGGCCTGGTCTGAACTGGAACCTCTGGGTAGACTTATATCCCACTGTTCTGTCTGATCAGGGGGATCGAGACAGGAAAGTGAGAGAGGCCTTCACATTTGCCACCCCAGCCCCCAGCCTCCCCAAGGCACCCAAGCTGATGGACTAGGCCCAGCCACGGACAGACTCAGGCCCATGAACCCAGTGTGGTGAGAGGCCGTGGGGGTGGAGAGTTTGGGGTTGCCCTCAATGTGTGCTAGTCCTGAAGCAGCAGCCCCATTTTCATCATCCTCATTATCACTCCTCCCCTCCCAGACCTCCCCAGGTCACATGGCATCTCCTTCCCTGACCCCCACCACCTCTCTCCCAAATGGACACTGCCTCAGCTAACAACTTTCTGCCTCATCAGTTCTATCCACATTTCTTCCGATCCCCCATTACCAGGGACCCCATGAGGGCAAGGGCTGGCATGGCCAGGGAGATGCTATGCCCTGGGGGGTGTGGGGCTGCCCAGGTGGGATCTCAGTGATGGCCTGGCCTGGATTGGCAGCCCTGGGCCACCCTGTGTTACCTTTGGATTCTTTTTGGTAAATGGCCTGAGCTTCCGTGGTTGGGGGACGAGCCCATGTCTCAGCCTTGGTGAAAGTGTCGAACTCCTGGGTCTTCCAAGCTTTGATACAAGGGAAGATGAGAGACAACAAGAAAACATGTTCCTAGTTTGAGTGTCTCCACTCAAGTGAGCTGTGTAGGGGCCAGGTTACCAGGGTTCCAAATTCTATGTAGTCTGTTGTCAAGGAAGTGAGGTCGTGTCCTGGATCTCCTGACTTGGGCCTGATGTCAGTTAAGACCTCCCCAAAGTCCCCCAGGGCTGCTGAATGCTCACCTGTCCCCATGCCATCTCCATAACTGTACACAGTGACACCAACACAACCCTCTCCCTCCCCCCTAAAACCTGGGGAAGGCCTGGGTGAAGCCAGGGCCCCAGCTTTGTGCAGGCAGAGCTGGGTTCAGACAAAGCTCATCCCTCTCAATCAGTTTGTGACCCTGGACAAGTTTTTGTGCTGCCCAGAGCGTACCCAGTCCCCATACCCACACAATAGGGATCATTCTAGCTAGCATCTTCTTCCTAGGGACATCAGCAGGTATATGTGAGATAACATCTATAGAACCCGTGGGCTGGCATTACCTGTAGCTAATCAGGGGTGGATTATCTAATAGGCAAGTTAAGCATAGGGCTTACCTGCTTACCAGATCATCTGTAGTGAACGTTTTCACCTTTTCATATTTTTCCACCACATCTAATACTCCGCTTCTAGGTATGGCTGGGATCTGCCTCTCCCCACCCCATAGCACCTTCCTACAGAATCAATGCCTCTTCAAATTTACAATTCCTGACGGGGGCAGATGACCCTGTAAGCAAGGCAAGCACAGGTCTACTTGAGCTTACTTACTAATCTGTAGTGAAAAATTTCACATGGGCTTTGCCGCATCAAAGATGTGGTGATCACCGTGCTTACCTTACCTATTGCATAATCTGCCCCTGTGCCTAATGCACAAACTCAGAAATGGAAGAATTTCAAGCAGGGGTGGGAAGCAGCATGGAGTAGATCCCCAAACAGGGCTCGGTTCTGGTGGTGTGAGCTTGGGAAAGTCCCTTCCCCTCTTGACCTCAATTCCCAGTGTGCACTAGGAGGGGGTTGGAATGAAATGAACGTCAGATATTGTCACCCTCTGCATAAAACCTTCCAATAACTTCCGTTACATTTAGGATCTAACCCAGTGCCTCATCTCAGACTTGGGGGTAGGCAGCCTGCACGATGGCTCCCAAGAATCCTACCTCCTGGTCTCCACATCCTGTGTGGCCCCCTCCCCTCAGTGTGGATTGGACTCAAGGACTCGCTTCTCAAGAATGTTGTTCTTGGTGTTAGGTGCCACTGAGTCGATTTCAACTCATAATGACCCCATTTGGGGCAATGTTTCTTGGCTCTGTTTTATACTTTCTCTCTCACTGTCTGTCTCTCAGTCATCTCTCTGTCTGTCTGTCATTTATTTCTCATCTCCCCCCAGGAAGCAGCTGTGATGTATGACCTGCACATGGAGAGACTCATGTGACAAAGAGCTGAGGGAGGGTCCTGATCAACAAAGAGGAAATGAAGCCCCTAAGTCCAGCAGCTCTCAGAGTCCTGCTCATAACATGGAAGTGAATAGGGAGCAGATCTCCTGAGTCAGGACTCAGTTGAGACAACCACCACAGGCTCCTGAGAACTTGGGGCAGTTCCCAGGTAAGCCATGCCTAGATTCCTGGCGCACAAAGACTGTGTGCTGTGTGCTGTTGTGAGTCATTACTTTTGGGAGTGTTGTTATCACAGAGCAGGAGATAACTCCTCCAGCCCACTAGGTCATGGGTCCTCGATCTGCCCTCCTCCTCCCTGCCTCCTCTCCTCCTCAGCTCTCTCTAGCCATACTGGCTGCATTTCAACCCTCCCTCTAGACAAACTCATGTCTGCCTTCCAGCCTCTGCACCAGCTGCATCTTCTCCGTGGCACACTGTACCCGGACTCGTGCAGGGCTGGTGCCTCCTGTCATTTCATCACACATAAATGTCACCTTAGTAAGGCCTCTTGGACCACACCCTAGCCTTATCTCACAGCACCCTGCTTTATTTTCTCTATAAAATATGCTCTTTTCTTTGCATGTATTTGTTTTCATTCTTTTACCCATCTTCATGTTTCCCTACAGATTGTGACCTCCTGGGGACAGGGACCACGTGGGTCATTTTCAGAACCAGCTCCTGGACCACCTGCTGATGTTGATCCTGATCCTGCACTAATACTGGAGCCCCACAGTCCACCAACTATTCTGTCACCAGCTCCATCACCAGCATCAGATGGACAGGCAGCTGGAGGCGTAGATTTCAATCCTGGGCCACCTCCAGAAATGGCTCCCAGATGACCTGCTGATGTCGATCCTGCTCCTGCTCAACATAAGAGCTCTATAGAGCACCAGATCCTCCATCTCCAGCTCTGCCTCGGTCACCAGAGGTTGAGTTATTTCCCGCACCTCCTCCACAGCCACCCCTCATTCACAGCTAGGAAACATCAGCTCCAGAACCAGACTCTTTCTTCAATGCACCTGAGTGGGAATTTTTTTGGTTTTGTCATAGTATTTTTCCAGGTCATTTTATACTTTATACTATTTTAACAGGTAGATTTCTCATAGAATAAAATGTTTTAATAGTTTTAAAGTGTGTAGTATAGTGGCTTTATGTACTTTTACAATCTTATTCAACCATCATCAGTATCTAATTCAGAACATTTTCATCACCACTGTGATGGTTAATGTTATGTGTAAATCTGGTTAGGCGATGCTTCTCAGGGGTTTGGCAGAAATTATGTAATCAGCCTCCATTTTGTGATCGGATGTGAGCAGCCAATCAGTTGGAAGAGGAGTTTCCTTGGAGGAGTGAACTACAAATTCACACACCTCCTGGTACCTGGTATCCAGCCATTAATCTGACCCATGCCTTTTTCTTCATCCTCGTTTTGAAGAACAGGCCCCTCTCAGTGAATCACAGCACTGATCTGTAGGATTTTGGAACAAAGCCCTGCCATCCTCTGCAGATAACTACTCTCTTTTTGAGAAACAGCTTTTGGCTTGTTACTGGGCCTTAGAGACAGCACGCTTAACCGTGGGCCAGCAAGTCACCCTGTGGCCTGAGCTTCCCATTATGAACTGGATGTTGCCTGACCCACAGAGTTGTAAGGTTGGACTTGCCCGGCAGCACTCCATCATTAATCGAAGCAGTATATACAAGATCGGGCCTGAGCAGGATGTGAGGGTCCAAGTAAGTTGCATGAGGAAATGGCCCAAACGCTCATGGTCTCCATTCCTGTCACATACCCTTAATCTCCCAGGCTGCACCTATGGCCTCATGGGAAGCTCCTTATGATCAGGTGACTGAAGGTGAGAAAACTCGTGCTTTGTTTACAGATGGTTCTGCGCAATATGCGGTCACTAGTTGAAAATGGAGAACGGCGGCACTACAGCCCCTTGCTGGGATCTCCCTGAAGGACCGTGGTGAAGGGAAATCCTCCCAGTGGGCAGAACTTCAAGTAGTGCAGCTGGTTGTTGACTTTGCTAGGCAGGAGAAATGGCCAGATGTGCGATTGATTGTATGTGTACTGATGAACGGGCTGTGGCCAATGGCTTAGCTGGATTGTCCAGGACTTGGAAGGACATGATTGGGAAACTGGAGACAAGGATTTATGGGGAAGAGAGGTATGTGGATAAACCTCTTTGAATGGGCCAAAGAAGTGAAGATATTTGTGTCTCATATGAACCCTCACTAAAGACTGAACTTAGCAGACGAAGACTTTAACAATCAAGTGGATAGGATGACGTGTTCTGTGGAAACCACTCGTCCTCCTTTCTCAGGTACTCCCATCATTGCTCATGAACAAAGTGGCCACGATGGCAGGGTTGGAGGTTATGCATGGGCCCAGCAACATGGACTTCTACTCATCAAGGCCACCTTGGTGACAGCCACTGCTAAGTGCCCAATCTGCCAACAGCAGAGACCAGCACTGAGTCCCTGATATGGCCCCATCCCTCAAAGTGATCATCCAGCAACCTGCTGGCAAGCTGATTACGTTGGACCACTTCCATCATGGACAGGGCAGCATTTTGTTCTTAAGGGAATAGACGTTTACCCTGAATATGGATTTGCCTTCCCTGCATGCAATGCTTCTGCCAAAACTACCCCATACACTTACAGAATGCCTTGTCCACCATCACAGTATCCCACATGCATTTCCTTGAATCAAGGGACTCACTTCACAGCAAATAAATTGCAGCAGTGGGCCCATGCTCATGGAATTTACTGGTCTTACCATGTCCCCCATCATCCTGAAGCAGCTGGTTTGATAGAATGATGGAATGGACTCCTGAAGACATAATTACAGTGCCAGCTCGGTAGCAATACCTTGCGGGGTTGGGGCAGTGTTCACCTAGGGGCTGTATATGCTCCAAACCAGAGTCCCATATATGGTGTTGTATCTCCCGTATCCAGGATTCTTGGGTCCAGGAATCAAGGGGTGGAAATGGGAGTAGCACCACTCACTATTACCCCTAGTGACCCACTCACAAGACTTTTTGCCTCCTGTATCCTAGCTTCTTGGTTTGTTTTTTGATGTGCCCAAATGGGTTGCTTGAGTGAGCTAGCTTGATTAGTTTCACCTTTGAAGTTCTGCTGTCCTGTCACCAGACGGCTAGAGGTGTTATCAGGTATATCAGTCTAGGAGTCCATTCACTTTTCTTGTATGGATTCAGCTCAGGTGTCCAGGTAGGCGATCATCTAGTGTATGGTGCAGGCTATGTCCTACAGTCTTAGAGGGCCAGAGGTGATTGGTGTAGATACTAGTATCTGGTTGCAGCAGGGGATCACACTCTGAACAAGGTGGGGGGCTGAGAGATGTCCCCCATGTATCTGTGAGGAAAGTGTGTCCCTTTTCCCTAGAGCGTTCAGGTGGGTGGGTTCTGCAGATGGACCATGGTCACCAAAGGCTTTTGCTCATAAGGACCGGGAGGTACCAGTTATCCTTGGATCCATGTCACAAGTGGCTGGGTGACCTGAGTGGAGCTACCAGTCCTTTTTCCCATGATGTGTGTAGGTGAGGACCTTGTTTAATAGGCAAAGTAGAAAGTAGTGTGAAATACCAAACACCCACCTCTCCACCACACAGCTGAGATGGTTGCAGCCTGCCATCAAGGGCTTATTCTCCTGGAATAGGTCCTCACAGTGGGTCCATGCAGGGGGAAAAGATATTCAAAGTCCATCGACCATTTCTGCCTGGACAGGAGCCGCTTCTTTCCTGAGCTCTGCTGGTTAGTGCAGCTGCAAATTATCTTTTCCCCCAGCTGTGAATTTATTCCTACTCCAAAGCCTGGAGGTTGGCTCTGGGCATTCATCAGGGCCTATCTCAGGCCCAGGGACATCAACAGCCACTGAAGCTGACTTGGGGGCAGGGGGCACAGTAAAATATACGGAAGTACTTAGCTTTTGCCAAGAGAGCCATTCTTCTCATGTTCTTGCGAGTAGGCTGTGCGGCTGGCTGCTTCTCCCTGAGGAAATTGTGGCAGAACACTACTAACAGCCCACTGCAGTCGCGTCCAGGAATGGTGCCTGAGGGATCTCTGTGATTCAGGTCCAGTAACTCCTCTCCACTTCTGAACCATCTCTTGCCCTGCTGCTCAGTCCATCTTCTAACTTTGCCTTTGATATTCAGGGCTCCTAGCTTGTCATAAATATAATCACTTCAGTTGTTTTTTCAGGTCTTTGTTGTCAAAGCGATCGCAGAAACTGTCTGGCTATTCTGCCGTCTTGGTACCACCCCCTTTTCCTAGCTTTTCGAGGAAGTGTCATATCAATTTCCAAAGTGCTTGTACCATTTTATGTTCTTACCAGCAGTATCTAAGTGTTCCAGTCTCTCCACAACCTCTCCAACATTTATTATTGTGTGTTTTTTGGATTAATGCCAGCCTTGTTGGAGTGAGATGGAATCTCATTGTAGTTTTGATTTGCATTTCTCTAATGGCTAATGAACGTGAGCATTTCCTCATGTATCTGTTAGCTAAGTGAATGGCTCCTTTAGTAAAGTGCCTGTTCATATCCTTTGCCCATTTTTCAATTGGGTTTTTTGTCTTTTTGTTTTTGAGTTTTTGCAGTATCATGTAGATTTTAGAGATCAGCCACTGATTAGAGGTGTCATCAAAGGTATAGATCTTTAAGGAAGCAGAGTACCACATCTTTCTCCCATGGAGTGGCTGGTGGGTTCAAACCACCGACTTTTTGGTTAGCAGCAAAATGCTTAACCATTGCACCACCAGGGCTCCTTTCTGCTGAATAGTACTGTTTTTTGCTGTAACAGCTGTTCCTTCTTTAGCCAATGTTGCTACTGAGCACAGGCATCACAGATCATATTGGTAATGCTGAGGTCTAGGTGCTAGAACTTAACACCTCTCATTGTCCAGAGAAGACAACAACCTTCACTGCCATCCTCCCCAGAAAATGGATACCCTAGAAAAAGGCAAGCATCTCTTCACCTTACTCTCTCTCTTCCAAACCAAAGTCGCCTGCAAAGCATCTGATTGGTGGAGCCAAGGTCTCAAATAGTGGTATGTAATGCTGGTGTCAGGGCAGCATATTCACAAGATGCAAGTTGGCAAGAAAAAGACTAATGTCCACCATGTTCCCAAAACAGATCTAGGATGACGGTCCAGACTCAGACTCTAATAGGTCTAACAGCACTGAGGTGCTAGGTGTTTATGTTTATGCTTGGCATTATACCCCTTGCTTTGCTACCAGAAAGTTACACTTAATGCTTTGTCTTAATTTTAGGATCTTTATGAGCTCTATCAGACCCTGCAAACAGGGAAATAACATAAGCTAAAGGTTTGAACATAGCCCCAGATGCTGACGGGTCTTTAAACATGACAAAAAATGTATTCAAGATTAAAATTCAACACGGATTTGTTACATATATATTTACTGCAATAAAAAAAGAAGAAAATGGTTTGGAAATAAAATGCTTCTATTTTATATTTATACATGCATGGAGAAATAAAGCAAATGTGGCAAAATATTAATACCTGGTAGTTTTGAATTTTTTTCAAAATGAAAGTTAAACAAATCAATGTATAGTAAATTCTGCAAACAGCCGAAATGTGCTTCAGCTGAGGGATAGATAAATTATGGTACAACATACCAAAGAATACAGGAATGAGCTACTAATACATGCATCAACATAGATGAACCTCAAAAACATTAAGCTAAGTGAAATAAGCCAGACTCACAAGGCTGCATCCTGTATGATTCCATTTATATGGTGTTCTTAAAAAGGCAAAGCTTTATGGGCAAAATACAGATTGGCGGCATGGGGGAATGTTTGGAATGATGGACCTGTTCTGTATTTTGATTGTGGTGGTGGTTACATGATTGTAAACATTTGTCAAAACTCTCAGAACTATACACCTACAAGGGTGAATTTTAGAACATGTAAATGATACCTTAATTTTAAAATTTGAAAAAAATTTCAATGAATAACACCTGCATTCATGATTCAACAATATTTATTGAGCCCCTCCAATGTGCCAGATACTCTTTAATGACCATATACTTAAGAAAACTAATCCCAATGTAGAGAATGCATTAGAAATATTCTAAGTTACTCTACCAATTCCTTAGACTTGATTCACGCCAAACGTAATGCATGAAGAACTTTAGCAGTGGTGGGAAATAGTGGCAAGTAGTTTCTTTAATCCATAAATGACAAACTACTGAAGTCTGGGGTGAAGACACGTTGCGACCAATGAATTTGACACCCCCTGGAACACCAATTTAGAAAGTCAATTTTAGGTGATAATTGGCTGTATGAAACTCACATTTTGGCATCAGTAGACCTAGAACTCCTGGTGGAAGGGACTGGGGGAAAGAGTGGTGAGGGAGGTTAGATTCCTAAGTAGTAAGGTAGGGAAAAGAGAGCATTGACCTAGGAGGTCAGGAAATCTTGCTGATCCTATCCCCGTCTTACCTGTACACCCTTGGTCAAGGTGACTTTGCCTTTCCAGACACGTCTGCTGGCCCATAAAGTGAATGGGTTGGAAAAGTGATCAATCAAACTAGAGTTTTCTCTCTGATCACCTGTGTGATCTTGGACAAGTCACTTGACCTCTCTAGGCTTTAATTTCTTATGTATTAAACGAGAGATTTAGATGAAATGGGTATATTTTATATTTTGAGTAATGTAGTTTGATCTATCTCTTACTGGTGGGATAAAGTTCAAATTCTTTAACAAAGCTACACATAGGCTGTACAGACCCTGTGTATTTAAACAATTTGAGTCATCTAAAATCTATATCTGAACACCATCTTGGCGTACCAATCTCATGTGATCCCACACAAAAAGTACTGCTTTTGCCATCAGGAATAATCTGCTCACCAGACTGCCATTCTAGATCCAGGGCCTAGCCCAAAAGCTCTGGGACAATCCCATGGACATATAGGCCAGAGTTCTTTGGGGCATCTGGTGAACCCCACACATGAGGTAGAGAATTGGGGAGTGCTCCAAAGGAGAAAACAGGCAACAAGTTCCATGTAGATCCCAGCCTGGGCTCTGGGCATCCTGCCTAAATGGTACTGCCACACCTACAAGAGGAGGACAGAAAATTTCAAGGAAGCCCTCTAAAGCATGGGTCCCCTGAGGCATAGATCCTGATAAGGGGAGCCCTTGGCCCATACATAAGGGTGGAGCTTTTCTGTAGTATGTTTTACAAGCCTGTCAAATCCACAAGGACTGGAACCTCCTGATAATATGTTCAAAGTATGTGAAACAAGTCTTGCCATCCTTCCTGCTAAGGAGCATTCTGGCTATGAGCTGTGTTTTTTTTTTTTTTTAAATTAACTTTTATTAAGCTTCAAGTGAACGTTTACAAATCCAATCAGTCTGTCACATATAAGTTTACATACATCTTACTCCCTACTCCCACTTGCTCTCCCCCTAGTGAGTCAGCCCTTTCAGTCTCTCCTTTCATGACAATTTTGCCAGCTTCCCTCTCTCTCCTCCCATCCCCCCTCCAGGCAAGAGTTGCCAACACACTCTCAAGTGTCCACCTGATTTAATTAGCTCACTCTTCATCAGCATCGCTCTCCCACCCGCTGACCAGTCTCTTTCATGTCTGATGAGTTGTCTTCGGGAATGGTTCCTGTCCTGTGCCAACAGAAGGTCTGGGGAGCATGGCCGCCGGGATTCCTCTAGTCTCAGTCAGACCATCAAGTATGGTCTTTTTATGAGAATTTGGGGTCTGCATCCCACTGATCTCCTGCTCCCTCAGGAGTTCTCTGTTGCGCTCCCTGTCAGGGCAGTCATCGATTGTGGCCGGGCACCAACTAGTTCTTCTGGCCTCAGGATGATGTAGGTCTCTGGTTCATGTGGCCCTTTCTGTCTCTTGGGCTCTTAGTTATTGTGTGACCTTGATGTTCTTCATTCTCCTTTGATCCAGGTGGGTTGAGACCAACTGATGCATCTTAGTTGGCCGCTTGTTAGCATTTAAGACCCCAGACGCCACATTTCAAAGTGGGATGCAGAATGTTTTCATAATAGAATTATTTTGCCAATTGACTTAGAAGTCCCCTCAAACCATGTTCCCCAGACCCCCGGCCCTGCTCCGCTGATCTTTGAAGCATTCATTTTATCCTGGAAACTTCTTTGCTTTTGGTCCAGTCCAATTGAGCTGACCTTGGGCTGCATTTTTAAGATAAATCTGGGATCTTTGGATCTGTCTTCTCTTTCTCTCTCTCAAATCTAATCACCAGAAACTTCAAAATAAAAAAAATAATAACATCCCTCAGGGGTACAATACATGTTCAAGATCTTTTCCGTTCTTTCTAGAGGCTGGGGAGAAGTGGGTACCTCTGCATTCTGAGTTCTTAGGGAGGAGGTCTGAAAAAGGAAGGTTGACATTAACTCTTTTCTTTGCCAGTCCAAAGTCAATGATAGAATTAGACATTAGTTGTTTGATTATTTCAGCAAAACCCTTAATCTCACAAATAACTGGCGCTGTTTTCCCAGCATCTCTGTCTGTGAGGTTTCTTTCCTTAAACTGTTCAGCTATTTCAAAGGGTAGAGATTAGAGACCACCAGACTCCCTCTCCAAACCCTGTCTTTGGAGGGGCAGGTTAAGAAGTTTCTCTATGATCAAGTCCTGTGGAAAAGACCTTCTCACTCTTTCTCGCCCTTAAGTGTCCTGTTCATTCACAGTGCTTGACAGTGAAAACTTCCAATTACAATTCTTTGCTTCTCATTTGGGCTTCTGTCCCCTTAGAGTGAATGCTACACAATAGCCAGCGTGGAAAGAGTCTCATGATTAATAATGCAAGATAGCAGACTATCCCTCACTTCAAGCTCCCTTCAGTACTCAATGCAATGGCATGGCCTACCCTTTGAAGCACTGTGTGCTCCTAACAAGTTTTCAGAGTCCGTGTGCTCACAAATGACAGACTTATACCATGGCAAATTGCCAAGAAGGCCTCCAGCCATGTCTGTAGGATCCACCAAGGGTCTCTGGCACACCACCATTAACTACTCCAGAGAGTAGGTTATGTCAAATATAACAGGGGCATCTTGAATGAAGGGACTCTGTGTTATTTGACTGTTATCTCTGGACCTTGTTTAGTGCCTTGACTACAGTAAGGATCCATAAATGTTTGTTGAATGACTAAATGAAAGATGAATGTATATAAATGAACACCATATAAGGCCACAATTCCAGTGGATCCGCAGAGACTTGCAGCTCATCTACATGCCCAAGAGGGTCTGTGTTCCAGGAAATAATAAAAGAAAGTAAGTTGTTACAAAGAATGCTTCAGCTTTAGCTGCCTTCATGAGTCTCCAAAAATACTGAGGAGTAGTTCTCAGGCTAGACATTTATGAGAAAGCGCCAGGGGAGGAGGTGAAGTCAGTAGTTAGAGAAGTGGGCTCAGTAGAAGTATTCAGCTCTGTGATGGTGTGGACACTATTCCTCCTGGTCAGGGTTGCCAGATAAAACACAGGGTAAACAGTTAAATTTTAGCTTCAGATAAACAACAAATAAATATTTAGTATCAGTGTGTCCCATACAATATTTGGGATATACTTATACTAAAATTATTCATTATTTACCTGAAATTTAAATCTAGCTGGGCGTCCTGTATTTTTATTTGCTAAACCTGGCAACCTTTTTCCCGTCCATTCTACTTTGGCTGGATTCCTTACCTTGCATTTGCTACACCTCTATTCTCTGTGTACCAATTATTGCCAATCGTTCCTCTGTTATGTCTAGATGCCCTTCAGTTCGATCCCACACTGACAAGGATACAATGATGATTTTAGACTGGATGAAATGAGGGCACTTTGTTACCATCACTCTACTCTCAAAAACATGGGAAGAGTAAAACCAGGTGTATCTGGGCCTGTATGTGAGAGAGAGAAAAAGGGCAAAAAAGTGAAACGATGAATCAGTAGGAAAGAAGTTTAAGGTTTACTCTTTTGAGATAATAGTGACAACTAGAAAAGGAATCCTAACCTGCAGTGGCCACAGAAGGAAGTAGTACAACTCGTGTGTGATTAAGATAGAGAAATGGCTTCTGGCAAGAAATTAGGGAAAAGTCTATGAGGTTTATAGAGAATTGCCAACTTCTACTCAAAGAGAGTGAACTATTTTTGAAAATCAGATGGTGTGGGAGTACTGCTAGTTGCTAATTCCAATCCCCATTCTCCACTTTTTCTTTAAAATCAAAACTCTGAATTCTGACTTTCATCGAGGCAGCAATGTGTCTGGCTAAAACATACATTTCCCATCAGCTCTTGCATCTAGAAATAGCCATGTGACAAGTTGTGGCCAGTGAGATGTAAACAGAAGACTGCTGGACATCCCTGGGGAATCATTCCTTTCTCAATATAGGTGCTACCTCTTCTTCCTTGTTGCATCCTTCTTATTTCTGCCTTGAGTGCGGAAATAAGGCAAGGGGTGGAATAGTCATCTTGAGAGCGTGAAGCAACCGTGAGCGTGAAAGCCAAATGCTAAGAGTGGCAGGTCAGAAAGGTAGAAGGAGCCTAAGACAGTCCAGAGACCTTAATCAACCTCACCCACTGATGTTGCATCATTCCTAGGAGATTATTGCCGTCTCTTTCTACGCTGTAAAGTCGATACATCTAACTCTTCAGTAAAATGGTCACTGACATGAAAACAAGAAATGTGTACTTGGTTCATACAGCTCTTGACTTCAGAGACATTTTCCTAAGTAATTTAAATCTAATGACTTCTGGGACATTTGCTTGTCTTGAGACTGGGACAGTGACAGGAGAAGTACATCTGTCATGTCATGAAAGCCCCAGGAAAAGCAGGGATTCAGGTTTGAATTTCTTGCACCTGGTATTTCTAGCATATATTTCCTTTCTCATTTGTCTGCTTTCCCCAGACACACACTATATTGATAATGGCCACATTTAGCACAGTGATTGCAGTCCTTTAATTGAATGCAGTTAGTTGTGTAATAAAACAGTAACCCAGTACCCAGTTCCCTCGAGTCAATTCCGACTCCTAGTGACCCTATAGGACGGAGTAGAACTGCCCCATAGAGTTTCCAAGGAGCGCCTGGCGGAATACAACAGTACAAGTCACATTATACTCAGGCTAGTTGCTTGATTTAGGGACCTCCAGGCAACATTGAAGAGCAGGGAGAAAGGAGGTTGCTGAGAAGGTAGATGTTTGTGGAATTGTCTCAGACCTAGTATTTCGAAGCATGGGTCTTATTCCCTCCTTTGGATGTGTGGTCTCCTTGCTTAGTAGCTGAATTCAGGTTTTACTGCAACAATGTACTCAGCTTAAAAAAAAAAAAACTTTATTTCCCAGTCACCCCTGCACCTACCAGTGGTCATATGACACAGTTCAGGGAAGGAGTTTGAGAGATTTTAGGCTGGAGAATTGACCTTTTACCTGGAAAGTTGTACCTGTGTCTCATATCCGATTTGCAGATGTGTTTTGCTTGGCCCATAGAGATTTCTTTTTTAAAAAAATGGGTAAGCTCTCATAAAATCCAGATTTCTAGGTCTCAAAAAAAAAAAAATCATGAGATATGGCAGGTCTTTGGTTCTCATGTTGCAATAACGGGCTGCAATTTAGTAATACCACAGTCCCCAACTCTTCTTACTGTCCTTGCCTGTTTCACTCCTTTGCTTCGCCTGTCTCACCCTATAGGCATTTACCTGTCTTTAACACCTGCCTTAAACCATAGTCTGTGTCTCTCTCACTCTTTTTTCCCTTTTTGTGTTTTATGCCATGTTTTATCTGGCTGTGCCTCAGCTGTGGGTGACTGCTGCCTCCCAAACCTTACACACTTATCAGGACTAAATTACCATACCCAAGGAGGGCTTCCTCAAAGCTGGGCACATGTGAGTGAATGAATGGGATTACTGTTCATTAATTTTAATATTATTAGGTAAGCTAACAAACAGCTGCCTCCAAGTTGACTGCAACTCATGGCAACCCCATGTGTGTTAGAGTAGAACTGTGCTCCATAGGGTTTCCAACTTTCAGATACAGATCACCAAGCCTGTCTTCTGAGACACCTCTGGGTGGGTTCAAACTGCCAATCTCTGCAGCTAGTAGTCCAGCACTTAACTGTTTGTGCCACCCAGGAAGTCCCTTAAATAGCTATGAGAATATATAAAGACCATGTTTTTTGCCCCCTTAGTAGCAGGAACTTTTTGTCAGAGGGCTGTTGCTGACACAGCTGGAGATAGCTGATGAAATCCCAGAAGGGGCCCACTACAAAAGAAAAGAAAAGAAAGTGGGGGTAGGGAGGGAAGAGTGGACAGCCTGGAATTTATTCATTGGTTTTCTAAATTTTTACTTATTTACTTAAATCAATTTAAACGCAGTTCAAATTTACTGAATGCCTAGGATGTGCTGGGTTTACAATTTGTTTTAAACCTGTAACTTCAACTGTTTAATAAATTCCCAAGTAATAGTTAAGGTCATGAGAGATAAGCAATGATAGAAAGAACGTGGTCACATGTAATTCTTATTATGCCTAGTTAAGTAGCCATTTTCTGTTCATCAATTGGTGAGACAATGTATATAATGAGGGCATTTGAAGCACTGAAAATTTTGAAAGTTACCTACTTAGCAAATACTTAAGTATTTCTTTACTACAGAAGTTAAGAAGTAGGTGTATGTTTAACATGATCCCTCAGGATTCCTACTCTTTGGACTTCATTCAGAGGAGGGCACGTTGCTGTCTATTGATTGTGCAATATTGTGTGGTCTGTACCCCTGTTGCCATCATGGAGAGCCTGCTTAAAGTCAATTGGAAAGAAATATACTAGCCCAGAAGATAGTCATCAGTTCTCATTTGTTTAGTAACCAGCACATCTCTCCTGAAACCAGCAAATCAAGCATGCTTTTACTTTTAAAATTCACATTGTCTTTCCTCCCAAAGATGACTTTTGTTTAAATATTCAATGATTTTTTCATTGCTGTTATAGGCTCTATGACTTTGCCTGTTATTAAAGCAAAGCTCTTCTGGTCATGATTCTTCAGGTCTCCTCTGAACTCCTTCACTGAATGGGGTTACAGCTACACATTTGTAGATATAAGCCACCCATCTGAGTCAGCAGATTCTCCATCTCTCTGTCCTGACATTTTGTCCGCATTGATTTTGTCCAGCCTGGTAAAGTATCTTCGAGTAGCGTGCAGTCAAGTAATCCCAACTAGTTCATTTTTGGGGACATCATGGGAAAGGAAGTCTCCATTTATTCTTTCAATTTGGCTCAAACAATTCAGTGTGTAAAATGTCCCCTTTTCCATTCTTGAGCAAATCCTTTATCTACAAAGATCAAAGATCCCACCTATTCTTTGAGTGACTTCCTCCCATTCACATGTTGAAAGAATCTCCTTTTATTGGTTTCTAAGACACTTGCAAGGCGCTCTTCAAAGTCTTTCTGGCATAGTTATTATTCTTCTCATTTATAATGTATTGGCTGTCGTTATCTTTTTCACATGAGCTCCCTTGCCAGTTTGGGAAAAATGCCTTGTTTTTTCACTAGTAATTTATATGGCTCTACCAGTTCTCTTTTTAACTTCCACCCCCAAATGCTTATTTTTATTTCTTGGTACATAATTTCATGGAAAACAGGGGAAAAAGTATATAGGATTTTCTTGTGGGTTATTGACTTTTTCAAATACTTCTTTTCAATTATTTCCTAAATGGGGCCTACGTTGATCATATTTTCCTTTTTAAAAATCTAGAGCACATGAAATGAGTTTCTTGGTTTTCCTCTGCCTCATGAGGATGCAGAATTTAATTATGTTATTAATTCTTACTGAGTGGCTCACCCATGGCAATCTATAGGTCGATTTCTGATCCTGTTTGGAATGAAAGCCCTCTCTATTTTCTGTTGGTAAGGGTTGCAGAAAACATCCTCAAATTATTAACCCCTCCCCCATCTCTCATCCTGATTGAGCAGTTGGTCATTTACATTTGGATGACTAAAGCCTTCTGTTATTATTATCTGAACTAATATTATCTGAACTAATATTTTTAGCTTTTCTAATTCTCTTTAACATTTCCTCTCTTACCATACCACTCAGGAAATCCATAATATACATGTTTCTGGATATAGAAGTTTTAACATGAATTGTTTTAACAATGGAAAAGCTTTTACATAAAAAGTTATAACACAAATTGCTGCTGTGCGATTTATTCTACAGATACTTTTTGGGTGTCTACTATATGCCAGGAAAACTCTTGTGGAACAGTGGTTAAGAGCTACAGCGGCTCAACAAAAGGTCGGCAGTTTGAATCTACCAGGCACCTTTTGGAAACCATATAGGGCAGTTCTAATCCGTCCTATAGGGTCACTATGAGTTGAAATCGTCTCGATGGCAGTACATTTGGTTTTTTAACTATATACCAGGTCTAGGCATAGAGGATAAGAAGGGGACAGAATCAAAGTCCATATGCTTACATTCTAGTGAGAGGTGGGGTAGGGAGATGATAAATAATTCATGAAATGTTGATAAAGAGCTCAGAAGAAATATCAAGTAGGATAATCATTTACAACAGCCCTTTTCTATGAGTTCCACCAGAGAATTAAACACTAATGCTCTAAAGCACCTGTTGTATACAATGAATTAACTTCTATGCAACTAGAAGGATGCTAGCTCTGCACCATCCTTGGGAGGCATGAGAAAATAGCCACTGACATGATTTTCTGTAGGGAAATTCTCTCACGGAACCCTGGTTGAGAAAGGCTGGGTTAGAGAGAGCCAGTTGCTGAAAGAAGTGCTTCCTTGGATCACATGACCAGGGAAGGCCTCTCTGACAAAGGCCCTTTTACGCAAAGGTGCCCTGTGTGTACCTAGGGGCAGAAGATTCCACCCAGAGAGAGTAGTGTGTTCCTGAGACAAGAGTGGGCTTGGAGTATTTGAGGAAATGTTAAGAAAATCATTGTGGCTGGAGCGAAGTTATCAAGGGGCGGAGAGGTGTGGGATAAGGTGGAAAAGTGGCTAGTGAGGGGTAAGAATGGTGTGATGAGACATAGCAGAGACATGATTTTAGCTCAAGTCAACAAATGTTTGTTGAGCTCCAGCTATGTGCCATGACCAGGGCCATAGCTAGATTCCAAAGATGAATCAAGCATGGTCTCTGCCTTCAAGCAGCTTATAATATAGGTTATGTCACATGACTTAATGTCACATGACTTAGACGAAGTAAATACAGTGTGATAATGCTATACCGTAATAATAAGGAAAAGAGTAGCTATAGGTTGAGTACTGCTGGAAGCAGTCCTGAGCCAAAGATTCAGGGGCAAATGATTCATAAAAGAATTGCTCCCAGGAGAAGTCCGTAAGGGAGCGGGCCAAACAAACGTGCTATTTCAAGCAAGAGACTCAGCCTGATCCTGTGGGGAGCTCTCTAGTGTCAACTATCCCTCAGAGTTTGTCACACTTTGAGGTAGAGGAGCTGGGCTTTTGTACATGTACATTTGTCCTGTTGGTCATTGGTTATGGGCTGTCCAACAGGGCAGTGTACACTCTTCATACAGGCAAGGTGGCTCTAGTGTCAAAGGCAATCCTCCGAAGATTACAGTAAAAAGAACAGAGGCTGGGGGGTGGGCACACAGAGCTGGTGAAGAGAATTCCAGTGGATCTGGGTGGGACACCAACAGTGTCTCAGTCATCTAGTGCTGCTATAACAGAAATACCACAAGTGGATGGCTTTAACAAAGGGAAATTTATTATCTCATAGTCCAGTAGACTAGAAGTCCAAATTCAGGGCACTGGCTCCAGGGGAAGGCTTTCTTTCTCTGTTGGCTCTGGAGGAAGGTCCTTTTCATCAGTCTTCCCTTGGTCTGGGAGCATCTCAGCACAGGAACCTCAGGTCCACAGGATGCGCTCTGCTCCCAGCACTGCTTCCTTGGTGGTATGAGTTCCCCCATTCTCTGCTTACTTTCCTTTCATCTCTTGAGAGATAAAAGGTGGTGCCGGCCACACCTTAGGGAATCTCCCTTTATGCTGGATCAGGGATGTGATCTGGCAAGGGTCTTACAATCCCACCCTGATCCTCTTTAACATGAAATTACGATCACAGAATGGAGGAGAACAGAGAATACTGGGAATCATGGCCTAACCAAGTTAATACACACATTTTTGGGGTACACAATTCAATCCATGACAAACAATGTCCGTCCCAGGGCTGACAGAGCTTCTCAGCCTGGAAGGTAAGGCTGGAAGGATGTGCAGGATATGAAGGATGGTAAATTCCCTAAGGAGTCCCTGGGTGGTGCAAACAGTTAATGTACTTGGCTGTCAACTGAAAGGTTGGAGGTTTGAGTCCACCCAGAGTTGCTGCAG
Organism: Loxodonta africana; assembly: GCF_030014295.1. Classification (NCBI taxonomy): domain Eukaryota; kingdom Metazoa; phylum Chordata; class Mammalia; order Proboscidea; family Elephantidae; genus Loxodonta; species Loxodonta africana. Next base: position 505,157 of record NC_087368.1, read on the forward strand.
AAGAGAGGCCTGGTGATCTACTATTGAAAATCAGTCATTGAAAAACCTACGGGACACAGGTCTGCTCTGACACACGTGGGGTCCCCATGAGTCAAAGTTTACTTGATGACAATTGGCTAACTGAAGTTTCCCAGCTGTGGAAATAACGCCTGTTTGCTTGGCCCTGTGTCCTTAGCATCTAATCTGGTTTTTACCTACCGCAGAGAATCCCCGACAAGTACCTCAGGACAGTAACATTTAGTTCTGAGTGGGAATGAATGCGTGCGTAAAAGCCATCCCAGGCCCAGGAATTGGTCCTGAGAATTCTCAGGAATTATTGGGTAGAGGCCACACGCCCCAATATTGTGCCTTTGTAAAAGATACTGAGCTCTGCTGCATGGAAATGGCAAGCTGGTGGGGTGGGAAAAGGTATAGTCATAAAAATGACAGGTAAACTTGGTTATTTATAAGTGAGAAGTAACACATTAGGGACAAAAAGCTGAAACCACTTAAGGATATGATGTGTTTTATTAAAAATTATATAGAAAAAATCAGAGAAAATAATCTCTGTGTTTTCAAGAAAAGATTTAGGTGTGCCCATGGCTAATTTTTCATGAGTTGGTGTGAAATCGTATACCAGGAGGGATATGCTATCACAGAGAACTTGCTTCAGTGACAGTAAGAACTGGATGGGTGAGTGACACTCGGAGGGCAAGCTCTAAATCAGAGTTGTGCCAGGTACTAGGCACGATCGGAAGGTGACCTACTGGGTGCCAGTTCTGGTTATTGAAGTGCGTTGCCAACAACACTGTGTTGACAGGAGTCTGAGGTCACATCCAGGCTCAGGAGTATAACATTAATAATTGTGGCTTGTTGTTAGTTGCTGTTGCGTCAATTCCGACTCCTACAGACCCCATGTGTGCACAACAGGACTGCTGCTCCATAGGGTTTTCAAAGTTGTAACCTTTCGGAAGTGGATCATCAGGCCTTCCTTCCAAGGCACCTCTGGGTGGGTTTGAGCCACCAACCTTTCAGTTAAAAGTCCAGGGCCTAACCATTTGTACCACCCAGGGACTCTTATATTAATAATAGCTGACATTATTACCCTGGTGGCACAGTGGTTAAGAGCTTGGCTGCTAACCAAAAGGTCGGCAGCTCAAATCCACCAGCAGCTCCTTGGAAACCCTCTGCGGTAGTTCTACTCTCTCCTGTGGGGTCACTATGAGTCAGAATCCACTCAGCGGCAACAGGGGGTTAACATTTATTCAGCACTTTCTCAGCAGTTAGACTGCTGAGTCAAACTTTTTCAGCAGTTTGAATCCACCAGCCCCTCCTTGGAAACCCTGTGGGGCGGGTCTACTGTGCCTACTGGGTCGGTATAAGTTGGAATTGACTTGATGGCAACAGATTTGCTTTTTGGGTCTGTACAACAAACAGAGGCATTGGTGGCTCGGTGGTAGTATTTTTACCTTCCATGCAGGAGACCCCAATTTGATTCCTGGCCTATGTACCTCAATCACTGCTACCACCTGTCTGTCAGTGGAGGCTTCATGTTGCTCTGATGCCGAACAGGTCTCAACAGAGTTTTCAGACTAAAATGAACTAGGAAGAAAGGCCTGGTGATCTACTTCCAAAAATCATCCAGTGAAAACTCTCTGGATCACAACGGTCAGATCATGGGGATGGTGCAAACCGGGCGGTGTTTCATTCCATTGTGCAGATGGTTGCAGTGAGCCAGGGGCTGACTCAATGGTAGCTGACAACAACAACGTGCCACAAACTGTTCTAAGTATCTTATATTAATTAGCTTATGGACAACTGTATTAGACAAGTGCCTGTTGTTGTTAGGTGCCATCCAGTCAGTTCCAACTCAGAGTGACCCTGTGTGCAACAGAATAAAACACTGCTGGTCCCGTGCCATCCTCACGATCATTATTATGCTTGAGCCCATTGTTGCAGCCAATGTGTTGGTCCATCTCATTGATAGTTTTCCTCTTTTTTGCTGACTACCAAGCATGAGGTCCTTCTCCAGGGACTGGTCCCTCCTGATAACATGTCCAATGTATATGAGACGAAGTCTCGTCATCCTCCCTTCTAAGGAGCATTTTGGTTGTTCTTCTTCGAAGACCTGCACCTTTATTATTTCCATTTCACAGACGAAAAAACTGTGCAAACTATTCATCCCATTATCTTCCAAGGGCCAAATAGTCTAAGGGTACACAGCTGGGAAGTAGAGGATCCAGGCTTTTAACCCAGGTTTTTTTTTTTTCATATTGTCCACCACTTGTGTGCCAGTTTGTGATATTGTGATAGCTTGCATGTTGTGGTAATGCTGTAAGTTATGCCACTGGTATTTCAAAAGCCAGCAGGGTCGCCCATCGTGGACAAATTTCAGTGGAGCTTCCAGACTAAGAGAGACTGGGAAGAAGGACCATACTTCTTCCCTACTGGGAAGAAGGACTTACTTCTGAAAAAACTGGCAAGTGAAAACCTTATGTATAGAGCAGAACACTGTCTGATATAGTGCTGGAAGATGAGCCCCTCAGGTTGGAAGTCACTCAAAATAAGACTGGGGAAGAGTTGGCTCCTCAAAGTTCAGTTCGCCTTAATGACGTGGATGGAGTCGAGCTTTTGGGACCCTCACTTGCTCGTATGGCAGAACTTAAAATAAGAAGAAACAGCTGCAAACATCCATTAGTAATGAGAACTTGGATGTAGGAAAATTAGAAGTCGTCAAAAATGAAATTCATTAAGATTGATACCCTGGGCACTTGTGAGCTGAAAGGGACTGGTATTGACCATTTTGAATTGGATAATCATGACAAATTGAAGAGGAATGGCATCACATTTGTTGTCAAAAAGAAAATTTCAGGATCTCTCCTGAAATACCATGCTATCGGTGATAAGATAATATCTATACACCTATAAGGAAGATGAATTAATACGACTATTATTCAAATTTATACACCAAGCACTACTGCCAAAGATGAAGAAATTGAAGATTTTTACCAACTTCTTCAGCCTGAAATTGATCAAACACACAATCAAGATGCATTGCTAATTCCTGGTTGTTGGAATGAGAAAGTTAGAAACACAGATGAAGGATTAATAACGGAAAAATATGATGTTGGTGATAGAGACTATGCAGGAGATTGCAAAATAGAATTTTGCAAGACCAGTGAACTATTCATTGCAAATACCTTTTTCAACTACATAAATGGCGACTACACACGTGGACCTTGCCAGATGAATACAAGGCAATCCTATCGACATATATGGAAACTACATACGTGGAAAGAGACAACTGAGACATTCAGTATCATCACTCAGAACAAGGCCAGGGGCTGACTGCAGAACACGCCAGCAATTGCTCATATGCAAGTTTAAGTTGAAGCTAAAGAAAATTTAAACGAGTCCACAAGAGCCAAAGCACAACCTTTAGTATATCCAACCTGAACTTAGAGACCATCTCAAGAACAGATTTGATGCATTGAACACTAAGGAATGAAGACCAGACCAGTTGTGGGATCATGCAGGAAGGACATCATACATGAAGAAAGCAAAAGGTCATTAAAAAGACCAAAAAAAAAAAAAAAAAAAACCACCAACATAGATGTCAGAAGATGCTCTGAAACTTGCTCTTGAACATAAAGTAGCTAAGGCAAATGGAAGAAATGATGAATTAAAAGTGCTGAACAGATTTCAAACGCGGTCTGAGAAGACAAAGTTTGTAATGAAATGTGCAAAGACCTGGGGTTAGAAAACTAAAAGGGAAGAACATGCTCGGCATTTCTCCAGCTGAAAGAACTGAAGAAAAAATTCAAGCCTCAAGTTGCAATATTGGAGCATTCTATGGGTAAAAAATTGAACAATACAGCAAGCATCAAAAGGTGATGGAAGAAATACACAGAGTCACTGTACCAAAAAGAACTGGTCGACATTCAACCATTTCAGGAGGTAGCATATGATCACGAACCAACGGTTCTGAAGGAAGAAGTCCAAGCTGCACTGAGGGCGTTGGTGAAAAACAAGGCTCCAGGAGTTCACAGGAAACCAATTGAAACATTTCAACAAATGTGCAATGCTGGAAGCACCCACTCGTCTATGCCAAGAAATTTGGAAACAGCTACCTGGCCAACCAACCGGAAGAGATCCATATTTGTGACCCTTCCAAAGAGAGGTGATCCAACAGGATGCAGAAATTATTGAACAATATCATTAATATTGTAATAAGTAAAATTTTGCTGAAGATAACTCAAAAATGGTTACAGCAGTACATTGACGGGGAGCTGACAGAAATTCAAGCCGGATTCAGAAGGGGATGTGGAATGATGTCAGATGGATCTTGGCTGAAAGCAGAAAATACTAGAACAATGTTTACCTGTATTTTATTGACTAAGGCATTAGACTGTGTGGATCATAACAATTTATGGATAACATTGCCAAGAGTGGGCATTCCAAAACACTTAATCGTGCTCATGAGGAACCTGTACATAAGGCAAGAGGTAGTCATTAGAATAGAACAAGGGGATACTGCATGATTCAAAATCAAGGAAGGTGTGTGTCCAGGTTACATCCTTTTTCCATATTTATTTAATCTGTATACTGAGCAAATAATCCGAGAAGGTAGACTATATGAAGAAGAACAGGGAAACAGGATTAGAGGAAGACTCATTAGAATATACAGATGACACAACCTTGCTTGCTGAAAGTAAGAGGACTTGAAGCACTTACTGATGAAGGTCAAAGACCACAGCCTTTAGTATGATTTATACCTCAACATGAAGGAAACAACAGTCCTCACAACTGGACCAATAAGCAACATCATGATAAAGGAAGGAAAGATTGAAGTTGTCAAGGATTTCGTTTTACTCGGATCCACAATCAACATCTATGGAAGCAGCAGTCGAGAAATCAAAAGATGCATTGCATTGGGAAAATCTGCTGCGAGAGATCTCTTGAAAGTGTTAAAAAGCAAAGATGTCACTTTAAAGTCCTTAAGGACCAGGGTGTGCCTGACCAAAGCCATAGTGTTTCCAATCGCTTCATATGTGAAAGCTGGATAATGAATAAGGAAGACCGAAGAACTGATGCCTTTGAATTATGGTGTTGGTGAAGAATACTGAATAGACCATGGACTGCCAGAAGAAGGAACAAATCTGTCTTGGAAGAAATACAGCCAGAATGCTCCTTAGAAGCAAGGATGGTGAGACTCTGTCTCACTTATTTTGGAAATGTTATCGAGAGGGACCAGTCCCTGGAGAAGGACGTCATGCTTGGTAAAGTAGAAGGTCAGGGAAAAAGAGGAAGACCCTTAATGAGATGGATTGATAGTATGGCTGCCACAGTGGGCTCAAGCATAACAACGCTTGTGAGGGTGACACAGGGCTGGGCAGTGTTTCATTCTGTTGTACATAGGGTCTCTATGAGTCAGAACGGACTTTATGGCACCTAACCACAACACCACCACCTTTCAATCATCATTTCACTCTCTTCCCCCCTCACACCTAGTTAAACTATTTTCTCTTCCGCAGTGTTCCGTACTTTCATGCTTTCTATATGGCCTGTTCCCCAGGCCTAGAATACCCTTTACTGGCAAACTCTTACTAGTTCTTTGGAATTCAGTTCAGGCATTACTTCTTGCAAAAATTCTTCCCTGATTCCATCCATCAGAGGTAGTGCTCCTTCGATGTGCTTTCTTACCATGCCGTGTGCCTCATTTGTAACAGAACACGTTTTTTAACTCAGGAAACAATTTATTTTTGCCCAAAGACATTTGACTTCTAATAATCTATTTTAGTATTACTTTAGCATATCCCAGGAGGAATTGTCAGGGAGTTTTCTAGAGTCATACAGCTAACAACTGCTATGATTGGTTTCACTCCATTCAATGATATATGTCAGCTGAAGCTGAGAAAAGACATTAATTATGACATTCACAGAAGAACAATCCAAATAAAATGCATGGAAAAATCTCTGTTGAAATATGGCCATACTAAAAAAAAAAAAATTTTTTTTTTCTACCAAATGCAAATCCATTGCATAGACTCTGAATGATTTTACGTGGCATACCAATTAAGTGACTTTTCTTTCCTCAGCGTTACTACAAAAGGACTGATTTTGTGGACAGCAGGATAAATGTATCTTTTTTTTTTAGTAATTTTTATTGTCCTTTAAGCGAAAGTTTACAGATCAAGTCAGTCTCTCACATATAAACTTATATACACCTTACTACATACTCCCACTTACTCTCCCCCTAATGAGTCAGCCCGCTCCCTCCTTCCAGTCTGTGCTTTCGTGGCCGTTTTCCCGGTTTCTATCCCCCTCTACCCTCCCCTCTTCCCTCTACGCGGGAAATGCCAACACGGTCTCAAGCATCCGCCTGATACAATTAGCTCACTCCTCATCAGCATCTCTCTCCAACCCATTGTCCAGTCCAATCCACGTCTGATGAGTTGTCTTCGGCAATGGTTCCTGTCCTGGTCCAACAGAAGGTTTGGGGACCGTGACCACTGGGATTCTTCTAGTCTCAGTCAGACCATGAGGTCTGGTCTTTTATGAGAATTTCGGATAGGCAACCCACTGCTGTCCTGCTCCCTCAGGGGTTCTCTGTTGTGCTCCCTGTCAGGGCAGTCATTGGTTGTGCCTGGGTGCCATCTAGTTCTTCTGGTCTCAGGATGATGTAAGTCTCTAGTTTTTGTGGCCCTTTCTGTCTCTTGGGCTCATAATTACCTTGTGACCTTGTTGTTTTTGATTTTCCTTTGATCCAGGTGGGTTGAGACCAATTGATGCATCCTAGATGGCTACTTGTTAGCATTTAAGACCCCACTCTTCAACGTGGGATGCAGAATGTTTTCTTAATACAATTTATTTTGCCAATTGACTTATATGTCCCCTGAAGCCATAGCCCCCAAACCCCCGCCCTTGCTCCGCTGACCTTCAAAGCATTCAGTTTATTCAGGAAACTTCTTTGTTTTTGGTCCAGTCGAGTCGAGCTGACTTTCCCTATATTGAGTGTTGTCCTTCCCTTCACCTAAAGTAGTTCTTATGTACTATCTAATCAGTAAACAACCCCCTCCCACCCCCCCTCCCTCCCCCGTCTCGTAACCACAAAAGAATGTGTTCTTTTCAGTTTAAACTATTTCTCAAGATTTTATAATAGTGGTCTTGTACAATATTCGTCCTTTTGCAACTGACTAATTTCACTCAGCATAATGCCTTCCAGGTTCCTCCATATTATGAAATGTTTCACAGATTCCTCACTGTTCTTTATTGATGAGTAGTATTCCATTGTGTGAATATGCCATAATTTATTTACCCATTCATCCGTCGACGGGCACCTTGGTTGCTTCCACGTTTTTGCTATTGTAAACAGTGCTGCAATAAACATGGGTGTGCATATATCTGTTCGTGTAAAGGCTCTTATTTCTCTCAGGTATATTCCGAGGAGTGGGATTTCTGGGTTGTATGGTAGTTCTATTTTTAACTTTTTAAGGAAACGCCAGATAGATTTCGAAATTGGTTGTACCATTTTACATTCCCACCAGCAGTGTATAGGTGTTGCAATCTCTCCGCAGCCTCTCCGACATTTATTATTTTGTGTTTTTGGGATTAATGGAAGCCTCCTTGGAGTGAGATGAACTCTCATCGTAGTTTGAATTTGCATTTATCCAGTGGCTAATGATCAAGAGCATTTTCTCATGTATCTTTTAGCTGCCTGAATATCTTCTTTAGTGAAGTGTGTGTTCATATCCTTTGCCCACTTCTTGATTGGGCTTTTGTCTTTTTGTGGTTGAGTTTTAACAGACTCATATAGATTTTAGAGATCAGGCACTGGTCGGAGACGTCATAGCTGAAAATTTTTTCCCAATCTGTAGGTGGTGTTTTTACTCTTTTGGTGAAGTCTTTGGATGAGCATAGGTGTTTGAATTTTAGGAGCTCCCAGTTATCTGGTTTCTCTTCATCATTTTTGGTAATGTTTTGTATTCTGTTTATGCCTTGTATTAGGGCTCCTAAGGTTGTCCCTATTTTTTCTTCCATGATCTTTATCGTTTCAGTCTCTATGTTTAGGTCTTTGATCCACTTGGAGTTAGTTTTTGTGCATGGCGTGAGGTATGGGTCCTGTTTCATTTTTTGGCAAATGGATATCCAGTTATGGCAGCACCATTTGTTAAAAAGACTATCTTTTCCCCAATTAACTGACACTGGGCCTTTGTCAAATATCAGCTGCTCATATGTGGATGGATTTTTATCTGGGTTCTCAATTCTGTTCCACTGGTCTATGTGTCTGTTGTTGTACCAGTACTAGGCTGTTTTGACGACTGTGGCTGTATAATAGGTTCTGAAATCAGGTAGAGTGAGGCCTCCCACTTTCTTCTTCTTTTTCAGTAATGCTTTGCTTATCCGAGGCTTCTTTCCCTTCCATATGAAGTTGGTGATTTGTTTCTCTATCACAGTAAAAAATGACATTGGAATTTGGATCGAAGGGCATTGTATGTATAGATGGCTTTTGGTAGAATAGACATTTTTGCTATGTTAAGTCTTCCTATCCATGAGCAAGGTATGTTTTTCCACTTAAGTATGTCCTTTTGAATTTCTTGTAGTAGAGCTTTGTAGTTTTCTTTGTATAGGTCTTTTACATGTTTGGTAAGATTTATTCCTACGTATTTTATCTTCTTGGGGGCTACTGTGAATGGTGTTGATTTGGTGATTTCCTCTTCGACGTTCTTTTTGTTGATGTAGAGGAATCCTAGTGATTTTTGTATGTTTATCTCGTAACCTCAAATTCTGCCGAACTCTTCTATTAGTTTCAGTATTTTTCTGGAGGATTCCTTAGGGTTTTCTGTGTATAAGAACATGTTATCTGCAAATAGAGATAATTTTACTTCTTCCTTGCCAATCTGGATGCCCTTTATTTCTTTGTCTAACCTAATTGCTCTGGCTAGGACCTCCAGCACAATGTTGAATAAGAGCGGTGATAAAGGGCATCTTTGTAACGGAACACTTTTGAATCTTGAATTGTGAGCTTACTTCTCTTCTAAAATGAGCTTAAAACAGGATTCATGGAGTGTGTTTATTGAATGAATGAGATCTGATCCCTCACCTTATGCCTGCTGCTAATAACCTGTGCTGCCTTCCAAAGGTTACCTGCTTTCCAGTTCCAAATCTATAAGTGGAAAACACAAGGGTTGGTTGGGCTACATGGAATCTCCAACTCTGTTATCATGCTCTATATGCCAGTTTGGAATTTCCAAACATTTTGTTCAGTAAGATCTTTGTCCGTTTATATTTATGTTGTTTATTACATGTATACAATAGGATGTCTCCTTACATAAGCCATTCTCTTTCCTTTGTGGCTAAGCTTGCTAAGTGTGAACTCTGATCTAAATAATAAACTTTCTGGGAGTGGTACATGGAGTTTTGACTGTATTTATAATGTTTTCTTTCATGAGTTGAAGGGGAGGGCTATAGAGGGGTATATCGTATTATTATCTACACATTTCTTAAGTCTGAAATATTTTTTTTAAAAAGTAACAATCTGTAGAGACTATAAAGAAAATCATTTTATCTAAGCTATGCCTTGTGTGTTAGGTTAAATCTAAATCTGTACAGGATTATACTGGATGAAGAAAAAAGCAACAGTTATTAAAACACAGGGAAAATCCTTTGTTGTCAAGTCAATTCTGACTCATAGAGACCTACAGGACAAAGTAGAACTGTCCCATAGAGTTTCCAAGGAGCTCCTGGTGGATTCCAACTGCAGACCTTTTGGTTAGCAGCTGTAGCACTTAAGCACTACGCCACCAGGGTTTTCAAAACACAGATACATAGATATAAAATGTTATGGACATTAAGGAGGGAATAAGGAAATTCATAGAATGCAACGAGAATGAAAATACATCCTATCAAAACCTCTGGGACACAGCAAAAGCAGTGCTCAGAGGTGAATTTATATCGATAAATGCACACATACAAAAAGAAGAAAGAGCCAAAATCAGAGAACTGTCCCTACAACTTGAACAAATAGAAAGTGAGCAACAAAAGAATCCATCAGGCACCAGAAGAAAACAAATAATAAAAATTAGAGCTGAACTAAATGAATTAGAGAACAGAAAAATAATCAAAAGAATTAACAAAGCCAAAAGCTGGTTCTTTGAAAAAATTAACAAAATTGATAAACCATTGGCTAGACTGACTAAAGAAATACAGGAAAGGAAACAAATAACCCGAATAAGAAACGAGAAGGACCACATCACAACAGAACCAAATGAAATTAAAAGAATCATATCAGATTATTATGAAAAATTGTACTCTAACAAATTTGCAAACCTAGAAGAAATGGATGAATTCCTGGAAAAACACTACCTACCTAAACTAACACATTCAGAAGTAGAACAACTAAATAGACCCATAACAAAAAAAGAGATTGAAATGGTAATCAAAAAACTCCCAACAAAAAAAAGCCCTGGCCAGGACGGCTTCACTGCAGAGTTCTACCAAACTTTCACAGAAGAGTTAACACCACTACTACTGAAGGTATTTCAAAGCATAGAAAATGACGGAATACTACCTAACTCATTCTATGAAGCCACCATCTCCCTGATACCAAAACCAGGTAAAGACATTACAAAAGAAGAAAATTACAGACCTATATCCCTCATGAACAGAGATGCAAAAATCCTCAATGAAATTCTAGCCAATAGAATTCAACAACATATCAAAAAAATAATTCACCCTGATCAAGTGGGATTTATACCAGGTATGCAAGGCTGGTTTAATATCAGAAAAACCATTAATGTAATCCATCACATAAATAAAACAAAAGACAAAAAACCACATGATCTTATCAATTGATGCAGAAAAGGCATTTGACAAAGTCCAACATCCATTTATGATAAAAACTCTCACCAAGATAGGAATTGAAGGAAAATTCCTCAACATAATAAAGGGCATCTATGCAAAGCCAACAGCCAATATCACTCTAAATGGAGAGAACCTGAAAGCATTTCCCTTGAGAACGGGAACCAGACAAGGATGCCCTTTATCACTGCTCTTATTCAACATTGTGCTAGAAGTCCTAGCCAGAGCAATTAGGCTAGACAAAGAAATAAAGGGCATCCAGATTGGCAAAGAGGAGGTAAAATTATCTCTATTTGCAGATGACATGATCTTATACACAGAAAACCCTAAGGAATCCTCCAGAAAAATACTGAAACTAATAGAAGAGTTTGGCAGAGTCTCAGGTTATAAGATAAACATACAAAAATCACTAGGATTCCTCTACATCAACAGAAAGAACATCGAAGAGGAAATAACCAAATCAATACCATTCACAGTAGCCCCCAAGAAGATAAAATACGTAGGAATAAACCTTACCAAACATGTAAAAGACCTATACAAAGAAAACCACAAAGCTCTACTACAAGAAATTCAAAAGGACATACTTAAGTGGAAACACATACCTTGCTCATGGATAGGAAGACTTAACATAGCAAAAATGTCTATTCTACCAAAAGCCATCTATACATACAATGCTCTTCGATCCAAATTCCAATGTCATTTTTTACTGTGATAGAGAAACAAATCACCAACTTCATATGGAAGGGAAAGAAGCCTCGGATAAGCAAAGCATTACTGAAAAAGAAGAAGAAAGTGGGAGGCCTCACTCTACCTGATTTCAGAACCTATTATACAGCCACAGTCGTCAAAACAGCCTAGTACTGGTACAACAACAGACACATAGACCAGTGGAACAGAATTGAGAACCCAGATATAAATCCATCCACATATGAGCAGCTGATATTTGACAAAGGCCCAGTGTCAGTTAATTGGGGAAAAGATAGTCTTTTTAACAAATGGTGCTGCCATAACTGGATATCCATTTGCCAAAAAATGAAACAGGACCCATACCTCACACCAAGCACAAAAACTAACTCCAAGTGGATCAAAGACCTAAACATAGAGACTGAAACGATAAAGATCATGGAAGAAAAAATAGGGACAACCTTAGGAGCCCTAATACAAGGCATAAACAGAATACAAAACATTACCAAAAATGCCGAAGAGAAACCAGATAACTGGGAGCTCCTAAAAATCAAACACCTATGCTCATCCAAAGACTTCACCAAAAGAGTAAAAACACCACCTACAGATTGGGAAAAAATTTTCAGCTATGACATCTCCAACCAGCGCCTCATCTCTAAAATCTATATGATTCTGTCAAAACTCAACCAGGAAAAGACAAACAACCCAATCAAGAAGTGGGCAAAGGACATGAACACACACTTCACTAAAGAAGATATTCAGGCAGCTAACAGATACATGAGAAAATGCTCTCGATCATTAGCCATTAGAGAAATGCAAATTAAAACTACGATGAGATTCCATCTCACTCCAAGAAGGCTGGCATTAATCCAAAAAACACAACATAATAAATGCTGGAGAGGCTGCGGAGAGATTGGAACTCTTATACACTGCTGGTGGGAATGTAAAATGGCACAACCACTTTGGAAGTCTATCTGGCGTTATTTTAAACAGTTAGAAATAGAACTACCATACAACCCAAAAATCCCACTCCTCGGAATATACCCTAGAGAAATAAGAGCCTTCACACAAACAGAGATATGCACGCCCATGTTTATTGAAGCTCTGTTTACAATAGCAAAAAGCTGGAAGCAACCAAGGTGTCCATCAACGGATGAATGGATAAATAAATTGTGGTATATCCATACAATGGAATACTACGCATCGTTAAAGAACAGTGACGAATCTGTGAAACACTTCATAACATGGAGGAACCTGGAAGGCATTATGCTGAGCAAAATTAGTCAGAGGCAAAAGGACAAATATTGTATAACACCACGATTATAAGATCTTGAGAAATAGTATAAACTGAGAAGAACACATACTTTTGTGGTTACGAGGGGGAGTGGAAGGGAGGGTGGGAGAGGTTTTTTTTACTGATTAATTAGTAGATAAGAACTGCTTTAGGTGAAGGGAAGGAGAGTACTCAATACATGTAAGGTCAGCTCAACTGGACTGCACCAAAAGCAAAGAAGTTTCCGGGATAAACTGAATGCTTCAAAGGTCAGCAGAGGGCGGGGGTTTGGGGACCATGGTTTAAGGGGACTTCTAAGTCAATTGGCAAAATAATTCTATTGTGAAAACATTCTGCATCCCACTTTGAAATGTGGCGTCTGGGGTCTTAAATGCTAACAAGTGGCCATCTAAGATGCATCAATTGGTCTCAACCCACCTGGATCAAAGGAGAATGAAGAACACCAAGGTCACACGATAACTAAGAGCCCAAGAGACAGAAAGGGCTACATGAACCAGAGACCTACATCATCCTGAGACCAGAAGAACTAGTTGGTGCCCGGCCACAATCGATGACTGTCCTGACAGGGAGCACAACAGAGAACCCCTGAGGGAGCAGGAGATCAGTGGGATGCGGACCCCAAATTCTCACAAAAAGACCATACTTAATGGTCTGAGTGAGACTAGAGGAATCCCGGCGGTCATGGCCCCCAAACCTTCTGTTGGCCCAGGAGAGGAACCATTCCCAAAGACAACTCATCAGACATGAAAGGGACTGGACAGTGGGTAGGAGAGAGACGCTGATGAAGAGTGAGCTAATTATATCAGGTGGACACTTGAGACTGTGTTGGCATCTCCTGTCTGGAGGGGGGATGGGAGGATAGAGAGAGTTGGAAGCTGGCAAAATTGTCACGAAAGGAGAGACTGGAAGGGCTGACTCATCAGGGGGAGAGCAAGTGGGAGTACGGAGTAAGGTGTATATAAACTTATGTGTGACAGTCTGACTTGATTTGTAAACCTTCACTTGAAGCTCAATAAAAGTTAATAAAAAAAATGTTATGGAGAGTAAACTTTGGGATACCCTGTGAGTTTTTGTGAATGAAATCAATTACATTTAGAGAAGATGTTTATTGCTAGAGAGATAAAAATGTATGTAATTAGCCATTATAAAGGATTCTATAGAGGTTCTGCTCATAACAGATCAGTGGGTGGATTTCTGTGGAGCTGGCTTTTCTATTTGTTCTGCTGAATTGTCTTTGGTGTATTTATTTCCTGTGAATTATTTTTGGCCTTTCTTATCTATTCTTATGGATTACATGGAAAATGCCTTCTGTTTTCACAGTCTTCATGTCATTAGTGTTCTGTGTTGCAGAGATGACTTTTCCTTGTGAAAGAATGACTCCATTGATCTAGCAACTTATGCAGGTGTTCTCACACATGCTGGATAGCAAACCACCTGTGGAGCTTTTTAAACCTAAGGCAACCCAGGTTCCATGCCTCACCCCAGTCAGAATCTCTGGGCACAGGGGCCCAAAATCTACACCCTTAAAAACCTTTAGTGTACAGCCAGGCTTGAGAACCACTGGTTTAATGATAAACCCAAAACCAAATCCATTGCCCTTGAGTTGATTCCGACTCATAGCGACCCTATACGACAGAGTAGACTTGCTCCATAAGGTCTGCAAAGTTGTCATCTTCACAGAAGCAGGTCACCACATCTTTCTCCCATGAAACAGCTGGTGGGTTTAAACCACTGCCCTTTTGGTTAATAGTCGAGCACTTTACCACTGAGCCACCAGGACTCCTCCAGTTTAATGCTAAAACCAACCCAAACCAAACCCATTGCTATCGAGTTGATTCTGACTCATAGCGACCTTAGAAGACAGCAAAGGAAATTTTCTTTGAGACTTCAAATGTATTTTTCTCAGTTGGACAGCTGTTTATTCCTGCTGTAACCAAAACAGGTGCTATACTTGATTTAACGTGTTCCCAGAAACTCTGAGTTTTGTGCCATGTCTGCTCTGATACTGAGCGATGTGATGAAAAATGTCCGAGGTTACTAATTGGCCTTCACTTCTAGTCCGGATAAGACACACTGACAATGATGAAGTTTTCTCATTAGAGAAAAGAGATTAAACTTAGAGTTTAATCCCCTTTATGAATAGTGAGAGATAACTGCTTGAAGCAATGTGGTGGGATATCATACTGTGTTTGATAGTTTAGAGAATTTAGCACTTAGATGCTTGAACCACATTAGTACAACACTGGGTAATAAGAGCTTGGCTATGCTGAACAACAAAGCTTCTAGATGGCCAGTCTGTACACTAAGTTTAGGTCAAGTCTGAGAGATGGCGGAGGCAATGGGCTTCTTGACGTCCTGACTCTGGAATTACAGAAGAACATCTGGGAAAATTTTTAAGACTTCTAAGGCAGGTTAGTTTACAACCACCCTAGCTTATGCTGCCACCATTAGGTCCCTGCATCTTTTCCCACACTCCAAGCTCCCTTCCTGAACTTGCCCTTGGAGTTCTATAATAGACTGTAAACTCCATAAAGTAGGGGGCACTTTATGCCAGAGTCTGGCACAGCTGCCACTCAGAAACGCAGGCCCAGTGTTTTAGAACAAACACAGTCCTGTTATTTCCAAGGATCATACAGTCTCCATTTCTACTTTCCACAGTCCAATCCCAAGTTGGCATAGGTTGTTGTCCCTTAGCCTAAGGGTGGGTGGTGTGGCAATTAAACACAGCACAGCAGTGGAAGGTCAGGGGTTCCAATTCACCAGGAGCTCCTGGGACAAAGCAGTCTGCTTCCCTAAAGATTTACAGCCTTGGAAACCCTATGGGGCAGTTCTATTCTGTCCTGTAGGGTCGTATGAGTCCAAATCGACACCACAGAGTGGGTTTGGTTAGCGGGTTTTTTCTCTCAGCCGGTGCCCAAAGTATGAGCGTCACCAGGACACCCAGTGCTTAGTCAGTCACTGGAATGCTCTGCATCACTGGAGGAAGAGGTCTCAAAACGTGAAAATAACATGGGAAGGTGCAAAACCAACACTTTCTGACAGATTTCCTTAAAATCTTGCTGCTCAAGGGTGGTCCTCGGACCAGGAGCATCATCACCACCACCTGGGAGCTACTTAGAAAGCTGGAATCTCAGGTCCGTACCCCAAACTTACTGGAGCAGAATCTGCATTTTAACAAGACACCCAGTTAATGACTATTCATATTAGGATTTTAGAAACTAACAGATGTAGCAAAAGATCAATCCAGGGCTTCTCAGTCCCCGAACACGCAGGCTTAGTCTTTTCCTGCAAGCCTTGCACCCTCCGCGCTGTAGCAAGACACCCCAGGGACTTGGGAGCCTGCGCAGCCCAGGGCAATTTGGTGATTGGCTGCTGTGGCCACGTGACCGGCGCTGGGCCTCCCGTGCAAGCGGATTGGCTGTCGCGGACGCTGACGAACAGGGCTGGGGCGGGCCAGAGCCTGGTTGGAGGGGCGCGCGCGTGGACCAGAGGGGCGAAGGCGCGAGAGCGCTAGTGCGCGTGCGCGAGCGGCGGGGCTTTCTCTCCCGCCGTCGGAGGAAACCGGAGCGCTTGTCCTGAGGTGAGGGACCCCGTGGGGCTGCCCGTCCGGTCGCACCTTCGCCAGTCCGGGCCAGCGGGATGGCAGGGCGGGGCGTGGCGGGGGTAGTCTGGGGCTAACCCGCCCCGCCCCGGGAGCCCCGCTTCTGAGGTGGCCGCAGACCCAGGCTCAGCCAACACCTCGGTGCCTCGGTTTCCCTTTCGTACCCTCTTAGGCATCTCTACATCCTCCCCACCGCGGAGACAGGGCCTCCCGAGAGGAGTTGCCCACCTGGCAGCGTCGTCTCCACCTTTGTTTCCTGCCCAGAGGGATGCTGGCAGGTAAAGGGCGCTGGTGGTGAGGTGGGGGCGTTCCAGGCGCGGACCCGGGCTGGGGCCCAGCAGAAGGTGGCATTAATGCAGCGGGAAAATGAAGGAAGAAATGGAGTGTCCCGTTAAAGTGGCCCAGGCCTTGGGACGCGAACCTCTGAAGCCTCGGGACCCGCACTGATCCCGGGGCTGTGAGCGACGCCCAATTGCAGGCGCAGCTGTGCAGAAGCGCTCTCTGCCCCGGTGCGGGCGGGGTGGGGGCGGCGTGACCCTGGGACCGAGCCCGAGTGTCGCCCGGAGAAGCTTCTCTGCCCGCTGGACCTGCAGGCGAGCCCTGGGCCCAGGTTCCCCGCAGGTGGGCGCTCTGAGTGGGCTGAAGGGCCCAGTTTCCCCGCAGTTGGGCGCTCTGAGCGGGCTGAAGGGCCCAGGTTCCCCGCAGCTGGGCGCTCTGAGCGGGCTGCAGGGCCCAGGTTCCCCGCAGGTGGGCGCTCTGAGCGGGCTGAAGGGCCCAGGTTCCCCGCAGGTGGGCGCTCTGAGCGGGCTGAAGGGCCCAGTTTCACCGCAGCTGGGCGCTCTGAGCGGGCTGAAGGGCCCAGGTTCCCCGCAGCTGGGCGCTCTGAGTGGGCTGAAGGGCCCAGGTTCCCCGCAGTTGGGCGCTCTGAGTGGGCTGAAGGAACCCAGAGATTCCTTACAGGGGTAAAAATGTTCTAAGCAGCTGGGCGCTAGTGGAGCAGGTCTAAATGAGACGCTCAACTGGTGACTGGTGAATTGTGAGGAAGGAGATGCCTGCAGTGAACTGCGGACCAGGTCAGCACACTGAGATTCTTCTTCAAGAAGACAGATTTTGTATGTGTGTGGGGTGGGGGGTCGTTGTAAACTGAGGTTTTTCAGGGGCTGTTCGAAAAAAAAAATTTTTTTTTTTTTTTGTTCAAGAGGGAAAGTAGTTGTTTTCTGCATGTTACTGGGCTGTAGGGAGAGGAAGGCAGGGTCTAAATTAAGCCTCTTCAGACTTCCTCAGTTCTTTGAAAAGGGTGTGTTTGAAGAAGACCATTTGGCTGGCAGAAGAGGGATGTTCGGGGAGGGAATATCTCCTGTGAACCACGCTTTGAAAAGGGGAGGTGTGTGCAGGAGTTTCAGAGCAGATTAAAACTGCAGGGTATCGCCTACCTCTCTCCTCCATTTCTGCAGACCTGCACTAGGAAGGGTATACTGTACATCCTTATAGTGAAACATAAAAGGTCCCTTCAGTTTTCCCCTGGTTAACTACTTTGTTAATTTTACTGTATTCTGGAGTTTCAATGTAATCCATTTAGCATTTATTCTGGCATGAGATTGACAAAAATCTGTATTTACCTGATTCCTTGGAGACATCCTGATACTTTTTCAAAGCCCTTTTATTCGTATTCTCGCTACAGATTGGTTTCTTTAGGAAACAGTATGATTTTCAAACATCTGAGACATACTCCAGAGATGGATTATCCAATAAGCAAGGTACACATTGGGTTACTTGTGCCTACTTACTAGTCAAAATTTTACCTGTTTTTCACCACATGAAAGATGTGATGAAAGCCCCATGAAATTGTGCACTACTGATTGGTAAGTAAACACAAGCCAGTTGCACACCTTGCTTAGTGTAATCCCGTGAGTACCTTGCTTACTGGTTAATCCGCCCCTGCATCCTGACAAAATGTCTACACTTGATAGGAAATCAATTAGCTTGACAAGTTAAATAAAAAATAATTGAAGAGGGAGCACTTCGCTTTGTTAGGGAGCTGAGAACTCTGAGGTGCATGAAAGTAAAAGGAGAAGTTGGTGCGAAGCTCAAACTTGCTGGGAACATAAGAGCTGTTCCTAAACCAAACCAAACCCACTGCCATCGAGTCGATTCTGACTTATAGCGACCCTATAGGACAGAGTAGAACTGCCCCATAGAGTTTCCAAGGAGCGCCTGACGGATTTGAACTGCTGACCTTTTTGGTTAGCAGCCATAGCAGTTCACCACTACGCCACCAGGGTTTCCCAGCTGTCCCTAAAACCCACCCTTAAAAAAAAAAAACTTAGTAAAGTGAAATATAGGTTGTCGGCTAGTAGTTTGGAACACAAAGCAAATTATTGGGAATAACTTAAAATTTTGCCTAAAATTTTTAAGTTGGTATTGGTGATGGTAGAGGAAGGAATTCTGAAGGTTGAGAGAGGCGGTATAACTTAAAAAGTATATGCTTTTAGGTCTAAAGAAAAAAAATGTCATTTTTGTCATGCAGGCGGTTCCTGGATTACGAACGAGTTCCGCTCCTAAATCTGTCTTTAACTTGAATTTGTACGTAAGTCAGAACAGTTAGGTACGGTTTGTATCTAACATCAGTTAATCAAATGTTTGTCTTAGCATGTAGTGTACCTTTTCTATACATAAACATTAAAGAATCATTTCCAGCTACACTAAAATATCTTTAACATGATAATATGGTAATAATAACAGTGTTCTAATGCGCTTCCCAAAGTAGCTCCAGTTTATTATTATGAACCATTGTATACACCTCAAATTTTTAATGTAAGTAGGCTTTACGGGGATTGGTTTGTAACTACAGGTTGCATGTTAGTGGGTCTTTTGTAACTGGGGACTGCCTGTGAAAACTAAACAAAGGGCGTGCAGTTCTTATTTTAAGCCTATGGAAGGGGCTTTGAAAAGGTTGAAAAACACTGATCAGGTTAAGCAAGGGAAACCAGGAAGATCGGCAGGCTTCGTTCATCTTGAGGGACGCAACATATATCAGTGACGTATAGCACAAGGTTTTGTTTTCTGAGTCAGTAAAAGCTCACTAGTGTTATTTCCAAAACAACAACAAAATCGTTTCCTTTCTATCATTTCTGTCCTTTGGGTGAGGCACCTGGAGGATGGAGAGCAAATGAAAGAGATTAGAGTCCAACCTGCATGCCTAAGGAGTAGTGTCCTTTGAGAAGGATCTGTGTCACATTGTGTAAATACAAGAGCCTTCACATTGAGAGAGGTCTGAGCACCTTCCTTAGGATGTGAGACAGAGCTAGATAGCATAGCCTCAGGTGGGGACTGGGAGTGCTATTATGTGATACTGAAGCAGTGAGGGAAAAGGAGAGCCAGGAAATGTTGAATTCAGTGAGGCTCTTGCATTTGCAGCATTGAGGAGGCATTTCCAGGCAGAAGTGCCTCATTGTTGGCCAGCCTGGCTTTGCTTTACATGGCCTCCAGATGACCTGCCGGTCACAATGGAGGCTTCTGTGGAGGTTACACATCTCAGGTTGTAGCTTATGCTTATGATGTGCTCTAGGAAAGAAAGGCTCCCAAAGACAGAAATCTAGGCTGCCATTCCTGTCACCCATAGGCTTCCAGAAAGCAGATTGTGCCCTCCCTACCAGCAGGTGGCACTGCTGTCTCTGGGAATTCCTGGAGGAGGTGAAATAATGGAGCTGGCAAACCAGCAGTGTGTAGCCTCTAGTCTAGAAGATCTTGAGAGGCTTTGTGAGATCTCAGTCAAAGAGGAGCTCAAAGAAAATAGCTGTGAAAGCCAAAGTGTTTCTATAAGGTTGGAATAAAGGGTCTTATGGGGACTGAGGGATGGTTGTGGTTACTTTGCTGGGTGTGTGTGTGTGTCTTTGTGTAGTGGGCGAGAAGGCGGAATGTAACCTAACAATTAAGCATCAAAATACAGGGTTTGAAAGCACTTTGCATAAATTGGTTACTTGAATGTGAAGTTGAAATCATAATTCAATCAAAATTCCCTGTAACTTCATGGTTTCTACTTCTTTGCTTCTAAAGCTAGTCTACACACGTGGGTGGGATTCTGGAAATATACATGTGACTTTTAAACCTGATCAGTATCCAATAATCACATACTTTGAACGCAGGGGTGAGAGTATTAGTAAAAATATATACTGTTGGTTAATTAGCCACTATATTTCAGGGCTGACACAGAAGGCAGGTCAAAGTTATTCTCAAATCAGTTTCTTCTGAAACTTGAAACTTCCTAAGAAGTATGGATTTTCTTAAATTCTGTCCTTTTGAGATTTTATTCACAACCGAAAACTTGGACATTGGTTTTATTGACCTTACGAGCCAGGGTCCATTCATCCATTCTCTTTTTGGAAATAACTAGATGGCTGTCCGTTGAGTTGAATTTTGTAGACATGTTTGAGGGAGATGGGTGCTGTCGCCAGTGATGGGGAGGTTACAGTGCGTAGTGAGGCCCTCAGCTTTGACCCTGACCCAGGTAGAGGACACTGCCTTTGGTGCCAGTACCCCAGCCACCTGCTTTCTTTTGCAGTTCGTATTCTGTGCTCAGCTTATTGGAGGTTTATTTCTGTCTGTCTTCAAATGAACTGATGAGCTTGCTTTACTACCGATGACGAATCCTAAAATTCTGCTGGTGCTGGCTCAACATTATTAGTCGTTAGGGAGATGCAAATCAAAACCACAATGCCATACCACCTCACCCCCACTAGAATGGGTATAATAAAAAAAAAAAAAAAAGAGGAAAATAACAGCTGTTGGCAAGGATGTGGAGAAATTGGAACTCTCGTTCATTGCTGGTGGGAATGCAAAATGCCACAGTCGCTGTGGAAAACTGTTTGGTGTTTCCTTAAAAAAGTTAAATGTAGAACATATGACCCAGCAGTTCCAGTCCTAAGCATGTGGCCCGAAGAGCTGAGAGCAGGGATGCAAACAGCAACCTGTGTACCAGTGTTCATTGTAGCACAATTCACAGTAGCCAAAAGGTGAAAACAAGGGAAATGTCTATCAAGAGATGAATGCATAAACAAAATGTGGAATGTACATAACGATGGGCTGTTACTCAGCTGTGAAATCCTGGTACATGCTATAATGTGGATGAACCTGGAAAACATTATGCTGCGCAAAATAAATCAGTCACAGAAAGGTACTGTTTGATCCTTTTTATATGAAATAGGCAGATCTATAGAGACCAGAGCTTATTAGTGATCGCCGGGGTGGGACAGAGGAGTAAAGGGGAAGTCAGTGCTTAGGGGCCACTGAGTTCCTGTCAATGGTGGTGGGATAATTTGGAAAAGGATAGTCGTTGGTTGTATGAAATGTTGAATGTAATCAGTGTCACTGAATTGTACCTGTAAAAATTGTTGGGGAAAAAAATCCTGCTAGTACTAGATAGTGATAGTCACAACAGCTTATTAACATTGCCTCTTTATGTGACCCCAACTCTCTTCACTTTTCTGAACCTCAGTTTTCTCACCTGTTCACTGGGATTGATGAAGTGGCAAGTGTTGCTTAAGATTCCTTGCAAGTCTGAATTGTCTGATTAGGTGATATGTATAGATATTTCTGAAGCCTCTGGAAAATTCTCATTTAGAAGGCATTTTCATACTGTGAGTGTAGGGAGTCTTAGTCATGTAGTGCTGCTATAACAAATATCACAAGTGGATGGCTTTAACAAAGAGAAGTTTATTCTCTCTCAGCCCAGTAGGCTAGAAGCCCAAAGTCAGGGCGGTGGTTTCAGGGGAAGGCTTTCTTTCTCTATCGGCCCTGAAGGAAGGTCCTTGTGATGCATCTGTCTTCCCTTGGTCTGGGAGCATCTCAGCACAGGAACCTCAGATCCAAATGATGAGGTCTGCTCCTGGTGCTGCATCCCCAACTCTCCGCTTCCTTCCCTTTCCTTTTTATCTCTTGAGACATAAAAGGTGGTGCAGGCCAGATCCCAGGGAAACTCCCTTTACATTGGCTCAGGGAGATGACCTGATAAGGGTGTTACAATCTCACCCTACCCGTCTTTAACATAAAATTACAATCACAAAATGGAGGACAATCACAGAACGCTGGGAATCCTGGCCTAACCAAGTTGTTACACACATTTTTGGGGGACATAATACAATCCATGATATAGGGTGAGAAGAAATTTAAAGTCTCATTAATATTTATTTTGATAGCAAAGTTTTATTGTAAAATAAGAAACAGATATAAAAATGGGATATACAAAGGGGCGAGGAGAAGGGATACAGGCGAAGAATGCAAATGTGCCTTCCAGAGTGCAAAGAAATTAGACTCTGAGCATCTGGGGGCAGTAAGACATGTGGTGTGTACAGATCCCACATAAAAGCTGGAATCCTCCAGGAAGTGGGGTGGGGCGAGGTTTCCTTTTAGGTGCTGAGGTTTACCTGGAGGCTAGACAGGACGTGGCTAGGTCAGCAGAAAAGGAACTTGGAAACTCCCTCCCCTAAACCAGCTGTCCAGTCAATCCATCAACCAACAGGGACAGGGGGACCAGGACTCCCTAGAGGCCAAGTCCCAGATGCCATGTAATCTAATCTAAGACGATTTTAAGGCCAGCAGTCTGGTGACTTCCAGCACTGTGGGATCTTTGAGTCATACATACATCACTAACCTCATGGCAAACCGCAGGATGGTAGGTATCTGTATTTTCTAGACGTGCAGATTGCTGTCAGGAGCAATGAAATACCCTGAGATAGTTTCCCTGGCTAGTCTGCTAGTGATCTAGGCTTTCAACCCAGGCATGGCCAGTTCTGTGACTGGTTTTAAAATCTAATTCTTACATGCAGGAATGCTATCCTATCTTTCCCAAGCATTCTTTA
This sequence comes from Loxodonta africana, assembly GCF_030014295.1. Taxonomy (NCBI): domain Eukaryota; kingdom Metazoa; phylum Chordata; class Mammalia; order Proboscidea; family Elephantidae; genus Loxodonta; species Loxodonta africana. The sequence goes on from NC_087368.1 coordinate 528,432, forward strand.
TAGTAAAAACCTTAAAATCTAAGCTAGAGTGTCCCTCATGCCCCCCAAAACGCCAGTGTAGGCCAACATCTTTAGCGGAGGCCCAGACCAAGGTACGTGAAGAGCTCCTGAGTGTGTTGGAGGCACACCTGTATGAAGCAGGGGTTCAAGCATGTGAATTTCAAAATGGTAGGGAAGGAAGGCAGGGGCAGGGTGTGTAAATGGGGGACAGGAAGTGAAGGACATTAGTCTGAGTCAGGCTGCTCTCTCTTGAACATAAGTTTTTTATGGCAGGAGGTAGATTGCCCTTTCTTAGACTTCAGAAGGCTAGATTGAGCCATGCTCCCCTCTGGCTGCTTCCCAGCCTGGGCGTCCTTCAGCCCCAAGGCCTCGTTCAGCTGTAGGAACATCTCGAAGCATTCATGCCCATGGATCTGATACAACTCATAGACGCCATGCCAATCAGTAATTGTGCAGATAAAATCATTAGGTTTTAGGTGATGGGATGGAATTCATTATGTGCATGTAATTATCTCAGGCATTATTTGGGATTTCTTTTTTTTTTTTTACATGAGATGTGATTTTCCTGGAATCAGGGAAGGGTTGTTGGGCCTTCCTGAGGTGTGTTGTCCAGAATGAAACCAGGTCTGATTGCCTTTTTCCTGTATTTTTTTTTTTTTTTTAATCAGGTTGTTAGCTCTGCCAGTTCACATTACCTCAACCACCATCCTCCTTCTCCGTGGATCACTTTCTTTAACTTTTCTGTCGTTAATTACTGTTTCCAGAAAGGGAACAACTTGCCAGAGAGTTGAAGATTCCAGGTTTGGTGGATAATAGCATTAGCAAAGCACATGGTTCTGCAGTTCCACTTAATCCTTCCTCAGTGGCAGTCACGTGTCCATATACTCATCTGTTTACAGTTGCTAGTGAATCAGGTAAGGAGCCCTGGTGGCACAATGGTTAAGCACTCGGCTGCTTACCATAAGGTTGGCAGTTGGAACCCACCCAGCGGCTCCATGGGAGAAAGACCTGGAAATCTGATGGCACCTAACAACAGTGACTCAGGCATTGGCATTGGGAGCATCATGACCAAGGCTGGCTTTGAGCTCTCATTGGTGCTGATGATTGTTGAGGCCAGAAGGAGAAAGTCACTGTTTGGTGTCCCCTTCTCAGAGTCCAGGTGGAAGTCTGGGAAGAAGGGGTAGAAAAGATACCACGTCTCTTTCTGAGCTCTCCAGCTTCTACAGCTTGAACTCAAATCAGACTCCTTGAAGAGAAAACGACAACTAATAGAAATCTAGGCAGAGCCAAGGATGGTTTGGAAAGAGGGACAGGAAGGGAAGAATTAAAAATAAAAACTCTGTTCAGCTTCAAAACTGTTTGGAGTGTTGTTTTAAGCTTCCGTTAGTACTTTGGAGCCCTTACTAGATAATGCCCCATTGCCCAGCCTCAGACAGAGGGCAGCCAGAAAGGCTGATGTCCTTAGGTGCCTCAAATGGCTCGGTAATGAGTGCAATTTACTGAACAAAGTAGACAATTAGGGTCTGTAGATCTCTGGAGATTCCCATCAATGTACATCATTACTGCTCTGTAGTGACGCATGTGCGTGGGGATGGGCAAAGCAGAGGAAAGGCAGCTGCAGAAGCATGTCAGCAACTGAAGACTCCAGGTGAGCAGCCAGGCACAGGCAGACCACAGCTCAGGGGATGGAGGTTGCTAAGGAAAGGAGCTGGTCTTTGCCGGGTTTTCTCAATAAAGGAAAAGAGTTGGGCTTTGCGAGCTCTACTCATTTTCCTTTGTGGCTCCCTATAGTTAACTGTTTGAACAGGTTTGAACAGTAACTAAAAAGTATAGCATGTCAGAAATAGCACTTGACCGGCATGTGTAAATGCTGTCCAATGATAAAACTGTAGAGTAAGCCATTCTTTAACTATCAGTCAGCGACCAAAGAAAGTAATCCTAGCGATACCAGTAGACCAGAGTTTCTCAACCTCAGTGCAGTTGACATTTTGACATTTTGGTCCAGACAGTTCTTGTTTTGGTGGTGGTGGTGGGGTGCTTTTTGTAGGATGTTTAGCAGCATCACTGGCCTCTGCTCACTGGATGTCAGTAGCATTGCCCTCCTCCCCAATCGTGACAATCAAAAGTATCTCCAGACACGCCAGCTGTCTGCGTGAGGGGGGAGGGGCACCCAAAGAGCCCCAGGTGAGAGTGACTACAGTGGGAGATGCAGTAATTTAATCTTGCTCTGAGTTTCTCTGGGACTGCATTTTAATGATTTAACCTCATCGTGCCTCAGCTTCCCTACCAGTAGACACAGTCTAAGGAAAGTAATGTGCATAGTACTGTGTGGGAACTAGGGGGTTCTCTGAGTGCTCAGAAACAATACCTGTCTCCCCACATTTCCAGGGCCCAAAGATCACTCTTAATCTTTTGATGGCAGTAACTGAGGGGCAGTGGGAATTGGGAGAAGGGTAAAGGCTTAGTGGTGTGGGAAATGGTGAACAGTACTGGCATCTGAGTTTATTTGAAGGCATCCTGTCCTAGTTTATTGTGACAGTGTATTCTGGATGAAGGCTTTCTTTTGGAGAGGAAAGAAAGGGGAGGGTGCAGCAGGCAGGAAGGAGGCTGTTGAGAAGAGCAGTCAGGAAAGTGCACTTGTTGGGGCGATCTCCTGATGTGAAAGTGACTCATATACAATTAGACCAGAGGACACAGAGAAGTGACCCCAAAAATCAGAATATCTTTGCACGTGACTGCTGATCCAGAAGAGTTGTTGCAGGTGATTAATGAAGACCAGAGACTGTTTGCAGAAGTCTCTTTGTTCTAGAGCCTTTACGTTTCTGTCTCCTCTCTTTTGGAATATGGAAAAAAGTTGTCCTCAGCATATGCCTTTGATAAATGCTTTACTATGATACGTGTGCTCTTTTGTTGCTCTTCAGAACTGTGTGTCGGAAAGGTGCGAAATGCTGTAATCCTGATCTAGACCCGAGTGATGTACGTTATTTTAATAGAAAGCACCAACTTGACTCCCAGGCAGGGTCAGTGCAGGAATTAGATGAAAACCATCCTGGCAGGCTTGCGTTCGCCCTTGCGGTGTTTTCTGGTCTCTGTAGTGTTAGATACACTTGCAAAGCTTATGACAAATGTGAACAGACCTTGGATCTAATAGGTGGAGATGCCATCTTAGACGGGTAGCCTTGTTATTTATATTCTGTCTGCCCTGCGTTTACAGTACTAGGTGTTTTTACTAGAAGGGGCACTTCTGTGTAGCAGAAAGGGGACAGTGAGAGAAGCTGTTTTGGTAGATAGGTTGGTGTCTTAGTCATCTAGTGCTGCTGTAACAGAAATGCCACAAGTGGATGGCTTTAACAAAGAGAAATTTGTTCTCTCACAGCTTAGAAGGCTAGAAGTCCAAATTCATGATGCTAGCTCCAGGGAGAGGCTTTTTCTCTGTGTGAGCTCTGAGAGTTGGTCCTTGTCAGCAATCTTCCCATCCTAGGAGCTTCTCAGTGCAGGGGCCTTGGGTCCAAAGGAAGCGCCCCCCTTGTGGTTCTGCATTCTTGGTGGTAGGAGGTCCCCATGTCTCTGTATTCATTTCTCTCTTTTATATCTTGAAAGAGATTGATTTAAAATCCAAACTAATTTTGTAGATTTAGTCCTGCCTCATTAACATAAATACCCCTAACCCCACCTCATTAAGATGATAGAGGTAGGATTTACAACACATAGGAAATTACATCAGATGACAAAGTGGTGGATCCTCATACAATACTGGGAATCATGGCCTAGTCAAGTTGACACACATTTTGGAATATGTTGAAGTTTTTAATCTAGTGCTACTCAAAGTGTGGTCCTAGTAGCATCAGCATTACCTAGGAACTTGTTAGAGATATAAATGATTGGAGCTCAGCCTGTTACCAGAGAATAGCCTGGGTTCTTGTCTTCGGTGTAAGAAAGAATTCAAACATTGAGACAAAGAGTGTCAAGCAAGCAAGGGGTTTTATTAGTTAGCAGAGGGTTAATAGCGAAAAGTGCACTTGACCAGAGAGCATCTAGCGGCTGCTCAGAGGGACAGTCTGAGAGCCCTGATAGTTGTTTTCTTAGGGTTTTATACCCTTTTTCTCTTCTCTCTCCGTCTTAACATTTAACAGCCAAGCCAGGGACCTTATCAAGTTAGGGACTATCTTATTGAGGAACGTCACCCCTCCCTGTCACTTCTTCTACCGGAGCATAAGCTCTCACCCTTCCCCTTAATCTTTCCCCCCTCAAGTGCCATTCTTCCAAATCTTTGGGGTTGTTGAAGGGGGGGTGGTCTGTCTTCTGTAGCTACTTCTTGCTGTCACTGGGGGCATAGAGCTGGCCCTAGGAGTGGCACTTGTTCTCTAATGGGGGTGGTTAGCTCGACTTCATGGAGCCAGGAGTGAAGCTTTGGGCAGCTTGATCCAAAGGGTTTTCAAGACTTATATTATTTGTTGATGTCTGAATTCCAGCCATTTGCAACTGAAACTGTTGTAACCTGGAGGATATAAAAAGAGTGAGTATTTTGAAGAGGCAGGGCCCAAATAGTAAAAAAAGAATCAAAGACATTAAAGGGCCACAGAATGGTGTTTTCATGGGGCCCGTGGTCGATACTGGCCAGTTTATTGAAATTGGTAGGTTTTATTCTGTAGGCTTTCATCCTCTCAACCAGGCACACTAACATGTGGTCTCTTGTCCACCTGCTTCTTTGGGTATTATAATCCCTTCTCGGGTCTGCGTCTTGGACTGTGGCGGTGCCCATGGGGTAGGCCTGTTGGTTTTTTTTTTTTTTTTTTAATATTTTTTTATTGTGCTTTAAGTGAAAGTTTACAAATCAAGTCAGTGTCTCACACAAAAACCACATACACCTTGCTACACACTCCCAATTACTCCCCCCCTAATGAAACAGCCTGCTCTCGTGTCCATTTTGCCAGCTTCTAACCCCCTCCACCCTCTCATCTCCCCTCCAGGCAGGAGATGTCAACATAGTCTCAAGTCTCCACCTGATCCAAGAAGCTTACTTCTCACCAGCATCCCTCTCCAACCCATTGTCCAGTCCAATCCATGTCTGAAGAGTTGGCTTCAGGAATGGTTCCTGTCCTGGGCCAACTGAAGTTCTGGGGGCCATGACCACTGGGGTCCTTCCAGTCTCAGTCAGACCATTAAGCCTGGTCTTATGAGAATTTGGGGTCTGCATCCCACTGCTCTCCTGCTCCCTCAGGGGTCTCTGTTGTGTTCCCTGTCAGGTGAGTCATCGGTTGTAGCCAGGTACCATCTAGTTCTTCTGGTCTCAGGATGGTGTAGCTGCTGGTTCATGAGGCCCTTTCTGTCTCTTGGGCTCATAAATGCCGTGTGTCCTTGGTGTTCTTCATTCTCCTTTGATCCACGTGGGTTGAGACCAATTGATGTATCTTAGATGGCTGCTTGCTAGCATTTAAGACCCCCGACGCCACACTTCAAAGTGGAAGGCAGAATGTTTTCTTAATAGAATTTATTTTGCCAATTGACTTAGATGTTCCCCAAAGCCATAGTCCCCAAGCCCCCGGCCCTGCTCCGCTGACCTTCAAAGCGTTCAGTTTATTCAGGAAACTTCTTTGCTTTTGGTCCGGTCCAGTTGTGCTGACGTCCCCTGTATTGAGTGCTGTCCTTCCCTTTACCTAAAGTAGTTCTTATCTACTATCTAATTAGTGAATGCCCCCTCCCCCCTCTTATAACCACAAAAGAATGTTTTCTTCTCCCTTTGAACTATTTCTCAAGTTCTTATAATAGTGGTCTTATACAATATTTGTCCTTTTGCAACTGACTGATTTCACTTAGCATAATGCCTTCTAGGTTCCTCCATGTTATGAAATGTTTCACAGATTCCTCACTGTTCTTTATCGATGCGTACTATTCCATTGTGTGAATATACCATAATTTATTTATCCATTCATCTGTTGATGGGCACCGTGGTTGGTTCCTTCTTTTTGCTATTGTAAACAGTGCTGCGATAAACATGGGTGTGCATATATCTGTTCGTGGAAAGGCTCTTATTTCTCTAGGATATATTCCAAGGAGTGGGATTGCTGGATCATATGGTAGTTCTATTTCTAGTTTTTTAAAGAAGCTCCAAATCGATTTCCAAAGTGGTTGTACCATTTTATATTCCCACCAGCAGTGTATACATGTTCCAATCTCTCCACAGCCTCTCCAACATTTCTTATTTTGTGTTTTTTGGATTAATGCCAGCCTTGTTGGAGTGAGATGAAATTTCATTGTAGTTTTGATCTGCACTTCTGTAATGGCTAATGATCATGAATATTTCCTTATATATCTGGTAGCTACCTGAATGTCTTCTTTAGTGAAGTGTCTATTCATATCTTTTACCCATTTTGTAATTGGGTTATTTGTCTTTTTGCAGTTGAGTTTTTGCAGTATCATGTAGATTTTGGAGATCAGGCGCTGATCTGAAATGTCATAGCTAAAAACTTTTTCCCAGTCTGTAGGTAGTCTTTTCACTCTTTTGGTGAAGTCTTTGGATAAGCATAGGTGTTTGATTTTTAGGAGCTCCCAGTTATGTAGTTTTTCTTCTACATTCTTTATAGTGTTTTCTATACTGTTTATGCCATGTATTAGGGCTCCTAACGTTGTCCCTATTTTTTCTTCCATGATCTTTATTGTTTTAGATTTTATATTTAGGTCTTTGATCCATTTTGAGTTAGTTTTTTGTGCATGGAGTGATGTATGGGTCTTGTTTCCTTTTTTTTGCAGATGGATATCCAGTTATGTCAGTACCGTATGTTAAAAAGACTGTCTTTTCCTCATTTAACTGTTTTGGGGGCCTATGTCAAATATCAACTGTTCACATGTGGCTGGGTTTATGTCTGGATTCTCAATTCTGTTCCATTGGTACATGTATCTGTTGTTGTACCAGTACCAGGCTGTTTAGACTACCGTGGCGGTATAATAGATTCTAAAATCAGGTAAAGTAAGGCCTCCCACTTTGTTCTTCTTTTTCAGTAATGCCTTATTTATCCGAGGCCTCTTTCCCTTCCATATGAAATTGGTGATTTGTTTCTCCATCTCCTTAAAGAATGTCGTTGGGATTTGGATCGGAATTGCATTTAATGTATAGATCGCTTTTGGTAGAATAGACATTTTTATACTGTTAAGTCTTCCTATCCACGAGCAAGGTATGTTCTTCCACTTATGTAAGTCTCTTTTGGTTTCTTGCAGAAGTGTACTGTAGTTTTCTTTGTATAAGTCTTTTACATCTCTACTAAGATTTATTCCTAAGTATTTTATCTTCTTGGGGGCTACTGTAAATGGCATTGATTTGGTGATTTCCTCTTCAGTGTTTTTTTTGTTGGTGTAGAGGAATCCAACTGATTTTTACATGTTTCTCTTGTATCCCGGTACTCTGCTGAACTCTTCTATTAGTTTCAGTACTTTTCTTGAGGATTCTTTAGGGTTTTCTGTGTATAAGATCACTTGTACAAAGTATCTGCAAATAGAGGTACTTTGACTTCTTTCTTGCCAGTCTGGATGCCCTTTATTTCTTTATCTAGCCAAATTGCTCTGGCTAGGACTTCCAGCACAGTGTTGAATAAGAGTTGTGATAAAGGGCATCCTTGTCTGGTTCCCGAACTCAGTGGGAATGTTTTCAGGCTCTCTCCATTTAGGGTGATGTTGGCTTTTGGCTTTGTATAAATACACTTTATTATGTTGAGAAATTTTCCTTCTTGTCCTGTTTTGCTGAGAGTTTTTATCATGAGTGGGTGTTGAACTTTGTCAAATGCCTTTTCTGCATCAATTGATAAAATCATGTGATTCTTGTCTTTTGTTTTATTTATGTGGTGGATTTCATTAATTGTTTTTCTAATGTTGAGCCATCCCTGCATACCTAGTATGCATCCCACTTGGTCATGGTGAATTATTTTTTTGATATGTTGTTGAATTCTATTGGCTAGAATTTTGTTGAAGATTTTTGCATCTGTGTTCATGAGGGATATAGGTCTATAATTTTCTTTTCTTGTGGTGTCTTTCCCTGGTTTTGGTATCAGGGATATGGTGGCTTCATACAATGAGTTTGGTAGTATTCCGTCCTTTTCTGTGCTCTGAAATACCTTTAGTAGTAGTGGTGTTAACTCTTCTCTGAAAGTTTGGTGGAACTCTGCAGTGAAGCCATCCGGACCAGGGCTTTTTTGTGTTGAGAGTTTTTTGATAACCTCTTCTTTTGTTATGAGTCTATTTAGTTGTTCTACCTCTGCTTGTGTTAGTTTAGGTAGGTAGTGTGTTTCTAGGAAGTCATCCATTTCTTCTAGGTTTTCAAATTTGTTCGAATATAGTTTTTCATAGTAATCTGATATGATTCTTTTAATTTCAGTTGGGTCTGTTGTAATATTGCTCCTCTCATTTCTTATTTGGGTTCTTTGCTTCCTCTCCTGTTTTTCTTTTGTCAGTTTGGCCAATGATTTATCAATTTTGTTAGCATTTTTGAAAAAACCAGCTTTTGGCCTTGTTAATTCTTTCAATTGTTTTTCTGTTCTCTATTTCATTTAGTTCAGCTCTCATTTTTATTATTTGTTTTCTTCTGGTGCCTGTGGGTTTCTTTTGTTGCTCTCTTTCTATTTGTTCAAGTTGTAGGGATAATTCTTTGATTTTGGCCCTTTCTTCTTTTTGAATGTGTCCATTTATTGATATAAGCTGGCCTCTGAGCACCGCTTTTGCTGTGTCCCAAAAGTTCTGATAGGAAGTGTTTTCATTCTCACTGGATTCTCTGAATTTCTTTGTTCCATCCTTAATGTCTTCTATAATCCAGTCTTTTTTGAGCAGGGTATTGTTTAGTTTCCAAGTGTTTGATTTCTTTTCCCTGCTTTTCCTGTTATTGATTTCCACTTTTATGGCCTTATGGTCAGAGAAGATGCTTTGTAATATTTCAGTGCTTTGGATTCTGCTAAGGCTTGCTTTATGACCTAATATGTGGTCTATTCTAGAGAATGTTCCGTGTGCACTAGAAAAGAAAGTATAGGTGGTTGATGTTGGGTGGAGTGTTTTGTATGTGTCTACGAGGTCAAGTTGGTTGATTGTGGCATATAGATCTTCCATGTCTTTATTGAGCTTCTTTCTGGATGTCCTGTCCTTTACTGAAAGTGGTGTGTTGCAGTCTCCTACTATTATTGTGGAGCTGTCTGTCTCACTTTTCAATGCTGATAGAGTTTGTTTTATGTATATTGATCAGCCCTGTCACTGGGTGCATAAGTATTTAATATGGTTATATCTTCCTGGTCTATTGTCCCTTTTATCATTATGTAGTGTCCTTCTTTATCCTTTGTGGTAGATTTAACTTTAAAGTCTATTTTGTCAGAAATTAATGTTGCTACTCCTGCTCTTTTTTGATTGTTGTTTGCTTGATATATTTTTTCCCATCCTTTGAGTTTTAGTTTGTTTGTGTCTCTAAGTCTTTGTTGGTTTTGTATATATAGCCCATCTGCAAATCGTCTAGCTGTGTCGGAGAGATTTAGTTTTTCTCCCTGGGTGAGCGTTTGGTTACAGATTATCGTTATCTCTTTCTAACCTAAAGAAAAAAAAAAAAACAAACCCATTGCCGTGCTGAAGATCATTCAAAAACGGCTGCAGCAGTATATTGACAGGGAACTAGCAGAAATTCAGGCTGGTTTCAGAAGAGGACGTGGAACCAGAGATATCATTGCTGATGTCAGATGGTTCCTGGCTGAAAGCAGAGAATACCAGAAGGATGTTTACCTGTGTTTTATTGACTATGTAAAGACATTTGACTGTGTAGATCATAACAAACTATGGATAACACCGTGAAGAATAGGAATTCCAGAACACTTAATTGTGCTCATCAGTAATCTGTACATAGATCAAGAGGCAGTCGTTCGGACAGAACAAGGTGATACTGATTGGTTTAAAGTCAAGAAAGGTGTGCATCAGGGGTGTATTCTTTCACCATACCTATTTAATTTGTATGCTGAACAAATAATCCGAGAAGCTGGACTATATGAAGAAGAACGGAACATCAGGATTGGAGGAAGACTCATTAACAACCTGCGTTATGCAGATGACACAACCTCGCTTGCTGAAAGTGAAAAGGACTTGAAGCACTTACTAATGAAGATCAAAGACCACAGCCTTCAGTACGGATTACACCTCAACATAAAGAAAACAAAAATCCTCACAACTGGACCAGTGAGCAACATCATGATAAACAGAGAAATGATTGACGTTATCAAGGATTTCATTTTACTTGATCCACAATCAACAGCCATGAAGTGTCAGTCAAGAAATCAAAAGACGCGTTGCATTGGGCAAATCTGCTGCAAAAGACCTCTTTAAAGTGTTGAAGAGCAAAGATGTCACCTTGAAGACTAAGGTGCACCTGACTCAAGCCATGGTATTTTCAATTGCATCATATGCACGTGAAAGCTGGACGGTGAATAAGGAAGACCAAAGAAGAATTGACGCCTTTGAATTGCAGTGTTGGCAAAGAATATTGAGTATACCATGGACTGCCAAAAGAACGAACAAGATCTGTCTTGCTCCTTGGAAGCAAGGATGGCGAGACTGCGTCTTAACATACTTCAGACATGTTGTCAGGAGGGATCAGTCCCTGGAGAAGGACATCATGCTTGGCAAAGTACAGGGTCAGTGGAAAAGAGGAAGACCCTCAATGAGGTGGATTGCTAGAGTGGCTACAACAGTGAGCCCAAGCATAACAACGATTGTAAGAATGGCACAGGACCAGGCAGTGTTTCATTCTGTTGTGCATAGGGTCGCTATTCTTTGGAACTGACTCGACGGCACCTAACAACAATGCTAAATTTCAGTTAGAAGGTAGTGCAGATGTGAGTTTTCTCTTCCAAGTTTATACACCTCTTGAATTCTATCCACAGATTTCCTAGATTAAGAAACTCTTAAGAGGGCCTGCTGCCGTACCCATTAAACTTTTGGCTGCTGAGTGCGGTTCAGTTCGATCCACCAGTAGCTGTGTGGGAGAAAAGACCTGACAATCTGCCCTCTTAAAGACTGCAGCCTTGGAAACCCTATGGGGCAGTTCTGCCCTGTCCTGTAGGGTTGTTACGAGTCATAATCAAATCGATGGCATGCAAGAAGAAGCCCTTGTTTAGTATCATTTACCGATGGCATAAACTGGATTTAAAAATATACATCCAAGGTTATTAATAAACATTTCCCTAGCTTCAAAAGACTTGCAACAATTAAAAATGATTCTTATGAAAAATGATCCTTAAAGACATTGACGTTAAAAATATTTTAATGGCTTTTTACAATAGTTGAGATACGAAGAGGTGTATTCATCCTCCCAGTCATTCTTTTATTTATCTATTAAGAATTCTCTGAGTTGGAACCGACCCAACTGCAATGGGTTTTTTTTTTTTTAAATGCAGCAATTAGGGGCAAAACCTGCCACAGTGATTATAGCAAGTTTAGCTGGTGGCAGACAACTAGCTGTTCCCCCAAAATTTGTTCTCTCCTTCCGTAGAGTTGTCCCTGGGAAGTTGCTGCCAAGCCAAGGACTGTATGTCCTCCCCCTGCATCTAGGTGGAGGTGATAAGATGAGCTCTCAGCAGTGGAATGTGAGCATAAATGATGGATGCCTCTTCCAGGCCAAGGCTTTGAAGAAGCAGACATGCCTTCCTCACCGTCTTTTCTTCTGTCTGCCGGTTGAATATTGAAGAAGTCAGCCTGGGTCCCGGAATGACTCACGGAACAAAGTGCCCCCCAGTCCCCTTCCACAATATTCAAGACCCACTTTGGACATCCCAGGATTGAATGATAAACTTCTATTGTGCTAAACTATTGAGATTTTGGGGTTTGTCTGCTACAGCGGCCACTTTTTCCTCAACTAATAGGAGAGGCATCAATTAGGGATTTTGTATGGGGGCCCTGATTTCCCTGCCCATCATGGTTGGTATGGCAGGTATTGCAAACTGGATCACTCAACTCTATTCCAACCCCTTTGTAGTGGGAAAGCTAAATGGAAGAACGTCAAAGATATTTCCTCATTTCCCAGACACCCATTTCTAGTTCAGGCTTCACATGAGACACAGGTTGTTCCAGGTGGGCATACTTGTGTGTGATTTAGGAGGCAGAAATGAACATAATGAGTGCAGGTCATGCTCCTACTATTTCTACTGTTTCTTCTATCAACCATGTTTGTGAGGCTACAGATAATAGAAAAATCCACTTGCAAGGGCTTAAATAAATAGGAACTTATTTTTTCAGCTAACAAGAAGTTTGGAGGTAGGCAGATACTGGTGTTGGTTCATGAATTCAACAGTGTCAGGGTCAGCATCTGTGCAGTTCTTTTGGATGTCCCCTCGTGGTTGCAAGGCCATTGCTGCAGCTCCACCCATCACATCTGTATTTCAGGCAGGAAAAAAAAAAGAAAGAAGAAGAAGTAGAAAACGGGAACAGCAATGCCAACTGCTTCTTTTTATCAGAAAGGCAAAAGCTTTCCCAGAATACTTCACGACAACTTACCTGTAGGTCTCACTGTCCAAAACTGGGCACATTGCCACCTGAACAAATTTAGGGTTCTGTTGGCATGCAAGAGGGAAGGATAACCTATAGGGTACCCTAAAACATAGAAGTCATGGTCACTGTTCTGAAAAAAAAAAAAAATTTAGGGTTCTGTTGGCATGCAAGAGGGAAGGATAACCTATAGGGTACCCTAAAACATAGAAGTCATGGTCACTGTTCTGAAGGACCTGATAATGGCTTTATAGAAACAAAATATATGCATGTACATTTGAATAATAATACCAGAGTTAAGAAAAGTTATAAGACAATAATGTAAGTTACAGGGCAGACATTTTAGAGGAGATGGGAATTGTAGGGGTTTTATTTTTTTTAATCTATCCCACCTCATTTTCAGGAGGGCTGTTGTGAAGAACCATGCATCTCAGCTGAACTCTGTGGATAGCCTCTTGCTTGCCCATGGTGCCATGCTAGCATCACCTGCCAGAGAAAACCAGTGTTCTGAGTGAGTGTCCAGATGAAGTGCCCTTGGCAGGATTGATGAACAGGAAGTGGTAAACTTTGACCTGGTCCTGGGAGAATGAGAAGATACTACAAGGACCGAGGAAAGGGTCCTGAACACAACTCCAGAAGTTAATTTTGTGAGTAGAGCGTTTCCCTGGATGCCAGAAATGCTTAGGATGGCCACCTTCCTGTAATTAACCCGAATCTCCTTAGTCACCCAGACATAATGCAGGCTCTGAATTTGCCTCCAGAGAGGAAAGGGCCCTCACCCTGGAATCACTGGCACTTGCCTTTCGACGTGAGATTTATTGACATGAATGATCCCAGTCCCCTATGGAGTTGCCTTGACCACGGAGATAATAATTTACCTTCTATGGCAGCAGTGCTCCTGAGGAATGAGCATTAAGTATTTGCAATGAGTATTTTCTGGTTTTTATTTAAATTTGTTGGCTTTTGTGATATTTGTCCCTGGATCATTTGTCATTCAAGCTCAACTTTAATTTTCTCACTAACATGGTTCAACAACCCATTGGGATGCTGCTTTGGGAAAGGATGAAAATCTGCAGAAGCACCTCTCCCATATCCCTAGGTCCTTACCACTTCGTTGTGTCTCAGGCCTGCTTCCAACTGCCAGTCTCGAACCTCTCTGCCTGAGGGCTCTCTTGGAAACTGTGGAAAGTCTCTCTCTGTCTGCCCACACTGCAGGCCAGAGTGCCCAAGACTCATACCACCCTCCCTTCAGGGTAGCTATCAACCAAGGACTGATGGGATTTGATGAACATACATACCTCAGCTCCTCCACCCCTGTGGTAGGATAACCCTGATGAGTGTGTTATCCCACATGTGTGAGCATGTGAGGCAGGAGCCCATGGCTTGTTGCCTACCACACCTTTGGCACTTTATCTCTTGTAGAATCTCTCTAGGCGGCTCCCTGGGCTGGACTCCTCTCTCCACCATTAGTTAAACCTGGAGATAGCAGTGCTTCTCCTTGGTCTTCCTGGGGTTGCCAGGGCTTTTTATTTTCCAGAGTTGATTGATAACATTACCATTCCTCACTTGATGTGCCAGCATGCTTAGGGGAACCAGTGCAAGGCAGATAGGAGAGAAGAACTCAATGGGTTACCTCAGCTCCTGAATTTTCCCCAAACATCCTTGTTGAAAAAAGAAACCAGTTCCTAAAATTTAGTACCACTCTTTGGCCAACTTTAACCTGGAGAGATTATAAATACGCTTTTTTTTTTTTTAAGAACTTTTCATTAACCCAGGTGAATTCCCCCTTTTTTTTTTGCAGATAGCCTTTTAGGAAACGCAGTGTGGGCAGAAGAAGGAAGCTGGCTGTCTAGGCTTCGGCAATATTGATGTTAGTTGACTCAGAGAGTCAAAGAGACAGAACGTCCCTTGAACATTAAGGAGTCAAAAAGAGATCCCTAAGCACTCAAAAAAGTCATAGAAAAAGGAAAGTTTAAAAAAAGAAAGAAAAGAAAATGTATTAAACATCTACCTTCAGCTTGGCACTTGCCTTTTTTTTTTTTAATCAATTTTGCCACCGTCTGTCCTCTCCCTCATCTCCTAGGGAAGAGGTTGCATACCTCTAGGGGGAGTGTCTTAGTTATCTAGTGCTGCTTTAACCAAGAGAAATTTATTTTCTCAGTCTAGTGGCTAGAAGTCCAAATTCAGGGCAACAGCTCCAGGAGAAGGCTTTCTGTCTGTCAGCTCGGAAGAAAGGTCCTTGTCATCAATCTTCCTTTGGACTAGGAGCTTCTTGCCGCAGGAAGCTCAGATCCAAAGGACACGGTCTGCCCCCGGCGCTACTTTCTTGGTGATGTGAGGCCCCCTTTCTCTCTGCTTGCTTCTCCTTTTTAAAACTCAAGAGAGATTGGTTCAAAACATAATCCAATCTTGTAGATTGAGTTTGGCCTCATTAACATAACTGTCTCCTATCCCACCTCATTAACATCATAGAGGTAGGATTTACAACTCATAGGAAAAACACATCAGATGACAAAATGGTGGACAATCACACAATACTGGGAATCATGGCTTAGCCAAATTGATACTTGTATTTTGGGGGGATACAATTCAATCCATGACAGGGAGCCATTCTTGAGAAGCATGGAAAGTCCCTTCTTGGGGATTTCCCCCTTTCGCTGGAAAGTTTGCAGACCATCTCCCATTCCCCCATGATGATCCATTGCTCCTTGCTTCTGTATTCTTAGATGCTTAGGCCTCTGTTTGTCTCTGACTTCCAGCTTCTGTAAAGGGGCTCTCACCCTCCCACCCCCCTTTAATGTCCATATTGGACAAAGCTATTTGGCTTGACCAGCCCCTTTTTCAGCTGCAAGCCTGGCCTCCGGCCCAATGATAAGCACCCACCCTTCTTGTTTCTATTTCAGATATTGAGCTGCTCACAGCTCTGTGGGTCTCCTGCAGATTAACTGGGCTAGGCATTCTGTCCCAGGCCCCAGGCTGCAGGTTGGGTTCAAGTCTGCTCCGCATGTCTTGTTCTGGAGCCTAGGCCAAAGGGTCAGCAGCTACCTAGAGCATGTTCTTCTCATGGTGGATCAGCAGAGCACAAGGGAGCACCCCAGCCACGCAAGCACATTTCAGGCCTCTGTTGACATCACGTGTCCAGCCAGAAGTTGCGAGGCAGGTGTCTTCCACTCTCCATGAAGCCGTTAGTGGACTGTGAATGATTTTATTACAAGAGGATGACAAACATGGACCAGTAATTCAGTGTCTCAGGTACCTATGGTCATGTTGATGTGTGTCTCTTTAAATAGAACTTTGTTCCCATTTGGGCTTTTCCGAGTAGCCAAAATAAGTGTCTATGTCGCTGGGAACGGAGGAAGTGGGGAGAAAGAAGAAGCAGAGAGTTAGCGTGGCACGTTTGCACTCTCAGGACACTGAGTACAACTCCGTGTTGGTGTGTTCCTGTATGTGTTTATTCATATGAGAAAGAAATGCAAAGAAGGACATGAAAGTTGTAAAACTGCTTTGAAGTTCATTCATTAACTTCTAAAAAGAAAGCCCTTCAAATTCTGAAAGACAGACAAATGCTTAAAGGCATATTAAGGGAGTAAGTACCTGGTGCACAAAAAAAGTTTTTAACTTTGACTAAGCCCTGTTTTTAAGGGAAAAAAATAGAAACCATCAGCTACGATGTTGCAAAACTGTCAAGTAGAAAACTCACAACTGATAAGTCACTTGACTAATTCACAGGGAGGGAGGGGAAGGGAAGAAGTTGGTGGTCCTACCAGTATTTGCTGGCAAATTCTGACTTACTCCGGTAGCCACCAGTTGACAAAATTGAGAGTATTCAAAAACTTGTGACTAGTCCCAGTATTTAAAAAAAGAAAAGAAAATTTTGAGACAAACAGAGACATCTGGAAAAAGATGTTCTTGGTTTTCCCATAGTAACTACGTGTGGCTGAGTGCGCTGGGACACTTCTCTCCCGGGACCATTCCCGCAGCAAGTCCTGGGCACTACTTCTGTTTCCACATGCAGCTCACATGAGCAGCCGCACATGTTCTGGGCCCTCAGCCACACAGCCCTCCTCATCTGTTGTCTCAGGCCAACATGAATTGCACACGCTTTAGAACAGGGTCTTACCCATAAATACTCAATGCTTTTCATCTTCAAAGCACTGTGCAAGGAATACCTGGTCTGTGCTGAGTATTCATGTCCAATCTTATTTTATGGCGTAGTTTTGCTTACTAATGACTGTTGTTGTAGTTGTTAGTTGCTGTAGCATCAACTCTGACTCATGGCGACCCCGTGTGCAACAGAAAAAATGTTGCCCGGTCCTGTGCCATCCGCACAATTGCTGGTGTGCTCAAGTCCGTTGTTGTGGTCACTGTGTATTTTGAGTGCCTTCCAACCTAGGGGGCTCATCCTCCAGCACTATACTGGGCGATATGCTGTTGTGATCCATGAGGTTTTCATTGTCAAATGTTTTCATCATATTTTGGAAGTTTTCAGTGATTTTCTTTAAATATTCTTTCTGTCCCTTTTTCTCTCTCCTCTGTGACTCCCATGATGTGTATGTTGGTTAGCTTGATGGTGTCCCAGAAGTCTCTGAGACCCTGGTCATTTTTCTTCATTCATTTTTTTTTTTTTCTATTTCTCAAATCAGATAATCTTAATAGTCTTGTCTTCAGGTTTGCTGATTCTTTTTTTTTTTTTCTGCCAGTTCACATCTGCTCTGGAGCTCCTCTAATGAATGTTTCTTTTTTAGCAATTGTACTTTAAAACTCTAGAATTTCTTCCTTTTTTAAAAGTATAACTGCTTTCTCGTTATCAATATTCTTTATTTGGTGAGACATTAATCTCACATTTTCTTTGATTTTTTGGACGTGATTTCCTTTGTAATAGCTGATTTAATGTTTTTGTCTAGTAAATCCAAAATATGGGTGCCTCGGGAACAGTTTGAGGTATACTTTTTTATTTTTTTGCATGTCTCATAATTTGTTGTTAAAGACCGGATTTTTTACTTAATATACTGTGGAAAACCGAAATTGTATTCCCCACCTCTGTAGGATTTGTTGTTGTTGCTGTTTGTTTAGTGTCTTTCTTGGGTTACTTCTGTAAAGCTTGTATTCTTAGTTATGTGCAGCCACTGAAATCTCTGCTTGCTTAGCTTATCCATAAACCCATTGCTGTCAAGTGGATTCTGACTCAGAGCAACCCTATAGGACAGAGTAGAACTGCTCTGTAGGGTCTCCAAGGAGCAGCTCGTGGATTTGAACAGCCAGCCTTTTGGTTGCCAGCCTGAGCTCTTAACCACCATGGCACTGGGGTTTCTTAGTGTCAGCAAATGATGAGACAGAGATTTCCTTAAATGCCTTAAATCAACAAGTCTCCCAGCCTTTTCCAAGGGGCTCAGTGTGTGTGAGGCATGGCGTCAATGCCTTGGCAGGCATTTTACAGCTTTACCTACCCTTTAGTTCCTTCTTGTGCAGAGCCTCAAGGCCAGCAGTTGTGAGAAAATAGGGTCTTCTCAGGTCTTCCCTGGGCACAGCACAGCTCTGCATATGCACGAGACCTCCTGGAATCTCAGAAACATGTCTGGACTTTATAAAGCCCCCGTGGACATCTCACTCTCAATCTTTTTCTTTTTTTAATTAATGTTTTTGGTCTGCCTCTTGTTAACCCCTACCAGTGTTTCTACTTTAGGCAGCTGTGATGTTAAGCAGTTGCTACTGATTATTTCTGACAAATGCCCTGGGGACAGGGCTGGTCTCACAGAGTGAGTCAGTGAAGAGAAACTCTGAGAATAAAGCTTTTTCAGTGAACTGCCAAACTGGTGAAATAGTGACAGTTCTCGGGGGATAGGACTTTTGGGGGAGCTTCAAACCTTTTCTGCTCCCTCTGGTGGCTACTAGGCTGCTGGTTTTCGTAGCTGCTGTGGTTATGAGGCTGTTGGTTTTCAAGGTAACTATAGAGCTGGAGAGAGGGATATGGGAATAGGTCAAGTTAAAATGCCACAAAGCTTGCGGTTCTTACAATGATTCGGTATTTTTCTTGAATAAATGCGCCTAGGATTGTTGCAAGGTACTTCCAGTTCCAGATTATCATGTTGTCAGTGTTACATCTAACAAACAAGACATGTTGACGCAGGGTATGCATGATGTCAAAAATGCTTAGATATTCACACTTAGTGATTTAAATAAGTCAAATTCAATCACAGAATCATTTCTTGTGTAGCTCCTATGATGAGCCAAGTACCGCACCCTGGAGAATAACAAAGGTGAGTGAAACTGTATTATTTAAGATTCTCACTGTAGAAGCAGACAGAAACTCAGCTGAATCTTGTGTAGGCGAAAGGGAGGCTTGTTGGGATGGTCCAACAGTGCCCTGCACAGATCAGAAGTAAAGATTGCGTGGAAATGAGAATGTCTCAGCCAACACCAACATGGGTAGAAGACAATACCCAGAGAAGAATTCTTCTGC
Organism: Loxodonta africana; assembly: GCF_030014295.1. Taxonomy (NCBI): domain Eukaryota; kingdom Metazoa; phylum Chordata; class Mammalia; order Proboscidea; family Elephantidae; genus Loxodonta; species Loxodonta africana. The sequence goes on from NC_087368.1 coordinate 547,387, forward strand.
ACACTTACTTGAACCCTGAAGCCTTGGCTCCTATGGAGCCCAGAAAAAACTCTGGGGAGTGGTGAGATTAGAGCTCTACCACTTGAAAGCTATAAAAAAGTAAATTAAAGAAGTAGTTTCTTGCAGGATTGAACTTGTAGTTTGAGATTTGTTCCTACCTCCCTTAAATGTTTACAGAATTGGTGTTACACCACACATTCTGTTTTATTCATGAAAAAAAAAAATAGGTTATGGGCATTTTTCAGTGTCCTTAACCTGGTTTTATGGTATATTTCTTCAACTAGATGTGTTATAATTTATTCTGTCTCTTTATGTGGGACATATAGTTTCCAATTTTTTATTATTACAAACGATGCTGTGAGAAATAATTTTCACATTAAACCCTGTCTGTCAGGCTTTTGCAATACTTTCATATCTCCTACATTTACAGTATTTTTCTTCTTCTCATTTTATCTTTATCACAGTTGAACATTCAGTTAAATTTATTGTTTTATATTGCATTGTATGCATTTTAATGAGGTGCTTCTCAAATTCTTCCTGGAATAGGATAAGACACAATAAATAAAAGCAGAATGCCCATATTTGTAAAACAAAAATCAGTAAGCTTAGTGTGACAAATATGAGTTCACAGGGATGAAATTGCCCAGATAGTCTAATGGATCTATGAGTTACAGAAACTTAGTCACAGAACGCTTAAACGCTCAATGCTCCTTATCTGTAAAATAGGGATGATAATAATAACAATACCTTCTTTATAGAATTGTTACGAAGTCTAAATGAAATAATTATGTATACCAATTAATACAGTGTTTGGCTCTTTGTACGTGCTCCAAAAGTGTTATTATTAGTAGTATCATTGATGGCCACTCAAAGGTAACCAGTGGCAAACAGGAAGTAATGTGATGGCCTACTTAAGTGACTAGATGACCGTGCTGGCCACCACAGCATTTTCTGGCAAAGCCAGCTCTTAATTTTAACCCTTCTTCAGGGCTTTCATAAATTATGACTATTTTGGTTTGAGGTAACAAAAACTCAGGTCAGACTAACACAAGCAAAAAAGGAGATTATAACATTGATATGGACATTTTTCCTGGAATCTAGTGGCAGCAATGATTTGCACCTCAGGATCCCAGTGGAACCATGGATTTGAAAGACTTCATGACTTCTTGCCGTGGCTTGCCTCTGCTCCTCTCTGGGTCTTCGTATCTTTTCTCTCTTGTAATGACTGGTTTCTTCTCCTACTTAGTCTACACAGAGGAACACGGCCACCATTGGACCAAGGTTTTACATGTAGCAGGTTCAGCAGCCTGGAGGGAAACCCAACCCTGGGACCAAAGTCAAGGCCTAAAGCCCAAATTCCTAGTGGTCAGGTTGATGACCACCGTCTGTCACTTTGTGGTACTTGGTGACTTGTGTGTTGCCGTGATGGGGGAAGCTATGCCACCAGTGTTTCAAATGCCAGGAGGGTCACCTGTGGACACGTTTTAACAGAGCTTCCAGACTAAGACAGACTAGGAAGAAAGGCCTGATGATCTGCTTCCAAAAAATTAGTGAAAACTTTATGGATCACAACAGAATATTTATCCAACTCACTTGTTTTGGGCACCACTGTGCCACCCGGGCTCCCGACCCATCGTCAGAAGGGACCGATTGCTGGAGGAGGACATCATGTTTGGTAAAGTAGGGGGCCAGCAAGGGTGAGGGAGACCCTCAGGTGAGATGGACGGGCAGAATAGCTGCTATGGGAGACTCGAACCTGCTGGTGACTGTGAGGCTGACACAGTCCCAGGCATCGTTTTGCTCTGTTGTATGTAAGGTTGCCCTGAGTTGGAGTCGACTTGACGACAGTTATCTATCTACCTGTGATTGATTAGCCTACATTGGGATGGATGCCTATCCCAGAATCAATCACTTGTAGCTAAAGGAGCTACACTGTTGCATAGCCTGCTGCCATGATAACCATGTGGCTTGGTTCTCAGAAAATGGAAATGCAAAATCCAGAAAAGTAAGGACTAAAGTCAGATAAATAGGTAATAGATGCTCGTTACAGTCCCTCCTCCCCACCATCTTCCTGTGGTCATTGAGAAAGCAGTTTATGCAGGAGCGCAAACACTCATCCGGGGAGTGGGAATTGATGACTAGGCTTGGTCATTCTGTCCCTTAGCTTGTAGGCATACCTTCCTCTGAGCTCCCTCTGTTTTTCTCTACCCGTGCCCACTCTCCAGCCTGTAGGCAAAGTAAGGCTTGCCGAGTGTTCCAAGTGAAAGGTGCTGTCACATTTTACACAGCCCTTAGGACCATCACTTGGAACACTTTGGTCCTTTGTGTTCTGAGAGCAAGCACCTTGGTGCTCGGTGGAGGTGTCTTGAAGAGGTGTTAAGCACCAGCTGACAGAGATGGTGAGGTGGTGTGTTTTAGAGCCTAACCTGCTATCAGGGAACATACAGATTTTGTTATTTCCGTATTAGCAGCTTCCTCTCTGTGGACTTTGTCACATGAATTTCGGAAGGATGGAGTGTTTTCCTGGTTGACACCTTAGAATCGCTCTTTGTGGCACAGTCAGAAATATTCCCAGGTCTTGCTGGCTGCTGCGAAGTCTGAGCTGCTGAAGACAACCTCTGAGTGTCACTTGCCACAGTGTGCGAGGTCGGGCGTGGCTGAGCTGCTTGTCTGGACACAAAGCCAGAGCATTATGTGCCCTGCAGAAGGCCCATCGCCCTGGAGCCTGCCCAGGAAGGAGACTGACACGTGTGGGTCATTCCACGGAGCCTTTTCCTCTTCACAGAGCAGAGCAGTCCTTACACTTCCAGAAGAAAATGACAGGGAATGTGCTCAGACAGAGGGACAACGTTACCACTGCCTTCTGGACAGCCCTTTCTTTGTGGACTCGTACCGGTCATTCTTTTACCCATCGTATCTAATCCTTTTTTTTTTTTTTTGATCTAATCCACTTCTATTTTGTGTTCTTTAATAAAGGAAAGAAAGGCAACAGTTGTTTCATGAATTCCTTCTGTGTGCTACAAGCAGCGCTGTGCGTGCTGGAGATGGTTTGTATAGGCTCACGAGAGCCAGCTGTTTGCTTTCCAGGAATTTTGCAAGAAACTGTTAAACAGGGCCTTAATCAAAAATTAAAATATGTTAACATAATTAAAAATAATATAAACTATTTTAAAATGAAAGATAAATATTCACAACTCATCACTTTTTAATTATTTGACTACATTTTACTGTTACTTACGCTGTAGCAGTTATTTATGTCTGTGGTATCTGTATGTTGGGAATATTGTAAATACCTTGCTACTGCGCAACTCTGTCGTACTGGTGGCTTGGAATTGGCCATGATGGCGGTATTTAAGTGGTGCAGTTTGTGATCATCTACTAACCTAAAGGTTTGGTGGTTTGAACCCACAGAGCAGAGCTGTAAAAGAAAAGCCTGGCAATCTGCTTCCATAAAGATTACAGCCAAGAAAATCGTACGGGGCAGTTGTACTCTGTAACACACAGAGTCATCGTGAGCCAGAATTGACTCGATGGCAACAAAGTTCCTTTAGTCAGTATTTATGCCACAGAAATCAAGAAACCCTACAAATCAGGTCTTGATTTATTGCTTTGTTGATTGCCTTAGAAAGTGATGGAAAAAAGTGAAGAACATGATTAAACTTAAAAGTGTGTCATGTCTGTAGCCATTACGTTATGAATGCCACAAAAAATTGTGGATATATTTTTCCAGTATTCAAAATTATTGCTGGATTCAGCAAAGAAGTTGCTCGTGTCATTGACTAAGGAGTGAAGTCTCACATACATTTTTGTTGTTTCACTTTTGTCTTACTCATTAACGTGAACAAAAATGTCACCAGCATATCCGTGTCTTATGTTGTTGTTGGTAGGTGTCATGGAGTCGATTTGTCTCATACTCCTACTCATCGCAACCCCATGTGACAGGGTAGAACTGCCCCATAGGATTTTCTAGGCTGTAATCTTTACGGGAGCAGATTGCCAGGTCTTTCTCCCATGGAGCTTCTGGGTGGGTTCTAACTGCCAGCCTTCAGTTAGCAGCTGAGCACTTAACCGTTGTGCCACCAAGGCTCCTATCCATGTTGTAGCTACACTTACTTGTCAGTTGCACCCTGGTTTGGCTATGGATACAATGGCAAAAATCAATGAAAGCATTTCATGAAGAATTAATAATGAGTATCATGTAGTAGTAGTAAATTGTGTTCTACATATCCTTTCTATCAATAACATTTATAATAGTTATAATCTATAACGTATACATGCACAATTTTTGGAGAGCCAATTGTAATTTTTAGCTATTCTTAGCTATTAGTTACTCTGCCATGAGCATATTTCCGTCCTTATCTCACTCTCCAAGACCCAGTTCAGAGGCAAATTTATTCCTTCTTTGGGGTCCTCTAGATTGGTCACAGCCCTTTCTGAAGTGCATTAGGGTCTATGCAGGTCCTGAGCAGATAATAGAAATTTCTTAGCACAAACACAGTTGAAGGATGGGGACCTTGAATTCTTCAGCTCTGAAACTCTAGATCTGAGCTAAGTGTTTGGTACATAAACCCATTGCCATTGAGTTGATTCTGACTCATAGCAACTCTATAGCACAGAATAGAACTGCCCCACAGGGTTTCCAAGGAGCGGCTGGTAGAATCAAACTGCCGATCTCTTGGTTAGCAACCGAACGCTTAACCACTGAGCCACCAGGGCTCCGTAAGAGGTACCCAAGAAGTGTTGGTTGAAAAACATAGCCAGTGCCTTGTGGTCTGAGATAAAGAGAAAAGGAGGAGATCACATATATAGAAAAGAAACAATCGAGAATACTATAGACCACCTTTCTTTTTAATTAATAGACTATTTTTGAGAGTTTATAGAAAGATTGTGCAAAGTACAGAGATCCTGTGCACTTCCTTTACCCCACCACAGTTTCTTCAATTATTAACATCTTGCATTAGTATGTTACACGTGTTATCATTGATGAATGAATATTGATACATTGTTATTAAGTAAAGTCTTTAGCTCACATTAGGGTTCACCCTTAGTGTTGTTCAGTCCTGTGCGTTTTGACAAATACTTAATGTCATGTATCCACCATTACAGTATCATACAGAATAGTTTAACTGCCCTAAAAATGCCCTGCATTCCACGTATTCAGCACCTCCGCCCCATCCCATCAACCACTGATCTCTTCACCGTCTCTGTAGTTTTGCCTTTTCCAGAATGTCATATAGTCGTAATCATACGGTATGTGGAATTTTTTTTTTTTATGCAAATAAAAATTTATTCATTGATTTTTTTTTTCCCCTCCTAGATTTTCAAACAACACTTTAGTTCAGAAGTAACTGTTGTGAGTCTTCTGAACCTCTTTCGAAGAGCAGAACCTTCAAAGAATAGGGAGTGGTATGTATTCATTTCCCCTTATAGCCTTCTGAGTTGTTAACGCTTTTGTTTCAAGTTCATATTGGTTTTCTTTTTTTTTAACATTTTTTGTGACTTATATAACCTTTGGCGGTGGTAGTAGAATGGATCTTTTTTTTTTTTTTATTAACTTTTATTGAGCTTCAAGTGAACGTTTACAAGTCAGTCTGTCACATATAAGTTTACATACATCTTACTCTGTACTCCCACTTGCTCTCCCCCTGATGAGTCACCCCTTCCAGTCTCTCCTTTCATGACAATTTTGCCAGCTTCCCACTCTCTCTATCCTCCCATCCCCTCTCCAGACAGGAGATGCCAACACAATCTCAAGTGTCCACCTGATATAATTAGCTCACTCTTCATCAGCGTCTCTCTCCCACCCACTGTCCAGTCCCTTTCATGTCTGATGAGTTGTCTTCGGGGATGGTTCCTGTCCTGTGCCAACAGAAGGTTTGGGGGCCATGACCGCCGGGATTCCTCTAGTCTCACTCAGACCATTAAGTATGGTCTTTTTGTGAGAATTTGGGGTCTGCATCCCACTGATCTCCTGCTCCGTCAGGGGTTCTCTGTTGTGCTCCCTGTCAGGGCAGTCATCGATTGTGGCCGGGCACCAACTAGTTCTTCTGGTCTCAGGATGATGTAGGTCTCTGGTTCATGTGGCCCTTTCTGTCTCTTGGGCTCATAGTTGTCGTGTGACCTTGGTGTTCTTCATTCTCCCTTGCTCCAGGTGGGTTGAGACCAATTGATGCATCTTAGATGGCCTCTTGTTAGCATTTAAGACCCCAGACGCCACATTTCAAAGTGGGATGCAGAATGTTTTCATAATAGAATTATTTTGGCAATTGACTTAGAAGTCCCCTTAAACCATGGTCCCCAAACCCCCACTCTTGCTCCGCTGACCTTTGAAGCATTCAGTTTATCCCGGAAACTTCTTTGCTTTTGGTCCAGTCCAATTGAGCTGACCTTCCATGTATTGAGTGTTGTCCTTCCCTTCACCTAAAGCAGTTCTTATCTACTAATTAATCAATAAGAAACCCTCTCCCTCCCTCCCTCCCTCCCCCCCCATAACCACAAAAGTATGTGTTCTTCTCAGTTTATACTATTTCTCAAAATCTTATAATAGTGGTGTTATACAATATTTGTCCTTTTGCCTCTGATTAATTTCGCTCAGCATAATGCCTTCCAGGTTCCTCCATGTTATGAAATGTTTCACAGATTCGTCACTGTTCTTTATCGATGCGTAGTATTCCATTGTGTGAATATACCACAATTTATTTACCCATTCATCCGTTGATGGACACCTTGGTTGCTTCCAGCATTTTGCTGTTGTAAACAGAGCTGCAATAAACATGGGTGTGCATGTATCTGTTTGTGTGAAGGCTCTTGTATCTCTAGGGTATATTCCGAGGAGTGGGATTTCTGGGTTGTATGGTAGTTCTATTTCTAACTGTTTAAGATAACGCCAGATAGATTTCCAAAGTGGTTGTACCATTTTACATTCCCACCAGCAGTGTATAAGAGTTCCAATCTCTCCGCAGCCTCTCCAACATTTATTCTTTTGTGTGTTTTGGATTAATGCCAGCCTTGTTGGAATGAGATGTAATCTCATCGTAGTTTGAATTTGCATTGCTCTAATGGCTAATGATCGAGAGCATTTTCTCATGTATCTGTTAGCTGCCTGAATATCTTCTTTAGTGAAGTGTGTGTTCATATCCTTTGCCCACTTCTTGATTGGGTTGTTTGTCTTTTTGTGGTTGAGTTTTGACAGAATCATATAGATTTTAGAGATCAGGCACTGGTCGGAGATGTCATAGCTGAAAATTCTTTCCCAGTCTGTAGGTGGTCTTTTTACTCTTTCGATGAAGTCTTTAGATGAGCATAGGTGTTTGATTTTTAGGAGCTCCCAGTTATCGGGTTTCTCTTTGTCATTTTTGGTACTGTTTTGTATTCTGTTTATGCCTTGTATTAGGGCTCCTAGGGTTGTCCCTATTTTTTCTTCGATGATCTTTATCGTTTTAGTCTTTATGTTTAGGTCTTTGATCCACTTGGAGTTAGTTTTTGTGCATGGTGTGAGGTATGGGTCCTGTTTCATTTTTTTGCAAATGGATATCCAGTTATGCCAGCACCATTTGTTAAAAAGACTAATTTTCCCCAATTAACTGACACTGGGCCTTTGTCAAATATCAGGGGCTGATACGTGGATGGATTTATATCTGGGTTCTCAATTCTGTTCCATTGGTCTATGTGCCTGTTGTTGTACCAGTACCAGGCTGTTTTGACTACTGTGGCTGTATAATAGCTTCTGAAATCAGGTAGAGTAAGGCCTCCCACTTTCTTCTTCTTTTTCAGTAATACTTTGCTTATCCGGGGCTTCTTTCCCTTCCATATGAAATTGGTGATTTGTTTCTCTATCACCTTAAAAAATGACATTGGAATTTGGATCGGAAGTGCGTTATATGTATAGATGGCTTTTGGTAGAATAGACATTTTTACTATGTTAAGTCTTCCTATCCATGAGCAAGGTATGTTTTTCCACTTTAGTATATCCTTTTTAATTTCTTGTGGTAGAGCTATGTAGTTTTCTTTGTGTAGGTCTTTCACATCCTTGGTAAGATTCATTCCTAAGTATTTTATCTTCTTGGGGGCTACTGTGAATGGTATTGATTTGGTTAGTTCCTCTTCGGTGTTCTTTTTGTTGATGTAGAGGAATCCAAGTGATTTTTGTATGTTTATTTTATAACCTGAGACTCTGCCAAACTCTTCTATTAGTTTCAGTAGTTTTCTGGAGGATTCTTTAGGGTTTTCTGTGTATAAGATCATGTCATCTGCAAATAGAGATAATTTGACTTCCTCCTTGCCAATCCGGATGCCTTTTATTTCTTTGTCTAGCCTAATTGCCTTGGCTAGGACTTCTAGCACGATGTTGAATAAGAGCGGTGATAAAGGGCATCCTTGTCTGGTTCCAGTTCTCAAGGGAAATGCTTTCTGCTTCTCTCCATTTAGAGTGATATTGGCTGTTGGCTTTGCATAGATGCCCTTTATTATGTTGAGGAATTTTCCTTCAATTCCTATCTTGGTGAGAGTTTTTATCATAAATGGATGTTGGACTTTGTCAAATGCCTTTTCTGCATCAATTGATAAGATCATGTGTTTTTTTGTCTTTTGTTTTATTTATGTGATGGATTACATTAATGGTTTTTCTGATATTAAACCAGCCTTGCATACCTGGTATAAATCCCACTTGATCAGGGTGAATTATTTTTTTGATATGTTGTTGAATTCTATTGGCTAGAATTTCGTTGAGGATTTTTGCATCTCTGTTCATGAGGGATATAGGTCTGTAATTTTCTTCTTTTGTAATGTCTTTACCTGGTTTTGGTATCAGGGAGATGGTGGCTTCATAGAATGAGTTAGGTAGTATTCCGTCATTTTCTATGCTTTGAAATACCTTCAGTAGTAGTGGTGTTAACTCTTCTGTGAAAGTTTGGTAGAACTCTGCAGTGAAGCCGTCCTGGCCAGGGCTTTTTTTTGTTGGGAGTTTTTTGATTACCATTTCAATCTCTTTTTTTGTTATGGGTCTATTTAGTTGTTCTACTTCTGAATGTGTTAGTTTAGGTAGGTAGTGTTTTTCCAGGAATTCATCCATTTCTTCTAGGTTTGCAAATTTGTTAGAGTACAATTTTTCATAATAATCTGATATTATTCTTTTAATTTCAGTTGGTTCTGTTGTGATGTGGTCCTTCTCGTTTCTTATTCGGGTTATTTGTTTCCTTTCCTGTATTTCTTTAGTCAGTCTAGCCAATGGTTTATCAATTTTGTTAATTTTTTCAAAGAACCAGCTTTTGGCTTTGTTAATTCTTTTGATTGTTTTTCTGTTCTCTAATTCATTTAGTTCAGCTCTGATTTTTATTATTTGTTTTCTTCTGGTGCCTGATGGATTCTTTTGTTGCTCACTTTCTATTTGTTCAAGTTGTAGGGACAGTTCTCTGATTTTGGCTCTTTCTTCTTTTTGTATGTGTGCATTTATTGATATAAATTGGCCTCTGAGCACTGCTTTTGCTGTGTCCCAGAGGTTTTGATAGGAAGTATTTTCATTCTCGTTGCATTCTATGAATTTCCTTATTCCTTCCTTGATGTCTTCTATAACCCAGTCTTTTTTCAGGAGGGTATTGTTCAGTTTCCAATTATTTGATTTTTTTTCCCTAGTTTTTCTGTTATTGATCTCTAGTTTTATTGCCTTGTGGTCTGAGAAGATGCTTTGTAATATTTCGATGTTTTGGATTCTGCAAAGGTTTGTTTTATGACCTAGTATGTGGTCTATTCTAGAGAATGTTCCATGTGCGCTGGAAAAAAAAGTATACTTTGCATCAGTTGGGTGGAGAGTTCTGTATAAGTCAATGAGGTCAAGTTGGTTGATTGTTGTAATTAGGTCTTCCGTGTCTCTATTGAGCTTCTTACTGGATACCCTGTCCTTCTCCGAAAGTGGTGTGTTGAAGTCTCCTAGTATAATTGTGGAGGTGTCTGTCTCACTTTTCCGTTCTGTTAAAATTTGATTTATGTATCTTGCAGCCCTGTCATTGGGTGCATAAATATTTAATATGGTTATGTGTTCCTGATCAATTGTCCCTTTTATCATTATGTAGTGTCCTTCTTTATCCTTTGTGGTGGATTTAAGTTTAAAGTCTATTTTGTCAGAAATTAATATTGCTACTCCTCTTCTTTTTTGCTCATTGCTTGATATATTTTTTTCCATCCTTTGAGTTTTAGTTTGTTTGTGTCTCTAAGTCTAAGGTGTGTCTCTTGTAGGCAGCATATTGATGGATCGTGTTTCTTTATCCAGTCCGAAACTCTCTGTTTCTTTATTGGTGCATTTAGTCCATTTACATTCAGCGTAATTATAGATAGATAAGTGTTTAGTGTTGTCATTTTGATGCCTTTTTATGTGTGTTGTTGACAATTTCATTTTTCCACATACTTTTTTGTGCTGAGGCGTTTTTCTTAGTAAATTGTGAGATCCGCATTTTTGTAGTGTTTGACTTTATGTTTGTTGAGTCGTTACGTTTTTCTTGGGTTTTATCTTGAGTTACGGAGTTGTTATACCTCTTTGTGGTTACCTTATTGTTTACCCCTATTTTTCTAAGTAAAAACCTAAGTTGTATTGTTCTATATTGCCTTGTATCACTCTCCACGTGGCAGTTCTATGCCTCCTGTATTTAGTCCCTCTTTTTGATTATTGTGATCTTTTATATATTGACTTCAGTGATTCCCTGTTATGAGTATATATTTTTTTTAATTAATCTTAATTTGTTTTTGTGGTTTCCCTATTTGAGTTTATATCAGGATGTTCTGTTTTGTTACCTTGTGTTGTGCTGGTATCTGATATTATTGGTTCTCTGACCAAACAATATCCTTTAGTATTTCTTGTAGCTTTGATTTGGTTTTTGCAAATTCTCTAAACTTGTGTTTATCTGTAAATATCTTAATTTTGCCTTCATATTTCAGAGAGAGTTTTGCTGGATATATGATCCTTGGCTGGCAGTTTTTCTCCTTCAGTGCTCTGTATATGTCGTCCCATTCCCTTCTTGTCTTCATGGCTTCTGCTGAGTAGTCTGAACTTATTCTTATTGATTCTCCCTTGAAGGAAACCTTTCTTTTCTCCCAGGCTGCTTTTAAAATTTTCTCTTTATCTTTGGTTTTGGCGAGTTTGATGATAATATGTCTAGGTGTTTTTCTTTTTGGATCAATCTTAAATGGGGTTCGATGAGCATCTTGGATAGATATCCTTTCGTCTTTCATGATGTCAGGGAAGTTTTCTGTCAGGAGTTCTTCAACTATTTTCTCTGTGTTTTCTGTCCCCTCTCCCTGTTCTGGGACTCCAATCACACGCAAGTTATCCTTCTTGATAGAGTCCCACATGATCCTTACGGTTTCTTCATTTTTTTAAATTCTTTCATCTGATTTTTTTATTCAGCTATGTTAGTGTGAATTCGCTGGTCCTCCAGATGTCCCAGTCTGCATTCTAATTGCTTGAGTCTGCTCCTCTGACTTCTTATTGCGTTGTCTAATTCTGTAATTTTATTGTTAATCTTTTGGATTTCTACATGCTGTCTCTCTATGGATTCTTGCAACTTATTAATTTTTCCACTATGTTCTTGAATAATCTTTTTGGGTCCTTCAAGAGTTTTATCAGTGTGTTCCTTGGCTTTTTCTGCAGTTTGCCTTATTTCGTTTCCTGTGTCTTGAAGCATTCTGTATATGAGTTTTTTATATTCTGTATCTGATAATTCCAGGATTCTATCTTCACTTGGGAAAGATTTTGATTCTTTTGTTTGGGGGGTTGTAGAAGCTGTCATGGTCTGCTTCTTTATGTGGTTTGATATGGACTCCTGTCTCCGAGCCATCACTGGGAAACTTGTTTTTCCAGAAAATCCACTAAAAAAAATGCAGTCAGATCCCTATCAGAATTGCCTTTGGATTATAACCGCCACCTTGTTCCCTGTAAGGATGAAAGTCTGAGATTTGGATCATATATGCTTGGCTGTAGCTGGTTCAGTGTTTTCAGTCCAATTAGGGGTGGATTTTTGGTCCCTTGGTCTTTTGTTGTTGTTGTTGTTGTTGTTCCTTCTCTCAGGCCGAAAGAGTGGGTTAGGAAAAGACCAAAAGAAAAAAAAAGGGGGGAAAGCAAAGCTGCCGCAGAGCCAGAGCCGTTCTCCCTCTGGCTCAGGCAATTCCAATGTTAATGAAGCCACCTGGGGAGGGTGGCGGAGGGATCAGCGAGATAGGAGAGTAGCACCTCAGAATATAGCCAGAGTTGCTTGTCTTGCTTGGAATGATTATTATATCTGACATTCCCGCAGGGCGTGTTGCCTATATGTGCTGGCTGTGTGGAGATTGCCCCCGGGGGTCTGGCCCTCTGAAGCCACCCGCTGCCAGTCCAAATCCTAGTGTCAAGGTTCCCCTGCTGGGATGCTTTACTCCCGGCTCCAAAATCAGTCGCTGCCTCCCGGGGACTTCTCGTCCTGCCAGCCGCGTCGCTGCGCCACCTCCGCGGACTGGTTGGGCCCCCTCCCGGAGTTAGTTCAGGGGAGTGGAACAGCTCTGTGTGCTTGTGCCGTTCCAGCGCCCAGTCAAAATCCCGGTGGCACGGTTCCCCGGCTGGGACGCTGCTCTCCCAGCTCCCAGACCAGTCACTGTCTCCCGGGAACTTCTCCCCCTGGCTGCGTTGCCACGCGGCCCACGTGAACCGGCTGGGCCCCCTCCCGGGGTGAGTTCAGGGGGATAGGGCTGGGCCCCTTGTTTGCGCTGTCACCTCCCCTGGGCTCTGCCCTAAATTGGGCACCAAAGGTTACCTGACTGGGACGCTGGCTCCAGGCTCCAAAAACAATCGCTGCTTCCCCATATTTGTTCATTTTCCATCTCTAAATCTGTGTTTGTTGTTCAGGGTTCATAGATTGTTATGTACTTGATCGATTCACTTGTTTTTCCGAGTCTTTGTTGCAAGAGGGATCCGAGGTAGCGTCTACCTAGTCCGCCATCTTGGCCCCGCTCGGTATGTGGAATTTTCAGACTGGTTTCTTGCACTTCTTTCCTTTCCTTGTCTTTCTGTGTTAGGTAGGACTTCCCGTGTGATGTCGTATAGCAGTGGGGAGCAGGAACATCTTTGCCTTGTTTCTGATCTTAGGGGAACATCATCTAGCTTCTCACCATTAAGTGTGACGTCAGCTGTAGGTTTTTGTAGGTGTTCTTTATTAAGTGGAGGACGAGCCTTCTCTATTCCTAGTTTGCTGGGAGTTTTTTTTTTTTTTTTAAATCATAAATGGGTGATGATTTTAGACCACTTTTAAAATATAAATTTCCTTAGGATTCCTAAAGGTGACAACCTGTATAAAATACAGCCAAGCTTTGGTTGACAAAAGCCTGATGAATGAAAACCCTTGATGAAATGGAATTATTTGGAGGTGATCATGTGTAGGGAAGAATGAGACAAGTCACAAGGTAACCAGGACAACTCAGGTAATTGCCAAATCCATCCCGATGGTTTCCTTTGTAACACTCATTGAACATTTTCTTGAACGTGGCAGGCACTGGGTTTTCCATGCATCGTGTGTGTAAGGGAAGTCCCAATGGAACATTAAAAGCCCACGAGGACTTACCCTTATCCCAGCCTGCATATCCTGGCTGCAGGCTCCTCTCCAACCCTCTGGGTGGGACCTGGAGGCTACCTCTCCTAGTCAAGAGGTATTTCCAGTCTTTAAAATCCAGCCATTGTTCACAGGCTAAGTTTCCTGTTCAAAGAGTGTGCAGTGACCTATTTCCCCAAAATACATATCCCACCAGGATCAGATTTTCCCGGGGCTGGCCAGCCACTCCTCTCAGACGGGCAGTTCCTAACAAACTTGGAAAGAAACACAAAGATCTCCCTCCGTCTTCCACTTCCTCCACCACAGTTAGTCATAACCCCAGTAGAGGTCAGCCGGAAGCTGTCCAGTCTCCAGCCCAGCCCAGTGCAGAGTAGGTGTGTCAAAGAGGACAGAACCATCATTTACATCCCCCCCACCATCCTTTCCACCATGTATTGCATGCCATTTTCTCAGTGGAGCCCCACAATAAAACCGAAAAACCAAACCCAGTGCCGTCGAGTTGATTCGGACTCCTAACAACCCTATAGGACAGACTAGAACTGCCCCATAGAGTTTCCAGGGAGCACCTGGCAGACTTGAACTACCGACCCTTTCGTTAGCAGCCGTAGCACTTAACCACTACGGCACCAGGGAGCCCCAGAATAGGCAAATTAAAATGTCAGGGTGTGGGTCATCATTTCTCCCCTGGATTATCGCAGCAGACTCCCTGCTTCTGTCCTTGCCCCTGGCAAATCTGTTCTGAACTCGGAGACCAGAGGGGTCCTGTTAAATGGCACGTTAGAGCCTGCCACTCCTCTGCTCAGAACCATCCAACGACCCCACTTCAATCAGAGGTAAAGCCCAAGCCTTACAGTGGCTAAAGGCTCTGCATGATCGACGCTCTACTACCCCAGTCCCTCATGTAGCTGATTTCTTTTGTGTTAATGTCAGGGATTTTGGTTGAGGTATATTTTGTAGACTGCAGTTACCCAGGATTGCTGATTACCTGTAGGCTTCATATAATGGTTGATATTTTTGTGTATATAACCTTTCTGAAAAATAATTTATTTTTTTTGCTGTTGAGAATATACATAGCGAAAACATAAACCAATTCAAGTTTCTACATGTACAATTCAGTGTCATTGATTACGTTCTTCAAGTTGTGCAGCCATTCTCACCCTCCTTTACTGAGTTGTTCCTCCTGCATTAACATCAGCTCGCTGGTTTCTAATATTCCTATCCAATCTTTTGAGTTGCTATTATCAGCTTGATCCCATGTAGATCCATCTTAAAAGAGCATAATGCTCTAGGCAGACATTCTTTAGTAGTTAAGCTAAATTACTGTTTGGTTTTCAGAAGATGTCAGGGGATATTTTTGGTTTAAGGTTTAAAGATTATCTTAGAGCAATAGATTTGGGGGTTTATCCAGCCTCCATGGATCCAGAAATTCTGGATTCCATGAGAATTTGAAATTATGTTCTGCATTTTCTCCCTTTTGATCAGGCTTCTTCTATAGTATCTTTGATCAAAATGTTCAATAATGGTCACGTAGCTGATTTCTTACTAGTCTCTCCCTTACTTACTCCGTCTGAGCCACAGTGATCTTCTTGCTGTTCCTGAAACTCACCAGGCATACTCCCACCTCGGGACTTTGCCCTTATTTTCCCTCTCTCTGGAACTCTCCCCTCAGATATCCTCACGGCTCACTCCCTCATCTCCTTCAAGTCTTTGTGCAAATGTCACCTTCTCAATAACATGTATGGTACTAGTTAAAACGGCAGACTGCTCTCTTCCCCTATATTATTCTCCCTCCTCACCCTGTTCTGTTTTTACCATAGAATTTATCACCTTCTATCAAAAAAAAAAAAAATTTTTTTTAATTTTTTTAATCATCCCATGGAAACCCTGGTGGTGTAGTGCTTAAGTGGTATGGCTGCTAACCAAAAGGGTCAGCAGTTCAAATGCGCCAGGCGCTCCTTGGAAACTCTATGGGGCAGTTCTACTCTGTCCTATAGGGTCACTATGAGTCAATATCGACTCGACGGCACTGGGTTTGGGGTTTTTTTATCATCCCACATCATTTATATATTTATTATGTTTATTGTTTATCTCTCTTTCAGTAGAATATAAGCTCTAAGAGGGCAGGATTTCTGTATTTTTTTGTCTATTTTGTTCACTGATGTATCTCAGATGTCTAGAACAGTGCAGGGCACAGAGTAAAAAAAAAAAAAAAAAAACCAAACCCATTACCGTCGAGTCGATTCCAACTCATAGAGACCCTATAGGACAGGGTAGAACCGCCCCATAGGGTTTCCAAGGAAGCACCTGGTGGATTCGAACGGCTAAGCCTTTTGATTATCATTGGTAGCTCTTAACCACTACGCCACCGTGGCATAGAGTAGGAACTGAATAAACATTTGTTCAGTGAATTACATTTCATTTTAAAGATGAAGAATCTGAGATGCAGAGAGGCTAAATGGCCTGCTCAAAATCACAAATGTTAGTGAGGCAACCCGGAATAGAGATCGGTTTCCCCCATGTCAGAACCCACACCGACCTTCTAATCCTGGCTTCTCTGTCATTGACAAGTGGAATTGTGGGAGAAAGTTCTAGGGAGTTCTCTCTAGAGAGAGCTGCTTTTGGGCTTTGCTAGCTTTACTTGTTCATCAAGATCAAGAAAGCCATTTAAAAACTCTAAAATGTGGATTTTTTCAGTTTCTTTTGGAAATCGTCGTCTTATTGGGATGATTTTATGTACATATGTTGATACTTGCAAAATAAACTTGAAACAAGGAATTTTTGTTGCTGGTAGTGGAGGAGGAGAGAGAGGTGTGGTTGAGGAGGAGGAATATAGAAACATCAGCTTAATCATGTGAACTGCTCTAATAATAAAGCTGGTAGCTCCTTTCTGACAGAGAGCCTCGGGAAACTGAATAGGAGATAACTTTCCTTTTAAGAGACAGTTTTGCTGAGTCATTGTCCATCTCTGAATTCCCTCTCTCTTCCTTCCCACTCAGACTGCTGATTTCATTTCTAATTTATCTAAGGGGGTTTATGAGTCATCGTTGACATTGCAATTTCTTTAAGGCCCTCTACTTCTAAACACTGTATTATTTCAGTTATTTATTGATGTATAACAAACTACCCTAAAACCTACTGGGTTGAAACAACAACCATTTATTTGCTCACCATTCTGTAGGTCAGGAATTCAGGCAGGATTCAGTGGGGTGGTCTTTTGTTCCAAGTGGTGTCAGCTGGGATCATTCATTTGACTGCATTCAGTTGGTGGCTGGCTTAGCTGGAAACTTGGCTCTGTGCACACCTCTGACACCTCAGTGCTCTCACCATGGCCTCTCTCCAGGCATTTGAGCTCCCTCTCAGCATGGTGGTCTTAAGGTTTATCCTTGAAAGTTGCAAAACAGTGGTATTTCTACTATATTCTTTTGGTCAAAATAAGAAACAGAGCCAGCCTATATTCAAAGGGAAGGAATATTTCTCATTGGGAGGAGTAGCAAAGAATTCAGTTATAACCCTATTTAATTAATTAAATAACCAAATATAGATGATTTGTTCCCACTTTCGCCTGTGCTTCATCTCACTTCTCTGAAAAATAAATGAGGTATTCAAGGAGCCTTGATCCCATGAGCACCTAATATATGCATCTCCGTTATTTATGAACGCTCCCACTTCAGTCAAGCACTCACTTTAGGAATTTCTCTGCATCCAACTCTGTTCCTGCTTGGAACCACTCTGTCTTGCCATGGAAGTTACTCCCCAAATTCCAGATCCCCATCACCATGAATCCCTACCTCACAGGCAGACCATCCCCCATATCCATTGTGTCTGCTTTTTCTGGGACCTTGTGGCCCTAGGACATCCTTCTAAATGGTATAATTATTGCAGGATACAAGGAAGGAGAAAATCTGGTTCCCACTGGCTGAAGTTCTAATTTTGACATTGGAATTAATTTCCCCATAGGAAATTGTTGGCTCTGCCAAGTGAGACATTTGGGTGAGCCCGGCAGCAGTTAATTTCAAGATGGAAATGCTACATCTGGGACTGAGCCCAAGCAGGACCAGAGGGCACAAGTTAACTGCATAAGCAGATAGTTCAGTCCCCCATGTCACACATGTGGTTGTACCGGCACCGCTCCCTAAGCTCACAACTATGGCCATATGTGGGATTTCATAAGAGCAGCTGAAGAAAGAGGAAGAAGCCTTAGCTTGGTTTACATTTGAGTTGGCTCAGTGTGTGGGTTCAAGCCTAAAATGGACAGCTACTACATTACAGCCAAACTCAGGGTTGGCCTTGAAAGAAAGTGGGGAGGGGAAATCTTCCCAGTGGGCGGAACTGCAAGTAGTGTACCTGGTCTTTCGCTTTGTGTGGAAAGAGAAGTGGTCCAATATGACAAAATATGTGTATTCATGGGCAGTGGCCAATAACTTGGCAGACTGGCTATGGGCCTAGAAGGAAAATGACTGGAAGATTGGAGACAAGGAGGTATGGGGTAGAGGCTGGCAGATGGACCTATGGAAGTAGGCATAAAGTGTGAAGATTTTTGTATCACATGTTAAAAGTCCACCAGAAAGCATCCATCACAGAAGAGGCATTGAACAACCAAGTAGACCAAATTCCTGGCTAGTTGACATTAACCAACCTCCAACATTAACCCTCCAGAGCTGGCATGATGTATTATTGGCTGGATCCGTGAATGGAGTGGCCATGGTGACAGAGAGGGATATTACACATAGATCCAACTGCATGAACTTCCATGTAACAAACCTGGTGTAACTATTGTCCCCTCTGAATGTCCATTCTGCCAGCAACAGAGACCAAAACTGAGCCCCTGATATGGCACTAATCTTTGAGGAGATCAATTGATCACTTGATGGCAAATTGTTTTCACAGCAATAGACAACCCATTCTGGGTTTGAATTTGTTTTTCATGCCGGCAGAGCCTCATGCAGTACCATTATTCAGTGGCTTATGGTGAAGTTGTCCACAGGCATGAGATCCCACACAATAGAATATCTGATCAAGATAAGCACTTCAGAGTGACAGACCTGCCCGAGTGGGCCCATGATCAGATTTTAAGGGGCCATCGATCGTAACTCACACCCCCATTTCAGAGATATTAAAATGTGAAACAATTTAGCATCTTTCAGGGTTGACCTTACCATTCCCCTGGGTTTCTTCTGGGCTTAAGAAGCTCAGATGATCTCATGGCCTCTGAGATGGGGCATCTTAACTATGGTTTGTGTGACTCAGCGCTGGTCTTTAATGTGCAGCTTTGTCCTGCTTGGTCTTTGGTGATGGCCTCCTTCCTCAGTGGCCTAAGATTACAACTAGTGAAATCCATGGTCTGTCTCTTGGCCTGACCTGTGCCTAGGGGTCCTTGGGAGTCGTGGCCCTCATCCCAGCTCTGGCAGATCCCTTGGGGCTCTGTCTGTGACTTTGGCCCTATGATGCAGGCCCCTGCGTCTAGAACTGCCCAGGCGAGCCCTTTAGGCAGCCCTTTCAGCTGTCATCTGTAAACCCACCAGGGCCCTCTCTCTTCTAGACCCACTCTGCCACCCTTTCTATCCCAGGTGGTGATTCCATGTTGACATGGAATGCTTGGAAATTTCCCTTCCTCTCAGAACTCCTGGTAAGAAGTAGGGCTTCCTTCAGACCCGAGAACCTGAGTCCCTACTTCCTCTTTTCAGAGTTTCAATATTCGGAGGGGACAGGGCCAGAACTGCCACTCAGAAACACTCGCCTGCATCTAACTTTCTTACCCGTCTCCAGCCTTTATCCTTCCTGTGTTTATTTCTTTGGGTATGAAAATTGCTTTTACATATCATATCAATAACCAATTTGAAAATATCATGGGAAAAAAAAATTCTACTTACCACGGGGGGAAAAAAAAACCCGTTGCCATCAAGTCAGTTGCAACTGATAGTGACCTATAGGACAGAGTAGAACTGCCCCATAGAGTTTCCAAGGAGTGCCTGGCAGATTCAAACTGACGACCTTTGCTTAGCAGCTGCAGCACTTAGCTACTATGCCACCAGTGTTTCTGTGTTTGCCATGGCAACTAGAACTGTGTATTACCAAGTAGCCAATTTAGAAAGGACAAGCATAAGGAAAATTTCAAACTGTATTGAGAGACAGAGAAGACTTGACTAAATGGAGAGACATTTTATATTTGTAGTTGAGAAGTCAATATTGAAAAGATGTCAATTCTCAAACCAATCTAGAAATGTAGTGTAAATCCCAAATTATTAACATTTTTGTCAGAACTTGCCAAATTAGTCTTTTAAGAGAATATTTAATTTCAAAAGCTCAGTATATAAAAAAAACCACAAATGTGTCATAAAATCTTTCCTTCAGAAGTAATCACTCCTTATAGGTTGGACTATACTCTTACACACACACGTATCTTTTTTTTTTTGTTAACCTAAATGAATCATTTTTCTCATTGTGTGCTGCAATTTTTCTCACTTATCAGTATGTCTTAGACATCTTTCCAAGCTATTAATACGCAACTATCCATTCCTCTTAACCAGGGCAAATATTTGAAGGAGGGTTGCCCCATCATCCATTTATCCATCTCCCTGTTAATGGATATTTGGGTTGTTTCCAGTGCCTTTGCTAAAATAAACATTGTTATACATATATCTTTACACATTTACACTAGCATTTCTGGAGGATCAATTCCTAAGAGTGCTATTGCTGGGTCATAGGGTGTATACAGGTAACAATTCGATCGATGCCATCAAGCTAGTCTGCAAAAATCTTGCGCCTATTTACATTTCCTCAAGACAGACCATTTTCTCATACTTTTTTCAACACTGGGTGCTATCAATCTTTTTAAAATTTTGCCCATCTCGTAAGCAAATACTGCTTCCTGTTGGTGTTGCCCATTTTCTTGATCACTAGCAGAATGGAGCTTCTTCTCATAGTTTTTGTGGCCATTTTGTGTTTCTTCTTTCATGATTCAACTATTTATGTCCTTTGATCATTTTAAAATTGTGT
This sequence comes from Loxodonta africana, assembly GCF_030014295.1. Lineage (NCBI taxonomy): Eukaryota > Metazoa > Chordata > Mammalia > Proboscidea > Elephantidae > Loxodonta > Loxodonta africana. The sequence goes on from NC_087368.1 coordinate 567,948, forward strand.
TTTGTTCTTTTTTATTAATTTGTAGGAACTCCATAATATATCTCACCCGTTGTCTAGTACGTATATTGCAGCTGTTTTCACTTCATCTATTTTTCTCTCTTTTTTTGGTTGTTCTTGTTATGACAAAGCTTTTAACTTTATGTAAGAGAATCTGTTAGATTCTCCTTTTAGTACCTCTGATTTGCATCATACTGAGAAATTCCTCCTCAACCCACAACCTTAAATGCATCATCCTATATTTTCTTCTCGTGCATTTAATTCACTTGTGTGAGGTTATTATGGTGTGAGGTTGAGAGCTAACTTACATTTTCTTCCATATCTGTAACTGACAGTTTTAAGATTCCGTATTGAAAAATCCATCCACTTCCCACAGATCTGAAATGTTCCCCTCCCCACATACCAAGTTCCCATATACAACTTGGGTCCAGTTCTAGACTTTCCTATTCTATTTAGTTAGTCTGTTTGTATATTCCTATACCAGCCCCATATTACAGGGTCTGAATACCTTTACATATTTTCAAAAGCAGTTGACAAAGTGAATCTAAAGCTACTTTGGTGAGTAAACAAATGAGAATAGCAAAAAGAAATAAGACAAAGGTAGTGGGTGATGAATTGTGCCATAAAATGTCTCTAATTAGGAGGCTGTGATACTAGTGAAGGGACGAAAAGACAGATTAATAGAACAGAATAACAAGTCTATATCTTTACCTATTTACATGAGCTTAGCATATTATAGGAAACCCTGGTGGCATAGTGGTTAGGAACTATAGTTGCGAACCAGTAGGTTGGTGGTTTGAATCCACCAGGCGCTCCTTAGAAACTCTATGGGGCAATTTTACTTGGTCTTATACAGTTGCTATGAGTCGGAATTGACTTGACGGCAGTGGGTTTTTTTTTTTTTTCGGTTTTATCATATTATAAAAGTCTCAAAGAAATAGGGGAAGTATGAATTATTAAAATAAAAGGATAGTCTTCGGATAATTAGTTGTATTTTAGGAAAAAATAGAATTAAATCTCTACTTCACACATTGTTAAAATAAATAGGTGGATTAAAGACAAATTAAAAGATTAAAGAATAATAGAAGAAAACATAGAATATTTTTATAATTTGAGACAAAAGCAGAAAAACCATAATAGAAATTATTCATATATTTAACTCCATAAATGTAAATTTCTGTATAGCAAATGACAACAACAACAAAACAAAATTAAAATGCAAATACCAACTAGACGGGGAGGGTTTGCTTTGTATAATAGACAAAAACTTAGTATTCTAGAAGTGTACAGGGCTCTTTCAAATCAATAAAGAGATAAACAAGCCAATAAAAGAGTACGAACAAGCACTTTCCAAAAAAAAAGAAATACAAATCACCAACAAAGATCTGAAATGATTTTCAACCTCCCTCATAATGAAAGAATGCATATCTAACAATATTTTTCACTTGCGAAGTTTGGCAAAGGTTTTAAAAACAATGATAAGAAGAATAATATTATGGAGTGTTGCTGTAGATGTGAAAAAAGAGGGACTTTCATGTATTGTTGATGAGAAGGTAAACAGTGAAGCATTTTTGCAGAGCAAGTTGCCAACTAACTGACTAAATAAATGAATAAACCTAAAGTCGGATCCAGTAATGCTGCATGCAGAAACTTAAAGTCTACTGTAATGCTAGCACAGCACACAAGGATGTAAGTCCCAGGTCTTTCATTGCAGTCTCACCTAAATTATCTATAAAGATAATCACGCAATAGGCTAACTCCAGGGCATTTAAATCATTGAGCCCTAAAAACCACAAAGTGTGCAACACTAATACAGTCCATTTAGATTGGTTTGCACCAAGCTTAGTTTGATTCTTTCCCAATATCTTCAATTGTTCAAAAATTCTTGATGTCTCATATTTATTACACAGTCATACATATATGTAGACTTAGACACATACGGAAGCCCTGGTGGCCCAGTGGTTAAGAGCAATGGTTGCTAACCAAAAGGTTGGCAGTTTGAATCCACCAGGTACTCCTTGGAAACCCTATGGGGCAGTTCTGCTCTGTCCTATAGGATTGCTGAGTCAGAATCAACTTGAGGGCAACGAGTTTGGTTTTTGTTTAGACACATACACACACTCATGCCTACAAACACATGAAAGAGTCCAAAAGGATATATATCAAAAAATTTTGTGACAAGACTACTGTCTTCCATCACCACTGCCCTGGCTGAGCCGGGTAGGAGGAGAAACCAAGAATCAGGAAGAAGCTCTTGTGTGTGGTGCTTTTCTGTGTTAAGCGGATGGAAAAGAGCTTTAACTCAAGGTCCTCCCCAAGGCCTTGTTCTTTTAGCATGGTAAGATCAAAGTGCTGCTGGAGTTGGCTTGTACTGGCTCTCAAGTGTATATTATTAACTTTCCAGGAATTTCGTGAGTCTGTTGATAAACACCAGTTACCAGTTGCCAGCCGGGTTGACTCCAACTCATGGTGACCCCATGTGTGTCAGAGCAGAACTGTGCTCCACAGGGTTTTCAGTCGCTGACATTTTGGAGGTAGATTGCCAGGCCTTTCTTGAGAGGCACCTCTGGGTATACTGGAACCTCTAAACTTTTGGTTAGGAGTTGAGTTTGTTAACAGTTTGCACTACCCAGGGACTCCTTGGTAAACAAACATTATTGAAAAATCACATATGTAAACTTATAATTTAATAAATTATTTTAAAAGCAAAGGTTAATCAGCCCTCAAAATGCATCGCTTCCAGTTATGATTTACTGCATTTTACTATTACGTCTGCTCTTGAGATTACTTCCATCTGTTGTATCTTGGTGATGGATATGGGCTGTATTGCTGTGCTGCTGTGCGTCTCTCCCAACTCTGTGATCATGACATCACGTTGGTAGCTTGAAATTCGCCGTGGCGGGAGTATTTACACCATGAGAATTAGCAGGCAGCGCAAATCAATACCTTTTTTTCTTTACACGGAGCTGGTTGTTAAACATTTAACAGCACACCACTGGGTCAGTCACTCTACTAGGAACAATATGTACATTTTCTGTATTAACTGTAGTGAACTGTGTATTATCAATGGGGGCTTGTTGTTTTACATGTATTTTAACAAAAGGAGAAATGCCAGTCAGACCTCCGTACCTAGAAGTAGAATAAATGGGTGAGAAAGAAAATGTGTTCCACAATCACAGTACATGAAGTTAAAAGGGTTTCTCTGGGGCCGAGGGTGGCTGCATATGTTGAAGGACACAGGATGCGGAGTTCGTGGCTTTGACAAGATTGAAAATCACGGCGGCTCCAGAAACTGATGTGCAATTTCAATTCACTGGCACTAAAACCATACCTCAAGTCTTCTACTCTCACCAGTAAAATGAATTGTGTGCTGGTCACGGACTGGTCATTGCTTTGCTTCTCCTCTACTTCAACTTAAGGTCTGAAAAAAACTCCAGCTGTGAAAGCAACATATTCTAAACTGTCTGACCCTCAACTAGTATGTTTTCACACCTGGAGAAGCTCATGTCAACTCATCATGTGGTTCTCCATCTGTACAATAAATGACCAACCTGGGGGAAAAAGGAGCTTCCCTGTGGCAATGTACTTAAAAGAGTTACCAGATTTAAGGGTGTTATTTTTCTTTTATAAATAAATAATGTTCCAAACTTGCTGACCTTTTCCATGCTGAAAACGATGCCAGTAATGCACCTAAAAGATATTTGAGAAAATAACTACATTTGTCTTTTCAGGGGAAAGGTTAGGTTGTAACAAAACGAAAGAGAGAGAGTAACAGCTTTTCAAAATAAACTCACACTGTCCGTAGGCAAGCTGAGAAGGCAGAAAGGGACAGGAGCTGGTTGAATGGACACGGGAAATCTGGGGTGGAAAAGGGAGAGTGTGCTGTCATTATAGAGAGCAGCTGGGGTCCCATAACAATGTGTTTATAAGTTTTTGTATGAGAAACTAACTTCAGCTGTAAACTTTCACTTAAAACCCAATAAAAAAAATTATACTCATACTTTGGAGAGACTATACTGACAAGGGGTAGTGGAAATGTCTCTAGTGTTAGGTGATTTTGAGGCAGAATATTATGTAAGCGGGCCACCTATTAAAATCGTTTCTATGCTGTAAACACTTGGAAACAGGATATTCGAGCCTCATAAAAAGGTAAAATAAGCTAATTTGTTAACAATATGAAAATTATTTTGCAAGAATAACCGATTGACTTTAGGAAAAATGGAAAACGTTAGCTGAATTTCAACAAAGACCTTTGCATACCTGGTGGATAAGGCTGAAAAATGAGTATCACAACTTGTTAGGCAAAGTCCATAAAGCGCTTTTTCCATTTGGTATCTGTGCATGTTGCTGAAGTTCTTTTACAAGTACTGGAATAATCTGAATTTAGGACTAAACCAACATTGTCAAAAAATTGAGCATATTTACCTTTTCTAAAACACACACAGACACACACATATATATATGTATATATCAAACCGAACCCGTTGCCAACAAGTGGATTCCAACTCACAGCAACCTTACAGGACAGAGTAGAACTGCCCCATAGGGTTTTCAGAGAGCGCCTGGTGAATTTCAACTGCCGACCTTTTGGCCAGAAGCCAAACTCCTAACCACTACGCCATCAAGGTTTCCATACATATATACGTGAACAACAACAACAACAAAAAGCCAAACCTATTGCCGTCAAGTTGATTCCAACTCGTAGCACCCCTAGAGGACAGAGTAGAACTGCCCCACAGAGTTTCCCAGGAGAGCCTAGTGGATTCAGACTTATGACCCTGACCTTTGGGTTAGCAGCTGAATTCTTAACCCCTAGGCCACCAGAGTTTTATATGTATATATATATACACACACACACACGCATTTTTTAGAACAAAACTGTGCTGTGTCCTAATAAGTAAAATAAAAATATTTATTTGTTTTTATTGTGCTTTAGATGAAGGTTTACAGAGCAAATTAGCTTCTCGTTAAATAATTAATATTATTTTGTGACATTGGTTGCCAGCCCTGAGACACGTCAACACTCTCCCCTTTTTGACCTTGGGTTTCCCATTCCCATGCGTCCAGCTTTCCTGTGCCCTCCTGCCTTCTCGTTCTTGCCCCTGGGTTGGTAGGTCCATTTAGTCTGGTATACACGGTTGAGCTAAGTGTATTATTGTTCGTTTTATGCGCCTATCAACTCTTTGGCTGAAGGGTAAACCTCAGGAATGAATTCAGTACTGAGTTAAAAGAGGCCATACTCTTGTGGTTTCTCCAGTCTGTCAGACCAGTAAGTCTGGTGTTTTTTTGTGAGTTAGAATTTTGTGCTCCATTTTTCTCCAGCTCTGTCTGGGAGCCTCTCTTGTGATCCCTGTCAGAGTATTTGGTAGTGGTAGCCAGGCACCATCTAGTTGTGCTGGCAAAATAAAAAATATTTTTCAGAGGTAGTTTATTTGATATTTATATTTTGTTTTCAGAATGTGAAAGTGTAGTACTTGGACCAGCAGCATCAGCGCTACTTGGAAGCGTGTTATAAAAGAAGGTTCTTAGGCCCCACCCCAGGCTTCATGTCACTGCTTTGAGCTAAATGCAGGAATTACCTGCACTGATGAATCTGGTATAAGTACAATCAGGAGAGGCCAAGGCTATTTATTGTCAGGTAGGTGAGGGGTTAGAAGTGGTCTGCTCTTCGAGTTACAAGTTTTGAAGATGAAAATAATTCTTAACATTTTGAAGTGAGTTTCTGTTAAGACAGATTTTCTGGGTCAGGTTGAGCCCCTACCCCAAAACCAAACACAGTGCCGTCGAGTCGATTCTGACTCATAGCAACCCTACAGGACACAGTAGAACTGCCCCGTAGAGTTTCCAAGGAGTGCCTGGTGGATTCGAGCTGCCGACCCTTTGGTTAGCAGCTGTAGCACTTAACCGCTACGCCACCAGGGTTTCCAGTGGAGCCCCTACAAAGTATAAATTCCACCCCCCCTTTATAATGGCACTCAGTAGTGGATGTATACAATCATATTCAGAGCCTGGGTGGCGCAATGGCTGAGAGCTCCGCTGCCAACCGAAAGATCGGTGGTTGGAATCCACAACCCACTCTTTGGAAACCCTATGGGGCAGTCATACCCTGTCCTATAGGGCCGCTAGGCGTCAGAATCGACTTGACAGCAAGTTAACATAAAACTTATGGTTTACAGATGAGGAAGGTGAGGTACAGAGAATTTGTTTGCTCAGGGTCATGTCCCTAAAAAGTAGCAAAGCCAGGATTTGGAATATAGTCCATCTGACTCCAGAGCCCAAGCTCTTAACCATTACACTACACTGCCTAGGTATAAAATGTATAAATGAATAAATATTCATATATTGGAGGTGTATACACAAATATTTTTATGGATGAGGAACATAATCAAAATAATTTGGGGACCACTAACCTAGGGGATATAAGTTCAAACTCTAGTGTGACATAAAAAGTCTTTTGTGATCTGGCCCCAACCAATCTCTCTGACCCCACCTGTTGCTCTCCTCCCTTGAAACCTGTGTTCTGACTTGTGCCATATTGAACGAGCATCTTGGCAACTCCCTGAATTCCCAATGCCTTCTCTTATCTCCTACTCCTACTTGAATTTAGGAACTCTACCTGCCCTTCTCAATCCCCACCTTCTCCACTTCCCCTCATTTGCCCTAACCCAATGCCAAGGCCAGCCCAGGTATCCTTCGTACACTCCCAGTATTCTCTCTATGCTTCTCCATGACCCTTGTTTCACTAATTTGTAATTATCTATTCACTTGTTTGTCTACAACCCTTGACTGCAGTGTTCTATCTTGTTAGTTTCTTATATCTAGCATCTAGAGTAAGGTCTGGCGTATAGTAGGTGATGTTCATAGGAATGAATGAAGTACTGATGAAAGAGAGAGCAGCCGTTGCCCTAGGAGTTGCTTTTTGACCTGTTATTTGTATAATGGCCACCAGAGGGGGGGGCAGACAAACAGGGTCGAGTGAACACCACACATTTAGAATTAGGAGCCAAAACTTTAAAGAATTATCCTAGATCTGGAAGGGAAGTTGAGCAGTCACGTAGGCCATTGCCATGTTTTATACAAAACTTTTCAAATAAGCACAGTGATATTTAAAATTTTTTTTGTTTTCATCTAGGCAGTTGTCCTACCACTTGTTTGCCAGCTTGTACTGTGGTGACTTTCATGTTGCTGTGATGCTGGAAGCTATGCTACCACCAATATTTCTAATACCAGCAGGGTCGCCCATGGTGGACAGATTTCAGTGGAGCTTCCAGACTAAGACAGACTGTTAAGAAGGACATGATGACTTCTTAAAAAAAAACTGGCCAATGAAAACCTTCTGCATAGCAGCGGAACATTGTCTGATACAGTACTAGAAGACAAGCCCCTCATTTTGGAAGGCACTCAAAAGACGACTGGGGCGGAGCTGCCTCCATAATGCAGAGTAGACCTTGATGACTATGACGGAGTCAAGCTTTCAGGATCTTCGTACGCTGATGTGGCAAGACTCAAAATGAGAAGAAACAACGGCAAACATCCATTAATAATCGGAATGTGGAAAATACATAGTATAAATCTAGGAAAACTGGAAGCCTTCAACAATGAAATAGAACACGTAAAGACTGATATTCTAGGCATTAGTGAGCATGAAATGGACTTGTATTGGTCATTTTGAATCAGACAATCATGTAGTCTACTCTGCTGGAAATGACAAACTGAAGAGGAGTGGTGTCACGTTCATTGTCAAAAAGAACTGTTCAAGGCCTGTCCTGAAGTACGGTGCTGTCAGTGATAGGATAATACCCATACTCTTACAAGGAAGGCCAGTTCATATGACTATGATGCCAATTTATACACCAACCACTAATGTCCTGTAGAGTCGCTATGAGTCAGAGTTGACTCGATGGCAGCTGGTTTTGTTTTTTTTTTTTTTTTCTTTATAATCATTAATATCACATGCAAATAAAATTTTGCTGGAGAAAATTCCAAACTGTCTGCAGCAGTATACGGACAGGGAACTGCCAGGAACTCAACAGAATTAACAACAGGATCTAATTCATAGAGTTTTTGTGAGAATTAAATGATTTAATACTATAAGGCGCTTAGCACAGCAATACCGACCTATATATTTACATATCAATTCCAAACTCAAGGGGACAGGGACAATGGCAAGTCAGATTGTCAAGAGCAGGGAGGCCAAGGGATGGGAAACATCTCTCAGGAATGGGGTCCTGGGAGCCATTAGAAACAGGCAGCATCACAGCCCAGCTCAACACTGGTTGCTGGAGAGCAGAGGCCCCTTCCCTACCAAAGACCTCGGGTCGCACCGCCGACATCACATGGGCACTGCTATCTCGATTCCAGGGATGGGATTAAAAACAAAAACAGACAAACCCGTTGGCACTGAGTCAATTCCAACTCATAGCAACTGTATAGGACAGAGTAGAGCTACTCCATAGGGTTTCCAAGGAGTGCCTGGTGGATTTGAACTGCCGACCTTCTGGGTAAAAGCTGTAGCTTTTAACCACTGAGCGACCGTGACTCCAGGGATGGGATGAGCATGTGCATAAACCAGTTCCTACCAATTGGATTTAGACTCATGGTGACCTGATGTGTGTCAGGGTAGAATTATGCTCCATGGATTCTTCACAGGCTGACTTTTTAGAACTAGATCGCCTGGACTTTTTCTGAGGTGCCTCAGGGTAGACTCCAACCATCAACCTTTTGGGTAGTAGCCCAGCACATTATCCATTTGCCCCGCCAGGGACTCTAAAAAAAAATGTGCATAAAAACTAAACTCGTTGCCCTTGAGTCGATTTCAACTCATAGCGACCCTTTAAGACAGAGTAGAGCTCCCCACAGAGCTTCCAAGGAGCACCTGGTAAGTTCGAACTACCAACCTTCTGGTTAGCGGCATGAAGCTCTTCTCCACTGTGCCACCAGGGTTTCCAGTATGTGCATAGGGAAGGAAAAACAAGGTTAGCTTCTTGTCCCTCTCAGCACCATCACATCCAGAGAGCTCTTCCCCTCAGCAGCAGCAGCAGCAGCAGCAGCACCTCTTCAGCCACACAAGAAAATTGAATTGTTTTCTTGAAATATTTTCTGGGAGGGGGGAAAAATCCCTTTTGGAGGGAAGAAGTAGAAAGGTCTTGGGTATTAAAGCATCCATTCCCAGACAATATCCTGGGGGCTGCTGGGACCAACAAAGAGGCCATGAATGTGAGACCAAGAGAGGCTGGTCTGTTTGAGCAGCTACAGAGAGGAGTGCACGCATATCACTAATGGAAAACGAGAGGAAGGAGGAAGGAGGTGCCCAGTGATGCCTTGGATGAATGTCTTATTGACTAAGGTTGACAGGATGGCTTGGTGCCCTGGTAGAATCACAGGGAGTTTACAAACACACAGCCTTGTTTTCCTGGGGTCTGGACATGGACTTTATATATATATATTTTTTTATAATTTTTATTTTGCTCTAAGTGAAAGTTTAAAAATCCAGTCAGTCTCTCACACATAAACTTATATACACCTTACTACACACTCCCACTTACTCTCCCCCCAATGAGTTAGCCTGCTCCCTCCTTCCAGTCTCTCCTTTCGTGATCGTTTTGCCAGTTTCTAACCCCCTGTACCCTCCCATCTTCCTTCCAGACAGGAGATGCCAACATAGTCTCAAGTGTCCACTTGATGCAAGTGGCACACTTCTTATCAGCATCTCTCTCCAACCCATTGTCCAGTCCAACCCATGTCTGCTGAGATGGCTTCAAAAATGGTTCCTGTCCTGGGCCATCAGAAGGTTTGGGGACCATGACAGCCAGGATTCTTCTAGTCTTAGTCAGACCATTAAGTCTGGTCTTTTTCTGAGAATTTGGGGTCTGCATCCCACTGTTCTCCTGCTCCCTCAGGGATTCTCTGTTGTGCTCCCTGTCAGGGGAGTCATCGGTTGTGGTTAGGCACCATCTAGTTCTTCTGGTCTCAGGATGATGTAGTCTCTAGTTCATGTGGCCCTTTCTGTCTCTTGGGCTCATAATTACCTTGTGACCTTGGTGTTCTTCATTCTCCTTTGATCCAGGTGGGTTGAGACCAATTAATGCATCTTAGATGGCTGCTTGCTAGCGTTTAAGACCCCAGACGCCACACTTCAAAGTGGAAGACAGAATGTTTTCTTAATAGAATTTATTTTGCCAATTGACTTAGATGTCCCCCGAAGCCATAGTCCCCAAACCCCCGGCCCTGCTCCGCTGACCTTCACAGTATTCAGTTTATTCAGGAAACTTTTTTGCTTTTGGTCCAGTCCAGTTGTGCTGACCTCCCCTGTATTGAGTGCTTTTCTTCCCTTCACCTAAAGTAGTTCTCATCTACTAACTAATCAGGAAATAATCCTCTCCCACCCTCCCTCCTTCCCCACTCTCATAACCACCAAAGAATGTGTTCTTTTCAGTTTATACTATTTCTTAAAATCTTATAATAGTGGTCGTATACAATATTTGTCCTTTTGCAACTGACTAATTTCACTCAGCATAATGCCTTCCAGGTTCCTCCATGTTATGAAATGTTTCACAGATTCATCATTGTTTTATCAATGCGTAGTATTCCATTGTGTGAATATACCATAATTTATCCATTCATCCTTTGATGGACACCTTGGTTGCTTCCAGCTTTTTGCTATTGTAATAAATAGTGCTGTAGTAAACATGGGTGTGCATATATCTGTTCGTGTAAAGGCTCTTATTTCTCTAGGATATATTCCGAGGAGTGGGATTTCTGGGTCGTATGGTAGTTGTATTTCTAGCTTTTTAAGGAAATTCCAGATCGATTTCCAAAGTGGTTGTACCATATTACATTCCCACTAGCAGTGTGTAAGTGTTCCAGTCTCTCCACAGCCTCTCCAACATTTATTATTTTGTGTTTTTTGGATTAATGCCAGCCTTGTTAGAGTGAGATGGAATCTCATCGTAGTTTGAATTTGCATTTCTCTAATGGCTAATGATCGAGAGCATTTTCTCATGTATCTGTTAGCCACCTGAATGTCTTCTTTAGTGAAGTGCATGTTCATATCCTTTGCCCAATTTTTAATTGGGTCGTTTGTCTTTTTGTGGTTGAGTTTTGACAGAATCATATCGATTTTAGAGATCAGGCGCTGGTCGGAGATGTCATAGCTGAAAATTTTTTCCCAGTGTGTAGGTGGTCTTTTTACTCTTTTGGTGAAGTCTTTGGATGAGCATAGGTGTTTGATTTTTAGGAGCTCCCAGTTATCTGGTTTCTCTAATATTTTAGATTGAGTCCTGCCTCATTAACATAATAACTTCCGCTAATCCCACTTCATTAACATCATAGAGTTAGGATTTACAACACAAAGGAAAATCACATCAAATGACAAAACCCTGAACAATCACACAATACTGGGAAGCACTGCCTAGCCAAGTTGACACATTTTTTGGAGGGACACAATTCAGTCCATAACACATGCACCAGACACAGTGTAAGGCACTGGGTGAATAGGGTCCAGTCCTTGCTTTCAAGGAGCATCCAGTCAAGTGGGAAAGACAGACGGTAAAAAATTGTTTATAATTACCTACAATTATGCAGTTAACAGTTATCTAACAGTGTATGAGTGTGGGTAGGCTAGCAGCTATAACAAGCAACCCCCAATTTTCAGTGTGTTAACATCGTAACTCGCACAAAGTGCAGTGTGCCTGTTCTAGGTTGAGTGGTTCCTTCCAAGTAGTGATGCAGGGATCCAGGGTCACTCTACCTTGTGATGTCTTCAACTCGTGGCCTCCAGGTTCACCAGGAAAAGGGAAGTTAGTGTGGGCAATGTGTACTGGGCACTTAGCCACCTCAGCATAGAAGTGATAGACGTGACCTCTGCTTGTATTTCATTAACCAGGTCTAGTCACACAGCAATTTTAGATGTGGGGTAGCTGCTTCCCAGCCACAACTACACTATACAGGAGGAATGTGTATCTTTGGAAAACAGTTAGTCACCTCTGCCAGAGGCAGGTACTATGTTACAGATGGCAAAATTGAGGAACCTACCCAAAGTCACACAGCCAGTATGTGGAGACACCAGATGTGAACCCAGCTTCGTTTGATCCAAAGCTCATGCTCTAGCTGCTCTATTACACACTCTGCTGTGACCACTGCTCTAGACCACAGTGTGGTTCTCATGCGCATGACCTGCCTGTGGATCCCATTCTCTCTGGTTTGGACCGGTCTGCAAAACTGGTGTTGCTGCTGCCTTAGCTTTCTGGCCTAATTTTCCTTGTCTGTGACCTGAGGCCTTGCTAACCAAACCAACCCACTGCGACTGAGTCGACTTTGATTCATGGCAACCCTGTAGGATGGAGTAGAAGTCTCCCGTAGGGTTTCCAAGACTGTAAGTCTTTATGGAATTAGACTGCCACATCTTTCTCCCGTGGAGCGGCTGGTGGGTTCAAACCACCGACATTTTGGTTAGCAGCCGAGTGCTTTAACCACTGACCTGCCAGGGCTCCTTGAGGCCTTGCTAGTTTACTGTAATTCTCTCCTTCCTCAAATGAATTCATAGTACTGGAGAAAGTTTCCATCTTTGTGGCATGGAAAACAAAGGAACAGGATTCAGTCTTCCACAGCTGCTGTCTGGATGGGATAGCGGCAATGTGGATATACAACTTCACACATCTTTGGTTATCAAATGGTTACATTATTTTGTAGTTCCACCTCCCACAGGCTAGTAAAAGGGCAGTGTTAAATAATACACAGGGCTGTAGGAGCTTGGATATAGAAGACCACATTGGGTTTGAGTACATGACCAATTAATTTTGTGAAAAGGAACCTCCATACTGGGTTACAAACATAAGCAACAGTACAAGTATGTATAACAGGCTCTTAACCTTTGATTTGGGAATGAATGAAAGCAAACAGCCTGATGCAGATGTATGAGAGAAATGTCAACCCCATCTGAAACACCATGATTACACTGAATTCCAATTACTATGCCCGTTAAAAAATTACCTCAAATCTTCACAGCTAATACAACCATTTATTATGCTCACGGATCCTGTGGGTCAGGAATTTGAGCAGCGCACAGCAGGGATGTCTTGTATGTGAGAGCTGAGATCATCTGAAGGCTTGTTCCTTCATAAGTCTGATGGTTGATAATGGCTGTTGGCTGAGGGCCTCAGTTCCTCTTCATGTGGACCTCTCCATGTAGTCTTTCTATGTAGGCTAGTATGGGCTTCCTCACAGCATGGTGGCTGAGCTCCAAGGGTAAGCATCTTGATAGAGAGAGAGAGGACTAGGCAAAAGCTGTATTGTCCTTTTTGATGTAGCCTCTGAAGTCATGTAACATTGCTTCTGCCACATTGTTTATTGAAGCATTCACAAAGTCTTGTCCAGGTTCGCACAGAGGGGAAATAGACCCTGCCTCTTGACACGGAGCAGCAAAATTCTGGAAGAATGTGTGAGACTGGAGATAGTGCTGCGGCCAATTTTGGAAAATATAATCTGCCACACTTTGCTTTTATTCTGATCCTTAAATCTGACTTAAATATTAGCTATCATCTACTTGGTGCCCATGCGCCAGGCCCCATATAGTCATGAAATGTCATCCTGACCCCAACTGTGCAAAGTAAATCCTGTTGCCCCTTTTATAGTTTAGGAAAGTGAGGCCCAGAGAAGTTAAAGCAACTTACCCAAGGACACAGAGCTAGCAAATGGTAGAGTCAAGCTGCAAAACTAAGCCTGGCCGACTCCAAATCCCATACTCTCTCCCACAGTTCCTATATGATTTCCAGTGGGATGACTCATTCCTTTAACGAAAGTCAAGTTTGTCAGGGGAAGGCTGAACTGGTGGTGACAGGGTAAAGGGAAGTTCAGACGCTTTGAATTATGGTAACTTCTATGAAAGTTCCTAGTCGTTTCTACCTTCTAGAATCGACACATCCTTAAAGCCCATCGAGTCAAGGCAATGGAATTTAAACCCTCCCTGGTTTCCAAATACCTGCAGTACATTTCCTTTGATTCTCCAGCATGTATAAAGTATTCCTCAAAGACCACAGGGGAAGTAAAATGCTTGTGGACAATGAAATCCGCCCTCTTTCAGGTGGGCTGACGAGAAACCCTTGGAGACTCCCCCAGAGTGATCATCAGGCTGTACTCTTAAGAGTTATGTCCTTGACTGATGTGAGTTATACCTCAACCAAAAATCAATACGGCTGCAAAGGAATGAAAGTTATGCCAGGACAACAGGCATAAATGAGTTCTGTCCTGGGCAAATAGGGCTGGATGGACGTTATAATCTGTTGCTGTTGAGTCGGTTCCGATTCGCAGTGACCCTGTAGGACAGAGTAGAACTGCCCCGTAGTACTTCCGAGGCTGCAGTCTTTACAGAAGCAGACTGCCACATCCTTCTCCTGTGGAGCGGCTGGTGGGTTCAAACCACCAACCTTTCAGTTAGCAGCCGAGCACTTAACCACTGCACCGCCAGGGCTCCTTGGAGCCATCACCAAGTCCCAAGCTAACCTCGCTGGGGACAAGGCGGTGTTCGTGCTCAGAAATAATGGAGATTTCAAAGTTGAGATCCCTAAAAGTTACATCTTTGGGTGGATAGTAAATGCACACACTCACATAACTTACACTTATGCACACATTCACACTCACACCCACTGACACACAGACTTGTACACTCACATTCACACCAAACCAAAACCAAACCCAGTGCTGTCGAGTCGATTCTGACTCGACAACTTATACTCACACAGAGCTACTCTCATACTTACGTGACTCACACACACACACATTCACGTACTTATATTCACATATTCACAAACTTGTACACGCATGTTCACTCTCACACAACTTACACTCACATTCAAATACACACATTACACACATTCATAGTCACACACACATTCCCGTTTACACTCACGATTACAAACACAACTCACACTGGCACACTCACATTTACATTCTCTCTCTTTCTCTTTCTTAAAGCCCTGGTGATGCAGTGGTTAAGAGCTCGGATGCTAACCAAGGAGTTGGCAGTTCAAATCCACCAGCCGCTCCTTGGAAACCCTGTGGGGCAGTTCTACTCTGTCCTAGGGTCGCTATGAGTCAGAATCGACTCAACGGCAGCAGGGTTTTGGTCTCTCTTTCTAACCCACCCACACATATACTTTATCTCAGTCCTTTGAGAAGGACTCAGCTGGAACCAGACTGAGACAATCAGAACATTTTCCCCCTGAATTTTACCACACGGGCTGAGTAACTGCTAAGGGGTCTTGTCATTGCTTCATTATTTCTTCTGTCCTTATTTGTGTTTTTGCTTCAAAGGATCTCAGGCTTTTTGTCCCAAAATAATAATTTCTGTATTATTGCATATAAAATTTACATAAACACAATGGTGCTCCTTGCTAAACTTGAGAACATTAAAAAATATATATATATATATTACCCTCAGTCCCGATGTTCAGAATTTGATTCCCTTGCCGTCTGTATACCTTGTATGTTTTAGACAGCACCTCTTTTGATATTAGCGACTGAAGTGTTTTAAAAATTAAAAACTCCTCAAGCTTCAGCTAACAGCCCCAGGCAGCTGGGGGCCTTAGGGACACAAGTCTGTCTGGGGCCCTTTGTATCACGAATTTGTGCTCATGGTGGCAGTTTCTCTGGCTCTATCTTGGTTCCAGGGTGAATTCGGGGCTCCAGCTGAGCTGGGCAGTGTGTGGGCTGGAGAACTGCCTAGACAGCCTGCATAGAAGTGGGCATGAAATAGTTAAACAACAAAACATAAAAATAAAAACCTCAGACAGCTTAGCTGGGGTGGGGGTGGGGGAATGGTTCACAGTGCAACATCCACTTTGTCCCAGAGCTGATGATGACTCAGGAGAGGCCTTTGTAGGCTGTTTACATCTCTTGCCACCCAATAAACAGCACAGGCTTTAAGACTCCCTCATACTCCAGCGACACAGATCAGAGGGTGCACAGCCCAGAGCGAGGCAGAACGCCGAACAGTGCAGGCAGTACAAGGCCATTCCCAGTGAACCCGGCAGTAGCAGCATTTCACAGCCCACTTGGAAAAGGAGGCATGATTCCCTTAATGTCCCAATAGCAAAAGGTAAAGTTAAAGCTATATGAAAACCCAAACAAAACCTGTTGCCGTTGAATCAATTCCTACTCATGGTGACTCCAGTTGTTACAGAGTAGAATCAGGCTCCATAGGGTTTACTTGGCTGTAATCTTTATGGAAGAAGATTGCCAGGCCTTTCTTCTGTGGCACTGCTGCATGGTTTCGAATCCCCAACCTTTTGGTTCGTAGTCGAATGCAAACTGTTTGCACCACTGTGGTGTGATGGATCACTTTTGTATGGCATTTCTATCCATGGTCTTGCAACTCCCACCCAAGTGATTGGGGCGGGACTGTGCAGATACAGTATTTACAGCCTACCAAAGGGATTGGTCAGGTTTGCCATCCTGCTAGGCTTGAAGGAGGCAGGAAGGAGAAGATCCCACCACCACCATGAAAGAATAGCCAGGAGCGGAGATCATATCCTTTGGACCTGGGACCCCTATGCCGAGAAGCTCCTGGAACCAGGAGACAGAGAGAGAGAACTGTAACACTAAAGGCAGTGAGAAGTGGCAGCAGAGACGCGGCAGCAGGGAGACTGCGCATTGCGCTTTCCAGCTCACAGAGAGAGGGTGCTTTTGGGCAGAGGCCTAGGGCCAGGGAGAAGTATGCCTGTGAGCATGGCTGGGAGAAGACTGGCCTGTGGAAGAACTGTATCGCTGAGTGTTCCTGGGGCTGAATTGTAACCTGTTACTTCCCTAATAAACCCCATAATAACGAGTATGGGCTGTGAGTTGTGTGTGGCCACAGCAATGAATTATCGAGCCCAGCAGAGAAGTAGAGAGTGCTGTGCGCGGGAAGGTCGGTGTCAGAATTGGTGAAGACGGTGCAGAGAGGAGGCGTGCTTGGCCTCCACCTCATGGGGCCAGGCTGGGGCTGTCGGTCTTGGTTCTCTTCCCCCTTGTGAGGTTAGAGGAGGTCACTCACCATCCCCGTGCTGTTTCCACAGCCACCCAGGGACCTTAAAGCTATAGGAATACAGCCGATAAAGCTCTGTACCTTTAGGCTGGAAAAGAATGAGAATCCTCTGCAATCTCAGTGTAGAAGCCAAAACAGGTAAAGAACGTTTATTTAAGAAAGCCCCTTTCCTAATCCCTGAAGGCTTGATGTGGAACAGCGTGGCACGCAAAGGAGGACCAGTGAGGACTGCAGAGCCTGGTGACAGAAGAAAAGATTGGGCCAGGACAGAGAAGTCCTTGCCACACCCAGGTGAGGAGTCCCTTGATTCTTCGTTAGTAGGGATTGGAGATTAATGCCAGGACCACATAGTATGGAAATTGTCTCTGACTTGTATTTCACTTCCTGACTCACTCTTGCTCTCTTTATTATTTGAGGTAGGATTAATATGTCTCAGTCAGGCCCCAGAGAGAAACCCTCCAGCCTTGTCCACTTTCTGGGAGTATCTGAAAGTCCAACATTTGTGTCTAATCACCTTCAAGGCTCACCCTCACCAGGGGCCATTTGCCCACTTGATTACCTCATCCCACTCCTTCCTTGGGTGATAGACTGTCCCATGACGATGAGATGGGGGTAGTTTTGGGAGTCTTTTTGCTTAATGATCTGGTTGAATTAAGAATAATGGACCCAACTTTCCTTTAAGAAAGGATAACACTCTGTTCCAAACCAGTTGTGTGTTATTTTTCCCACATATATATCAGGGTGCAAGTAGATCTCTTGATCCATAGCCTCAAAAAGAAAAAGAAAACTATCACTCCCCTTTCTCTCTCCCGTTTTAGGGCCAAAGAAAGTCCATGTGATCTCTCTCTTAGAACTTTATATTAGGGTCTCCGGCCTGAATTATAGGGGAAGGAACAATGGTGAAAGTGAGGGTGGTTATGGTAGCGGTGACAGGTTTTGTAATGGAGGTGGTGATGCTGATGTTGATATTGAGAGTAATGGGGGTGGTTTTGGTGGCGGGGGGGTAACTGATGATGGTGGTAAAATTGATGGTAAGAGTGATGGTGATGGTGGTACTGGTAATGATGGTGGCGATGAGTTGTGTAATGGAGGTGGTGATGGTGGTGGTGGGTAGCATGATGATGCTGGTGACAGTAGGTGGTGTGATGCTGCTGGTGGGTTGTATGATGGAAGTGGCGATGGTGATTATGGTGATGATTATGGTTGGCAGTGTGATGGTGGTGACACTGACATTAGAAGTGGTGGTGGGTTGTATGGTGGAGATGGTGACGGTTATGGTGGTGGAGGTAGTGGTGGTCGTAGTAGTGGTGGTTGATGCTGTTGGCCATGGTTGGTTGTGATAAGATACAATCAATTCCTTCTCTCCTAGGAGACCCCTGAGTTTCTTGCGTACCTTGTGCAAATCTTCCTTAGACTCCTGCATGCTACAAGAGGAGCAGCTTTCCTAGTCAACTACATATGTCTTACTCATGGCATAAAAGCCCTTGGCCTACATCTGCAGAGCAAAAGTTGATCTCAAGATCTGCTCAAATATGACTTGACAGCTTCATTTCTTGAGGAAGTGGGAAAAATTACTGGTGATCTACCCACTACACAATTTTGTTAAACACAATAAACTGTGTATAGTTCCCATTTCATTGTATGGGTTCGGACATTCCTTGTGAAACCTCTGTTTGTCCTTAAAAAGTCTCTAGTAAATGAACCTCTTCAGGAATTGAACACGGGGCCTGGGCAGGAAGGACCTAACTGACAGCTATATAGGAAGGAGTCTGATGCCCTGGGTGACAAGATATCCCTACCTCAACTTTACCCTGCACTCCCAGATTGAACCTGCATACAGGCCACCTTTCCTGTATCTCTTGCTTTAACTCCCATTCATTGATTGCCTACTACGTGCCAGGCATCATTTTGGGTGCTTCACCAATATTTCAGTGTAATTCTCAACAATAGCGCTGTGAGGAAGACAATATTACTCCCACTGTAAAGCTGAGGAAACCGAGGGTCAGAGAGGGGCAGTAATTTGCTGAAGATCTCAGAGCTAGTAAGTGGCAAGGGCCCTATACATATTATTATGACTCTCCTAATTATTCCAGCTCAGCAGATCACAGGATGAAACACCCAAAAATGATAATTTCAACCCAGCAATGGTGCTTAGAGCAATAATGGTTTTTTCCTGCTCTAAAGGCCCAACGCAGAAACAGGGATCCCTGGTAAAAGACAAGGAGTCACCACACAATGTGAGTTTTGGCCCATTTGAAGAAGTCTATCACATACCACTTTCCCGTACCTCCTTGGCTCCAATTCCTCAATCATGTTCCTTCCAAGTCACTGTCTATCCAGCCAAACCATTGACCACAGCCCATGAATTGCATATCTGGCCATTTATCCTTCCAAGCAGAGTGAACAACCAGGTGCACTACTTGAAGTTCTGCCATTTGGAAGATATCCCTTCGCCACTGTCCTTCAGGGAAGTCCCAGAAATGGGCTGCAGCGCTGCCGCTGTGCACATTCAAGTGGTTCCTACATATTATGCAGAACAGTCAATACGCCAGGCACGAATTTTCTCTTCCTCAGGCAACTGATCATGAGGCAGTCCCAATGAGGCCATAGGTGCAAACTGGGAGAGGGCAGGTAATGTGACAGGAGTGGGGACCATGATATTTGGGCCATTTCCTCATGCAAATTGCTTGAGTGTTAGGTCATGCTCAGGCCCTGTATTGTATATACCTCTTCCATTTAATGATGGAGTGCTGCCGTGCACATCCAATTTTATGGCTCTGTGGGTCAGACAACACCAAATTCGTGATGGGTGACTCAGGCCACATGGTGATTTGGTGGCCCATAGTTAAGAGTTCAGTCTCTACTAAGACCCAGTAACAAGACAAAAACTGTTTTGCAAAAGGAGAGTAGTTAACTGTGTAGGATGGCAGGGCTTTGCTCCAAAATCCTAAAGATCTGCACTGTGATTCACCAATAGGAGCCTGCCAAAGACCCCAAATAACATCTTTATTTGCAACTGACTCTGCAAACATCACTGGATCAGCTGGATCTTATGGCTCAAGTGACAGAACAGCTTGCATGTCAGTCTGAACCTTTTGAAAGGCCTTCTCTTGTTCTGGGCCACACTCAAAATTAGCAGTTTTTCAAGTCACTTGATAAATAGGCTGGAGTAAGCACACTTAAATGAGGGGTATGTTGCTTCCAAAATACAAAGACGTCTAGCAGGGTTTGTGCCTCCTTTTTAGTTGTAGGAGGGGCCAAATACATCAACTTATCCTTCACTTTACAAGGAACATCTTGACATGCCCACACCACTGGAGCCCTAGAAAGTTCGCTGAGGTGGAAAACATCTGAATTTTTTGGGAATAATTCCCACCCTCTACAACGCAAATGTTGTACCAATAACTCTAGAGTCATTGATACTTCTTGCTTTCTAAGTCCAATCAACAGAATATCATCAATGTAACAGACCAGTGTGAAGTATTGTGGAAAGGAAAGGCGATTAAGGTCCCTGTTGATTAAATGATCACATAGGGCTAGAGAGTTGACATACTGCTGAGATAAGACAATGAAGGTGTATTGCTGGCCTTGCCATCTGAAGGCAAACTGCTTCAGTTGGTCCTTTAAAACAGGGATGGAAAAAAATGATTGGCCAGATTAATGGCTGCATACCCCAGGAAATATATTAATTTGCAGGCCACGTTCCCAAGGAAACGCCTCTTCCAACTGATTGGCTGCTCATATCAGACCTTAAAATGGAGTGTGATTACATAATGTCTGCCAAACCCCTGAGAATCATGGCCTACCCAAGTTGACACATAACATTAACCATCACAGTGGTGATAAAAATGTTTTGAGGTAGATACTGGTGATGCTGAATAGGATTGTGAAAGTACGTAAACCACTATATTACACACTTGAAAGCTATTAAAACAAAACTTTATTTAATGAGAAATGTACCAGTTAAAATACTATAAACTATACAAAATAAATTGAGCTGGAAAAATACTGCAACAAAACCCAAAAACTACCCACTCAGGTGAGGAGAGTAAGGGTCTGCTTCCGGAGCAGATGTTCCCTGGCTGTCAATAAGGAGCTGCTGTGGAGGAGGTGTGGCATCTAGCTCAGCCTCTGGTGCCCCAGACGGTGCTGGAGATGGAGGACTTAATGGTGTAGGGGGCTTCAGTGTTGGAACAGGAGCTGGATCAAATCAGCTGTTCGTCTGGGAGCCAGTTGGAAGTGGCCCAGGATGGAAATCTACCCCTCCAGCTGGCCCTTCATCTGGTGTCGGTGATGAAGCTGGAGAAGGAAGACCTGTGGCTTCAACAAGCTCCAGTGTTGGTCCAGGATCAGAATGAACATCAGCCGGTGCTATGGAAGCCGCTTCTGAAGGTGACCCAGGATAGGAATCCGATGCTCCAGCTGGCTCTTTGTCTAGTGTCACTGCTGGAGCTGATGATGGAATAACTGGTGCTCTAAGGAGCTCTGGTGTTGGTGCAGGAGCGGGATCAACATCAGCAGGTGATGGAGGAACCTTTTCAGGAGGCTGTGGAGGGTTGGTATCCAGCTCATCCAGCCAGCTGTTCTCCTGGTGCCCAGGCCAGAGCTGGAGATGGAGGGCGGTGGGCTACAGCGAGCTCTGGTGTTGGTGTAGCAGCAGGACTAGGGTTGACATCAGCCGGTGGTCCAGGAGGCAGTTCTGGATGTAGCCCATGGTAAGAATCAGACCTTCCAGCCAGCTGTCCATCTGGTACCAGTGATGCAGCTGGTGATGGTGCTCCATGGAGGTCCAGTGTTAGTCCAGGAGCATGATCAACTCCACCAGGTGGTCCAGGAGCCCATTATGGTGTTGGCCAAGGAAGAGAATCCGATCTTCCAGCAAGCTCTCTGTCTGCTCAAATTGGTGATGGAGGACCTGTTGTTGTACCCGGCTCCAACGTTGCTGCAAGGACAGAATATAACTCAGGAATTCATCCTGGAGTCTGTTCTGGAAGTCGCCCAGTGTAAAAATCCAGCTGTCCATCTCTTGGCAGTGCTGGAGCTGGGGATGCTCTATTGAGCTTCGGTGTTGGTTCAGGACCAGGATCTCCATCACCAGGTTGTCCAGTGTCTCGCTCTGGAGGTGGTCCAGGTTAAGAATCCGAACCTCCCTCGTTCTATCCCTCTGCTGCCACAGCTGAAGCTGGTCATGGAAGAGCTGGTGCTCTACGGAGCTCCTGTGTTGGAGCAGGAGCAGGATTGACATCAGCTGGTGGTCCAGATTCCGGTCCTGGAAGAAGCCCAGGATGGGAAGCCACCTCTCCATCCAGTTGTCCATCGGATGCTGATGATGGAGCTGGAGGAGGGCCTGGGCTACACCGAGCTCTGGTATTGGAGCAGGAGCAGGACTGACAGTAACCAGTGGTCCAGGAGCTGGCTCTGAAGGTGGCCCAGGATAAGACTCTGACCCTCCAGCTGGCTCTTCATCTGGTGCCAGTGCAGGCGCTGGAGATGAAAGAGCTGGTGTGGTATGGAGCTCCGGTGTTGCAGCAGGAGCAGGACTGACATCAGCCAGTGGCCCAGGAGCCAGTTCTGGAGGTGACCCTGGATGGGAATCCACCCCTCCAGCCGGCTCTCCATCTGGTGCCAGTGCTGGAGCTGCCAATGAAATAGGTGGTGTGCTATGGAGCTCCGGTGCCAGTACAGGAGCAGAATATACCCCAGAACATGGTCCAGGACCTGGTTCTTGGGACAAAGATAGATCTTGAGCTATTTTTACAACTGGTGCTGCCCCCAGCTTTGGAGCTGCAAAAGGAGAAAGGTTCACCAATATGACTGCCTTTCCTCATGCCTTTCCAATGATGGAAAACATCTCACTGCCATCAAGAGAAGCCCATTCCCAAGATTTCCACCCCAGGAAGTCTTCCCAGACTGTGGTCCACCAGAGGAGGGTCTGAGGTTACTTTGCGCTGTGGCTCAACCCCAGCCTCTGGGAGTCTTCCCATGTCCCCCTCAAAAGCTCACATGCAGGCATGCCCAGTCCTCCTCACCCTCTGGCTCTGTCTCAGTGACCTCCATTTGATCCAGCTGGGCCAAGAGAAGTTGGGCACAGCACTCCAGATGTGAGCCTGGCATGTTCACCTGCACATACTCCACCAGGAGCTTTAGGCAGAGGAAGTCTGGGGGCTGATCGAAATCCTCCGAGTATTCCTTCAGCCATGTGCCCAGGATAAAAGAGATGGCACTGGGGGTGGGTGGTGATGAGCAGGGTCAGAGGCCTTGCTTTCCCACCAAACTGCCCTCCCAGGGCACCCCTGCAAAGGGCCCCGTGTCTGCCCGTCCTTCCAAAGGTCAGCACCACCCTGCATCACACCCTCTGGCCGTCCTGGCAGTGGCAGTCCTGGTCACTGAGCAGAGAGCTAGCACACAGCCTCCATCACAGGGAGCTCCCCATCAATGACCTGTACAACTCTCCCTGCTCGGGGAGCCTGAATTACATCTCCTTCTGTCCCCTGGCCCTCTCCCCTGGACAATAACCCTCTAAGGGCACGGAGATGTGTGTCTGCATGTTCACCTCACAGCCTGACACACAGTCGTGCTCCAGGATTATCTGATGCTGGGCAACACACAGAGTCCATCCCCTGACCCAGATGCCCAGGCCATAGGGTCCCTCTTCTGGAGTGTGTGCACCAGCATGCTGCCTGGTTCTCTGCAGGTATATGAGGGTCTCTTCTCCCATGGACACTGTTCTCCCCCAGGATGGGGGCCCCACATGCAGCTGAGACCCATGACTGGGGATCGGGATTTGGGAGCAATTTTCTCCACACCCCGGCTCCCCACACCTCCTGTTTTAGGCCCCCAATAGGGGAGGGGGCAAGCGGAAATGTGAGGAGGTTGTGTAGGGATGGGTTCTCTCAGGGGCCTCTCTGAGCCCCAGCCTCCCCTCTGCTCCCCAGGACGCCCAGGTTCCACCCCCAGCTCCCTATGACTGCTTATGTCCAGCAGGGGGTGCTCCTAAATTCATTCCTCTAGTGGAATGTAGACATGTGGGGCCCAGGGTCTACCCAGCACCAATTTAGACACAGACCCCCTACAGCTTCCACCCTTCCATATAGACAGGAGCCCCTCTTTCTCCGCCCAGAGTCTACTCACCCTTTCAGCTGGTCATGGAGTTCACCATCCTGGGCAGAATAGGGGTGGTTACATCCATACCTAGAGGTGCCATGAGGGTTTCACATCTAATGCACAGTGGATACTACCTGCTTAACATGTCTGGTTTCCTGTCTGACTCCCTGGCTAGAATGGAGGCCCAGGAGGGCAGGGGTTTGTATCTGCTCTGTCTAGTGAATGATGCTAAGTGTCTAGAACAGTGTCTGCAACAGGAGGGGCTTCATGGATAATTGGTGAATGAGTGAACCCAACCAGCACCTTCCCAGGTATCTGAGAGTCCTGGGACCCCTCTACCAGCCTCCAGACATCCCTGTTCTGGCTATACCAAGGACAAAAAAAAAAAAAAAAAGGACAAGGACACAATAAATTGAATCTCAATTCCCCTTTACGAATAGGAAATAGGTTTGTTCAAGGGCATGTAGTCATTGAGGGGTGAGGCAGGCAGCTTCTTCACGGGGGAGAAGAAAATAATAAATGTAAACGTCCCAGCTCCTCCAACACCCTTTACCAAAGAGCTGGGCTCTGGTACACACTTTCCATGGCTTGTCCCACGGGCTCCTGACAGTACTTCTAGCCAATTTGTCCTTTACCACCCCACTTCTCAGTGGAGCAAACAGGCTCTGAGTGGTGAAGTGACATTCTCCAGACTCACAACTGGTAGGGGTCAGAGCCTGCACTGGGCTGTGGAGGACAAGGTGCTCACCTTTGGAACAGCTGTTCTAGGACCTGCTGGGTGGTGGCATAGGTTCTGTAGGTTCCAAGGAAGATTTCGATGTAGGAGAAGTCACCCTTTAGGTAGGCGGGCACCAAGTGCTCGACCAGCTTGTCCAGCGAGCCTGCCTTGAAGTTTTTCATTACCCAGGCCTCATCCAGGTCCTGGTCAGAACCACAGACACACTGGAGTGGGAAAGAGGAGAGACATATTGTCAGAGGCAGCCTTATGAACGACCAGAAGTGTTGGGGACCCCTAGCTCAGACCAGGTACTCCCTCTCCCTCAGTGACCTGTGGCAGGAGGTGGGGCACCAGTGGCTTCATCATAAAACAGGCCTCGGCTTTCCAAGAAGAATTGGAGGTGGGGGATGATTAAAAACATTAGGAACCTAAAGGGATTTTGTTCACTAAGTAACCATGGTATCACCCTGGAGGAAGAGCTGTATTCCACTGAGTCCTCACAAAACACCCCATTCCACAGATGAGAAAACAGAGGCTTGGTGACAACTAGTGTCTGCTCGAAGTCTCCTAGTCAGCGCCTAGAGCCGTGCGATGCTAGGGCTCTGTGATGTTCCCTCTGTGCTGTGTGAGGCCTGCTCTGTTCCTGACTCAGAGGGGAACGTCTGTGCAAGGTCACTCCTTCCCAGCTGGAGACAGTGCACAGAGCAGACACACCCATGAGATAAGCAAGACACAGATTTTTCTTTCTGTACAGTAAAGGAGATTTTGAGAACCTGAAGCTAGGGAGCACCCAGATCCAGCCAACGGTGAGAGCCTGGAGATCCTGGTTGGGAGAAAGACCCCCACAGGGCCCAGGATCTGAACAAATGACTCAGGAAGAGGGAATCCGAAGGGCCAGTAAAGGAGTGAGAGGGGGCTCGGCTTCTCAGGGCCAAGAAACACCTCAAAGCCACCCTGCAGTTCCATTGGCCACCCTGACAGCAGATTGGCAAAATGGAAAAGAACCCTAATAGCCGGAACGGGCTCGATGCAGGGACACAGCCATTGTCACAGACCACTGGGCCACAGGGCTGCGACCACTGTTTTGGGAAGGAGTCTGGCTCTAGTGATCCTAACTTGAAATGTGCACATCCTTCCCCCCAGCATGCCACTCCTGGGAGTCTGTCCTGTGTGGGCCAGAGTATGAGGACACATGTAAGCGTTTCTGCAGCCCTGCTGAAAGGGCAGCACAAGGAATCAATCCAGGGCCAGCATCAGTGAGAGGCTCAGTCACTGTGGGAACTGGCCTCCCTTCTGGAACATTGTGCAGTGAGTCAGGATATAGCCCCTGACCTGAAGGGGTCACATGATGTATTCCCCGAGATTGCAGATTGTAGAAAAAGGTGTGTCATAGCCTCAGCCCCACACTTTAGGGTAAAAGAAGCCTGCTAAGTGTGATGATGTGTGAGGCTGGGAGAAGGTGTGGAAGGACAGTCCAGCCGACTGCTGCTCAGGGCCCTGGCGCTGGAAGTTAAACACTAAAAGAGCAGCAACACGCAGAAGACGCGTGGGCTGACGTGAAGGGACGACGGTATAAAAAACTAGTTTCTGATATTCCTACGTATATGGGAAGAGTGACTTTGTAGCTGGCCAG
The DNA here is from genome assembly GCF_030014295.1 of Loxodonta africana. Taxonomy (NCBI): domain Eukaryota; kingdom Metazoa; phylum Chordata; class Mammalia; order Proboscidea; family Elephantidae; genus Loxodonta; species Loxodonta africana. Next base: position 594,420 of record NC_087368.1, read on the forward strand.
GGCCGGGAGGGCAGTAGGGGTTTGGGGGGAGACAGATTGATCCCTTCGGGAGGGAACTGGCGACCCTCGAGAGGGAAGGTCTGTGAGGGACCTGAGGTCTACAGGGTGGTGTCTGGGCCCTGGTCCCCCTCTGGTCATCTCAGGTCCCTGGGTGGGGATGCCACTCCCTCCCTCCATACTCACCCAGAACTTGTGCCAGCCCTTCCTGGCCTGTTTCTTGGGGTAAACCGAGTAGACGATGCCATTCTCCTTTTCCTTGGGGATCTCCTGCAGGCTGTTCTGCAGAAACAGTGCCGGCAGCAGCCAGGGAGGCATCAAGAGCCCCTCCGAGCTGCCTCCTTCCCTCTCTGCCCCTCGAGCCCTTCTGCCTGCTAGGATCTCCCAGTTCCCCCATGCTGTGGGGGTCAGCCTGTGGGCTGCATGAGCCAGCCCTGACCAAGTCCAATGATAGAAAAATCAGCCTCCGATTATTGCAGCAGGATCTGGCAGAAGCTGGGCAGGCACAGGGTCAGCAGTGGCCCAGGCAATGCCAGCAGCTAGGCACGTTGAGTGCCACACTCGGCGTTAGCTGGATCTCTGAGAAAGCCCAGGCCAGAGTGCTGACTCAGCCTGTGACCCCGATAGCCCCTCCTTAAGGCCTGGTCTGAACTGGAACCCCTCGGCAGACTTACATCCCAGTGTTCTGTGTGATCAGGGGGGTGGTCAGGGCAGGGAAGTGAAAGAGGACTCCACATTTGCCAGCCCAGCCCCCAGCCTCCCAAAGTCACGCAACCTGATGGGCTATGCCCAGCTGCGGTCCGACTCAGGCCCATGAACCCAGTATGGTGAGAGACCATGGGGGTGGACCATTTTCATCATCCTCATTATCACTCCTCCCCTCTCAGATCTCCCCAGATCACATGGCACCTCCTTCCCTGACCCCCACCATCTCTCTACCAAATGGACCCTGCCTCAGTCAACAACTTTCTGCCTCATCAGTTCTGTCCACGTTTCCTCCCAGCCCCCGTTACCAGGGACCCCATGAGGACAAGAGCTGGCATGGACTGGGGGATGGTATGACCTGGGGGAGGGGTGTGGGGCTGCCTAGGTGAGATCACAGTGGTGGCCTGGCCTGGATTGGCAGCCCTGGGCCACCCTGTGTTACCTTCCGATTCTTTTTGGTAAATGGCTTGAGCTTTTGTGGGTGGGGGACGAGACCATGCCTCAGCCTTGGTGAAAGTGTCGAACTCCTGCGTCTCTCAAGCTTTGATACAAGGGAAGACGGGAGACAACAAGAAAACATGTTCCTAGTCTGAGTGTCTCCACTCAAGTGAGCTGGGTAGGGGGCTGGTTACCAGGGTTCCAAGTTCTATGTACTCTGTCGTCAAGGATGTGAGGTCACGTCCTGGTCTCCTGACTTGGGTCTGATGTCAGTTAAGATGTCCCCAAAGTCCCCACTGTGCTGCTGAATGCTCACCTCTCCCCATGCCATCTCCATAACTGTACACAGTGACACCAACACAGCCCTCCTTCTGCCCCCAGAACCTGGGAAAGGCCTGGGTGTAGCCAGGGCCCCAGCTCTGAGCATACAGAGCTGGGTTCAAACAAAGTTCATCCCTCTCAACCAGTTTGTGACCCTGGACAAGTCTTTGTGCTTCTCAGAGCCTCCCCAGTGCCCCCACCCACACAATAGGGATCATTCTAGTGTCTTCTTCCCAGGGACCTCAGCAGGTTTGTGTGAGGTAACGTCTATAGAACCCGTGGGCTGGCATTACCTGTAGCTAATCAGGGGTCGATTATCTAATAGGAAAAGTAAGCATAGGGCTTACCTGCTTACCAGATCATCTGTAATGAACATTTTCACCTTTTCATATTTTTCACCACATCTAGTACTCTGCTTCTAGGTATGGCCGGCTTCTGTCTGTCCCCAACCCACAGTTCTTCCCTACAGAATCAAAGCCTCTTTTCAAATATACAGTCCGTGACGGGGGACAGATGACCCTGTAAGCAAGGTAAGCACAGGTCTACTTGTACTTACTTCCTAATCTGTAGTGAACAACTTCTCATGGGTTTTGCCACATCAAAGATGTGTTCACCGTGCTTACCTTGCGTATTGGGTAATCTGCCCACGTAGCGAATGCACAAGCTCAGAGATGGAAGATTTTCAAGCAGGGGTGGGAAGCAGCATGGAGTACATCTCCAAAGAGGGCTGGGCCCTGGTGGTGTGAGCTTGGGAAAGTCACTTCCACTCTTGGTCTCATTTCCCAATCTGCACTAGGATGGGGTTGGAATTAAGTGAACGTCAGACATTGTCACCCTCTGCGTGAATCCCTTCAGGAACTCCCATTATATAGAATCTGACCCAGTGCCTCATCTCAGGCTAGGTGGTAGACAACCTGGACGGTGGCTCCCAACAATCCTACCTCCTGGTCTCCACATCCTGTGCGACCACCTTGCCTCACTTTGGATTGGACACACCCTCAGTGTGGTTTGGACTCAGGGACTCGCTTCTCAAGAATGTTTTTGTTAGGTGGCACTGAGTCGATTTCAACTGATGATGACCCTATTTGGGGGCGATGTTTCCTGGCTCTCTTTTATTCCTTCTCTCTCTGTCTCTCTCTCAGTCATCACTCTCTCTGTCATTTATTTCTCTCTCTCCTCCCGGGAAGCAGCTGTGATGTATGACCTGCTCATGGAGAGACTCATGTGACAAAGACCTGAGGGAGGGTCCTGATCAACAGACAGAGAGGAAGTGAGGCCCCCCAGACCAACAACTCACAGAGTCCTGCTTATAACATGGAAATGAGTAGGGAGCAGATCCTCCCCAGTCAAGACTCAGTTGAGACCACAACCAGAAGCTCCTGAGAACTTGGGGCAGTCACCAGGTAAGCCATGCCTGGGTTCCTGGCCCACGGAGATTGTGTGCTGTGTTGTGTTGTGAGTCATTAGTTTTGGGGGTATTGTTATCACAGAGCAGGAGATAACTCCTCCAGCCTACCAGGTCACGGGTCCTGGACCTGTTCTCCTCCTCCCTGCCTCCTCTCCTCCTCCTTGCCCTCCAGCCATACTGGCTGCATTTCAACTCTCTCTCTGGAAAAACTCACGTCTGTCTCCCAGTCTCTGTACCAGCTGTGTCTTCTCCCTGGCACTCTGTCCCCAGACACATGCAGGGTTGGTCCCTCTTGTCATTCTGGTTGCACTTAAATGTCACCTTAGTGAGGCCTTTTGGACCACATACCAGCCTTATCTCACAGCACCCTACTTTATTTTCTCTATAAAATATGCTCTTTTCTTTGCATGTATTTGGTTTCATTATTTTATCCATCTTCGTGTCTACCCTAAAGCTTGTGGCTCCTGGGGACAGGGACCACGTGGTTCATTTTCATAACCAGGTCCCAGAACACCTGCTGCTGTAGGTCCTCTCTTGCACTAATGCTGGAGCTCCATAGTGAACGAAATATTTCATCACCAACATCGGATGGACAGTGAGCTGGAGGGCTGGATTTCAATCCTGTGCCACCTCCAGTAATGGCTCCCAGACCACCTGCTGATGTCAATCCTGTTCCTGCTCAGCATCAAAACTCTATAGAGCACCAGGTCCTCCATCTCCAGCTCTGCCTCGGTCACCAGAGGTTGAGTCATTTGCTGCAAGTCCTCCACAGCCACCCCTCATTCATAGCTAGGGAATGTCGGCTCCAGAAACATACCTTTTTTTCAACTCACCTGAGTGGGAATTTTTTTGGTTTTGTTGTAATTTTCCAGATCACTCTATACTTTATAGTTTATACTATTTTAACAGGTAGGTTTGTCATAAAATGTTTTAAGAGTTTTAAAATGTGTAGTATAGTGGCTTTGTGTGCTTTTACAATCTTATTCAACCATCGTCAGTATCTACTTCAGAACATTTTCATCACCACTCTGATGGTTAATGTTATGTGTCAATTCGGTTAGGCCATGATTCTCAGGGGTTTGGCAGAAATTGTGTAATCAGTCTCCATTTTTTGATCTGATGTGAGCAGCCAATCAGTTGGAAGAGGAGTTTCCTTGGAGGAGTGAACTGCAAATTAACACATCTCCTGGTACCTGGCATGCAGCCATTAATCGAGCCTATGCCTTTTTCTTCATCCTTGTTTTGAAGGACAGGCCCCTCTTGGTGAATCACTGTGCAGATCTGTAGGATTTTGGAGTAAATCCCTGCCATTCTCTTCATTTAACTACTCTCCTTTTGAGAAATAGCTTTTGGCTTGTTACTGGGCCTTAGCAGAGACTGAACGCTTAACCATGGGCCGCCGAGTCACGATGTGGCCTGAGCTGCCCATTATGAACTGGATGTTGTCTGACCCACAGAGTTGTAAAATTGGATGTGCCCAGCAGCTCTCCATCATTATTAATTGAAGTGGTAATATACAAGATCGGGCCGCAACAGGACCTGAAGGCCCAAGTAAGTTGCATGAGGAAATGCCCCAATGCCCATGGTCTCCACTCCTGTCACATACCTTTCGTCTCCCAGTCTGCACCTATGGCCTCATGGGGAGCTCCTTATGATCAGGTGACTGAAGGTGAGAAAACTCGTGCCTTGTTTACAGATGGTTCTGCGCAATATGCAGGCACTAGTTGAAAACGGAGAGTGGCAGCACTACAGCCCTTTGCTGGGACCTCCCTGAAGGACAGTGGGGAAGGGAAATCCTCCTAAGGGGCAGAACTTGGGGCAGTGCACCTGGTTATTCACTTTGCTTGGAAGAAGAAATGGCCAGATGTGCGATTGTATGTATACTGACCCATGAGCTGTGGCTGGTGGTTTAGCTGGATTGTCAAGGACTTGGAAGGAACATGATTGGGAAACCGGAGACAAGGACTTAGGGGGAGGAGAGCTATGTGGATAGACCTCTTTGAATGGGCCAAAGAAGTGAAGATATTTGTGTCTCATGTGAATGCTCACTAAAGAGTGACCTCAGCAGACAAAGACATTAACAGTGAAGCGGATAGGATAACGTGTTCTGGGGAAACCACTCAAACTTTTTCCTAGGTACTCCCATCATTGCTCATGAACAAAGTGGCCATGATGGCACAGATGGAGGTTATGCATGGGCCCAGAAACGTGGACTTCTACTCATCAAGGTCGACTTGGCAATAGCCACCTCTAAATGCCTGATCTGCCAGCAGCAGAGACCAACACTGAGTCCCCGATATGGCCCCATCCCTCAAAGTGATCATCCAGCAACCTGGTGGCAAGCTGATTACACTGGACCACTTCCATCATGGAAAGGGCAACATTTGTTCTTATGGGAATAGACATTTACTCTGAATATGGATTTGCCTTCCCTGCATGCAATGCTTCTGCCAAAACTATCACCCTTGCACTTAGAGAATGCTTTATCCACCATCATTGTATCCCACACGCATTTCCTTCAATCAAGGGACTCCCTTCACGCAAGTGAAATGCAGCTGTGGGCCCATGCTCATGGAATTCACTGGTCTTACCATGTTCCCCATCATCCTGCAGCAGCTGGTTTGAAAGAATGATGGAATGGACTCCTAAAGACACAATTACAGTGCCAGCTGGGTGGCAATACCTTGCAGGATTGAGGCAGTGTTCACCTAGAGGTTGTGCATGCTCTAAACCAGCATCGAGTATATGGTGTTTTATCTCCCATAGTCAGGGTTCATGGGTCCAGGAATCAAGGGATGGAAATGGGAGTGGCACCACTCACTATTGCCCCTAGTGACCCACTCACAAGAATTTTTGCTTCCTGTAGCCTAGCTTCTCAGTTTGTTTTGTTTTAGTATGCCCAAATGGGTTGCTTGAGTGAGCTACCTTGACTATTCTTGCCTTTGAAGCTCTGACGTCCTGTCACCAGATGGCTAGAGTTGTTATCAGATATATCAGTCTAGGAGTCCATTCACTTTTCTTGTGTGGATTCAGCTCAGGTGTCCAGGTAGCTGATCATCAAGTGTGTGGTACAGGCTCTGTCCTACAGTCTTAGAAGGGCAGGGGTGATTGCTGTAGGTACTGGTATCTGGAGGCTGAGAAACATCCCCCACGTGTCTGTGAGGAAAGTGCGTCCCAGTTCCCTAGAGCGTACAGGTGGGTGGGTTCTGCAGATGGACCATGGGCACCCAATGCTTTTTGTTGTAAGGACTGGGAGGTACCCATTATCCTTGGACCCCTGTCGCGGGTGGCTGGGGGACCTGAGCAGAGCTACCAGTCCTTTTACCCCTTCTGTGAGTAGGTGAGGACCCTGTTTAATAGGCAAAGTGGTGTCAAATATCAAACACCCACCTCTCCGCCACACAGCTGAAATGGTTGCAGTCTGCCATCAAGGGCCTATTCGCCTGGAATAGGCCCTCACAGGTCCATGCAGGGGGAAAGATATTCAAAGTCCATGGACCGTTTATGCCTGAACAGGAGCTGCTTCTGTCCTGAGCTCTGCCAGTTAGTGGAACTGGCAAATTATCTTTTCGTCCAACTGTGAGTTTATTCCTGCTCCAAGGTCTGGAGGTTGACTCCAGGCACTCAGCAGGGCCTATCTAAGGCCCAGGGAAATCAACAGCCATGGACGCTGGCTTGGGAGTGGGGGGCACGGTAAAATGTATGCAAGTAGTTAGCTTTTGCCAAAAGAGCTATTGTTCTCTTGTTCCTGTGAGTAGGCTGTTGCGGGTGGCTGCTTCTCCCTGAGGAAACTGTGGCAGAATGCTACTACCAGCCCACCGCCGCCGCTCCAGGTATGTTGCCTGAGGGCTCCCTGCGATTCAGGTCCAGTAACTCCTTTCCGCCTCTGAACTGTCTCTTCCTCCCCCTGCCACTCAGTCCGTCTTCTAACTTTGCCTTTGATATTCAGGGCTCCTAGCTTGTCATAAATATAATCGTTTCACTTGTTTTTTTTTGGTATTTGTTGTAAGAGGGATCACAGGAACTGTCTGGCTATTCCATTTTCTTGGCCCTATCTCCTATTTCTAGCTTTTTGAGGAAGCGTCATATCGATTTCCAAAGTGGTTGTACCATTTTACATTCCTACCAGCAGTGTCTAAGTGTTCCAGCCTCTCCAGAACCTCTCCAACATTTATTATTCTGTGTTTTTTGGATTAATGCCAGCCTTGTTAGAGTGAGATGGAATCTCATTGTAGTTTTGATTTGGGTTTCTCTAATGGCTAATGAACGTGAGCATTTCCTCAAGTGTCTTTTAGCTACCTGAATGTCTTCTTCAGGGAAGTGTCTGTTCATATCCTTTGCCCATTTTTTAATTGGGTTATCTGTCTTTTTGTTGTTGAGTTTTTGCAGTAACATGTAGATTTTAGAGACCAGTTGCTGATCGGAGATGTCACCAAGGGTATAGATCGTTATGGAAGCAGACTACCACATCTTTCTCCTATGGAGTAGCTGGTGGGTTCAAACCATGGACCTTTTGGTTAACAGCCAAATGCTTCACCATTGCACCACCAGGGCTCCTTTCTGTTGAATAGTACTGTTTTATTTGCTGTAACAGCTGTTCCTTCTTTAGCCAATGTTGCTACTGAGCACAGTCATCACAGATCATATTGGTAACGCTGAGGCCTGGGTACTAGAACTTAACACCCCTCATTGTCCAGAGAAGACAACAGCCTTCACTGCCATCCTCCCCAGAAAATGGATGCCCCAGAAAAAGGCATGCATCTCTTCACCTTACTCTCTCTCTTCCAAACCAAATTCACCTGCAAAGCATCTAATTGGTGGAGCCAAGGTCATGTGACTGTGCCCTAGCTGCAAAGGAGATTGGGAAAATGGGACAGGTCTCATACTGTGGTATATAATGCCAGTGTCAGGGCAGCATAGTCACACGATGCAAGTTGGCGAGAAGAAGGACTAATGTCCACCGCGTTTGCAAAGCAGATCCAGGATGAGGGTCCAGACTCAGACTCTAATAGGTCTAACACCACTGAGCTGCTTGGCATTTATGTTTATGCTTTGTGTTATAACTCTTACTTTGCTACCAGACAGTTACACTTACACTTTGTCTTAATTTTAAGATCTTTATCAGCTCTACCAGACCATGCAAACAGGGAAATAACATAAGCTAAAGGTTTGAATAGATGCTGAATGTTCTTTAAACATGACAAAAAATATATTTGAAATTAAAATTTAATGCATATTTGTTACATATATATTTGCCGCAATAAAAAAAGAAGAAAATGGATTAGAAATAAAATGCTTCTATTTTATATTTATATGTGCATGGAGAAATAAAGCAAATGTGGCAAAATGTTAATACGTGGTAGGTTTGAAATTTTTTCAAAATGAAAGTTAAAAAAATCAGTGTGGGGGGGCGGAGCCAAGATGGCGGACTAGGCAGACGCTACCTTGGATCCCTCTTACAACAAATACACGGAAAAACAAGTGAATCGATCACATACATAACAATCTACGAACCCTGAACAACAAACACAGATTTAGAGACAGAGAACGAACTAATACGGGGAAGCAGCGATTGTTTCCAGAGCCTGGAGCCAGCGCACCAGTCAGCTACGGCACAAGCACAGAGAGCTGCTCCACCCCCCTGAACTAACCCCGGGAGGGTGACCAGCCGGTTCCACGGGCGGCGTGGGACGCGGCCAGTAGGAGAAGTCCCTGGGAGGCAGTGACTGGTCTTGGAGCAGGAAGAGCAGCGTCCGAGCCGGGGAACCGTCCCGCAGGGATTTGGACTGGACGAAGGTACAGCATAAATACGGAGAGTTGCTCCACCCCCCTGAACTAACCCCGGGAAGGGGACCAGCCGGGTCACGCGGGCGGCGTGGGACTCAGCTGGTAGGAGAAGTCCCTGGGAGGCAGCGACTGGTATTGGAGCGGGGAGAACAGCGTCCCAGCTGGGACACTCGGTCATGGCACAAGCACGGGGAGCCGCTCCACCCATCTGAACTAACCCCGGGAGGAGGCCCAACTGGTTCTCGGAGGCGGCACGGCCACGCGGCTGGAGGGACGAGAAGTCCCCAGGAGGCAGCGACTGATTTTGGAGTCGAAAGTGCACTGTCCCAGTAGGGGAGCCTTGACGCTGGGCGTGGGGCTGGAAGCGGAGGATCTGACCATGACTCCAGTGGACCAGACCCCCCGGGGGAATCTCCACACAGCCAGCACACATAGGCGACACGCCCGCGGGAATCTCAGATATAATAGTCATTCCAAGCAAGACAAGCAACTCTGGCTATATTCTGAGGTGCTACTCTCCTATCTCTCTGTTCCCTCCCCCACCCTCCCCAGGCGGCTTCATTAACATGTGAATAGCCTGAGCCAGAGGGAGAACTCTGATAGGGATCTGACTGCATTTTTTTTTAGCGGATTTTTTGGAAAAACTAGTTTCCCAGTGATGGCTCGGAGACAACAATCCATATCAAACCACTTAAAGAAGCAGACCATGACAGCTTCTCCAACCCCCAAACAAATGAATCAAAATCTGTCCCAAATGAAGATACAATCTTGGAATTATCAGATACAGAATATAAAAAACTAATTTACAGAATGCTTCAAGACATCACAAATGAAATTAGGATAACTGCAGAAAAAGCCAAGGAACACACCGATAAAACTGTTGAAGAACTCAAAAAGATTATTCAAGAACATAGTGGAAAAATTAATAAGTTGCAAGAATCCATAGAGAGACAACATGTAGAAATCCAAAAGATTAACAATAAAATTACAGAATTAGACAACGCACTAGGAAGTCAGAGGAGCAGACTCGAGCAATTAGAATGCAGACTGGGACATCTGGATGACCAGGGAATCAACACTAACATAGCTGAAAAAAAATCAGATAAAAGAATTAAAAAAAATGAAGAAACCCTAAGAATTATGTGGGACTCTATCAAGAAGGATAATCTGCGGGTGATTGGAGTCCCAGAACAGGGAGGGGGGACAGAAAACACAGAGAAAATAGTTGAAGAACTCCTGACACAAAACTTCCCTGACATCATGAAAGACGAAAGGATATCTATCCAAGATGCTCATCGAACCCCATTTAAGATTGATCCAAAAAGAAAAACACCAAGACATATTATCATCAAACTCACCAAAACCAAAGATAAACAGAAAATTTTAAAAGCAGCCAGGGAGAAAAGAAAGGTTTCCTTCAAGGGAGAATCAATAAGAATATGTTCTGACTACTCAGCAGAAACCATGAAGGCAAGAAGGGAATGGGACGACATATACAGAACACTGAAGGAGAAAAACTGCCAGCCAAGGATCATATATCCAGCAAAACTCTCTCTGAAATATGAAGGCGAAATTAAGATATTTACAGACAAACACAAGTTTAGAGAATTTGCAAAAACCAAACCAAAGCTACAAGAAATACTAAAGGATATTGTTTGGTCAGAGAACCAATAATATCAGATATCAGCACAACACAAGGTCACAAAACAGATCGTCCTGATATCAACTCAAATAGGGAAATCACAAAAACAAACAAATTAAGATTAATTAAAAAAAAATACACATAACAGGGAACCATGGAAGTCAATAGGTAAAAGATCACAATAATCAAAAAGAGGGACTAAATACAGGAGGCGTTGAACTGCCATATGGAGAGTGATACAAGGCGATATAGAACAATACAAGTTAGGTTTTTACTTAGAAAAATAGGGGTAAATAATAAGGTAACCACAAAAAGGTATAACAACTCTATAACTCAAGATAAAAACCAAGAAAAACGTAACGACTCAACTAACATAAAGTCAAGCACTATGAAAATGAGGATCTCACAATTTATTAAGAAAAACGCCTCAGCACAAAAAAGTATGTGGAAAAATGGAATTGTCAACAACACACATAAAAAGGCATCAAAATGACAGCACTAAAAACTTATTTATCTATAATTACCCTGAATGTAAATGGACTAAATGCACCAATAAAGAGACAGAGAGTCACAGACTGGATAAAGAAACACGATCCATCTATATGCTGCCTACAAGAGACACACCTTAGACTTAGAGACACAAACAAACTAAAACTCAAAGGATGGAAAAAAAGTATATCAAGCAAACAATAAGCAAAAAAGAAGAGGAGTAGCAATATTAATTTCCGACAAAATAGACTTTAGACTTAAATCCACCACAAAGGATAAAGAAGGACACTACATAATGATAAAAGGGACAATTGACCAGGAAGATATAACCATATTAAATATTTATGCACCCAATGACAGGGCTGCAAGATACATAAATCAAATCTTAACAGAATTGAAAAGCGAGATAGATACCTCCACAATTATAGTAGGAGACTTCAACACACCACTTTCGGAGAAGGACAGGACATCCAGTAAGAAGCTCAACAGAGACACGGAAGATCTAATTACAACAATCAACCAACTTGACCTCATTGACTTATACAGAACTCTCCACCCAACTGCTGCAAAATATACTTTTTTTTCTAGCGCACATGGAACATTCCCTAGAATAGACCACATATTAGGTCATAAAACAAACCTTTGCAGAGTCCAAAACATCGAAATATTACAAAGCATCTTCTCAGACCACAAGGCAATAAAACTAGAGATCAATACCAGAAAAACTAGGGAAAAGAAATCAAATACTTGGAAAATGAACAATACCCTCCTGAAAAAAGACTGGGTTATAGAAGACATCAAGGAGGGAATACGGAAATTCATAGAAAGCAACGAGAATGAAAATACTTCCCATCAAAACCTCTGGGACACAGCAAAAGCAGTGCTCAGAGGCCAATTTATATCAATAAATGCACACATACAAAAAGAAGAGCCAAAATCAGAGAACTGTCCCTACAACTTGAACAAATAGAAAGTGAGCAACAAAAGAATCCATCAGGCACCAGAAGAAAACAAATAATAAAAATTAGAGCTGAACTAAATGAATTAGAGAACAGAAAAACAATTGAAAGAATTAACAAAGCCAAAAGCTGGTTCTCTGAAAAAATTAACAAAATTGATAAACCATTGGCTAGACTGACTAAAGAAATACAGGAAAGGAAACAAATAACCCGAATAAGAAACGAGAAGGACCACATCACAACAGAACCAAATGAAATTAAAAGAATCATTTCAGATTATTATGAAAAATTGTACTCTAACAAATTTGCAAACCTAGAAGAAATGGATGAATTCCTGGAAAAACACTACCTACCTAAACTAACACATTCAGAAGTAGAACAACTAAATAGACCCATAACAAAAAAAGAGATTGAAACGGTAATCAAAAAACTCCCAACAAAAAAAAAGCCCTGGCCCGGACGGCTTCACTGCAGAGTTCTACCAAACTTTCAGAGAAGAGTTAACACCACTACTACTAAAGGTATTCCAAAGCATAGAAAATGACGGAATACTACCCAACTCATTCTATGAAGCCACCATCTCCCTGATACCAAAACCAGGTAAAGATATTACAAAAAAAGAAAATTATAGACCTATATCCCTCATGAACATTGATGCAAAAATCCTCAACAAAATTCTAGCCAATAGAATCCAACAACACATCAAAAAAATAATTCACCCTGATCAAGTGGGATTTATACCAGGTATGCAAGGCTGGTTTAATATCAGAAAAACCATTAATGTAATCCATCACATAAACAAAACAAAAGACAAAAAACACATGATCTTATCAATTGATGCAGAAAAGGCATTTGACAAAGTCCAACACCCATTCATGATAAAAACTCTTACCAAAATAGGAGTTGAAGGAAAATTCCTCAACATAATAAAGGGCATCTATGCAAAGCCAACAGCCAATATCACTCTAAATGGAGAGAACCTGAAAGCATTTCCCTTGAGAAGGGGAACCAGACAAGGATGCCCCTTATCACCGCTCTTATTCAACATCGTGCTGGAAGTCCTAGCCAGGGCAATTAGGCTAGACAAAGAAATAAAAGGTATCCGGATTGGCAAGGAAGAAGTAAAGTTATCACTATTTGCAGATGACATGATTATATACACAGAAAACCCTAAGGAATCCTCCAGAAAACTACTGAAACTAATAGAAGAGTTTGGCAGAGTCTTAGGTTATAAAATAAACATACAAAAATCACTTGGATTCCTCTACATCAACAAAAAGAACACCGAAGAGGAAATAACCAAATCAATACCATTCACAGTAGCCCCCAAGAAGATAAGATACTTAAGAATAAATCTTACCAAGGATGTAAAAGACCTATAGAAAGAAAACTACAAAGCTCTACTACAAGAAATTCAAAAGGACATGCTTAAGTGGAAAAACATACCCTGCTCATGGATAGGAAGACTTAACATACTAAAAATGTCTATTCTACCAAAAGCCATCTATACATTTAACGCACTTCCGATCCAAATTCCAATGTCATATTTTAAGGGGATAGAGAAACAAATCACCAATTTCATATGGAAGGGAAAGAAGCCCCGGATAAGCAAAGCACTACTGAAAAAGAAGAAGAAAGTGGGAGGCCTCACCTTACCTGCCTTCAGAACCTATTATACAGCCACAGTAGTCAAAACAGCCTGGTATTGGTACAACAACAGACACATAGACCAATGGAACAGAATTGAGAACCCAGACATAGATCCATCCACGTATGAGCAGCTGATATTTGACAAAGGACTAGTGTCAATTAACTGGGGAAAAGATAGCCTTTTTAACAAATGGTGCTGGCATAACTGGATATCCATTTGCAAAAAAATGAAACAGGACCCATACCTCACACCATGCACAAAAACTAACTCCAAGTGGATCAAAGACCTAAACATAAAGACTAAAACGATAAAGATCATGGAAGAAAAAATTGGGACAACCCTAGGAGCCCTAATACAAGGTATAAACAGAATACAAAACATTACCAAAAATGATGAAGAGAAACCCGATAACTGGGAGCTCCTAAAAATCAAACACCTATGCTCATCTAAAGACTTCTCCAAAAGAGTAAAAAGACCACCTACAGATTAGGAAAGAATTTTCAGCTATGACATCTCCGACCAGCGCCTGATCTCTAAAATCTACATGATTCTGTCAAAACTCAACCACAAAAAGACAAACAACCCAATCAAGAAGTGGGCAAAGGATATGAACACACATTTCACTAAAGAAGATATTCAGGCAGCCAACAGATACATGAGAAAATGCTCTCGATCATTAGCCATTAGAGAAATGCAAATTAAAACCACGATGAGATTCCATCTCACACCAGCAAGGCTGGCATTAATCCAAAAAACACAAAATAATAAATGTTGGAGAGGCTGCGGAGAGATTGGAACTCTCATACACTGCTGGTGGGAATGTAAAATGGTACAACCACTTTGGAAATCTATCTGGCGTTATCTTAAACAGTTAGAAATAGAACTACCATACAACCCAGAAATCCCACTCCTCGGAATATACCTTAGAGATACAAGAGCCTTCATACAAACAGATATATGCACACCCTAGTTTATTGCAGCTCTGTTTACAATAGCAAAAAGTTGGAAGCAACCAAGGTGTCCATCAACGGATGAATGGGTAAATAAATTGTGGTATATTCACACAATGGAATACTATACATCGATAAAGAACAGTGACGAATCTCTGAAACATTTCATAACATGGAGGAACCTGGAAGGCATTATGCTGAGCGAAATTAGTCAGAGGCAAAAGGACAAATATTGTATAAGACCACTATTATAAGATCTTGAGAAATAGTAAACCTGAGAAGAACACATACTTTTGTGGTTATGAGGCGGGGAGGGAGGGAGGGTGGGAGAGGGTTTTTTATTGATTAATCAGTAGATAAGAACTGCTTTAGGTGAAGGGAAAGACAACACTCAATACATGGAAGGTCACCTCAATTGGACTGGACCAAAAGCAGAGAAGTTTCCGGGATAAAATGAATGCTTCAAAGGTCAGCGGAGCAAGCGCGGGGGTCTGGGGAACATGGTTTGCAGGGACTTCTAAGTCAATTGGCAAAATAATTCTATTATGAAATCATTCTGCATCCCACTTTGAAATGTGGCGTCTGGGGTCTTAAATGCTAACAAGCGGCCATCTAAGATGCAGCAATTGGTCTCAACCCACCTGGAGCAAAGGAAAATGAAGAACACCAAGGCCACACGACAACTAAGAGCCCAAGAGACAGAAAGGGCCACATGAACCAGAGACCTACATCATCCTGAGACCAGAAGAACTAGTTGGTGCCCGGCTACAATCGATGACTGCCCTGACAGGGAGCACAGCAGAGGACCCCTGAGGGAGCAGGAGATCAGTGGGATACAGACCCCAAATTCTCATAAAAAGACCAAACTTAATGATCTGACTGAGACTGGAGGAATCCCGGCAGCCATGCTCCCCAGACCTTCTGTTGGCACAGGACAGGAACCATCCCCGAAGACAACTCATCAGAAATGAAAGGGACTGGTCAGCGGGTGGGAGAGAGACGCTGATGAAGAGTGAGCTAATTATATCAGGTGGACACTTGAGATTGTGTTGGCAACTCTTGTCTGGAGGGGGGATGGGAGGATAGAGAGAGAGGGAAGCAGGCAAAATTGTCACGAAAGGAGAGACTGAAAGGGCTGACTCAAGAGGGGGAGAGCAAGTGGGAGTAGGGAGTGAGATGTATGTAAACTTATATGTGACAGACTGATTGGATTTGTAAACGTTCACTTGAAGCTTAATAAAAGTTATTAAAAAAAAATCAGTGTATAGTAAATTCTGGAAACAGCCCAAATGTGCTTCAGCTGAGAAATAGATAAACAAATTATGGTACAACATACCAAAGAATACAGGAATGAGCTACTAATACATGCATCAACATAGATGAACCTCAAAAACGTTAAGCTAAGTGAAATAAGCCAGACTCAACAAGGCTGCATCCTGTATGAGTCCATTTATTTGGTATTCTTAAAAAGGCAAACCTTTAGGGGCAAAATACAAATTGGTGGCTTGGGGGAACATTTGGGATGATGGACCTGTTCTGTATTTTGATTGTGGTGGCGGTTACATGACTGTAAACATTTGTCAAAACTCTCAGAACTATACACCTACAAGGGTAAAAAAAAAATATGTAAATTTTACCTTAATTTTAAAATTTGAAAAAATTTCAATGATTAACACAAGCATTCATTTGTTCAAGAAATATTTAGTGAGCACCTCCAATGTGCCAGATACTCTTTAACGGCCATATGCTTAAGAAAACTAATCCCAGTGTAGATAATGCGTTAGAAATACTCCAAGTTACTCTACCAATTCCATAAACTTGATTCAGAGCCAAATGTGATGCATGAAGAACTTTAGCAGTGGTGGGAAATGGTGGAAAGTAGTTTCTTTAATCCATAAATGACAAGCTACTGAAGTCTGGGGTGAAGGCACGTTACAGCCAATGAATTTGACACCTCCGGAACACCGATTTAGAAACTCAATTTTAGGTGATAACTGGCTGTCTGAAACTCACATTTTGGTGTGAGTAGGCCTAGAATTTCCATTGGAAAGGACTGAGGGAAGGAGTGGTGAGGAAGGTTACATGCCTAAGTAGGAAGGTAGAGAAAAGAGACCACTGACCTAGGAGGTCAGGAGATCTTGCTGGTCCTATCCCTGTCTTACGTATACACCGTTGGTCAAGGTAACTTTGCCTTCCTGGACACGTCTGCTGGCCCACAAAGTGAATGGGTTGGTAAAGTTATCAGTCAACCTGGAGTTCTTTCCCTGATCATCTGTGTGATTTTGGACAAGTCACTTGACCTCTCTAGGCTTTAGTTTCTTATGTATAAATGAGAGATATAGATGAAATGGCTGTATCTTATATTTTGAGTAATGTAGTTTGATCTATCTGTTACTGGTGGGATAAAGTTCAAATTCTTTAACAAAGTCACACATGGGGCGTGCAGACCCTGTTTATATAAAGAATTTAAGTTATCTAAAATCTATGTGTGAACACCATTCTGGTGTACCAATCTCACGTGATCCTTCACAAGAAGTACTGCTTTTGCCATCAGGAGTAATCTGCTCACCAGACTGCCATTCTAGATCCAGGGCCTAGCCCAGAAGCTCTGGGACAACCCCATGGATATATGGGCCAGAGTTTCTTGGGGCATCTGGTGAACCCTACCCATGAGGTAGAGAATTAGGGAGTGCCGCAAAGCACAAAACAGTCAACAAGGTCCATGTAGATCCCTGCCTGGGCTCTGGGCATCCTGCCCAAATGGTACTGCCCCACCTACAAGAGGAAGATAGAAAATTTTAAGGAAGCCCTCCAAAGCATAGGTTCCTTGAGGCATAGATCCTGAGAAGGGGAGCCCTTGGCCCATACCTAAGGGTGAAGCTTTTCTGTAGTATGCCTTACAAGCCTGTCAAATCCACCAGGACTGGAACCTCCTGATAATATGTTCCAGGCATGTGAGACAGGTCTCACCATCCTTGCTTCCAAGGAGCATTCTGGCTATGGGCTGTGTTTTTCAGATAAATCTGGGATCTTTGAATCTATCTTCTCTTTCTCTCTCTCAAATCTAATCACCAGAAACTTCAAAATAAAAGATAACAACATCCCATAGGAGTAGAATACACGTTCAAGATCTGCTCCCTTCTTTCTATAGGCTGAGGAGAAGTGGGTAGTTCTGCATTCTCAGTTCTTAGGGAGGACGTCTGAAAAAGGAAGGTTGATATTAGCCCTTTTCTTTGCCAGTCCAAAGTCAATGATAGAGTTAGACATTAGTCGTGAGAGTATTTCAGCAAAGCCCTTAATCTCAAGAATAACTAGCACTGTTTTCCCAGCATCTCTGCCTGTGAGGTTTCTTTCCTTAAACTGTTCAGCTGTTTCATAGGGTAGAGATTAGAAACCAGCAGACTCCCTCTCCAAACCGTGTCTTTGGAGGGGCAGGTTAAGAAGTTTGTCTATGATCAAGTCTTGTGGAAAAATACCTTCAAAATACTTCTCTCCCTTAAGTGTCTTTCTTGTTCATTCACAGTGCTTGACAGTGAAAACCTCCAATTACAATTCTTTGCTTCCCATTTGGGCTCCTGTCCTCTTAGAGTAAATGCTACACAGTAGCCAGCGTGGAAAGAGTCACATGATCTAATAATGCAAGATAGCAGACTATCCCTCACTTCAAGCTCCCTTCAGTACTCAATGCAATGGCGTGGCCTACCCTTTGAAGCACTGTGTGCTCCTAACAAGTTTTCAGGGTCCGTGTGCTCACAAATGACAGACTTATACCATGGCAAGTTGCCAGGAAAGCCTCCAGCCATGTCTGCAGGATTCACCAAGGGTCCCTGGCACACCACCATTAACTACACCCGAGAGTAGGTTATGTCACATATAACAGGGGCATCTTGAATGAAGGGACTCTGTGTTATTTGACTGTTATCTCTGGACCTTGTTTAGTGCCTTGAATACAGTAAGGAGCCATAAATGTTTGTCAAATGACTAAATGAAAGGATGAATGAGTGAATGCATATAAATAAACGAAAACAATATAAGGGCACAATTTCAGTGGATTCAGAGACCCATTTGAATCTCATCTTCATGCCCGAGGGGGTCCGTGTTCTAGGAAATAATAAAAAAAAAAAAAGTAAGTTTTTGGAAAGAATGCTTCAGCTTTAGCTGTCTTGATGAGTCTCCAAACATACTGGACAGTAGTTCTCAGGCTAGACGTTTATGGGAAAGCTCCAGGGGAGTAGGTGAAGTCAAAGTGGGCTCAGTAGCAGTATTGAGCTCTGTGATGGTGTGGACACTATTCCTCCTGGTCAGGGTTGCCAGATAAAACACAGGGTAACCAGTTAAATTTTAGTTTCAGATAAACAACAAATAAATATTTAGTATCAGTGTGTCCCATACAATATTTGGGATATATTTATACTAAATTTATTTGTCAGTTGTCTGAAATTAAAATTTAACTAGGTGTCCTGTGTTTTTATTTGTCAAACCTGGCAACCTTTTTCTTGTCCATTCTACTTTGGCTGGATGCCCTCCCTTGGATTTGCTATACCTCTATCCTCTGTGTACCCATTTTGCCAATGGTTCCTCTTTTATCTCTAGATGCACTTTAGTTTGATCCCACACTGACAAAGATACAATGATGATTTTAGACTGGATAAAATGAGGGCACTTTGTTACTATCATTCTACTCTCAAAAACATAGGAAGAGTAAAACCTCATGTATCTGTGCCTGTGTGTGAGAGAGAGAAAAAGAGAGAAATGATGAATCAGTAAGAAAGAAGTTTAACGTTTACTCTTTTGAGATAATCATGACAACTAGAAAAGGAATCCTAACCTGCAGTGGCCACAGAAGGAAGTAGTACAACTAGTGTGTGATCAAGATAGAGAAGTGGCTTCTGGGAAGAAATTATGGAATAAATCCTTGTGGTTTATAGAGAATTGCCAACTTCTTGTCAAAGAGAGTTAACTAGTTTTGAAAATCAGATGGTGTGGGAGTACTGGTAGTTGCTAATTCCAATCTCCATTCTCCTCTTTTTCTTGAAAATCAAAACTTTGAATTCCGGCTTTCATCGAGGCAGTAATGTGTCTGGCTAAAACATACATTTCCCATCAGCTCTTGCATCTAGAAATAGCCATGTGACAAGTTGTGGCCAGTGAGATGTAAACAGAAGATTGGTGGACATCTCTGGGAAATCATTCTTTTTTTAATATAGGCATTACCTCTTCTTCCTTGTTGCATCCTTCTTATTTCTGCCTTAAGTGCAGAAATAAGGCAGGGGGTGGAATAGTCATCTTGAGAGCATGAAGCAACCGTGAGCGTGAAAGCCAAATGCTAAGAGTGGCAGCTCAGAAAGGTAGAAGGAGCCTAGGATATGACGACTGTGGTGGGCACTGACCTTCTCTACTGAGATCCCCTTCAGGACTGGAGTCTGTTACCCCCCACTGCTGGGAGTGTGGTTAGCTGATAGCCTTCAGCTATAAGCCTTCTCTGGGAATTACCCTCAGCTGAAGATGGCACCTCTCCGAAGGTCATGCCTCCTTCCTAGTGGGGAACCCATGTCCAGTGACTGGCTTTTGAGGGAGTATAAAGGCCTGTTCCCTTGCCCCAACTCAGAAAAATTCTAAAAAACCATCACAGCTTCAGATCTCACGTGATTGGCTGAGGTCCTCTTGTGGCGGCACCACAGCCCAACTTGTTCTCTGTCCAATCCTGCTTCCTTCCATTATCCCATAGGGATTGATCCCAAGAGCGCTCCTCAGTAAACTCCCACGTGCATTCTCCATCCCAGAGCTGCTTTCCCGGCAACCAATCCTGCAGCAATGACTTTGCACAGCTGCTGCCCCAGCCTGCCTCTGGACTTTTTGAGAAGGTTTTAAAAAATTTTGGATAAGCCACTGCAACTGGATTTCTCATATATATAGTCCAAAGCAATCCCCAACTAAGACAGAAGGGTATTTCATATTTTGAAATATAGTTTTAAAACCTAAGTTAAGATTTGACTCACGAGACTTAGCATGGGTTGCTGAAGGCTAATGTAATAGAAGTGAAACTGCTAGATTGACAGGGAAACAGTAATTCTCATTTGATTCCTGCTTTGGAATACGAGGATGAGGACAAGACATTCCCTAAAACTACAGGAAAGGGCAGGGCCTTGACATTTCTCAGTGGAAGAGTAAAGAAGGATGAACTCCAAAGAGACTTGGCTTGATTGAAACACAAATATTGAGTCTACAAAAGCTGGGAGCCCACTTCGATGCAAATAGATGAAGGAACACGAAGAGCTGGCCAGCAAGGCCCAGAGTAAACAACTCCAGTAACAGGGATTTAATGTTTATATGTGGATTTGTGTTGCTATTGACAGGCTCCTCAGGCATTATTAACCCCCCACCAAAAAAAACAAACCCATTGCCATCGAGTCCATTCTGACTCATAGTGACCCTACAGGACAGAGTAGAACTTCCCCGTAGGGTTTTCAAGGAGCAGCTGGTGGCTGCAAACTGCCGACATATTGGTTAGCAGCTGAGCTCTTAACCACTGCACCACCAGGGATCCCAGGCATCATTAGCTCTAGAAAATCCTGATGACTAGAGATGTTAATTAAAGAAGACTTCATCATTGGTGGGGGAGTGTGGGGGAGAGCTCCACAAAAACGCCGAGAAATGAGTAAAAAGTAAAAATGGAAGCAAATGATTTTTCTTTCTTCCCAGTAAATGGAAAATGAGGTTATGTACAACATGATCTTCATAAAATCTGAAGATAGTAAATTCTAGGTAGAAATCAAGAGCAAATCCAGGTCTCTTAAGACTACAGAAAAAACAACCTAAGTGCCCATCATGGGCTGAAGGGATAATTAAACCATGATACATACACACAATGGAACAGTACGCAACGTTAAAGGATAACAATGAATCCTCAAAATATCTCACAACATGGATGAACCTAGAGGACACTATGCTGAGTGAAATAAGTCAATCACAAAAAGACACATATTATGTGAGATCAGTATTATAAAAAGTCAAGAAAAGGTTTACACACAGAAAGAAACATTCTTTGATGGTTACCAGGGATGGGAGCGGGAGGGAAGGAAAATCACAAAGTAAATAGTAGACACATATTAACTTGGATAAAGGGAAAGGCAATACACAATAAGGGGAGGTCAGCAACACATGCCCAAGGCAAAGGAAGGCACTGGCAGGTAAATACTATTACATACACGATTCTGCAATAACTTAACCACAACAGTAATTTAAGAGTGGATGCATAGGTAGGTATGTGAGCTGACCAGGTGTGGAGCACACCCATGAGCGCACACATAAATGCGAGTGCTGCCAACGTATCAGCGTCTACAGTAGAGCACACAGGGGGCAAAGCTATGGAGACTTTTCAGCCATAACCAAACTCCTTGAGGGACTGAGTCATGGGGCTTGAGGGCTTAGGACCATAGTTTCAGGGGACATCTAGGTCAATGGGCATAACATAGCCCATAAAGACAAGGTCCTACGTCCTACTTTGGTGAGTAGCAACTGGGGTCTTAAAAGCTTGTGAGTGGCCATCTAAGATAGAGCTATTGCTCTCTTTCTGTCTGGAGCAAAGAAGAGTGAAGAAAATCAAAGATTCAAGGCAACAATTAGTCAAAAGGACTAATGGACCACACGAACCAAAGTTTCCACTAGCCTGAGACCAGGAGAACTAGATGGTGTCTGGCTACCACTACCAACCACTCTGATTGGGATCATAATAGAAGGTCCTGGACAGAGTGGGAGAAAACTCTAGAACAAAATTCAAATTCATAAAAAAGACCAGATTTACCGGTCTGATAGAGACTGGTGGAACCCCTGAAACTATGGCCCTTAGATACTCTTCAAACCTGGAACTGAACCCACTCCTGGAGATCACCTTTCCGCCAAACAAAAGACCGGCCCCTAAAGTGAATAACACCCTTGAGGAACCTGCTCCTCAGAACAATCAACCACACAAGACCAAAGGGGCAGCATTTTCCCCAGAACAAAATTCAGAAGGCAGGAAGGGACAGGAAAGACGGGCTAATGGGAACCCAGGAAGGAACTGGGGATTGAGGGGATTGCAATTTCTGTCACGAAAATAATGTGTATAAATTGATGAATGGGAAACTAATTCGCTCTGTAAAATTTTACTCAAACCACAAGAAAATGTTCAAAAAAAAAAAAAAAAAAAGACTACAGAAAACCTGAAACTGATACTCTGCTCAGTGTCTCAACTAGATGTTTTGCTCCTATGTTGTTTAAGGCAAAGCCCAGAGAATCTAAAATCAGAAAATATTATGGCAGTCCAGAGGGCTTGATCAACCCCACACCCACTGATGTTGCATCATTACTAGTCGATTATTGCCTTCTCTTTCACATTTTAAAGTTGGTACATGTAACTCTTGGATAAGACGGTCACTGACGTGAAAACGAGAAATGTGTACTTGGTTCATACACCTTTTGACTTCAGAGACATTTTCCTAAGTAATTTAAATCTAATGACTCCTCAGACATTTG
Source organism: Loxodonta africana (assembly GCF_030014295.1). Classification (NCBI taxonomy): domain Eukaryota; kingdom Metazoa; phylum Chordata; class Mammalia; order Proboscidea; family Elephantidae; genus Loxodonta; species Loxodonta africana. Next base: position 617,281 of record NC_087368.1, read on the forward strand.
CTTCTCTTGAGACTGGGACAGTGACAGGAGAAGTACGTCTGTCACGTATTGAAAGCCCCAGCAAAAGCAGGGATTCAGGTTTTAAGTTCTTGCACCTGGTATTTCTAGCATATATTTCCTTTCTCATTTGTCTGCTTTCCCCAGACACACACTATATTGATAATGGCCCCGTTTAGCACAGTGATTGCAGTCCTTTAATTGAATGCAGTTGTATAATAAAACAGTAGAAGTCACATTATACTCAGGCTAGTTGCTTGATCTAGGGACCTCCAGGGAACATTCAAGAGCAGGGAGAAAGGAGGTTGCTGAGAAGTATTCAAAGAAAAGCCTCAAAGCCTGGGGCATATTCCCTCCTTTGGGTCTGTGGTCTCCTTGCTTAGTAGCTGAATCCAGGTTTTACTACAACAATTTAACCCAGGTTTACTACAACGATGCACTCAGCTTAAAGCAAACAACCAAAAAAAACAGCTTAATTTCCCAGCCTCCCCTGCACCTAGCAGTGGTCGTATGACACAGTTCTGGGAAGGAGTTTGAGAGATTTTAGGCTGGGGAATTGACCCTTTTAGCTAAGGGTTGTAGCTGTGGCTCGTATCTGATTTGTAGATGTGTTTTGCTTGGCCCACAGAGATTTCTTTTTTAAAAATGGGTAAGTTCTCATACAAATCCAGATTACTAGATCTCTAAAAAAAATCACAATGGAAGGGCTGACTCGTTAGGGGGAGAGCAAGTGGGAGTACGGAGTAAGGTGTATATAAACTTATGTGTGACAGTCTGACTTGATTTGTAAACGTTCACTTGAAGCTCAATAAAAGTTAATAAAAAAAAAAATCACGAGATACGGCAGATCTTGCATTCTCATGTTGCAAAAATGGGCTGCAATTTAGTAATACCACAGTCCCCAACTTTTCTTACTGTCTTATCGCTGCCTGTTTCATTTGTTCGCTTCGCCTGTCTCACCCTATAGGCGTCTGTCTTGTAACATCTGCCTTAAACCACAGTTTCTGTCTCTCTCACTCTTTTTTCCCTTTCTCTGTTTTATGCCATGTTTTATCTGTCCGTGCTTCAGCTATGGGTGACTGCTGCATCCCAAACCTTACACACTTATCACGACTAAATTACCATACCCAAGGAGCGCTTCCTCAAAGCTGGGGCATGTGTGAGTGAATGAATGGGATTACTATTCATTAACCTTAATATTTTTAGGTAAGCTAACAAACAGTTGTCCCCGAGTTGACTCCAACTATGGTGACCCATGTGTGTTAGAGTAGATCTGTGCTCCACAGGGCTTCCAAGACTGTGAACTTTCAGATACAGATCACTATGCCTGTCTTCTGAGACACCTCTGGGTGGGTTCAAACTGCCAACCTCTGCACCTAATAGTCCAGCGCTTAACTGTTTGTGCCACCCAGGAACTCCCATAAATAGCTATAAGAATCTATAAAGACTATGGTTTTTACACCCTTATTAGCAGGAACTTTTTGCCAGAGGGCTGTTGCTGATACAGCTGGAGATAGCTGATGAAATTCCAGAAGCGAGCCCAGTACAAAATGAAAGAACATTGGCATTGGGAGGGGAGAGTGGACAGCCTGGAATCTATTGATTGGTTTTCTGAAGTTTTATTTATTTATTAAATCATTTTAAACAGTAAACATTTATTGAATGCTTACTGTGTGCTGGGCTTTTGGTTCATTTTAAACCTGTGACTTTAACAGGTTAATAAATGCACAAGTAATAGTAAGGTCATAAGAGATAAGCAAAAATACGATATGGTGATAGGTAATTCTTATCCTGCCTAATCAAACAGCAAGACAGTATATATGATGAGGGAATTTGAAGCATGTCAAATTTTGAAAGTAATCTACTTAGCAAACACTTAAGAATTTCTTTACTACAGGAGTTAAGAAGTAGGTGTATGTTTAATATGATCCCTCAGGATTCCTACTCTTTGGACTTCATTCAGAGGAGGGCACGTTGCTGTCTATTGATTGTGCAGTATTCTGTGGTCTGTACCCCTGTTGCCATCATGGAGAGCCCAGTTAAAGTCAATTGGAAAGAAATATACTAGCCCAGAAGATACTCATCAGTTCTCATTTGTTTAGTGACCAGCGCATGTCTCCTGAAACCAGCAAATCAAGCATGCTTTTACTTTTAAAATTCACATTGTCTTTCTTCCCAAAGATGATTTTTATTTAAATATCCAGTGATTTTTTAATCGCTGTTATAGGCTCTGTAACTTTGCCTGGTGTTAAAGTAAGACTCTTCTGACCATGATTCTTCAGGTCTCCTCTGAACTCCCTCTATGCATGGGGTTACAGCTACACATTTGTAGATATAAGCCAGCCATCTGAGTCAGCAGATTCTCCATTTCTCTGTCCTGACATTTTGCCCACATTGATTTTGTCCAGCCTGGTAAAGTATCTTGAGTAGCACGCAGTCAACTAATTCCAACTAGTCCATCTTTGGGGACATCATGGGAAAGGAAGTCTCCATTAATTCTTTCCATTGGGATCAAACAATTCAGCCTGTAAGATGTCCCCTTTTCCATTCTTGACCAAATCCTTTACGAGGATCAAAGATCCCACTTATTCTTTGAGTGACTTCCTCCCATGTACATGTTGAAACAATCTCCTTTTATTGGTTTCTAAGATACTTGCAAGGTGCTTTTCGAAGTCTTTCTGGTGTAGTTATTATTCTCCTCATTTATAGTTTATTGGGTGTCTTTATCCTGTTCACATAAGCTCTCTTGCCAGTCTGGGGAAAATGCCCTATTTTTTCTCTAGTAATTTATATGGCTTTAACTTTACCAGTTCTCTTTTTAGCTTCTACCCCAAAATGCTTGTTATTTTTATTTCTTGGTACAAACTTTTCATGGACAGCAGGGGAAAAAGTATATAGGATTTTCTTGTGGGTTATTGACTTTTTAAAGTACTTCCTTTCAATTATCTCCTAAGTGGGGCCTACATTGATCATATTTTCCTTTTTAAAAATCTAGAGTGCATGAAACAGGTTTCTTGGTTTTCCTCTGTCTCATGAGGATGCAGAATTTAATTATGTTTTTAATTCTTACTGAGTGGCTCACCCACAGCAATCTCTAGAGTCCATTTCTGATCCTGTCTGGAATGAAAGCCCGCTCTATTTTCTGTTGTTAAGGGTTGTAGAAAACATCCTCAAATTATTAACCCCTCCCCTATCTCTCATCCTGATTGAGCAGTTGGTCATTTACGTTTGGATGACGAAAGCATTCTTTTATTAGTATCTGGACAAATATTTTTAGCTTTTCCAATTCTTTTAACATTTTCTGTCTTATCATACCACTCAGGAAATCCATAATATACATATTTGTGCATATAGAAGTTTTAACATGAATTGTTTTAAAAATGGAAAAGCTTTTAAAAAGTTATAACAAATTGCTGCTGTGGAGTTTATTCAACAAATATTTTTTGAGTGTCTACGCTATACCAGGAAAACCCTGGTTGCACAGTGGTTAAGAGCTATGGTAGCTAAGCAAAAGGTCAGCAGTTGGAATCCACCAGGTGCTCCTTGGAAACTGTATGGGGCAGTTCTACTCTGTCCTATAGGGTCACTATAGGTTGAAATGGACTGGACTGCAGTGGATTTGTTTTTCTTACTATACACCAGTTCTAGGCATGGAGGATAAGCAGGGAACAAAATCAAGGTCCATATGCTTACATTCTAGAGACAAAAAAATAATTCATGAAATGTTGATAAGAGCTCAGAAGAAAAATCCAGTGGAATAACCATTTACAGCAGCCCTTTTCTATCAGTTCCATGGGAGAATTAAACACTAATGCCCTAAAGCACCTGTTACATACAATGAATTAACTTCTTGTACGCAACTAGAAGGATGTTAGCTATGTACCATCCTTGGGAGGTATGAAAAAGTCACTGACATGGTTTTCTCTAGTGAAATTCTCTCACGGAACCCTGGTTGAGAAAGGCTTGGTTAGAGAGCACCAGTTGCTGGAGGAAATGCTTCTTTGGATCATTTGACCAGGGAAGTCCTCTCTGACAAGGCCTCCTTTAAGCAAAGACCTGTTCAATGAGGGAGAGAGGGCCCTGTGTGTACATGGGGGCAGAAGATCCCATCCAGAGAGAGAGTAGTGTGTTCCTGCGACGAGTGGGCTTGGAGTATTTGAGGAAAAGTTAAGAAGATAGTTGTGGCTGGAGCTAAGTTATCAAGGGGCAGAGAGGTGGGGCAAAGTTACGTATGTGAGGCAAGTAGACTGAGAAACAGAAAATGAATAAGGGCCTAGATGTCCTTTATACAAATTCATATCCTCAAGTAAGCATCTCTTTGTTTCCTGTTGCCTCTGTTTATAATGATGACACCCATAAAGGAAAAACAATTTTTTTCTAGTTTAAAATCCACAGTATTCATGCTAGTTAAATATCAGTGAAATCTGTCCTTATTTTACCCAATAGATAGAGCTACAAGTTTACAAAGCGAAAAACATTCCTCCCATTTGGATGGTGTGAAATATATTTTTTGAAGCATCAGAGCAGGACAGAAGCTAGTTTGAAGGCTCACACATTGGGCTTCCATATTTTTGGTGTCACAAATAAAGTCACTTTAGAAAAAGATGGCTGTTGTTAGGAGAGCGTTCTGTGGGGACCTCACTAATTGAGTTAAAAACTGAGTGAAGCTCCACTGCATTACACATCATTCCATAGAAAAACTCTGTGCAACAACAGCATCCCGATGCCTTATTAAAAAAAATAATAATAATGACAGAGCTTCACAAAATCCCAGTAAACAGAACGGAGAATCTCTTGGAGTTTTTTTTAAAATGGAATGGCCCTCCTATATTTAGCCAGCATGGGAAACTAAACTAATATCATAGCTCTTTTACTTGAGGGCTTGCCTATGTGTAGATGCTCTCTATCAGGAGGTCCAGTCTCGACTCCCATTTAACCAATACTGACTTCAGGATCGTTACATGAGAGAGGTAAGTGGAGACTCTGGGGTGAGTCCTGGGGATCTGCATTTTAACAAGTACCCCTGGTGACTCGTTACATACTTTGGGAAAAGCCTCAGAGAGTAACTGTTAATGATATTCAACCAGGAATTTGCTTTTGGTAAGAGGGGCATAGAATAAGTGAAGATATCACTAGAGAGCTGGTCAGCTTGGCATGATTTACAAAAATAATAGGTTCTTTTTGAAATATTTAGCTAATCATCTACAATGAAACTGAGTTGTGGACCTGGCTTTTCAATTTGTACCACTGAATTATCCTTGGTGTATTTATTTCCTATGAATTGTTTTTGGCCTTTCTTATCTATTCTCACATATTGTGTGGAAAATGCCCTCTGTTTTCACAGTCTTCGTGTCATTAGTGATCTGTGTTGCAGACGTGACTTTTCCTTGTGAGAGAATGACTCCATTGATCTAGCAACTTACGCAGGTGTTCTCACACATGCTGATAGCAAATCACCTGTGGAACTTTTTAAACCTATAGCTACCCAGGTTCCACGGCTCACACCAAGCAGAATCTCTGGGCACAGGGGCCCCAAATCTACACCCTTAAAAACCTTTACTGCACAGCCACACTTAAGAACCACTGGTTTAATGATAAACCCAAAATCAAACCCATTGCCGTGGAGTCGATTCCGACTCATAGCGACCTTATATGACAGAGAAGACCTGCCCCATAGGGCTTCCAAGGTTGTAATCGTCACAGAAGCAGGTCACCACATCTTCCTCTCATGATAAGCCTCGTGGGTTTAAACCACTGAGTTCTGGTTAACAGTCAAGCACTTTACCACTGAGCCACCAGGACTCCTCCAGTTGGTTTAATGCTAAAACCAACCCAAACCAAACCCATTGTCATCGGGTTGATTCCAACTCATAGCGACCGTAAAAGACAGCAAAGGAAATTTTCTTTGAGACTTCAAATGTGTTTTTCTCCGTTGGACAGCTGTTTATTCCTGCTGTAACCAGAACTTAATTTAATGTGTTCCCAGAAACTCTGAATTTTATGCTATGTCTGCTCTGATACTGAGCAATGTGATGAACAATGTCCGAGGTTACTGATTGGGCTTCACTTCTAGTCCTGATAAGACACACTGACAAGGATGAAGTTTTCTCTAAGTGGCAGTTTAGTCCCCTTGATGAAGAGTGAGAGATAACTGCTTGAAGCAGTGTGGTGGAATATCACACCACCTGGTCTGAAAGTTTTGGAGAATTTAGCCCTTAGACTCTTGGAGCACATCAGTACAACACTGGGTAATAAGAGCTTGGCTATGCTGAACAACAAAACTTCTAGATGGCCAGTCTGTACACTAAGTTCAGGTCAAGTCTGAGAGATGGCGGAGGCAATGGGCTTCTTGATGTCCTGACTCTGAAATTACAGAAGAGTATCTGGAAAATGTTTTAAGACTTCTAAGGCAGGTTAGATTACAACCACTCTAGCTTAGACTGCACACATCAGATACCTTCATCTTTTTCCTGTACTCCAAGCTCCCCTCCTGAACTTGCCCTTGGAGTTCTATAACAGACTGTAAATTCCACAAAGTAGGGGGCACTTTATGCCAGAGTCTGGCAGAGCTGCCGCTCAGAAACACATGCCCACTATTTTAGAACAAACAGTCCTGTCATTTCCAAGGATCATACAGTCTCCATTTCTACTTTCCACACTCCAACCCCAAGTTGGCATAGGTTGTTGACCCTTAGCCTAAGGGTGGGTGGTGCGGGAATTAAACACAGCATAGCGGTGGAAGGTCAGGGGTTCCAATCCACCAGCTGCTCCTGGGACAAAGCAGTCTGCTTCCCTAAAGATTTACAGCCTTGGAAACCCTGTGGGGCAGTTCTACTCTGTCCTGTAGGTTCTATGAGTCCAAATCGACACCACAGCAGTGGGTTTGGTTAGCGGTTTTTTTTCCCTCAGCCGGTGCCCAAACTATGAGCGTCACCAGGACACCCCATGCTTAGTCCGCCACTGGAATGCTCTGCATCACTGGAGGAAGAGGTCTCAAAACGTGAAAATAACATGGGAAGGTGCAAAACCGACGCTTCCTGACAGATTTCCTTAAAATCTTGCTCCTCAAGGGTGGTCCTCGGAGCAGGAGCAGCATCACCACCACCTGGGAGCTAGTTAAAAAGGTGGACTCTCAGGTCCCTACCCCAAACTTACTGGATCAGAATCCACAGTTTAACAAGATACCCAGTTAATGACTATTCATATTAGGATTTTAGAAACTAACAGATGTAGCAAAAGATCAATCCAGGGCTTCTCAGTCCAGGAACACGCAGGCTTAGTCTTTTCCTGCAAGCCTCGCACCCTCCTTGCTGTAGCAAGACGCCGGAGGGACTTGGTAGCCTGTGCAGCCGAGGGCAATTTGGTGATTGGCTGCTGTGGCCACGTGACCGGCGCTGGGCCTCCCGTGCGAGCGGATTGGCTGTCGCGGATGCTGACGGACAGGGCTGGGGCGGGCCAGAGCCTGGTCGGAGGGGCGCGCGTGGACCAGAGGGGCGAAGGCGCCAGAGCGCTAGTGCGCGTGCGCGAGCGGCAGGGCTTTCTCTCGCGCCCTTGGAGGAAACCGGAGCCCGTGTCCTGAGGTGAGGGACTCCGTGGGGCTGCCCGTCGGATCGCACCTTCGCAGGGTTGGGCGAGCGGGATCGCAGGGCGGGGCGTGGCGGGGATAGTCGGGGGTTAACTACCCTCAGGGAGCCTCGCTTCTGAGGTGGCCGCAGACCCAGGCTCAGCCACCCCCTCGGTGCCTCGGTTTCCCTTTCGTACCCTGTTACGCGTCTCTACATCCTCCCCACCGCGGAGATGGGGCCGCCCGAGGGGAGTTGCCCACCTGGCAGCGTCGCCTCCGCCTTTGTTTCCCGCCCAGAGGGATGCTGGCAGGTAAAGGGCGCTGGTGGTGAGGTGGGGGCGTTCCAGGCGCGGACCCGGGCTGGGGCCCAGCAGAAGGTGGCATTAATGCAGCGGGAAAATGAAGGAAGAAGTGGAGTGTCACGTTAAAGTGGCCCAGGCCTTGGGACGCGAACCTCTGAAGCCTGGGGACCCGCACTGATCCCGGGGCTGTGAGCGACGCCGAATTGCAGGCGCAGCTGTGCAGAAGCGCTCTCTGCCCCGGTGCGGGCGGGGTGGGGGCGGCGTGACCCCGGGACCGAGCCCGAGTGCCGCCCGGAGAAGCTTCTCTGCCCGCTGGACCTGCAGGCGAGCCCTGGGCCCAGGTTCCCCGCAGGTGGGCGCTCTGAGTGGGCTGAAGGGCCCAGGTTCCCCGCAGTTGGGCGCTCTGAGCGGGCTGAAGGGCCCAGGTTCCCCGCAGTTGGGCGCTCTGAGCGGGCTGAAGGGCCCAGGTTCCCCGCAGGTGGGCGCTCTGAGCGGGCTGAAGGGCCCAGGCTCCCCGCAGGTGGGCGCTCTGAGCGGGCTGAAGGGCCCAGGCTCCCCGCAGGTGGGCGCTCTGAGCGGGCTGAAGGGCCCAGGCTCCCCGCAGGTGGGCGCTCTGAGCGGGCTGAAGGGCCCAGGGTTCCCCGCAGTTGGGCGCTCTGAGCGGGCTGAAGGGCCCAGGTTCCCCGCAGGTGGGCGCTCTGAGCGGGCTGAAGGGCCCAGGCTCCCCGCAGGTGGGCGCTCTGAGCGGGCTGAAGGGCCCAGGTTCCCCGCAGGTGGGCGCTCTGAGCGGGCTGAAGGGCCCAGGTTCCCCGCAGGTGGGCGCTCTGAGCGGGCTGAAGGGCCCAGGTTCCCCGCAGGTGGGCGCTCTGAGCGGGCTGAAGGGCCCAGGCTCCCCGCAGGTGGGCGCTCTGAGCGGGCTGAAGGGCCCAGGCTCCCCGCAGGTGGGCGCTCTGAGCGGGCTGAAGGGCCCATGTTCCCCGCAGTTGGGCGCTCTGAGCGGGCTGAAGGGCCCAGGTTCCCCGCAGGTGGGCGCTCTGAGCGGGCTGAAGGGCCCAGGTTCCCCGCAGGTGGGCGCTCTGAGCGGGCTGAAGGGCCCAGGTTCCCCGCAGGTGGGCGCTCTGAGCGGGCTGAAGGGCCCAGGTTCCCCGCAGGTGGGCGCTCTGAGCGGGCTGAAGGGCCCAGGCTCCCCGCAGGTGGGCGCTCTGAGCGGGCTGAAGGGCCCAGGCTCCCCGCAGGTGGGCGCTCTGAGCGGGCTGAAGGGCCCAGGCTCCCCGCAGGTGGGCGCTCTGAGCGGGCTGAAGGGCCCAGGTTCCCCGCAGGTGGGCGCTCTGAGCGGGCTGAAGGGCCCAGGTTCCCCGCAGGTGGGCGCTCTGAGTGGGCTGAAGGGCCCAGGTTCCCCGCAGGTGGGCGCTCTGAGTGGGCTGAAGGAACCCAGAGATTCGTTACAGGGCTAAAAATGTTCTAAGCAGCTGGGCGCTGGTGGAGCAGGTCTAAATGAGATGCATAACTGATCATTGGTAAATTGCGAGGAAGGAAATGCCTGCAGTGAACTGTGGACCAGGTCAGCACACTGAGATTCTTCTTCAAGAAGACAGATTTTGTGTGTGTGTTTTTTGGGGCGGGGGGGGGGGGGGTCGCTGTAAACTGAGGTTTTTCGGGGGCTGTCGAAGCGCGTAATTGCTTGTTTTCTGCTTATTAATGGACTGTAGGGAGAGGAAGGCAGAGTCTAAATTAAGCCTCTTCAGACTTCCTCAGTTCTTTGAAAAGGGTGTGTTTGAAGAAGACCATTTGGCTGGCAGAAGAGGGATGTGTGGGGAGGGAATCTTCTCTTGTAAACCACACTTTGAAAAGGGGAGGTGTGTGCAGGAGTTTCAGAGCAAATTAAAACTGCAGGGTATCCCCTACCTCTCTCCTCCATTTCCGCAGACCTGCAATAGGAAGGGTATACTGTACATCCTTACAGTGAAACATAAAAGGTCCCTTCAGTTTTCCCCTGGTTAACTACTTTGTTAATTTTACTGTATTCTGGAGTTTCAGTGTAATCGACTTAGAATTTATTCTGGCATGAGATTGACAAAGATCTTTATTTACCTGATTCCTTGGAGACATCCTGATACTTTTTCAAAGCCCTTTTATTCCTCTTCTTGCTACAGATTGGTTTCTTTAGGAAACAGTATGATTTTCAAACATCTAAGACATACTCCAGAGATGGATTATCCACTAAGCAAGGTACACATGGGGTTACTTGTGCCTACTTACTAGTCTGTAGTCAAAATTTTCCCTGTTTTTCACCACATGAAAGTGGTGATGAAACCCCCATGAAATTGTGCCCTACTGATTGGTAAGCAAACACAATTAAGCCTATTGCACAGCTCGATTAATGTAATCCCATGAGTACCTTGCTTACTGCTTAATCCGCCCCTGCCTCCTGACAAAATGTCTACACTTGATAGGAAACCAATTAGTTTGACAGGTCAAAAAAAAAAAAAAAAATTGAAGAGGGAGCACTTAGATTTGTTAGGGAGCAGAGAACTCTGAGGTGCATGAAAGTAAAAAAAGTTGCTGTGAAGCTCAAGGTCTCTGGGAACATAACAAGTGTTCCTGGTAAAGTGAAATATAGGTTGTCAGTTAGTGGTTTGGAACACAAAGCAAATGATTGGGAATAACTTAAAACTTTGCCTAAAAGTTTTAAGTTGGTATTGGTGATGGTGGGGGAAGGAATTCTGAAGGTTGAGAGAGGTGGTATAACTTGAAAAACTATATGCTTTCAGGTCTAAAGAAAAAAAAATGTCATTTTTGTCATGCAGGCGGTCCCTGGATTACAAACGAGTTCCGCTCCTGAATCTGTCTTTAAGTTGAATTTGTACGTAAGTCCGAACAGTTAGGTAGGGTTCGTATCTAACTCAGTTAATCAAATGTTTGTCTTAGGATGTAGTGTTCCTTTTCTATACATAAACATTAAAGAATCATTTCCAGCTACACTAAAGTATCTTTAACATGATAATATGGTAATAAGTGTTCTAATGCGCTTCCCAAAGTAGCGCCAGTTTATTATTACGAACCATTGTACATACCTCAAATTTTTAATGTAAGTAGGCTTTACGGGGATTGGTTTGTAACTACAGGTTGCACGTTAGTGGCACGTTTGTAACTGGGGACTGCCTGTGAAAACTACACAAAGGGCATGCAGTTCTTACGTTCAGCCTACAGAAGGGGCTTTGAAAAGGTGGAAAAACACTGATCAGTTTAAGGAAGGGAAACCAGGAAGATTGGCAGGCTTAGTTCATCTTGAGGGACGCAACATATATCAGTGACCTATAGCACAAGGTTTTATTGTCTGAATCAATGAAAACTCATTACATTACAACAAAATCATTTCCTTTCTGGTGTTTCTGTCCCTTGGGTAAGGCACCGGGAGGATGGAGAGCAACTGAAAGAGATTAGAGTCCGACCCGCATGCCTAAGGAGTAGTGTCCCTTGAGAAGGATCTGTGTCACATTGTGTACATGTAAGAGCCTTCACATTGAGAGGGGTCTGAGCACCTTCCTTAGGATGTGAGATAGAGCTAGACAGCATAGCCACAGGTCGGGGCTGGGAGTGCTATTATCCGATGCTGAAGCAGTGGGGGAAAAGGCGAGCCAGGAAATGTTGAATTCAGTGAGGCTCTTGCATTTGCAGCATTGAGGAGGCATTTCCAGGCAGAAGTGCCTCATCGTTGGCCAGCCTGGCTTTGCTTTACATGGCTTCCAGACGACCTGCCAGTCACAGTGGAGGCTCCTGTGGAGGTTACACATCTCAGGTTGTAGCTTATGCTTATGATGTGCTCTAGAAAAGAAAGGCTCCCAAGGACAGAAATCTAGGCCGCCATTCCTGTCACCCATAGGCTTCCAGAAAGCAGATTGTGCCCTCCCTACCAGCAGGTGGCACTGCTGTCTCTGGGAATTCCTGGAGGAGATGAAATAATGGAGCTGGCAAACCAGCAGTGTGTAGCCTCTAGTCTAGAAGATCTTGAGAGGCTTTGTGAGATCTCAGTCAAAGAGAAGCTCAAAGAAAATAATTGTGAAAGCCAAACTTTTTCTATAAGGTTTCTAGAGCACATTACAAGCATAAGCTACAACCTGAGATGCATAACCACCACAGGAGCCTCCATTGTGACTGGCAGGTCATCTGGAAGGTTGGATGGTTGTGGTTACTTTGCTGGTTGTGTGTGTGTAGTGGGGGAGAAGGCGGAATGTAACCTACCAATTAAGCATCATAATACAGGGTTTGAAAGCACTTTGAATAAAGTGGTTAATTGAATGTGAACTTGAAATCATAATTCAATCAAAATTCCCCATAACTTCATAGTTTCTAATTCTTTCCTTGTAAAGCTAGTCTACACACATGGGTGGGATTCTGGAAATATACATTATTGGATCAGTGTCCAATAATCACATACCCTGAAGGTAGGGATGAGAGTATTAGTAAAAATACTGTTGGTTAATTAGCCACTATATTTCAGGGCTGACACAGAAGGCAGGTCAAAGTTATTCTCAAATCAGTTTCTTCTAAAACTTGAAACTTCCTAAGAAGTATGGATTTTCTTAAATTCTGTCCTTTTGAGATTTTATTCACAACCGAAAACTTGGACATTGGTTTTATTGACCTTAGGAGCCAGGGTCATTCATCCATTCTCTCTTTGGAAATAACTAGATGCCTGTTGTTGGAAATGGATTTTGTAGACATGATGTTTGAGGGAGATGGGTGCTGTTGCCATTGATGGGGAGGTTACAGTG